>NC_133407.1:169864375-170478906 GCF_049350105.2 Macaca mulatta | reverse complement strand
ACTAATTAAGAACCACGGTGGGCTCCCAAACCAAATCCCTAAGGGAGATAGGAACGGGAATATCAGACACTCACATATCACCTTCCCCTGCTCAAGCTCCACTTTGCAGCCAGAGTCCCACCTGGGATTCATCAGATCCAAACTCCATGGACCAGTTAGGCCTGGAAAAGGCCTTGGAGGTAGGAGGTCTTTACAGCTTAGCAAACATTCATTGAGTACCTGCTGTATGTTGAAGAGGGAGACTTATAAACAAGTAAGTTACACTGCAAGGTGAAAATGACAGTGTAGATGATAAAGCTGAAGCTTAAGCGATGCTGACACATAGACTTCTGTTAGCTCTAGGGCTTTTTCCTGCCTTAACTGACAGAATTTGACAAATCTTCTAGGACTATGTGAGGAATGAATATAGATGATCAAAAGGGGAATTCTTTTAAGACTTGTGTTGAGAAGCTACATTGGAGAACTGACCTTCCCATGTACTGAGGAGGGCCTGAGTGCGTGTGTGTGTGTGTGTGCGCGCGCGTACGTGTGTAGGAACCTGTGTACATTTCTTTTTATCATTCTCCTGATGCCTTCGTTAGTGTTTCTGGCTCCCTGCCTGTTCTTAGTAAAATCCGCAGTTTATCTTGTAGCTTAACGTTTCTTGAGGCCATGCTACATTTCAATTTTGGTATAATAGAAAGATGTTGTCAAAGCGGATGGGGACTAGGTCCTAAGCTCATTGAAGACTGGAGGTCGTGCCTTGTTTTCCTCTACATCCGTTTTGTACAGCGTGTGGCACCTAGAGGATGCTCAGTGTCAGCACTGAATTGTGCCCGGTGCCCACCCCAGGGACCTGTGCCTCTCATCAGGAATGGCTGTGGGATTGCCAGCTGTTCTATATGCTCCTCTCAGCATGAGCACTAGACAGAGTGCCTTGTTTTCACTCCACTCGGGAGCCATACCCTGTTGCCTTTTTGGATGATTTGGGGGAAATTCCTTTTCTGTGGTTCCGTATGTGTTGCAGGCTGAGGGTTGGCTTGCTCGCTGGAGTGCTTCCTGGGGTAATACACCGCGTTCTTCTCAGGGCTCCATTGTTTCCCATAGGCACTTTCACATGGAGTCAGTGTTCCAGTCTTCCTCTGAGCCTGTTTATAATAGTAAGGTTTGTGTTCACACACTGGTCGCTAGTCAAATGGGATCGGTTTTCCTTTGTGTAAGACATAGGACTTGAAGCTCTTAAGATCTGCTTTAAGTGCCGTTCAGGTCCTGAGACTGTTTGTTTACATGCCTTTTTGGTACTGTCTACCCAGTCTCTAAGCAATTCCTTTTACATGGGTTGTTTTGTCAACTCTGAGCACCTAAAGGTTGGGAAGTAGATAGGCTCTTATTTGCTTTCCAGCCACTATATTAGCATCTTAGTTCATTTTACATGACTTGTGTGGGTATAGCCGTGGTCATGTGTTGTAATTAGAAACAAGGAGGGAGAAAAAGAACAGGTGGTTTTGTTGTGGCTTTGTGCACTCACTGAATGAGGTCAGAGGTGAGCTCCTCTCTGGGGCTGGGAGTGGGAGTCCAGGAGGGATTATAGGGATATGTTTTCCTTTATATAAACACTTCTCCACAGCGTCTTGTCCCAGTTGACCTACTGTCTGATGAGGATATTTTCCTTTGTCCCTCTGAACAAGTAGAGACACTGTGAAGAAATTATGATTATTATTGTCATTATCATCAAGAGTGCAGAGAGGGCATAAGTGGGGAAGGGTGAAGAGGTTATTAGCTTAAGTGATATTAAATGCTGACTAGTGTTGGGTAGAGATGGAGACATTAGGAACTACATCTTGCCACAAACTTGGGAACACTTGAGCATTCTCCATGGATCCCTATTCTACAGACCTATTTCAAGGGTCTGCAAAACATTGTATAGAATGTATTTTTAAAACAACAAAGAATATTTCTTGAACTTCTGATGCATGTGTATAGGGTAGAAAAATCAGCCCATTGCTTAATTTTATATAAGAAAGAGCAAAGAGATGATATCATGTGTGTCTAGAGTTGTTAAAGTATATTATGTCTGGCAAGGATGTGGAGAAAAGGGAATACTTACATACTGTTGTTGGAAGTGTAACTTAGTACAGCCCCTATGGAAAACAGTATGGCGATTTCTCAAAGAACTGAAAATAGAAGTATCATATCCAGCAAGCCCACTATTTAGTATCTACCCAAAGGAAAGGAAATCATTCCATAAAAAAGATACCTGTACTTCTGTGTTTATAGCAGCAGTATATCACAATAGCAAAGATATGAAATCAACACAAATGTCTATCAACATATGATTGGACAAAGAAAATGTGGTATACATATATACACCCATGGAATACCGCTCAGTCATAAAAAAGAATGAAATCATGTCTTTTGCAGCAACACAGGTGGAACTGGAGGTCTTTCTCTTAAGTGAAGTAACTCAGAAACAAAAAGCCAAATACCACATGTTCTCACTTGTAAATGGGAGCTAAATAACGTGTACACATAGACATAAAGTATGGAATGATAGACATTGGACACTTGGAAGGGTGGGAGGGTGGGAAGAGGGGGAGGGATGAGAAATTACCTAATGGGTACAATGTACACTGCTGGGTGATGGTTACACTAACAATATATCCATGTAACAACACTTCGCTTTGTTATCCATGTAACAAAACTGCACTTATACCCCCTAAATCTACAAAATTTTTTTAAAATTTTTAAATAAAAGGTGAGCAATGAACTTTTTTTTGAAAAACTGGAGCATGTCTTTAGGTCTTAAAGGATGTTGATCTGTAAGCCAAAAAGGTGGCATTGCCACTGCATTAAATCAGGCATCCAGTGAATGGCTTTTGGAAGAAAAGTTTCATGACCCCTGACTCCCGAATTACTGCATGATTGGTATATGCCAGGTTGCTTTTGCACATTATCTTATTAACTTTTTAAAATAGCTCATCAAAATATTACCATTCTTATTTTCACAAAGTATAAACTGAGGCTCAAAGATACTAAGTTACTCACTCAAGGTGATCTTCTGTGAAGGGTACAAAAGCCTCAGAAGCCAAGGCTTATGGTTCTTCAGTACCTCATCCTTGAGCTCCAGTGCTGTCACTTAGTAGACAAGCTTTGTCTGTAATAAAATTTGAGATGAGACCTAAAGCCCTTATGTGATAGAACATCAGGAAGGGTTTTGATAACATATCAAAATGGGGCCAGTGACACTCTCTGGGTGGTAAAGATGAAAAGTGTTGATGGATATGAAGCAGCCAGCCGTGGGCTCAGCACATCATAGGAGCTGGGTAAAATTAGGTGCCTTTCCACATCTCCGCTCTCATCCCCCCTGCCCTTCTCATGCTCTTTTCTTCATCTTCTTAGGCCTGAACCTGTCCTCTTTCTCACTCCATAACTTTCTTATTTCTCCCTTTGCCATTCCTCTTTGCCTGCCTCCTTCTACCCAGCCTCCAACTCAGGGCCATGGTGATGGTGGCACAGGCATGGTCTCATCCTAGATTAGATTCTCCTGCAGCCCGGTGGCTATAGGAAGACTGAAGGCACAAGCTTAGTTTGGTGTTCATCTTGGAAGATGAGATGAGAAGGAAAACGAAAGAAGCTTCTGGAATGGAACCTCAAGGCACAGGAGCATCTGCAGGGGCACAGCTTTCTGTCCTTAAAGCGCTTAGAACCTCATTGACATTCAGCTCTCCTCCAGGATTGCCCACACTGACGTGGGGACCTTTTGGTTTTGAAAAATAAAGGTCACATTTACAGTCCTTTCCCCCCAGGTTCCACCATTAATAACAGTGTGTCTCTCTGTGTGTGCCATACATGTCCTTGGTCAGGCTAATGTTCTTTCTCAATCCTAGATTTCTAATTTGACCAAACCCTTCAATCCAGCAAACATTGAAACAGCACCTACAATGTGCCAAGGCTTTTCTAGGTGCTAGGGTTACCAAGATAAATTTGACACTCCTTTGCCTGCAATGAGTTTATAGTCTGGGGTCAGAAGAAAGAGATAAGAGGTATATGACAGACAGATGCATGATCAATGAAATCTCTGTAGAAATGTTATATGAGGTGTGTGAGATGCTACAGGAACCGGAATGAGGAACAGCCACAGAACGCTTCATAAGAGGTGACATTTGAGGTAAGATTTAAAGATAATTAGGAGTTCCATGCGTGGAATGAAGGGAGAAGGGAAAGGTGGTTCCGGTAGAAGGAACAGAGTATGAAAATGCGGCCTCCACAGATTTTAGGGCTTACGGGAGGCAGACACAGGAAAGGTTGATTGGAACCCAGTTATAAAAAGCCTGGAGGGCTTTGCATTGGAATTTGAGCTTTATTTAATCGTAGTCAGATGGGGAGCAATCAAAGATGTATCTGTTCACTTATTCTCTTTTTTTTTAAACTGAACTCCAAATAGGAAAAAAAAAATCATAATTCTTCCAAATTTTTAACTCAGCTGCTTTTTAGAATGTTTCAGGCCTCACCCAGATGCTCACTTGCTTTTTATGAAATGGGATCTATATTACTTTTCTCATCTTTTAAACATTTATTTTCATGTTGCTACTTGAGCTTTATAATTATCATTTTAATAGCTACATAATAGTCCATCAGTTATTATGCCATAATTTACAGAAAGCAGCATGGTAGAGTGAAAAGAACCAAGGGTTTTAGGATCAGGCAGACCTGGTTCAAATCCTCACCCTGAGATTTACCATCAATGTGATCTTGGCCAAGATTTTAATCACTCTGAACTTCAGTTTCCTAATCTATAAAATGGGTTGACCATACACACACCTTGCAGGGCTACTGTGAGAATATAAAATTCGATAAATTATGACTATGGCCTATAGGAAGTGCTTGCTCAAGGAATAGTAGCTTCCCAGTTATCTTTTACTGTTTGGTTGAGCTTAATATTTTAGAAAGAAGGTAGATGGCAATGCAGAGGCTGATTAGATGGAGAGAAGAGAGTGCCTGAGAGCTAGTTTGAGGGCTCTAGACCAGTGCTGTTCAATAAATTAGGCACTCGCCCATGTGGCTGTTGAGCACCTGAAATGTGGCTAGTCTAAATTGAATGTGCAGTAAATACAAAATATACACTAGATTTGGAAGACAGCATAAAACAAAGTGTAAAACATCTCAATTTGTATCTTGATTACATGTTGAAATTATAATATTTTGGATATATCATGTTAAAAGACATTAAAATATCTTCATCTGTTTTTTTTATGGGTACTAGAAAATTTAAAATTACATAGGGGGCTGGAATTATATTTCTGTTGGACAACACTGCTCATGGCAGAGGTAGAGTCCATACAACTGATCAGATACTGGGGCGGAGAACCAGGGAGAAGCAGGAGACAAGATGACTCCAAGGTTGGGCAGCCAAGTAGGCAGCAAATCTTTTCATGGCTTCAGGGAGGATAGGAGAGTAGATGAGTTTATGTCTGTAGAAGCGGTTTATTAATGGCTGTCCTCTGAGCAGTGACGTAAAAGGCAAGGATTTGGTTTAGACTAGAGTAACTGTCCCTGCTTTCCTTATGAGTTGGCCATTCAGGCTCCTTCCATGTCACATACTGTACACGCTTTCATTCCTGCACAGACTTGTTAGGGACACTTTTTCCCACCCCTGTATGCTCACAGCCCACATGGTGGCCTTGTCACCAGGTTCAGAGCATACTTGGTGCCCAGAGGCTTCTGAAGTGAAAGATTACTGACCCATGTGCTCTTTGCAGGGAAGGTTGGGAAGAGCTTGGCTGCTCCGTCGTGCCCCCAGAGTGCTCCAAGACTGGCTGTCAGAGAGCTCCAGATATCTCTGCTTGTCCTTTTGTGGAGCTCTCCTCTGTAACCCATGAAATATGCTGAGTCACAGTAACCCAGAGTCGGACTGTATAGAAAAAAGAAATTGCAGGGAAGGCTTCCACAGGGAGGCTAACTGTTCGCAAAGTCCCGTTAGACCCAGCTCAGTTGTGTGTCTCCACCTACTCTGGCTCTTCTAAGATTCCAGGAGTCATCAGGGAGTTCATACCGAGGACCAAGGAGCTGAGGCCGGCTTCTGGATAGCATTTCAGATAACCACATGATACTTAGGTTTGAGAGCCGGGAATTGAAATTGTACCTGGCCTCTGAAATAGCCAGTGTACCATTCCCTGCAGGATTGTTGGGATGTAGGGCCTTGGGTTGAGCTAGGAAACTAGAGATTGATGATGCATCTCAGCAGTGGATAAGAACAGGGGATGTGGAATATATCAAGCTTGGAAGACAAAAAACAACAACAAGCACAGTGTCTGCCTTGGTTTTAGCAGTTTCAGCTGACTTAGCCTACCTGGCTTTGGTACTGGAGGAGGGGATAACAAAGGATACCTGTGAGATACTTGTACCACTCTGGCAGGGTTATTGCTGCATCTACAGTAGGAGCCTTTTGCTTCTCCTAAAGCCATTTTCATCTCCCCTAGCCCTGACTGTGGTTGTCAGGTAGCGTTGCAAGTTGTTTGTCACCAGTAGTAAAACTCTAGGAGCACGTATTCATTCAGGAACCATTTATTGAGCTCCTTCTGTGTGTTAGAAATACCACAGGATTAAAGTTTCAACTATGGGGAAATACGTGAAAGTTCTTTTAATTTTCCTTTTTTTCTATCCTGATTTAAATTTGTGATTTTTTACAATCACAGAACAAACAGCTTTAGGTTTTACAACTTATGAAAACTATCCTTTGAGGAATTCTATCATATCTTGGTTATGAATTTTATTTTTGCTGCAAAGATGGGAGAAATTTACTGTTTCCTTCCTACATTCCCTGCTCCTCTCTCCCTTTTGAGCACTGGTGGGGAAGATGCCCTTAGACCTCAGGTATTCCCAAGCCTGACTTCCAGCAGATATACTTGTGGCAAGGCCCAGCCTACTGGACAGCCCACTCCTGTAATGCAGAGAGGCCTCTTAGGCCCTTAGCTTGGCTGTGGCAGACCACAACTGTCACCTCCTCCTCAGTCAGAGCCAGACGAACCAGAGGAGGAAATGGGCCAAACTTGGCAGGCTGGTGCATCCTCTGCCCCTACAGGGGTTTATTTCTAAAGTGGTTTCATTCTAGCACCACATCTGTGACTTCTAAAGGCCACTGGAGAGCTGAGAATTGGCCACAGGCCAGGAACGTAGGTGTCACTGGCCTTAATGACCTTGTGTTGACTGGGATTGAGATAGGGCTGGGGTGAGATTCAGGAGAGAGAATGTCAGAAATACCTAGGCATAGGTGGCTAAGTAAATATGAAGGTTTCTGTCCCCGAAGGCCTTGATGGGTGGGTGCTTTTCCAGAGACCACACTAACCCAGCCATACTCCCTTACACGTGTGCACAGACTCAAACCTGCACACACTACACCAAGTGTTCCTGGCCCTGTGTGGATGCTGCACCCTCTCCCCCTCTGTTCTCCCAGGAACTCCTACTTCTCACTTCTCCCCACCCCCACACCACCACCATGGTAGTCCTCACACCTAACCCCAAAGTCCAGCCTTTCCACCAGCCCCAGCCTCTCTAGATTAGAGCTCTCTGGGGACCAGGACCTTTTGAAAGGAAGAAAGAAAGAAAAAAAAAAGGAGGAAAAACAGAAAGAAAGTGGGAAACAGAAGAATGAAACCGGGAAGGGGCAGTGGTGCCTTGAGCTATCTCACTGCATTACAATGAATATGGACTCTATTAAGCTCCGTTCTGCCTGTTAGTGTTTCCCGGGGCAACACAGCCCCCATATGGCAAGCATGCAGCAGATTAGGGTAGGCCCCAGGGCCGCATTGAAGGCCAGTGGCTTGACTGGCAGTTGAACCCCCTCCCCACCTCCCCCTACTCCTCACACTTGACACTGCTTGTGTTTATCTAAAGCAAGGAGGGGGTGCCATTTGAAAGGTTTTTGTCCTGGCTCAGAGAAGAGAGAGGAGGAGGCTGGAGGCAGGGTGGACAGAGGGAGGTTGAGGGAGGAAGAAGGGTGGAGGTGGGGTAGAAAGGGGAGAGGCGAGAAGGGAAGGCTTCATAAATATTCAAGAGGAGCTCTGAATGAAGAGAGAGAAATAAAGCAGATGGAATTCGTGTTAAAGAACAGCACAATCACCCTGTTTTGAGCCCTCCAAAAACAAAACAAAAAAAAAGAGAACGGCCTTCTAGGAGTGTAGGAGCTGCGTTTATCCAATTAGCAGGGTTGTCAAATTGAATTTATATGGAACAGAGGTGGGGAATTGAGCCCGGAGTGTAGAAGAAAGGAAGTGGTTTTCCTTTTCTTTCAGTTTTCCAGTTTAGCAATAAAGCCCCTCACGCCATGGGTAGATTTGTAGATTTTTTTAAAAAAATATCTTAAATGAGGTCATTTTGGGGAAGGGGTATGAGTGACAAAACTCCCCAGTAACTTTTTCCTCCAGTGCTGGAGCTGGGAGAGGATTAGATGTGTTTTACCAAAAGCTCAATGGGCAAATCAAGAGATAAGACCCCTTCTCCTTGACTGAGATGGCAGAGGTGGCTTCTCTCTGTGGGGGGCTCCTCCCCAAGGAAAGATGCTGTATCCTGGCTCCTTTGCTTTCTGCTTGCCTTGATGGTGAGTGGAAATAGGCTCTGTTTGTTAGCACCTTGTTATAAATTCTGGGTTCAGGGAGAGGAACCCAGGTTTTGCTAAACTCCCCAAAATGCCACTTTGATTATATATTCCCATGCTCACAAACCATCATTAACTCCTCTCCTTCTGTGGTATTTTAAACTCTTTTCTCTGGTCTTCCACAGTAAGACCCAATCTCAGCGTCCTACCTTGTCTCTTTTCATTCTTCTGGGTAAGTCTCCAAAGTGGGGTGCAAGTGCCAAGGGGAAAAAATATAAGCAATTCTGTTGGAGCACTGTAAGATAATAGTAGAGATTCCTTTAATGTTTTTTCTACCTAAAAAAGGAATAGGAAAGAAATTCAGCTTTGCTAATATTTAATATAGGGGTTGGCAGTGGCGCATTCGGTCTGTACATTAGGCTGTCATGTGTCACAACAGTGTCCCAGGCATCTCCATGGGTAAACGGCTTGACAGTGTGGAGGCCTCACTCGTCCATTCACTCCCCCAGTTTTCCTGTTCTCCCTTAAGTGGATTTACAGATTATATTATTTAGTTTAACTAAATTAACTCTCACAAAAGGACAAGTGGCTTAAAGAGATTGCTACAAAGAAACTGGGTTGAAGAGAAGGCTGATAATCCAAGCACATGCAAACAGGAAGAAAACAGCAGAGCTGACCCTTTTCAAGACACAGGAGGGAGTAAAAACAATGATAATGGAATCACTTCTGATGAGAAGTCAACAAAATAATTAACAGTCAAGCAGACTATTTGAAAGAGATTACACCCATATCATTAGCGATGATACTAATCCTAAATAGGCGTTCTGCCTTAAGGTATTAGCTAATCATATTTTAAGACAGTCATGGTTAGGGAGTTATTAAAATATGGTTTCATTTTTACCTACTCTTTTTAACATTTTAGTTCTGCAGTACATGTATTTATAAGTAAAGAAGTATGCACATATTAGGGATGTTTGCCCAGAACATTTCACTCAGGTGGTCGTAGAATTAGGGAAGTTTGGAGACCACTGTTACAGATAAAGCCAACTGCTTGGCACACCACCCTCACCACCCTGCAAACACAAGACTAGCTTTCCCACCAGGTCAGTATCACCTTCCTGCTGTGCCCTCATCCCCCTTGCTTGTATATACCTCAAGAGGCCCAGTTTCAAATCCTATTTCCAGAACACCTTCCCTTAAGATCTGAACTGAAAACTCTCTTCTGCCTCTGCTCTCATTTGCCACTTCACATTGGTGACTAAATTGATCAGTGAACGTATTAAAGAATGCTAAAGCTGTTACAGGAGAATAATCACAAAATGTCAGTGGTTATGTGCAACAAGGGTTTATTTCTTCTCATGTCACATCTTGAGCTAATTGCTTGGATCTTATAGCTAGCTGTGCTTTCTGAACCATGTGACATATGGTCACCAGACTGGCGAGGCAAAGATGGAAGCAGCTGTCAATCTCTTAACCGCCATGGCCCAGTAGTGACATGTGAAGTTCACTTACACATGTTCATTGGCCAGCGCTAGTCACATGGCCCTAAGCTCACTGCAGAGGAGGCTAGGAAATAAAGAGGAGCTTGTGGATATTTGCTGGGTGCTAGTGGATTTATGTCCCAAATATTGCTTTAAGCGCCTAAGGACTGAATCCATTTTCTAGTACTCACAGTACCTTGCATATTGTGTTGTATGTGGTAGAGTATAGCAATATTTTTTCTTCCCAATAATATTAATAATTAAAAGTCAAGGCACACATCGTTTGTTCATGGAAGACTCATTCACAAAATTTGGATGAGGAATAAGGTAAAATATAGTTAGAGGCTGGCTAGAGCATGACTCATACTTAAAAACATAAAACCATTGTTTTTTTCTCCCCTATTTGACATCAGAGTGTTCTAGACATTAGTCTGGAACTGTGCTGTCTAATGGGGCAACCACTAGCTCTATATGGCTATTTAAATTAAATTTAAAGAGAATTAAAACTTCAGTGTCTTCGTCACATTAGCCACATTTTGAGAATTTAGTAGCCCTGAGTGGCTAGTAGTTATCTAATGCTTTAGACAGCACAAATATAGAAAATTTCCATCATTGCAGAAAATTCTACAGAAGGGGCTTGTGCAATGAACAGTAGGAGATTTTTATAGATTAGAATGTAGATGACAAAAGGATAAAAATGATCACACAGAAAGTTACTGTTATAGACAATGATCCAGGTGACATTATTCTTATGTATAAGGAAGTAAATTCAGAAACATTCTAAAATTGGCTTTGAAACCGTTTCTAGCCAGTTGGTTAATGTGGCTCCAGAAACAATTTGCTAGGAGGTAGTGTTAAGATAGTAAAAGGAGCACTGGACTAGGAGTGAAAAGACCTGACTTGTAGCCCTAAGTCTCCCTTCTGAATTAGCTGGGAGACCTTCTACAAATCACTTAGACTCATTCAGCCTTGACACGTCATTCATAACACCCAAAACACGTTAGGCGTTACTCTGGGATACTTTTTTATTTTCTCTGAGGTCCCTCCGAATTAAAAAAAAAATTTTTTTTAATTAGGTCTATGTGTCAAGTACAACTTTTTAAGTAAAAATGACCTTTGTTTTTTGTATCTATTTAAAGGTATACAACCTGATGTTTTGATAAGCTTTCTTTCTTTTTTTTAAAGACAGAGTCTTGCTCTGTTGCCCAGGCTGGAGTGCAGTGCAATGCCTGTCATAGCTCACTGCAACCTCAAACTCCTGGACTCAAGTGATACTCCTACCTCAGCCTCCTCAGTAAACCTTTCTTTCTTAATTCCTTCTCCTAAGTCTATCTAAACTCACATATTCAGCCCTCTGAAAACTAAATTCATTTATTTCCCCAATATTTGCCTCAATGCCTCTCTTCTGTGCAGGGGTACTACCCTCTTTCTTGAGATAGGGGGCTGCCAACACTTGCACCCCGGACACTTGGCATCACCTTCTAGGAGCAAAGCTTTCCCTTCTTTTAAGACAATTGGGAAAGGTGATTCTTACTCTACAAAATTGGGAGCATGCAAAAAAAAAAAAAAAAAAGTAACTTGGAGCAGGAATTTTTTCTTTTTCATGTAGCTAGTCCCTCTCAACCAATGGAACAAAAGACTTTGTCAGATCGTATTCTTGCCACTAGAAGAATGTTTTTAAGAAAGTCTCTTTGTGCTATCTGCTACATCACACTCTCTCCTATTCAGCTCACCTTTGTTATCGGTCTTGGGACATCCAAAGGGCATGTTTTGTGTTTTAGATCATAGAAGCTTCCCTTTCTGAGACAGCTGCCTTGGCATGGGTGTCCGGGGGATGAGCCGGCGGCTTTTTTGTGGTGTTGTCTCACTCTTGGTCCAGTTAGTCAGCCAGCCCTCTTGGGAGGAAGTGGAGCTGGCCTCCTCCTGATGATGATCGACTCTCAGTTGTTTGTAATTTTCTCAAAAAATAAATACTCTGAGGCTACAGTTTCTCAGGATTGGTCTTAACCCCAGAGTGTGTTTTGTTGTTGTTGTTTTTGGAAAGTTTCAAAAACATCTGTTTGGAAGAGATTATTTCAGTGGAGAACATGTATGTCAGCAGTTAAATGTCTCAGACCCATTTTCTTTCTTTTCTTGTGTGTCCAAATAACCCTTTAAACTGTCAAGTACCTAGACCTCAATGAGGAATCAAATGATTTTGATATTTTTTTTCTTGATTTCTCCCCTTTTTCTCAGAAAATGCCTGAGGAAAATAAGAAGGGATCTAGATATATTTTGCATTGCCAAGAAAAATAATAGGCCTTACTGTTGCCTTCACCCAACTTTGAAATTGTACTTTGTTCATTTCACAATGGGACAACGTTATACTGCAGTTAGGTTCTCCAGCTTAAGCCTTACTTGCCTTTTTTCCCTGAACATTAAAATAAAGTTCTCAGATAACTGAAATTTCTAGAATTATCTTTCTAAACCTAACTCACTAGGTAACTTGGTTCAAAAAGTAACTCACTTTCCCCAGATACTAAATAAAATACATCATACTTCCAGTGACCAAGCCCCCACCCTTCCCCAAACATAGCCATATTTTTTGGTCATAGTTCTGCTTTTACATGAATGAGACCCCACGCATCCTGTTTTGGGGTCCTTAAAATGGTACTTCTTACAACTCTGTTGTGGGGATTAATTGGTTAACTCCATTCTCCCTCTCTGGATACCTGCACCTTCTCACTCCCTCTCACTCCCAATTCTTTTCTCCTTGTTGTTTTTGAAAGCAGGATGGTGGCTGGCAGCAGCAACAGGATCTGTTTCCATTTTGAACCTTATAAATTACCGAGGTGCAGAAGTAACAGGAATTGTTTGGCTGCTGCTCGTTAAGCAGGAGGGGGTCTGGGCTGAATTTCCTCAGTAAAATCTTTGTTGCTTTTACAACCCAAACACCTTTGTAGCCACACAGTACTCAGATAAGAAACAACCCTCCCATTCCTCTTTGTCTGCTTGTCCTCTTTTGCCCTTCATTACTTTATGTTCATTTTCTGTCTCCCTACCGCCCTTCTACCCTCTCTTCCTCCCTCCCTTCCTTCCCTCCTTGGGGCATGGAAGGAACATTTGCTCTCAATTTCCTTAAGGGGCTGGGGAAATTGGGGCATGACTTGAACAAGCTAGTTCCCTAAAATCCCATAACTGGGAACTCATGCAATGATCTATATAAATACCTTATCTCAGTGGGGAAAAACAAATTAGAGAAGTAAAGCAAGTATCTGGAAAATTGAGAGGAAACCAAAAGCTTACTTTTCAGTGTAAATTTTCCCTCTAGAAATCACTGTTAAAATGCCCCACTGTTCTACATCAACTCTGTTTGCTAAACACCCACTGGGTACAGAGCCCTGACAGGGGGAAAAAATGGGAAAAAGGCTACTATTGTGATTAAAAGCACAGAGTTTTGGAATCAGCCCAAACTGGGTTTCAATGCAGGCCTACTGTTATGCGATCCTGGGCAAGTTAACTTCTGGAACTCAATTTTCTCACCTGTAAAATGGGAATATAGTCCTCGCCTTACAGGGTTGATGAGAAGGTTAAAGGAAATACGTTGTATAAGAGCTTAGTGAGTTCCTGGAGTAGTGGCAGGCACCGCCAGCTCTCCACCACCACAGCCCCTCCCATTTGTACTTACATCCTTTGCAGCTTTCATGAATTTTACTTTGCCAATAATATGACCCTTTGATTTACTGGATTGTTTGAAAAAGAGCAAAAGCTCTCTCTCTACACCAACGGGAAATTATCTTAACTTGCTAGGAAATAACTTTTGAAAAACTTGTTTAAAAATGTTCTTTCAAATCCCTTTTAGAAAATGTCTCCTTGTCCTATCCCAGAGTAGTCCTGAAGTCTTGTGAGTCCTCTGATGTCGAAGTCATGGGCAAATGGAGGAAATACGAACCACTGGGAAAGAACTCTTGGAAAACATGCTGAGCATCCACAGAATGCTAGGGGCTGGGGTCCTCCATCTGGTTTGAAAGGGTGCTCATTGAGCAGTGTGGATATGGCCCTCTTCACTCCCTCAGCAGCCAGGCAGAAAGCCAAAGGACTACAGGTCTTGGGGAAGGGAAAGGTTTAGGCTAATCCCAAGCACTTCCCAACACAGAGCAACAGTCCCCTGTGTCAGGCATGTTGGGTGTCTCCCGTTTCTTACAGCAGTCTCTGTGGGCAGCCTGAACTCCAGGACTGGCCAGCACAACACATCTCTCAGTTGAGAAGCTTAACTGCTTCTCCTGAGTTTTAAATGGTGACTGTAAATCTTTGAGAGAGTCTCTGGTTAGGTAGATTGATCTAGAAGAGTTAATGTTTTAAATGTATGTCACACTTCTAGAAATATACTATTAATATTGCCACAGGTGAATGATCCACTGTGCAGATCACTGGAATGTCACCTTCAACATTATCCAAACTCATTTCAATGCCTCCCTGCCTAATAAGGCTGTTGATAACCCATCCTTGTTTGTTAATGTTCTATAAACCCATCAATGAAAAGCACAGAAGCAAAAATCTTGGGTTTGGCTTTAACAGAAGAGAGAGAGAGAGAGAGAGAGAGAGAGAGAGAGAGAGAGTGTGTGTGTGTGTGTGTGTGTGTGTGTTAGAATATACACTTGCCCATGTGATTTTGATAAATCTTGTAAGGACCATAGCTTAAGAAAGACATAAAAAAAACTGTGCCTTCTGGAATAGGAGATGCTACTGTTCTAGGCAGAGAGGGTGGCTGATAGCTGAGGTGTGTTGTCAGATGGCTGGAGGTGCAGTGTGGTCTGAGCCTCAAAGCAGTGTTGTTCTGGGTGGAGATACAACTTGGGTAATCAAGAGTGCAGATTTTGTGGAGACGGAAAAGTTCAAAATTTCTAGCACTAGGAGCAGAGAGAAGTGGGAGCTAGTGAGTGAAGCGAAAACAAGGCTCTGTGCCCTGAGAAAGTGAAGTATCTTGGCTGGCTTATGACTTTGGGCTGTGTTTGTACCTGTGGGAGGAGATGTTACAGACAAGCTGAGTAGAGTAGGGTGATTGCAGGAATAAAAGGGAGTTTACAGGGATATAGGCATAGAGCTGGGGTGAGGAAAATTAGAGCAGGAAATATTTCATGAGTCACTGAGACTCTAGGATTCATTCACTTAGTAGCATTCCCTGCAAGGGCATTCAGTATGCATCACACACACGGCACTGCTGTTCCACAATAGTCAGCACTAACCACATGGCAGGGCACATGGCTGTGACCAGCTGGCCTTTTGCAAGCAAACGGTAAGAATAATCTCATCTGTTCTAGCATCTGTGCCAGATAGTCACTGTCCTGTGCCATGGATATGGCTGCAGGCTACGCCTCTCTGTATCCTCTGCCCCTCATCCTTGTTGCTGTCCATCCACTAGGCAAAACTCCAGCATTCTTACTACAATAAAATCACCTTCTAGCTAGAGAAAGAGCTCAAGGAGGCAACTTATAAGAAGCTTCTTTTAGATGAGAAATGGCATGATAGTGTTCTTTGGTCTTCCAGCAGCATGACCAGGTCTCTATTTTGAATGTTGCCAACAGGGAACAAGGGACAAAGCCAGGCCCCATGGCCACTACAGGTGCACCCCAGGCATCCTCATCGTGGCCATTGCTCTCCCTTTCTCTCTTACAACAGAGTGTTGCCGGGGACGGCAGTATCTCTTTGTGTGACCCTGGCGGCTTATGGAACGTTGGCTTCAGACCTTTGTGATACACCATGCTGCGTGGGACAATGACGGCGTGGAGAGGAACAAGGCCTGAGGTCACACTGGCTTGCCTCCTCTTAGCCACAGCAGGCTGCTTTGCTGACTTGAGTGAGTGCTTTCCTTCCCTTTTCCTGCCCTTACAGTCAAATGGAAACATTCCACATTCTACAATAACTCTTTAAAAAGGCCTTCTTTACCTGGATTTCGAAGAACACTTGATTCCCATTGGCCTTCAGGGACACAAGAATACAAGATGAGACATGATCCCAGCAACATCATATTGGTTATAGTTTGGTATTTGACTCATTTCAAAGCTATACCAGAGGAGGAGGAGAAGTAATAATAATAACTGCTTTTTGTTGTGCACTTACTGTACAATGTCATGGCAGGCAATTTACACATATTGTTTGCAAGCCTCATGACAACCTTGTGAGACAAGCAATATTAGCTTCATTTTACAGATAAGAAACTGACACTTCAAAAGGCTAGAGTCATATGGCTCAGAAGTAGTGGCACTGGGATCAGACTCAGGTCTGTCCAAACGCAAAGCCCAAGCTCTTGCCTTTACAATACATTCTCACTCCACATCTACTCTCTGGGAACAAAGGCAGGTTGGGAAATGGACAAGAGCAGTAGAGTCGGAGAAAGACCAGCTTCTCTGGTGACCACTTCTGGAAGACTTCCTGGGTGCAATGCTTCTAAAAACGTGATGTTGTTTTCTTGGGGGCATCAGTTCATTGCTGCATCCCTGTTCTTCCTCCAGACGAGGTCCCTCAGGTCACCGTCCAGCCTGCATCCACCGTCCAGAAGCCCGGAGGCACTGTGATCCTGGGCTGTGTCGTGGAGCCCCCAAGGATGAATGTAACCTGGCGCCTGAATGGGAAGGAGCTGAATGGCTCGGATGATGCTCTGGGTGTCCTCATCACCCACGGGACCCTCGTCATCACTGCCCTTAACAACCACACTGTGGGACGGTACCAGTGTGTGGCCCGGATGCCTGCGGGGGCTGTGGCCAGCGTGCCAGCCACTGTGACACTAGCCAGTGAGTCTGCTCCTTTGCCTCCCTGCCATGGTGCAGTCCCTCCTCGTCTCTTCCCACCCTGAAGCCCCCACCATCCATGCTGCCTCTTGTTAGTCTCAGCATAAAATGGTCCTTAACTGCTGAAATGTCAAATCAGAACGGTAGCTGCCTAGTAATGCCCAGTCATGGGGGACCCTTGTGCCCTTGGAAAACCTCACTCCAAGTAGAGGCTGTATCTGGAGTGAGTGTCTACAGAGAGGGGAATTGGTCAGTGCTCTTGACATGGCAGAACTGTTCCCTGGGCCCCAGAGCAGGGCCATGCCGTGCCTTCCTACTTGGTCATCTGTGGCTGCAGGTGCACTGTCCCAACTGCCCATGCCCCTTCCAGTCCCCTCCCTCCATTCTCACGATAGTTATACAGTTGGAGCAGGGAGAGACAAGACACCGAGAGACATGGGCAGGGCCATGTGTAGTGTGGACAGAGCCCACCCAGCCCAGACTTGGCCCTCTGTCTCTCTGGGAGGGGCAAGCATAGTCCAAAGGCCTGGAATATAAATACTAGAACATAATGAAAAGGAAACTGTGTGGCAGAGGGATAAAGGGATACAGAGAAAAGAAACAAGGAAGAGATGAGGTGACAGTTTGGACCAAGGAAAATGCCAGGAGAAGACTTCATACTACCTTTTCTTTTTCTGGTTTTGCCATTCTTTTATTCATGTTGTTATGCTCAGTATAGGATAGTTTATTAAAACCATTATGTCTGTAGACATTCTATTTGTGATATAGAAATTGTGTTATCTCTGACCGATAATTTTTCCTATTATGTGACAAAGAACATAGGTCCTCAGACCAACATGTGGAAACCTAGGGCCAAATGGCTTCTAAGGTCCCTCCCAACTGAATAATTCCGGTAAATTCCATTTACATGCACTCACTGATGGATCGTCCTCATGGCCACTCTTATTTCTTTTATGCTTGTGAAAGGTGTAGTTTTTACAAAATTACTTGAGTGTGTATTATAAAGATTCAACAGAGCAAAGTAAAGGCCAAGTGACTTGACATAGTCATAGCTGGTAAGGAGGAGCCTTACCAAGACAGGTGTTTCTAGTTGCCATTATACTTATTCTACCTTACGAGGACCCATTCTATGAGGCTAGATGGAAGTGAGTAAATAGACGTCCTACCGTTGCATATGACTGCCACTTGGTGTGCTGTGTTCCAGACACAACACATATACTATGATTTTCTACCCATTGTATGTATGGGCACATGAGACGTGATGGATTCAACACACCACTGAAGACTGGAGAGCACCCCTGATACCCATTCTTATATGCTGAGCCTGCGGCCAGGAAACTTAAAGAACTGCCTCCAATTTGGCCCCTTTCCTGGCGCCTGAGGTGTAGAAAATAGGGAAACTTGTTGAGACTTTAATGGTATTTGGATTTAAACTTTGAGAAGATTTCCAGGGCTTGTTCCCTCATGACTCAGCAGCACCCCCTTATCCCTGAAAGCCCTGCTTTGGGCGTCCACGTCGCCATCATCATCATCATCATCACCCTTGTGGATGGCGTGCTTCCAGGAGGTTCGCAGTGCTGCATCATGGGGCTTACCTAAGGCAGCAAACTTTTGAAATGCCCCTCTATCCAAGGCAGTTGGGTTCCCTGGGGTGTGTGAAGCTTGAGTCCCAGGAGGGAGGGTAGGGAGGGATGGAGAAGCAGTAAGGGAATGGAGGAAAGCCCCTATGTGCCCTCCGGTCCCCAGATCTCTGGAGGAGCTTCACTCTATGGGTCAGCGGAATGGAGGCTATCAGGATTCCTCTTTTCTTGGGAAAGTCAAACAGCCCTGCCCTTTACTCAGAGGCAAGGCAGAGTGTGTCCTCAGCTGTCTCCCTGAGGAGCCAGGCTGACACTGGGCTGCATCTCGGAGCACCCCCTCACAATGGAGCCACTCCTCTTTGTGGCAGAAGGAGCACCCATGGAATCTGAGTGCCCGGCCTCTGGGAAGCAGCCCGTGAGTGCTCAGGGAAGGAGGAGGCCTTCCCTTCCAGCTGTGCTTGTTGGGCGGGGGCTGCTCTGAGGCTTGGGTGAGGAAGGTAGATGGTGCAGAGGTAGGTCATCTCATCAAGTCAAGAAGGGCTGAGGTCAGAACTACGTTTCCTATCATTGTACCCTTCCCACCTCCACTTTCATATTTTCACATTGTAATTGCATTATAGAATGTTTAGGATATATAGAAAATAATCTCTCCTAAGCCTGCTATCTTCATATAACCACCGCTATCATTTTGGAGTATGCCCTTCCAGTCTTTGTCCCTCCTCATGTTTTTATTTTGTGATGATACAACAAATATACAGGTTCTTTTCTCTCTCTTGATGTTGTATGATAAGCATTCTCCATTGGCCATATGACCATGTTTACTTTTTTATTGAGTATAAAATGCATACAAGGCCTGGCACATAGAGATCAGAGATAATTATTACAATATGGCTTACACCTGTAATCCTAGCGCTTTGGGAGTCTGAAGCAGGAGGATCATTTGAGGTCGGGATTTTGAGACCAGCCTAGGAACAAAAATTAAAAAAAAAAAAAAGAAAGAAAGAAATAGCCAGGCATGGTGGCGTGCACTTGTATTGCTAGCTGTCTCGGAGGTGGGAGGACTGCTTGAGCCCAAGAGGCCAAGGCTGGGGTGAGCAAGCCTCTTACAAATGTGATGTGTTTCCAAAAAAACAAATAAATAAAATGCATACAGTAAAGTACACAAAGTGTACTAATCTTAAGTGAACAACTGATACAACTGATACATTTTTCATGTGTGTCCATCCATGTAACCATCCCCTACATCCCCTCATCCCCCTTCCTAGTTAATCCACCCTCCCAGCCCCTGTCAGTTCTTATGATCGTAATTACTAATGGTCCTAGAACATCTACCAGAATTCTACCCTTTTCCTGTTGCTGGGCAATTAGGGCGCCTCCAGTTGTTGATTATTACAAATGAGATGTGCCTTTTAGCAACGCGTGTGCCCTTAAAGAGCAACACTGCTCATCCAACAGGGAGGTTTTATCTGCAAATGGGCAGCACAAGGCTGTGGAGACTCAAGACCATAACCATTCATTTGGCCTAATTAGGAGCCAGGCTGAACCTTTTATTGTTTGGGAGAGGGAGAATTGGAGAGTGGAAGATTTATCTTGGAGCCCTGCTTCTGCTTCAAGGTGTATCTGTGTGAGGAGAGACAATTTATTAGCCTTCATTCTAAGAATATTCCTGGCCGCTTCTTTCTCTGGTGCTTGAGGGGATCTGTGGTTGGCAGAAAGGACAAAGGGAAGTGTTTGGTTGCAACCCAAGAAGGCACAGTGAGAGAAGAAGGGGCTTGTGCAGAAGCCGAGCTGGGCTTATTTGAAAGCCAAGAACTACTGGCTTGTCATTTAGACATGAATCAAAAGGCGAAATGTTTGGGCCTGACTAGAAAGAAGAAGTGCTGAAAGTTGAGAGAGCAGGCATGGGGGGCTGTGTCATGGAAAAGAGGGAGCTGGTGGAGTGGAACTGCAAAGCTTGCAGGAGGCAGTGACGAGGTGGCGGGCAGGCGGGTGGGGGCAAGTGAAAGGGGTGCTGTCTTTGGGTTAATGCCATTGGGGGATCTGGCCCAGACGCAGCAGTAGATTAAGTTTCTGAAAGCACATTCCTGAGCAGAATAGGGGCTGTGTTTTGCTGGTTGGCTGATGTATGAGGGAGGCCAAGTGGTAGACGGGATTACCGAAGGCATGGTCTGCATTTAGAGGAAAGACTGGGCAGCGGCTTGCCGGTGCACACACATGCACACACACACACACTCAGCATGGTAGGCTTCCTTTTCCTCTGGCCTCGTCTCCATGCTTTCTCATGTTCATCTTCGCACAAAGCAGTTGCTGTCTGGCTTACCTGGCAAGATGCTGCCTCCTCCATCCAGCCTCTAGAAATCACTGGGAGCTATAGGTCATGGGGCCTAGGACCAGGCTGGAGGATTCAGGGGTGGGGAGGAGGCCTCTAGCAGAGTAATTTTCTGGTCCAGTGTTGGGAGCTGGAGGGTCCACTTGTACTTCACCCTGACCAGGTGACATCATCTTTTGATTTTCAGTAAAATGGAGTCAGAAGTTGAATCACCTGAAGAGTCTCAGCTTTGCTGTCTCCCTCCCTCCACCCCGGGTTGTCCGGGCCGTGTGGGTAATGGCTGCTGCATGCTCTGTGGTGATGCCCATCTCGCTCTCCTCTGTGAAGGGTTTTTTATTTCCTATTTAACCTAAACTTTTTTAAAAAATAAATCTCTCTTGCTACTAATGCCCCGCTTCAGATCATCTTGTCTAATTCTTGGTTTTTGAAATGCTTTTAACTTTGAACTCCTTCCTTTCACTTCCCTTTCCCTTTTTACAAGCCTCACAGCAGGCAGCCAACCGCTCTACACAGCTCAGCTCCGCTCCTGAACCAACCGCAGACCCTGCCACCTGCCAGGGAGCACTTCACTCCTTCGTACTGGACCCTGAGTTCCACCTCAGGCCTGTTCTCAACACAGCATGGCAAGGAGTCACAACCGACTCATCAGAGCTGGCAATGGGAGAGCTGTTCTCAATCCCTTACTTCTAACAGTCAACCATTAATAATTATTTATTTTTAACCTTTAAAATTTTTTGATAATTTTATTCTCCCATCATCCCTGGTAGCTGGAAATAAAACAGGTGGTAACTAGGTAGCTACCTATAATTCTAAACTTGGGAATTTTAGTCCTCAAGTTAATGTGAAGTCTTAAGTTGCAGCTGGTGTAATTGTGAACAGATCGGTCACCACTCCTTAAGGCCTCCTAGTGCCAAGGCCAGGCATATACTCCTGAATGACCCTGTCTCTGGCATCAGAGATCAGCAGGTGAGGTGGCTGACAAGAAAGGAAGGAGTCCCCCTCGCCACTCATCCTCATGACTCTCTGACTTTGAGAAAATGTCCAAAGTGACCAGGGACTCTTTGTCACCGTAATTTAATTTAACCCACAAATAAAATGAAGAGCCAAACTGGTATAATGGAAAAAACAAGAAGCTAAAAAAAAGTTTTAAATTCTGGGTTTAAGCCTTAGCTCTGCCACTTACGTGCTCCATGACTTTCAGCAAATCACTTGGTCTTTAGACTGCCACAGCTGTGAAATGAACACAATAATTACATCACCAGTCTCATGGGTTTTTTGAGGCTAAATGGGAGAATGTATGATATTAGTATTTGAGAGCATTTTAGAAATCCCAGGCTTTATTTGTTTGCCCATGTAGTTGTCAGATATTTCTGGAGTGTCTCCTTTCTGGAGGCTCTGAAGCCTGTGTCCAGTGCTGTGCTGCCCAGCTCCATTCTGGGAGTGACTCTTAGGAAGACAGTCCAGAGGGTGGCAGAGCTTCCAGTCACAACCAGAACCAATAGAGGGCTGGCTTCTTATAAAGAGAGAACTAACCCATGTCCTGCGACTTTCTTAGTCCTTATATACATGTGTTCTCTAACTCAGATTCCCACCCCCAGCCGCCTTCTAGAGCAGCTACGGTGTCACGGTGCATTGTCAGTGTAGCCCGCAGAGCTGCTCACTGACGCTCCTGCGGGTTCTCTGCTGCCCACTCAGCTGTTGCCCCATACGGACAGCTGCTGTTTTGCACTGACAGGCTGGACTGACCCTGGCCTTCAGCATGGCGAATTCTACAAACAGAAGCTATGTCTCTTTGCTCAGCCCCCCTAATCTCTAATTCCCATCACACACTTCACTAAGGTCATCTAGGTTCTGACTGTGAACTAGAATAGTCCATAGTCCATTAAGGACCACCGTAGACATTTCTTTCTTAAAATATTTCTAGCTTCCTTTATCTCTGTATTAGGGTTCTCCAGAGAAGCAGACCCAATAATATATATGCACACACATATATATGTATATATCTATATATAATACATGTACATATGTGTAATATATTTAATTTTGTATGTGTATAATTATATATTATACAAAGATTTGTTGTAAAGAATTAGCTCGTGCACGCTGTAGATTCAGGTAAGAATTGATATTGCAGTCTTGAGGGTAAAAGCAGGAAACTCAGGCATGTTTTCTGTGTTGTCTTCTCTGGAAAACATGTCTTTGCTATTAATACTCTCAATGATCAAATGAGGCCTATCCCCATTAGGGAGGGTAATTATTTTACTCAAAGTAAAAGATTTTCTAGCAAAGTTGACACAGGAAATTAGCCGTCACAGTCCCCAACTGTCCACCTGAAATACACCACCTGCCTGGAGTTCTTTTGGAATATGTCTCTTTGGAGGCAATGTGAAGAAATTAGTTTCTCCCTAAGTCCAGCTCCCAGAATCATTAATGGCACCTTTAGACAGAGATGTTTCCACACTGCCAGGACAATGGCTATTCCTTAACTTTATGGAGCCATGAACTCCATCCAAACCTCAGGATGCTTTGCATTTCAGAGTTGGGTGGAGCTGCGCCTTTGGAAGATGCAGATACAGAGACCCTGTTGCCCCAGCCCCTACCAGAGATGCATTCACTCGTTGCAGAAACAGCTTCATGAAGCCCTCTCACCTTGGCAGGGGCATATTGTTTGGATTCTCTTTGGCCACAGGTGTCTCAGAGCAAAATTGTAGTTTAATTTGGGCAATCTTATTAAGACCATCCTTTCCTAATTTTCCCCTAGTCTTGATTTTTAAATATATATATAAAACCTAGGCCGGGCGCGGTGGCTCAAGCCTGTAATCCCAGCACTTTGGGAGGCCGAGACGGGTGGATCATGAGGTCAGGAGATCGAAACCATCCTGGCTAACACGGTGAAACCCCGTGTCTACTAAAAAATACAAAAAACTAGCCGGGCGTGGTGGCGGGCGCCTGTAGTCCCAGCTACTTGGGAGGCTGAGGCAGGAGAATGGCGTGAACCCGGGAGGCGGAGCTTGCAGTGAGCTGAGATCCGGCCACTGCACTCCAGCCTGGGTGACAGAGCAAGACACCGTCTCAAAAAAAAAACAAAAACAAAAAAACAAAAACCTATATCTTGATTTTTTTTCAAGTTTTTTTTTCTCAACTCCTCGGTGAAGTGTAAGGGTGGAGAGGATGAGAGAAGAAACAAGCGAGCAAGAACTCAATCAATAAAAAGAATTCGTCTTTCATTTCCAAGTCACTGTAATTTTCTTCCCAGAATATATTTTCTTACTCCAATTAACAATCTACGTCTTTAGTTTAATTTTGTCCTCAGTTCCTTCCAACTTAATGCATTCTATTTCTAAAGGCTTCTGTTAAATAAGACAAGACCAAAGTTCGTGAGTCCCACTTGAAAAACAGCAAAGCACTCATTCTCCAGTGCTGACTCCTATATTTGGATGTTTTGGACGTTGGTGCCCTAAGAATTGGGAAGCATTCAGAATTTCTAACAGGGCACAGTAAGATCTGGTCCTGGCCATTGAACATCTCTCAGTCTCATGGAGAAGGTGGACTTCGTTAACACATTAGTCATAAAGCAAGGCAGCGCAGTGAGTTGCCTGACAGAGATGTGAACAGATTTTAATGGGCGCTTGGAGGCTAGCAAGGATTCATTTCCATTTCAGGGGATTGCGGAAGACTCAGGAGGTGAGCCTTGAAGAATGTGTACACGACAACCTTGATTTTTAATTTCTGAGTCCTCACATACCTTTCTCAGACCTTTAACAACCAAATTCAGCTCTTAACATTGCGTATTCAGACCGAGACCCCGTTCCGTTTCTGGGATGGCACCGATACTGCCATAGAAAGTTTTATTTCCATAGTGAGATATTTCCATGGTGAACTCAATCGAATTCTTTTTTTTTTTTTTTTTTTTTTTTTTTTTTGAGACAGAGTCTTGCTCTGTTGCCCAGGCTGGAGTGCAGTGGCCGGATCTCAGCTCGCTGCAAGCTCCGCCTCCCGGGTTCACGCCATTCTCCTGCCTCAGCCTCCCGAGTAGCTGAAACTATAAATCGAATTCTTAATCTAGCCACCAGGTGATTGTCTCTCTCTCTCCATCTTGTTTGCCGCTCACCCCATTTCTCACTGTTCCTCATCTCTTTTCTCTTTGGGTATGAACACTTTCTGATTAAGAAAGAAGCTTCAGAGTGTTTCCTCCAGTACTCCCCACTTCCGCCCCCGTCTGGTTCAGTTAGCCAGCGACTCCCTGACAAAACAGGAGGAGCCATTTGCTCCAAATTGGAAAAACATTTGTGTGTTGGCTTGGGCGTCAGAGAATCCTGTACAGCTTTTTGCTTTGGGATGAAGGGATGGCAGTGAGAAGAAGGGTTGGAGGGAAAGAAAACACAGGTGGCTTCCTAAGCCGCCCCAGGAGGGGAAGGAGATGTGCAGCTGGAGAGGAGTGTGAGCCTGCCTTGGCTGGGAGAGCCAGAGAGACAGCTCCACACAGGGGGATGGAGTTGGAAAAGGAGAGCCAGCTTGAGCTTGAAATTTAGTTGTTCCATACCATAAGTTATGTATATTTTACTTTGCCAGCTGGGCAAGAAAATGACTGAAAGATGGCTGAGATTCAAAAGGTGCTGAGCAACTTGAGCATCTTAATAGGAAATGAACAAGGAATACCCTATAGCTTTAGGACAAAGTTACATCAATGCTTTCTGTTTTCTACTGGATGCAGGCAGAAATTCATAGCTCATAAGAACTGTCCCTGATATTCTGGTGAAATCTTCAAATGATGTTGGCCACTCTAATCCTATTAGCCCTGGTGCAAGTACCCAGACAGATCCGTGGTGTAAGTTCTGCTCAGAGCATCTTGGCAGCAAATGTCTGTCCCAAACAGCCAGGGATCCCATTCTATATTTATCAGAGGTCACTATTTACCAAATAGACCTCAAGTTCATAGTGCATCTTCTACCAAGGACACCCTTAAGGACTCTTAACCCACTCCACCCTTGTCCTCAATTCATTCTTTGCATTCACAGGCAAATGATTAAATACAATCCTGGGTTCATTTTCTAAGCTAAGAGAAAAGGGAAGGAGCATGTAGTATATTGATTCAGTGAGCCAAAACACAGTGTGAGGAGCCTTTTGCACCAGAAGCCAAGAGAAAGATTGATTTGCCGGCTTGAAATCACTGGACTCCTTTAAGGAGCATGGTGCAAGATGGTTCCTTTAAAGCAAAAATGAAAACCAAGAGAGCAAATGAGTCCTCGGTTCCCTCGTTTTTTAAAAACAGCTTCACACCTCAGCATCCCCTGTTTCTCGTGTGTGTGTGGAAAAGTTGAGCAATTTCTACTTTCACTTTGTTTTTAGACTTTCAGCCATTTTTGGTGTCTGGTAATAATCTTGAGCTTTATAGAACAGTGAGTCCGTCCTGCTAATTAGACGTAGTGTTCACATCCAAATTAAAGGATGATCACTTCATAATGAGAAAAAATGTAAACAAAAGGAAAAAACTTGCTGAAGTAAAAGCAGCGTTTCTTTTCGTATAGGGAGGATTGTGATTAATAGCGAGGTGCTTGCAGCCTTTCCCTCAGGCCCACTTTCCATCGTGCACTTTCTCCTAGCTTTCAGAATGGTGGTCCCTTAGCTGGCAGCATCTTGCTCTCCATCCCCATCCTCAGAAGGTTCCCACCTCCCTTGGGTTACTAATTCCTTCTCAGTTTTCAAGACTCAAGTATCTTCTCTAGGAATGTTTCTTGACCCCTTCAACTTCCAAGTCTGGAGTAGGTTCTCTTCCTGGTTTCCTTAGTGCCTTGGTTTTGCTTCCACAGCCCTTCCTTGTCTGTCTACCAGTAGGGTAGGAAC
The DNA here is from genome assembly GCF_049350105.2 of Macaca mulatta. Taxonomy (NCBI): domain Eukaryota; kingdom Metazoa; phylum Chordata; class Mammalia; order Primates; family Cercopithecidae; genus Macaca; species Macaca mulatta. The sequence continues at coordinate 170,452,333 of NC_133407.1, read as the reverse complement.
TGTTATTATCTGTGACCACAGTGCTGTCTATGGGGCCTGGCACACCACAGGCCTTCTGTGAATACCATGAAAGAGGAAGACTCCCAGATAAAACATGTCTGAGGTCTAGAAGACCAAAAAGGGCATACAGAGGGTAAATTAACAATTTCTGAATTTCCTTTTCAAATTCTGATATATTAAAAGTTTTCAAGAAGTATATAAGAAAGGATAAAGCAGGAACTCAGGATACAAAGAGATTAAAGATACAAATGGATTCAAGAAAGGTTTAGAAAAATTGATGAATGTCAGAAGCATAAAACAGCATTTGAAAGAAACTGAGATATTTGGAGGAAATTCTGGAACCTCAGGGAGATGCCAGTGAATTTGGCTCCATGACCTAACACAGGGGTCCCCAACCCCCAGGCAGCAGACCAGTACTGGTCCATGGCCTATTAGGAACCAGGTTGCACAGCAGGAGGTGTGCGGTGGACCAGCAAGCATTACCATCTGAACAGCACCTCCTGTCAGATCAGCAGTGGCATTGGATTCTATCAGAATAGAATAGAATAGAGTAGAGTAGAGTAGAGTAGAGTAGAGTAGAGTAGAGTAGGTTTTGCCATTCAATAGAATAGGGTTCACCATTAGAGGGTGAACCCTACTGTGAACTGTGCATGTGAGGGGCAGTTGCACACCCCTTATGAGAATCTAACTAATGTCTGATGATTTCAGGTGGAACAGTTTTATCTCAAAACCATCCCTCCCAGTCTCCCCACCCCGGTCCATGGAAAAATTGTCTTCCATGAAACTGGTCCCTGATGCCAAAAAGGTTGGAGACCACTGTCCTCACATATACCTCAAGGGGCAGCTCGGAGTGGGTGGATGGGATTGGTGCCACCAAGGCTGATGGGAGAATGCAGTTCCCAGGTGTGTGGGAAGAAAAAGCAGGCTTCACTGCCCTGTGTCTCCCACCTGGAGTTCTGTTCCTCAGGGCCACACCAAACGGCCATCCCCATTCTCTCTCTGAGCTCCGCAGCCTCCGCTTTCTCTCCTCCCTCTCTTCCTGCACAGGCCGCCAGCCCTTCCAAAGGCTGTGCCAGGATCCAGCTCTGGCTATGATGAGTCCAGACCACCAGGACTCACATTAATTTTCCCACTGCTAAGTTTATAGTTTATATTTGGTTGATCAGAGAAATATGTGTGATGTGGGTTGCTGGCAAGTAAATCTTTTTTTCCTTCTCTTTCTTCAGTATACTTTTTTCCTAACTATTTCATTCCTTCAACTAGTCCAAAAGAAACTCCCCAGTTCTGCTAACCAGCCCTACCTCAGAGCAGCCCTGAAGTCGGGTAGATGAGATGGTCTACAGACCAGGCATCTTCTGTGTTCATCTGGCTGCCAGACCCAGTGGAGACATGGCTCCATCCTTGACTTGTCTTTGAGGATTAATCGCATTTCTTGTTCTCTTATGTCTTTTTTAAAAATAAAATATTTTTAATTGGTTCAAGCCAAGAAATTCCTGAAGCCTTAGGCCAATTCATTGCAAATCATTTAATGACATTGCAAAATAGGTTCTTTTTAGTCTCTCTCGTGCTTCCTCTCCCACTCCTCCCTTCTGCTTTCCCCTCCTGCCCACCCCCAGATTTCTCTCTCCTGTCTTGACTTTGATTTTCAGCCCTCATCCCCCAGTCTCTTTCATCTCTTCTCCAATCTCATCTTTCTTTCACTGCTCAAATCTGGGTGTAAATCCCACCTCAACTCTCAACTGAAAGGAAAAGACAGAAACAAGATTTAGCAACTAATGTGTTTGGCATCTACAAAGGTTTGGTTTTTCTTCTTCTTCTTCCTCCTCCCCATGGAAACTGTTTTCTTTAAATACAAAAGAGCATGCCTTGCTTTCATCAGAAAGTGTGTTTGAAAAATTTCATGTCATGTTTCCATGGTTGTCAGGAGAGAGCTTGGGAGCCAAAATTATTTGTGCAATTGGACAGGCAAAAAAAAATCCCAAAGAGAGCAAACATATTTATCCAGTCTCCCTGCCTGCAAAGGGAGGAGCACTACTCACTCTGCCAGCCATGTTTCTAAGTGTCTCTGTAGGTCACGGTGTTGACTTAGGCTGGAGTGCTGGTGGAGGTGGTGAGGACTACGCTGGAGAACACCACGCTTGTGAATTATTGTGTCCTGCCTTGTCTATGTGACTGAAAGCTCCCTGTGGTTAGCAGCTATGTCTTTGCTTCTTTGTATTTTCTGCAGTGCTTGGCATAACAGACAATTCTGCAGCACCTGGCTTGCTAAATGAATGACTCGATGATGACTGGAGGGATGGTATTTTACCAAATGCTGGTTTTGTCCCACTTTGTGGGCTGCAGGGGTCTATGTGCCAGGGCTGAAAGACTTATTCACTACCCCAAATGCATGGCTTCTGAGATGCCTGCCCAGCCCACAGTAAACCCCAGCCACTCACCGGGTGCCAGGCTTTCTGACCTCATGAGAGCACCATGAGGTTCCAGCCTTTCCTCTGCTTCTGTAGTTGTCCCACATCCTCAGCAGATAACTGCCGTGGCTTTTCACTTGCAGATCATTTTATTTCAGAGGAATAACCTTGGGGTCATGCCAAGCCATGGTTCCTCAAATGACTTGGGGATCGAGAATTGTGTTGGGATTCTTTGTCCATCAATGAAGCAGTTTGGGCCACAGGCGAGCCCCCATATTGGCCAGAGGCAACATAGCGAGGAGTGTCAAGGACGCTTTGTCTTTTCAGACTCTACAGCCAAGTCTCTCTGATAGCCATGAGCCAGGTCAGAGAAAACTCTTAGTAACTTTACTTCTCCTGCACCTTGGGTGTCTCTCAAAAAGGGACTGAGGTGCAGGGAAGGACCAAAGGATCAGCATGCCACTGAGTAGTGCTCCATTAGGGCAGAATCCTTTGTGCTTTGTAGCATTAGCCACAGGCACAGTAAGCTGCTGCAGGGACAAGTTGAGGCTTGCAGGTTGTGACAGTTGGGGAATAGAATTATCCATCAGCCCAGAAACCTGTCAGTGGTCCTGAGGCTGCTAAGCCATCCTGGCAGCATTGCCACGTGAGCCCCTTGCGGTGCCCCATGACCTGGTGGATCCCATCCAGACCTCTGTAGAGGAGTGCAGGCTTGCCCTGTGATCCCCAGGAACAGGCGAAGGGTAGGACAGGACTGTATGTGAGAAGTACCCTCATGGGTAGAAGGCCAAAATTTCTTTAAGCGTTCAGCAGAGCTCATGGATATGGGGATATTGGTAACTCCATGCAGCATCCAGCGGATGGTGGCATCTTCTCTTCTTACTTCAAACAGAATCGAACTTCGATTTGCAGCTTAAAGGAGGATGCAGGAGAAGACTGAATGAAGAACTCCCTTGGAAGTGATTGTTAGGTTTATGGCTTAGACCTGGGGCATTTAACTGAGACCCAACACATTCTGTAGTTGGACACGTAAAGTCCATGAAAATTGGGGGATAAGCTTACAATTAATATTTGACAATTTGTGTTATGAGAATGCATGAACATACACCAAATGTAATTTAATTCGTAGCTCTGTCGAACCTTTTATTAATAAAGGAAAGATACTAGAAGGTGGTGAGAAAGAAATTCAAGAGACACTCAAGATAAAATGTGCCAGTTTGCAGTTTCACATGTGATCCTGCCGATGGCAGCCACATCCGTGTACCTTTGACAGTCTTTAATTTGCTTTCTGTTTTTCCCATAGCCAAAAGGTTCTGTGCCTGATGCGCCCTTTGAATGTGAAGAGAAAGCACAGAGTACATTGTATGATGTGTGTCTGAACACATCCCTGTAACCTCTGTGTTCAGAGATCATACAGAAGTGATGTATCAGAGTGTACTTCTTCCCTTTGGAAACTGAGCTCCCAGAAGGAAGGAACTGGGCCGGGGTCTATATGGAGCCCAAAATATCATGGGCTTTCTCAGAAATCGCAAAGTTCTGTGACAAGTAAATAAGGTCCGTAAACTCAGAGATGGCCCCAAAGACCAGGACTTCTGACCTGTTGGGAGCTGAGAAACAAGATTGGGCCTACTAGCATTTGATTAATGTGGACAAGTTAATGAAGTAGCTGGAAAATGCACCAAAGAGAGGATGCGAAAAAAGGGTGTGAAGGGAGGGAAGGTAAGAGGATTAAAGCTGCAAAAACATTCCTCTAATGGATTTCTCAAACACACCAGCCAACAGGCAAGGGCAGGTGTCCTGTCAAACCATTTCTCCATGAAACCTGATCCATCTTTCTGCAGCGGAGGCCTGCTAACCCCATTTGTAATTGAAGGGCCTGTCCCTTATTTCCAGTGAAGCACGCTGAGCAGCCCAGGGACTCGGCCAGGAAACCGGCTTTGCAGACAAAGGGGCCTGGGAACAGGCTGGTTTCCTTCATGTGCGCCAGCTAGAGCTCCTCTCTGCATCTGCCCCGTCTGACGGCTGATTAGGCTCTTATTGATCATGAACTCCCCACCCCTCCCTGGCCCCCCTTCCTGTCCAGAAACACTAGAAAAAGGGAGTCCTCTGATTTTCAGATCATTCATCACTTCATTATTCTGCCTTTGATCCCTTAGTGAAACTCAAGTTTTACTCGAGCAGCCAAATTGGGAGTGTTTTAAGCTAAGGCTTAAGCTTAGGAGGCACGGGGGGAGCAGGGATGGGGGTAAGATGGACAGGGCCAAGAACCAAACTGCTGCTTATTTGTTTTGAAGCCAGGAAGGCTCGCCTGCCAGTCGCCGCTTGTGGGGAGCTGGATGTCCAGCTGGGGTGCCCTCCGTCCTGCCTGCACAGGCTGTTGTGCACATGTTGGCATCAGAACAGAGGGGCTGTCTGGCCGCATGGCTGACCAGTGCCCAGCTTCATGCTCCCCCACTGCACAGCCTTCTGTCTCCAGCTGAGCAGCTGTCAGAGGGTGCAGCAGAAGCCAAGAGGGGATTAAAAGGGCCAGTGTTTTCTACCACTGGGTTACTGAGGTGGGTGCCTGGCAGAGTACATGCTCCCTCCGTGCCTGGATAAGCCCTCAATTACAACGGGCAGGAGCCTGGGGCAGTGAAGACGGAGATGGCGTCCTGGTGCCAAACTCCTTTCAGTTGCTTACATCTTTCTTGGAAAATGATCTGCTAGGTTTAAGTATATTCTTTGCTTAAGGCAAATATCCTTGGAATGAGGTGAAGAAAAGGAGGAGGAAAAAACAAAAACCTATTGGTGGAGTAGTTTGGGATTTATTCGACCATAGAGGAGAATGCTTCACAGCGCCTGAGGAATTTTCCAGATGCCCCTAAGCTCACAATCACTCACAGCTCGCTTTGTGGGGAGCCTCCTGACTTGGCAGGTACAGGGCGCACTGGCCTGAAGGAGGATTAAGGCCTTTGCATTTTTTAAGTGAATTGCTTTCAGAAAACACAGTTACCAATATTTAGCAAGAACATGTTGAGCTCAAGCAATTCCTTTCCCATAGTCCAAACCTTCCTCCTCTCTGAGAGGAAACTCATTAGCTATCTTGGCTGAGAGGCTCAGCCGGGACTGGGCTAAATAATTGGTGGGACCAAATGCAAAATGAAAATGTAGGGTCCCACGTTCAAGCATTATTAAGAATTTTCAGATGGTGAAAGCAGAGCATTAAACCAAGTGGTAGCCCCATCAAGTGCAGGGGCAGGTTGCGCACCCATCAAGCTGGTCTTGGGCTCAGACTTCCAAACTGTATTTATTTAGCAAGGATTTAGAAAGCATTTGCTGTGTCCTCAGTACTATGCAATAGAGCTTGGGGTTGGGGTGAAGAGTGAAAAATTAATAGGCTTCCCACCAGGAATTTATAATTTAGTTAGGGTCAGATATCACACACACACTACTAAATAATTTTGAAAACATTATTTAGAAGCCCAGGAGGGTTTACACTTACCCATAGGAAGGAATCTGAGAGATCTCACCTTGACCCGCAGGCATCATGCTTGTTCAGCCTGGAAAGTGAAATGGGGCAATAGAAGGGAATCAGACAACCAATCCCTGATTTTTTTTAAGTTTTTTTTTTTTCCTGTGGGTACATAGTGTGTGTGTATATTTATCAGGTACATGAGATGTTTGGATACAGGTACGCAGTGTGAAATAAGCACATCATGGAGAATGGAATGTCCATCCTATCACTGTTTCCACATCACTCCTTGAATGTCATGTATTTCTTATAGCACATTTATTGGACCTATTTCACTTCTTTCTTCAGATCCCGCATAACCTCTCAAGAAACATTCTATTTTCAAAATAACTTTCACTGGCCACACTTAGATATAATGTTCATAGAACATTCATTGTGCTAGGCTCTTGTCCATTTCTTCAAAATGTAGACCAACTTTATGAATTTGAGTTTCTAGGCAGCATAATGGGCATCTTGTACCTAACTTGTGGGGCTCAGCTTCCAAGATACTCATTCATTCATTAACATTCATTCATTCATTTATTCATTCAATACTTGCCAAGTGTGTTCTTGGGGCCAGAACCTGGGTTAGGTTCAGGGGACACAGACAGGAACAAAACTTGGTCCATGCCCCAAAGAGTTCACAGTCTAATATTGTAATCAAAGGGACATCAATCCTTTCACAGAAACAAAATCTTTTTCCTCCCCTGTGTTGGTTTGAATTGACTAAGAGCTGCTGGGAAGTTCCATTACTTGGGAAGCCTCCTGACCTCACTGAATACCTTAATCACCAGGCACTGCTAGGGTGACACCAGTTTGTTTTTGGTAATTATCTCTTGTCTTCTGTGAGAAACCTGATTCCAGCCCTCTCTGGGTCTCCAGTGGAAACAACAGCAGAGGCAGGTGCAGTCTTGCAGTGAAATTGTAGTCAGGCCCGATGCTATCAGTCCCGGGAGCTGAGCAGAATTTGGTGTGGCCAGCATTCGGAGACGGTGCCTCCAGGGCTTTCTGACTACCTTTAGGAAGAGAGTGTCTGGGTAAAATATTTCCATCTGTCTTATACTCCATTAGTTTTATTTCTCCTCTTAAATTCAGCTACAATCCTGAAAACCAGATTTCCAACTTGGAATGCATGCAGTTTTGTTGTGCAAGTGGTCCCTGTTTTACTGAGCGACATCAGTGATTTGGCTCATACAAAGAGAGATTTGTTGTTTGGACTCTTGGATTGCTTGGGAAACATTCTGCTCTTATTCTAGATGGATCTCCATCCTCTCCCACTTTAGATCCCATGGTGGCAAGCCAGGAGAGATGGCCCTGGGGCTGCCAGAGACCACAGCCTCATGTCAGGACCTCGGCTCCTCCGCAGTCCACTGCCATTAAGCCACCCTGGGGCACTGCCTGTTGTCCTGGCAGATTCCTCTTTGCCTTAGAAAACCCTTAGGGTATCCAGAGTCCTGCCCCCAGCCCCAAGGAAGGATCCTCTGTGATGCGGGGTGTGGCTCCTGAGCAGCAAGTATCAGCCTTCTGGTTACAACCATGGCCATCAATCAAGTGCAGTCTCAGGCCTATCGCTTGTCATCGTGGATGCCTGAGGAGAACCTGGGAAGGCTGTTGTTAATCAACTTGGAGAAAAGACATCAGCATTCTCTTTTATTGTTCCCTTCCATCTCTGTTAGCTGAGCCTTCTGACAGCTCTGCTAGGACATTTGTACCTTGACCCACCCCATTTCTGGGGTGGATAAGCAGAGCCAACCTGCCCCCACATCTCAGTGTAACAGATGGTCTGAGCCAGAGGCACCGCTTGATGGGATTCCCTCTGCACCTTCCCCCAGCTTGTATATACAAAGTGAACCCCATCAGTGATGAGGGCCCCACATTCTTACAAACTCGTGTAGACAACAAGGGGCCAGAGGAAGAACTTGGAGGATCCCCTGATATCCCCCTAGGTGTGAGCTTTGTCATGACTGGCAACACCAAGGCACAAGCCCACCCTGAAATGTCACACTTTTGCTCTGCTCTCCTCCAGCCAGCACCTTCCCTTCTCTTCACAGATCTCGAGGACTTCAAGTTAGACGTGCAGCATGTGATTGAAGTGGATGAGGGAAACACAGCAGTTATTGCCTGCCACCTGCCTGAGAGCCACCCCAAAGCCCAGGTCCGGTACAGCGTCAAACAAGAGTGGCTGGAGGCCTCCAGAGGTGAGTGGGCGGGAACCCAGAGGCCGAGGCTGAGGCCAGAAGGGAAGCTGGCCTTCTCCAACCGCTCACTGCTCAACAAAGCTAGGGCAGCTGCGGCTGCCTCACAAACCCCCTCACCATGCCAGCAGCCCTGTCCTCATGCTGGCCAGCTGTCCTCCTGCCTTTTTTTTTTCCTTTTAAGAGACAGGATCCTGTTAGGTCACTCAAGCTGGAATGCAGTGGCACAATCAGAGCTCACTGCAGCCTCCATCACCAGGGCTCAAGAGATCCTCCTTCCTCAACCATCTGAGTAGCTAGAACTACAGGCACATGCCACCATGCTTGGCTAACTTTATTTTTATTTGTTATAGAGACAGAGTCTCGCTATGTTGCCCAGGCTGGTCTAGAACTCCTGAGCTCAAGCAATCCTCCCGCTTTGGCTGGAATTACAGGCTTGAGCCACCATACTTGGTCATGTCTTCTTTCTTGATATGTAGTCCTGTAGGGTCCCAAAGTGGGTGGCTTCCATTACGGAAGTCCTCTGTCTTAGCATGAGGAATTTCTTTATCCTTTCAGGCCCCAGAAGATGATTACTGAGATGCTGCTGTTCCATCCAGGCTCTCAGCACGTGGTTCTGCATGCTGCCTGTGGAAGCTCTGTGCCTCCCGGCACACACAGGAAGGCTGCCTAATAAGCCCATTCACGGAGCCCCAGGGTACCCTGGCAGGAGGTGGAGCTCTTCCCCATGCATCAGAGCAGTCTTTGCAGTGGACTTTATTTTTCCCTCTCCCTGTTTGCATAGTAAATGCAGTTATCTCAGCTGTCACAGCTCCCTGCTCAAGCCACTGTGGACAGACACGGCAGCAGGTCCAGAGAAGCCAAGACTTGGTCCACAGAATGCCAGAGGGGAAGAGGTTGTCCCTGAAGTCAAAGCCAGCCTCTTTTCACAACTAACCCTGTACTCGAGGCCAAGTAGACCTTACTTAACCTGACACCACAGCTCAAAATGTATACCTTTTAATTGCTTGAGCCCAGGAGGCTGAGGTTGTAGTGAGCCAAGATCGTGCCACTGCACTCTAGCTTGAGTGACAGAGTGAGACCCTGTCTCAAGAAGAAAAAAAAAAGTATACCTTTAAAAATATACTCTAGATTTTAAGATATTTTTATCAACTCTTTCTGGTTATGAAAGGAACATATGTTCATTATAGAAAACTTAGAGAATACAGAAAACTGTTTTCAAAAAGGTAAAACCCCTAATCCAACCACTCAGAACCAACTGGAGAGTGGGGGAAGAAGAGCATTAATCCCTACTGTCCCCAGCAGAAGGTTGGCAGCAGCCTCCGAGAGAGGCCTGCCTGCCCCACCAGGGCCAAGGGTTTCTCCCACTCCATCTGGCACTTGCTAAGCAGCTCATACCTGGGTGGCCCAGCAGCAGGCAGGCACCAGGCTTGGCAACAGCACAGCTCTCAGGAGGGGCCACCAGGGCAAAGCTCGGCACTGACGGCCATAGCTTTACCTGCCAGGAAGCCAAATGCCACCCTAGTTGCTGGGGTGTCCAGGAGCTGTGAATCTGCCTCCTAGTTACAGAACCTGAACACCGCTGGGGCACCAGCCCATGGCACCCGTGGACCAGGAGCAAACAGAGCCTAACAGCCCCCTGATGTGGAAGAAAGGATTTCAGTGGCATTCATGGGGAGGACAGTGGTTAGAAGTCAGAATATTCCTCTCCAAGTAGCAGAAATGCAATAATGAGGTGATTCCGAGTGATGGCTATGACTGATGGGAAGATTTGCTCATCATTTTGGGAAGGGAGAATGAGGGGAAGCTCCAAAATCCATTTCCTCCAGGCTTGCAGGAATGATGATCTCATCTCTCATGTGTGCAGCATGGACCTCTCAGTCCTTACAATGGCCCTGAGGCAGCATACATTAAGCCTTTTCACAAATAAGGAAACTGGATCAGAGTGATTAATTAACTTGCCCAAGTTACATTACACAGTGAATACCCAGCAGACCCAGAGCATGAGACCATGGCTGATTCAAAATCCTGCTTTCTTTCTAGCCTCCCCTAGCTCCCTTGAAAGTATAAAATGCTCTTCCATAGACCTATGCCCTAAGTTGTGGCAGTTAGCCAGTCAGCCAGTCTGTTAGCTGGTTGGTTAGTTACCTTTTCTCTCTGGCACTCTGTCCCGCTTGTTGCAAGGTTTTATGGGGAGAACAGCATCTTAGGCTTGGTCTTGTGGGGACTTAGGTGGACATCAGCTCCTAGGGCCTGCCCAGCCTGTTCCTCTCCCTTCGTGCACCTCTCCTTTGTGGAAGCTGCAGAGTGAAGCATTCTGGACCCAAATCCATCCCGTCTTCCCCTGGCCCTGCCCTTTCCACAGGTAACTACCTGATCATGCCCTCGGGGAACCTCCAGATTGTGAATGCCAGCCAGGAGGATGAGGGCATGTACAAGTGTGCGGCCTACAACCCAGTGACCCAGGAAGTGAAAACCTCCGGCTCCAGTGACAGGCTGCGTGTGCGCCGTAAGGCCCGGGCCCATCTGCTGGGGGACGGGGGGGATCACTGATGGAAGGGCTCACAAAGATAGAAAGGGAGGTAGATACCTGGAGGTGCCACATCCAAGCTACAATTCTGTGTACACTGGCTTTGGCCAGGGGGAACACCTGGGACTCAGCCAGGGGTTCTCTCCCCTCTGGCCAGCCTCAGGGCCAGCGTCTCACAACACACAGCCCTCAGGCCTGACTCTGGCAGGTGACTGTGCCTGCTGTCACACCTGCCTGTTGGAAGGTTTCCTTCACCGTTACTTTGCGATTGGGATGGGTCAGTATGTGTGTGCTGGGGCAGGACGGTGGGTCTCGTCTCAAGCTCAGCAGCAGACACAGCACGTGCCTTGCACAGACGCCCACATGGAAGGCCTCCAGGCCGCCGTTCTGCCCTGCATGAGGTCCCTGGGCCTGCACTCTCTGCATGGATGAGGTGTGCCCAGCACCACCCTCTGGTGAGCGTCCAGGAGGCCCACATGCTCTCAATGCACAGGAAAATAGCAGCTACCTTTCCATGCACTTGTCTGGAGTCCCTGCCTATTCAGAGAAGTGGCGTCTTACACGGAGTTAGCTTAGAGTTGGCACCAGAGATGGAGTCACTGTGAAACTAATGAAGCGAAACTTCCGTGGTCCTTCACTCACTGACAGAGGCCTCAGAAGGGCCTAATTTCATATGTAGTGTTTTCCATTCTTTTTTGGGCCTTCAAAACTGTATAAATTTCAGGTTTTAGAAAACCTGGGTCTGTCCCTGGTTGGCATATAAAGCAGAATCACACGTGGTCCCTGTGCTCCTCGAAGGTCGCTGAGGAGCGGCACACATTGGAGAGTCAACGTGCCTTTCAGTGAGTTCTGTGCAGTTTGTCCGCAGTGTTAGAAAAAGATTACAGCTTCCCCAGCTGTGTCCTGATGAAGTACATAGTGATTTGCATTTGGGGACCTTGCAGTATGAGAAATGCACGTGTTTAAACAGTGGATTCCATTCAGCTCAGCCGGAGGCCGGCTCTGAGATGCTCACTGTGAGGGACACTTGGGCCTGAGAACCATAGGGTGGGGCTGGGAGCATGGCAGATCCTTGTTTCCCATCTCATCCTCAGCCTCACAGTGCTCTTACTGAGGGCAAGCAGAAAGAAACATCTGTACCATTTAAACTGCCTCTCCGTTCCCTCACCTTTCTCTCCTTGCCAGCACACATCGTTAACTGTGCATTTGTTGTGTTGATGCTGCTGTTCTTCTGTGTTGTCTCATTTCTCACTCATGACAGCTCCCTGCAGAAGAAGCCCTTGTTTCTGATAAGGACACCAAGCCCCAAGGGAATTCTGTAGCACGCCCCGCTCTACCTAGGTTGAAGGACCTGGAATGGCTGTTTGATCCCATCTCCGTGCTCTCTGGGACTGCCTCCTGGGGATGCTCTGCAGGACATCCTGGTCCACACGCCTTCTGTCCTTGCCCTCCTTGCCCCTCCAGGTTCCACCGCTGAGGCTGCCCGCATCATCTACCCGCCGGAGGCCCAAACCATCATCGTCACCAAAGGCCAGAGTCTCATTCTGGAGTGTGTGGCCAGTGGAATCCCACCCCCACGGGTCACCTGGGCCAAGGATGGGTCCAGTGTCGCCGGCTACAACAAGACGCGCTTCCTGCTGAGCAACCTCCTCATCGACACCACCAGCGAGGAGGACTCAGGCACCTACCGCTGCATGGCCGACAATGGGGTTGGGCAGCCTGGGGCAGCGGTCATCCTCTACAACGTCCAGGTGTTTGGTGAGTGTCTGCTGTGGACTGTCTTCTCCTTGGCCTTCTCTCTGGTCTGTGCAGCCTTTCTAGAAACGTAACCCAGGCTCACGGAGGGTTTGCGTCTTGTGAAAGGCCACATGCCGAGTGAGGAACAGAGGCAGGCTGAAGAGTCAGTGCTCTTTGGATCCCAGAGCAGGGGCACACAGTCCTGGAGCCCTCCTGTCATGACTCTGACGGTGGAGACGTCGGACCTCTCCCTCCCTCTACTCTGCCCTTAGGAAAAAGCAACAGCCGAAGGGCAGGGGGAGCTGCTCCTAACTGCATCCCTCCCCGCCCATCTGGCCTGGGACAGAAAGACCCAGTCCTTCTCACCCTGCTCTGGTTTCCTGGCAGAACCCCCTGAGGTCACCATGGAGCTGTCCCAGCTGGTCATCCCCTGGGGCCAGAGTGCCAAGCTCACCTGTGAGGTGCGCGGGAACCCTCCGCCCTCTGTGCTGTGGCTGAGGAATGCCACGCCCCTCATCTCCAGCCAGCGCCTCCAGCTCTCCCGCAGGGCCCTGCGCGTGCTCAGCATGGGGCCTGAGGACGAAGGCGTCTACCAGTGCATGGCCGAGAACGAGGTCGGGAGTGCCCACGCCGTGGTCCAGCTGCGAACCTCCAGGCCAAGTGAGTGTAACCCAGGGGTTTGAGATTCCAGATGATGATTCTCATTTGAGAATCCATTTCTCAAATATACCAGTATATAAGATAGAAAAAAGTAGCTTTTAGTTGTAAGTTCAAATGTATATGAACTTAATAAATCAGAAGTACAGATTTTCACTAATGAAAATAATTCATTTAATTGTTGTATTTAAAAAAGTATTTCTGTGGAACCCAGTTTGACAACCACTGCTCTAGTGCTTTGGTGAAGAAAAGCCAGTCTGTCCTTCTCAGCAAGCTTCATTGCAGTTGGGGCCTATGCCAACTGAGCAGTGACCATGCTTAGCCTGGGGAGAGGTAATATGGGGGTGCAGAGCAACATGGCAAAGACCCTGCCCTTGAGAACTCCCCTGTGGGGACAAAACTTACCAGGGAAACGACTTGAGAAAAATACAGCAGTGAGTACAATACAATGCTAAGTCAGCATTATCAGGTGCCCATATCCTGTGGTGGGGAAGGTCAGGTAGAGGAGAGACAGGTGCTGGCAGGTTCTGTAGAAACCTGAAGGAAGCACTGCCCCTCCTGGCCTCACAGACTCTCAGAGGACATTTCCAGGTGTGTTCATGTCTCATGTTCAGTAGCAAAAGGCCCACATGGTGCTGTGGTAAGAGTCCACCATGAAGGGACATGTCTCCATCTCCAGCCTAGACCGAAAAGGAAGGCACAGGGTTCCTGGGCCTCGAGAGGAAATTGAGTTAGTGCACTGGAGATGCACCTCACGTGGACTCAGGAGAAAAGCAGGCCACCGAGAGGTTTGCTTGCCATGCCCGAGCCACCCCTGAGCCCCTGGCCGGGCAGACCAGGCTGCTTTTTCCTTCTGGCAGGACAGGGACACCGTGCTGTCTTCCATGGAGCCCGGCTGGGCAGCTCAGAGTGGGTGGCGGTCGGGCTGATGGTGGGCCCAGGTTGCCTCTCTGACTTCTTCCTGTTTTCTCCCCATTTCAACAGCTCGGCAGGTAAACCAGGAGACTAACCTTTCCTTCTCCTTCCTGTTGGTCCTCCAGGCATAACCGCAAGGCTACGGCAGGATGCTGAGCCGGCTACTGGCACACCTCCTGCACCACCCTCCAAACCTGGCAGCCCTGAGCAGATGCTGAGGGGGGAGCCGGCGCTCCCCAGACCCCCAACATCAGCACGGCCTGCTTCCCCGCAGTGTCCAGGAGAGAAGGGGCAGGGGGCTCCCGCCGAGGCTCCCATCATCCTCAGCTCGCCCCGCACCTCCAAGACCGACTCATATGAACTGGTGTGGCGGCCTCGGCATGAGGGCAGTGGCTGGGCACCGATCCTCTACTATGTGGTGAAACATCGCAAGGTATGGCCCTGGTGTGGGGCCGCTGCCTCCGCTGCACAGCCTTCCCAGCAAAGCTGAGCAGAGTCACTGCCTCCTGGCCATTGAGTTCCTGAAGCCTGAACCAGTAATCCCCACCACTAATCAGGCCCTTCTGTCTCCTCCAGTGTCCATCCCGGCTGCCTCCCAGGGAGCTGGTTGTGAGATGGTCGTGTGGGACCCTGGAAGGCCCAGGAAAAAGCCTTGTGCGTGCATCCAGTACTAAGCTCTATGCACACATTTCCCAGAAGCTCACACTAGCTTGTAGTCCCTGAGGAGACGGTGAACAGTCTCCCTGGTAACCATCATCCTCCGTTGTTAGTTGTTGATGTTACATTTTGTTTTTTTATGAAAGTAAGCTGTGCTGGGTACATGCCCGCAGGAACCCTGGCATGGTAAGCCAGCTAGCCTAATGCCAGGAAAACAAATATTTGTGAACAAGTGTTTTCTCTGTAGGCTGTAAAATACCCCCTCAGTTCTCAGAATCTATCATGGCTTGGGTTTGACAAGCAGGCATTTGAGCTCAAAGCACATCATGTTGTTCAGACCTCAGCTATTTCTCCTTGACAGAAGGAAGTCTGTCCAGGTGAATGTTTCAGGAGCTGTCAGGGAGGGAGTCTCGGGCTCTGACGGGATGCGGGGGCAGAGCCCAGCCAGGCCTATGCTCCTGTACACTGTGTCCTGTGAGGCAGGGCAGGGTCCCCAGGCAGCCACTCTCGCTGAAGGCTGTGCTCTTACCTGTTGTTACCCCACAGGGATGAGGACATGAAATTCCCCATAAGAAAACATCCTTGAAAATGTTTCTGTTCACTCCAAGTATACACCATTTTCTTTCTAAGGCCATTCGATAGTAGAAAACTATTATTCTTAAATGGATTTTTAAAAATTGTATTTGATAAATAACAGCATGTACGTGCTGATTTTTATTATGCATTTCTATTACTTTTGCTTATAAAAATGCTATGTGCACTTGATGGAAAGCATATGAATGTGGAATTAAAAGTATTTCTCTACTCCTCCCCACCTCCACAAACAAGAAAGAAAACAGAACCAAGCCTGCACAGTGGAGCGCGCTAGCTGTGCAGAAGCCGTTTCCCTGCCTTGGAGCCCTGGCCCCTGACTCCTTCTATTCTGTTCTTTCCCCTTACATGCTCTCCTAGAAGACCTTGGGTCGGGACAAGTCCACAGAGACCCTGGGGCTGTCAGAAAGACACCTAAGGCAGAGCACCCCCTATGCCCCCTCTGCTGCCTCCCCAAAGGCAGGGGGACGGGGGGAACAGTTTCTCATTAGCCCTCCACCTGCTGGCCTCTTCATAGGCAGCCAGCAAAGCGGGTGAATGAGTTTTTAACAAAAAGCAGCATTGTTCACATGTTGTAGGGCAGGGCTAGTCCTAATCCTATTTCCCCATGTAACTGGACACCTCCATCTCAGAGTTGTAGACAAAGATCAGGGCAGGCCAAACGCCCATGGTTCCCAGGAGACGAAACCCAGCATGAGAGCAAGAATAATATTTTTCAGGCCAATAGGTGGCCATGAAGCAGCCTTGCACAAGAGGCAGACTGGCAAAGGCCGTGCCGTGGTGATCCGGAAATGCCAGGCTCAGGCCACATTCACCCCCTCAGTGTGTGTGACAGTGACTAATTACCCTTCTGTTTCTTATTTTCATTTCTGGGCCGGTGAAGTGTGAGGCCAGCGCTGGGAGGGCCGGGGTACGTGGGGTGCAGGGGAACTGAGAGTCCGGACAGGCCCCTGCTGCTTCTGGCTTCTCTTAGGCTCCAGCCTGGGGGCTCCTCAGCCTGGGGTTGCCAAGGCAGAAGTTCTGGCTTGAAAGCAGTTCCTCTCTTACGGAACTAACAAGTCTTAAAGATCCCCAAGAAAGAATTTGAAATCAAAAGTCAGCATTCGGGCTGTGTTTTTTCATCCGCCTTCTCTTACTGGGGACTGGGAATCGTTCAGCTAATTTTCACTGTTTCACATGCGCGAAGCAAGTTTCATTTCCTGGTGCATCTGCAGACCCTGGGCTACTGTGTTTGGGTTTCCAGCACCACTGGGGAGTCTCAGTTTGTAAAAATGTCTCCCCTTGGAACAAATCCTGGAAGCCTGACAATGAGCCCAGACCATTCCTGTGCCTTGAATGGTACGTTTTGTTCAACTTTGGAATATTCTGCTCAGGGAGAAGAGCTTTTCCTTACAGCTGTTTTCTTCCTTCAGCAAACCACAACTTGAGGCTCCAGCAGGCTCTCTGGGATGTAGAGTTGGCAGTAAAGTCTGTTGTCCCAAAAGGTGGGGCAGCTGAGATGAGCAGCCTCTCAGCATCACCTGTTGGGGAACCTGGAGCTCCCTTATTTTTTCCTTTAAAGAGCTAGGAATTTGAAGCTATTAAGGATTAATCCATCACAGTCACAATTCATCCACAGTTTTTAAGTTCTGAGCAAGGACTGAAGGCAGGAGCAGAAACAAAGAGGACTGAAATGATAGAAACCGCACTGGGCTGAGGATGTGGGGAGGGGCCTCGAGGGGCCAGGCATTTGTTGGGAATCTACTGTGCACCAAGCTCACTGCGGGGCACTTTATACAACTTCTCTCATTGAATCTTCAGAATAACCTGAGAGAGTTTATTTGCCTCGTTGGTGAAATGCAAAGCTGAAGGGTCAGAGGGTTAGGGGACTTGCTCTGAGTTACACAACCAGGATTTGAACCCAGGACTTTGGATCCCAGACTCTTCTTCCCAGGATAAGGCGCAACGATGGGCATGCTCTTTGGAGTCAAGTCATGGTTTCGGTGCTCACTAGCCATGTGGCCTTGAGCAAACTGCTCATTTCTCTAAACCTTAGTCTCCCTATTTGTGAAGTGGGAACAATATTAACACCAATCTCTTGGGCTATTTTGAGGAAAAGGAAGTAGCGCCTATAAACTGCTTAATTCCATGTGTAGCACAGAGTAAGCCCTTAGCAAATGTTGCTATTTCATGGGTGCTGATACTTTCATTATCTTTCTCATCATTGTGTCTCATTAGAATATAAACAGAGGGAACTGCGTTTGGTTTACCTACAGAAGGAGAAAGAAAGCAAAACATGGAGGTTCTTTGAAATACAGGGAGAAAAGGTCTTTGGAGGAGTTCTCAGCAATATCAGTCAGGCTCTCTGACTTCCCCACTGAGGTTTCTTTGATGAGATCATTAGACGAGGGATCAGAGAGCCTGATGTGAATGTCCCACTGAGGCTGGTGTCCCATAGCCAGGGGGGTCAGTCTGAGTCTGTGCCGCCCCAACCCCAACCTGGCCCATTGTCCTTCCCCTTCTCCTGCCCTCTTGGGCTCAGCGCTGCTTTCCTTGCAAACCACAGCCTACTCGTAGCCCTAGGCTGAGAAGCTAGTCCTTATACCAGCTCCTTCTCCAGCAGGTCACAAACTCCTCTGACAATTGGACCATCTCTGGCATTCCAGCCAACCAGCACCGCCTGACCCTCACCAGACTCGACCCCGGGAGCTTGTATGAAGTGGAGATGGCAGCTTACAACTGTGCAGGCGAGGGCCAGACAGCCATGGTCACCTTCCGAACTGGTGAGAGTCAAACGTTGCCCCTTGCTTAGGGTTTCCATGGGTCTAAGCAAGTTCTAGTGGCCCAGGTGAGAATTCCTGCTCACCTTGCCCCATCCGTTCACTTGAACTTCATCTTTCCTTCCAGCTACCGCCTCCTTGTGGTTTGTGTGCTAGGCTGAGGTCCCAGCTCTCATCAGGAGAGTTGCCAGCCGGCCTCTCTGGCACCCCTTCGTCCCTCTCTCACACAGGGGCCAGCAGTAGTACCATAACAGAACCAGTGTCGGCCGAGGCTGAGCCCACACCCTTAGTGCCCTGGATGCTTATTTGCATCACTTTGTCACGCCCCTCAGCAGAGTCTCAGGCAAAAAGGACTCTGTGGGAGGGAGATCTAATGCCTGCTCTCTCCCTTGCTGACTACAACCCATTTCCACCCAGGACGGCGGCCCAAACCTGAGATCATGGCCAGCAAGGAGCAGCAGATCCAGAGAGACGACCCTGGAGCCAGTCCCCAGAGCAGCAGCCAGCCCGACCACGGCCGCCTCTCCCGTAAGGCCCGAGCAGCAGGGACGGGACACGCAGTCAGGACTGGAACTGCCTCAGAGGGCCTGTTCCCGTGGCTGAATGGGGTCTTACTTCTGTAGGTCCAGGGTTTTTGTGACATTTTCTTGGCATCTCCCATTTAACCACAATGAGGAAATGTAGTTTGGAGCTTTTTAAATAAAAAGCTGGCATTGATGCTGGGATTGCTGACTGGGTGCATCTAGAGAGCAGCAGAGGCCAGAGCGGTGGCCCTTGGGCCTCCACACTCTGGCTTTGCAGAAGGATAGCATAAGGGGTCTTAGCTCACAGCCTTCGCCCAGGAGAGGGCAGCCCGGGCAGCCGTGGGGAGGTCTGACGTGAACACCAGTGGGTGGAGGGCTGTGGGGAGGCGTGGACCCGTCAGGAGCAGGCCAGGCCCAGTGGGCATTCAGCCGTCATCTCACCCTGCTTCCTTCCTTACTGGGTGCGGTCTTTCCCAGCCCCAGAAGCTCCCGACAGGCCCACCATCTCCACGGCCTCCGAGACCTCAGTGTACGTGACCTGGATTCCCCGTGGGAATGGTGGGTTCCCGATCCAGTCCTTCCGTGTGGAGTACAAGAAGCTAAAGAAAGTGGGAGACTGGATTCTGGCCACCAGCGCCATCCCACCGTCGCGGCTGTCCGTGGAGATCACAGGCCTAGAGAAAGGTAGGGGCCTGGCCATGCTGTGGCCTTGGCCTGATCCCCCAGCTGCCCCTGACCACCTGGAGGAGGATGACGAGCCTGGGATCCCCTTCTCTCGGCCCAGGCCCCCACCCACCAGCATGCCTCCGTGTTGCTGTCTGTGGTGTTTACCACAGTCCTACAAGCCTTCCGCCTCCCTCCAGAAGAGCATCCAGAGCCATCTCCCCCGCAGCCTGGCTCTGAAAATGGCGGGTGTTCTTGTGAGGCCTTTGAGAACTTGCTTTGGGGAAGGGCTGCCCAGAAGACCCTCCCGGTCCTGGGCCTTGAAAGGCCATGGGAGAATCAGAAGGTGTTTCCCAGCTCCTGAGTTCAGTGAGTGTCCCTCTCACCAGGCACCTCCTACAAGTTTCGAGTCCGGGCTCTGAACATGCTAGGGGAGAGCGAGCCCAGCGCCCCCTCTCGGCCCTACGTGGTGTCGGGCTACAGCGGCCGCGTGTACGAGAGGCCCGTGGCAGGTCCCTACATCACCTTCACGGACGCGGTCAATGAGACCACCATCATGCTCAAGTGGATGGTAAGCGGGCCTGGCCGTGGACTGCAGCAGAAGACGGCCTCCCCTAAACGCCCTTCCCTGTGAGCCTGGGGATGAGACTCCCCCAAACAGGGCACCTGAAAGCTTCATCAGTGGAATTTGGAAGGCTCTTAGTGGCTGGAGCTGCTCTAGTGGTCTCCTGTTGATTCTGGTGCCTTGACCTGGTAGACCTCTCCCTCCTTCCTGCCCTTTCCCTGATACCACAGGGGATCCCAACACAATTGTTCAGGGCCCCTTCTCAGCCACAGGGGCCCCTCACATGTCCAGGGAGATCAGAAGCAATTGAAGTCTTTGGAGAAATGGCAATTTGTTTCTTCTCTTCAAAAGCTTAGGGACGTCTAGGCTAAATAAAATAATGAGTGATCTTCACAGCATTTTTCAGAGAACCTCAGAGATGTCATTAGAAATCTTTGCCGGGGCCCCAAGTGAAATTCAGACTCTGGACTGGGGTGGAAGCTTCATACACCAGTGGTTTTGCTTTGATGATGTTTTCTTTGCTCATTGTCAACTTGTTTCTTCTCCATTCCCTATAGTACATCCCAGCAAGTAACAACAACACCCCAATCCATGGCTTCTATATCTATTATCGACCCACAGACAGTGACAATGATAGTGACTACAAGAAGGATATGGTGGAAGGTGAGACACAATTCTGTGTTTATAGCTTCTGTGTGCTATAATTTCCTCCGCTGGGATGGGGGACAAGGTGTTGGTGAAATCTGGCGAAGCATAAACCCGCGTCTGGTGTGACACAAAGCTCTGAGCTCCATGTCACTGACTCATTCATAATACCCTTGAAGCTATCAACTTCATGGATCCACATGATGATGGGACAACATGGGTGGACACCTAGAACATTTCCTCCAGCGTTCCTCCATATGCCTCCCCTGTGCCAGTCAGTGGCATCCTTCCCCACACACTGCCCCAGCTGAGTCGACTATGAGATTGGGCTCAAGAAAACCATGTGCACATTGCCATGCACCATTCTCTGACTCTCTTTCCCAGGGGACAGGTACTGGCACTCCATCAGCCACCTGCAGCCAGAGACCTCCTACGACATTAAGATGCAGTGCTTCAATGAAGGAGGGGAGAGCGAGTTCAGCAACGTGATGATCTGTGAGACCAAAGGTGAAGCTCTTTGGGTTCTCTCTCCTGTCTTGGTGTCCCAGCAAGGGAAGGCAAAGTCACCATTCCCTGTGCGGTGCTGGGTCTCTTTTCCAGGAAGACTGTTTTCCACATAACCTCAGACTTGGTCATGTTTCACTCTCTACTCATTTGTCTGTGCCTAGTACTAAATAGGCTATCACGACACCTTCAAGGAACTTGGTAATTAACTCATCCATGAAATGAGGGGATACACCTCATTCTTAAGTTGGGAACTTCCTATAAATACTCTATTCCAGCAATGATATTTGGTGCTTCCATGGGTTGGTTTATTTAACTGAACTACAATCCCATGAGATGGGAAAGGAAGTGGGCATGAGGAAGCTGCATACTTTAGCCAAGGCCGTGCAGCCAGTTAGGGGTAGAGCACGCTTTGGGCCGGGATTATCTTAACTACAAGACCAGACCCTTTCTATTGCACTTAAAACATGTTAAACGTAGTCACATAATAACTTGTTAATATTTGCACATTGGTCAGATGGAGAGATAGCATTATCTCCATTTTGCAGGTACTGAAAGTGAGATAAAGCAGTTGTATTGCAAAGAACAGAATCAGGAGAGGATCACAAAGGAATAGGAATAGGGACAGAACAACACATTTTCCTCTCATCAAGGCAACAGCATTCTCTCTTCTGCTTCACTGGCTTTCAGTCATTCAGCAGATCCTCCCTGAGGCCTCTGTGTCCCTCCCTGCCCTCTTCCGTCATGCACACTGGAGGGAGGGCGGATACATGCACAGCCCAGAATCCTGGATCACCTGGTGCAGGGAGTGCCCAGAGGGAGGAGGAGGCTTCATAAAGCCTTCACACTGGTCTGCTGGAAGACTGAATCTCAGGCCAGGATGAGGAGAGAGTGGCCTGGGGGCAAGGCTGGACATAGCGCCAGATGGTTGGAGTGTCAGGTACTGGGAAGGAGGTTATGGGAGTGAATGCCCAGGAAAGAGGCCACTGAGGATACTGTGAGATGAGCCGGTGCAGCCAGGGACAGCGGGGGCCACGCGAGGCTGTGAGGTGGGGGAGGACTGTCAGTGGATTTGTCTGCTGAGATGGGTCACTGGTGACTGCAGGGAATGGGCTGAGGGTTGAGAACTGGGGCTCTAAAGTAAAGGTAAAGAGAAGGGACGGGTTTGAGTCTCTTTGCTAAGGAGGTGTCCGTGGGACCAGGGACTGCTTGCGCACTAGGGCTGGGAGACAGTGAAAGGAGTTTCCAGCTGGAAGTACTGAAACTTATTGAAATGGCAACAGCAAGAAGAGAAACAGATTTCATGAGAAAGGAACAAGGTAAAACCACTTGGAGGCTTACCGAGTCTTTGGCTCTTTGGAGACTTTGAAATGAAGTGTCTGATAAGAAGCAGGACTCCTGCCCCAGGCAGGGGGTCTGGGTGGGGAGATTCGTTTGGGGGTCTTTAGGATATAGGTGGAAGTCATGGGACTAGGTGAGAATATACAGAGAGTACAGACAGAGGGGAACCAGGAAGGCCTCCCAGTGTCTGCGGAGGCAGACGGCACAGAGAGGGAAGGAGAGGCGTACAGAGCAGCAGAGAGGTGGGGAACGTCAGGGGACAGAGTCCGAAAGCCAGGGGAGAAGACGGCCACTAGGGCCAGCAGGGTCAGCGGCACCTCCTAATACTCAGCAAAGCTCAAGTGAGGAGCTGATGGCCTCGACTCCACCTCTGAATTGGCATCTCACATGTACCATGTGTCCTCGTGAGTCCCGGAACACGCGTTCCCCTGCTGTGATCCATGCTAATACATAGTACTTCGTGTCTCAGTCCACCAGCAGGTTGCACACTCTTGGGTGTAGGTAAATTCTTCCATTCCCAATTCTTGTTCTGGCTTCCTGCATTTTAAATATTTTCTTCCAAAAGTTCACCAGCTCTTCCCAAAAGCACTACACCACTTCTGCTGGAAGTACCTGGTCCAGCTCTGGTGCATGGCTCACAGGCATCTCAGGCTCTGCTTTGAAATGTAAGGGTCAGGTCTCCGCCACACCACCAGATTTCACATTAGATGCCAATTTCATGCTGAGTGTGGACGCCATTCAAATAAGAGATTTTGAGGCCCAATCTAGTGAGTTTGACCCCACTTCCCACACCCATGGAATGGGGGTGGTTTTTTTTTTCTATTTGTTGTGAAGGAAATATCAAGGAAACATATGCTGAAGTGAGTTTTGTCCACAATACAGCTCGGAAGTCTTCTGGCCAGCCTGGTCGACTGCCACCCCCAACTCTGGCACCACCACAGCCGCCCCCTCCTGAAACCATAGAGCGGCCGGTGGGCACTGGGGCCATGGTGGCTCGCTCCAGTGACCTGCCCTATCTGATTGTCGGGGTCGTCCTGGGCTCCATCGTTCTCATCATCGTCACCTTCATCCCCTTCTGCTTGTGGAGGGCCTGGTCTAAGCAAAGTGAGTGAGTGACGCTTTCAGTGGGAGGAGCCTGGGCGGGAAATGGGGGCTCCACTACAGAGGCCTGTGCCTAGGTCTGCGTCCACAGAAAGCTCAAGCCCGAGTCCTCCGAAGGTCTCTGAGGTCAAAGAACACCTGACGACTGGACCCCTCCCCCCAGCTAACAGACCTCGGCTTGGGGAGGAGGAAGGAGGGAAAGTTGGGCTGTCTTCTGTGCACCTTTGGAGCTCGGGACCTATGCAGTGCTATCTTCTTAAGTGTCCGAAGCTGCTCCTCTCACCGCATGTTCCTGCTTAGAGTCCATCCTGCCTGTTCGCTGCGTGCGGAGCTGCCTTCAGCTTTCCCCTCTATCCTGCAATCTTTCAGTCACTAATTTCTGCTTCAGATGGCAGGACATCTGGTCAGCCTGCCTCCTCTAAACATTGCTGCTGCTTTTCACTCGCCACTTCCTGCCCCCAAGCCCTGGACCCTGTATCTCCCCACCCTTCTCCCGGCAGAAGAGTCTAGGTGTCGGGTAGAAGTGGGCACACGAAGGAGACTCTAAGAGAAAATGTTCTCCATCTCCTGGGCACCGTCAACCCTCTGCCTACATCCTTCGACCCTCTGTGGCCAGGAGCTCCTGACGGCTTTTCCAACCCGTCCCAGGCTCCCTTGGCCTAAGCACACCTTTGTTTTTCTATCCTTCTAGAACATACAACAGACCTGGGTTTTCCTCGAAGTGCCCTTCCACCTTCCTCCTGCCCGTATACTATGGTGCCATTGGGAGGACTCCCAGGCCACCAGACCAGCGGACAGCGCTACCTCAGTGGCATCAGTGGACGGGCCTGTGCTAATGGGATCCACGTGAATAGGGGCTGCCCCGCGGCTGCAGTGGGCTACCCGGGCATGAAGCCGCAGCAGCACTGCCCAGGCGAGCTTCAGCAGGTAGTGCACTCTTGGGTGTGGATGGCAGGTATGGGACACCCAGGAGGGAGCGACTGGGCTGCCTTGGGGGACCTCCTCCCTCCTAGGGTCTCAGCCCAGGCTGCTGGGCCAGGCTTTCTTTAGTCAGGAGCAGATGCTCCTGTTGATCAGTGAACACTGGAAAGTTACCTGGACTCCCTGGCGTGGCCATCTCATTACTCTTCCTTTTGAGCAGCAGAATGACACCAGCCGCCTGCTGAGGCAGACCCATCTTGGCAATGGATATGACCCCCAAAGTCACCAGATCACCAGGTAACCAGGCTTCTCCCCTTTTACTCCCAAGCCCCACAGCCTCACTTTCCCTTTAGCTCCTCAAATCCAAGGCCAGTCACTGAGAGCCAAGCAGTAGTGCTGTACTCAGGGGTCCCCGGAACTGACAATCATGCTCCTCTGAGCCGTTGCCCTAATAGGCAGTTGTTTCATTTGCAATTGCGGTGCCTTTTCTGCCTGGGGGCATCGGTTGGCATCTCGGAATCCTCCCTCACTAGGCAGATCAGAAGCACTCACCACAACTGACTTTGCCCATGGGCCCCTGGACACCTGACCTCACATCCTCCCACATGGAATAAAATGGAAATGGACTAGAATGATGAGTGAAAATGATGGTGTGGTACCTCTTGATGTTCAAAGGGGAAAGCAGTCTTTGCCCCATCTGAGCTCTCACCAGCTCTGATGCCCTCAGACAGGGAGATAGCCAGCAGGGGGTGGGGCGACAGGCCCACCCTGCCCGGCCCCACCTCCCCATCTGGGCTTGTGCACTGCAGGGATCCCGAGTCTAGCCCGGACGAGGGCTCTTTCTTATACACCCTGCCCGATGACTCCACTCGCCAGCTGCTGCAGCCCCACCACGACTGCTGCCAACGCCGGGAACAGCCTGCTGCTGTGGGCCAGTCAGGGGTGAGGAGAGCCCCCGACAGTCCCGTCCTAGAAGCAATGTGGGATCCTCCATTTCACTCAGGTTGGTGGCAGGAGCAGGGCAGGGAAATGGAACAGGCTGGGGGTGACATGAGGTAGGCATCCACAAGCCAGTAGTAACAGTCTGCAAAGGTGGGGCTTGGTAAGGAGCCAGCCACAGCATTGATGTGGGAGGGATGGGGCATCGAGGGTGGCTGGCCACTTTCCTTCACTGCTGAAGGCCCAGTAGGTCTGTGGGATGTCCAGGTGGGTTCTACTCCAGCGTGATAAGCTGCGGTCCTCAGCCTCTGAGAAAAAGGCCATTTCTCCATGTCAGAGGAAAAAACCCTTTTTGGTCTGTGCATTTCAAGGCCATTCACAAATACCATTTGCCGCTCATCACACTAAGAGGCATTCTCTAATCATTCTGAAATGCCTTACTTTGTTGAGGCTTGTCTCTTAATTAAGGAATAAGGTTGCCTCAATCATTAAGGAGCCAAATTCTTATAAACATCATCATCATAACTCTTTGTACTTCCACAGAACTTTTTCTCCAAGGAGTTTGGGGCCATTCGCACTAAGCCCATCCCATTGTCTCCCTCCATGCTAGTCTCCTTAGAAATCAGTGGATACTTGGTGTCCTCACCAAGTATCCACTAATGTTTCTTAGCTTCTCTGTGTGCATGCCCATGTATAGGCAGATCCTGGACCCTGTCTCTAGGAGATTAAATTTAAAAGATGCTGGGTCCTAAAGCTCGACCCAGCATCATTTAAACTGGACCGTGTCAGTCCGGGGGGACTGGATTGTGAGTGGGATGGTTGTAACCAGAAGCCATAGCAAAGGGTGGACTAGCAGCCTAAACACAGAGCAGGGCTTCCTTCTGCGTTTCACGGGCTCCACTGACTTCATCTGCTCCTGTGGTGTGGGCTCAGTGCTGGAGTCTCTGCGGTCCCAGCATGAGTGGGAAATGGGTGCAAGTGCCCCTCCCTGTTTCGATGAGAGACCTCGGAGGAAACCGAAGTGCCCTTGTCTCGGTGGCTTCTGTCCTTTCCAGAGCCAGTGTAACCACCTCCACCATAGATAGAGATTGGCCCAGTGTCACTGGGTGTTGGCTCCTCGGTCAGTCTGGATTTTAATGGTTCCTACTCTTTCTTCCCTCAGGGCCCCCATGCTGCTTGGGCCTTGTACCAGTTGAAGAGGTGGACAGTCCTGACTCCTGCCAAGTGGGTGGAGGAGACTGGTGTCCCCAGCACCCCACAGGGGCCTACGTAGGACAGGAACCTGGAATGCAGCTCTCCCCGGGGCCACCGGTGTGTGTGTCTTTTGAAACACCACTTCCCACAATTTAGGCAGAATCCAATATCCCAGAAAGACTATATATATATATATATTTTTTTTTTTTTAAAGAAGAGACAGAGAAAATTGGTATTTATTTTTCTATTATAGCCATATTTATATATTTATGCACTTGTAAATAATGTATATGTTTTATAATTCTGGAGAGACATAAGGAATCCTACCTGTTGAGGTTGGAGAGGGAAAAGAAAGAAGCCGCCACCTAACAGGAGTCCCCCAGGAAAGCACCGCACAGGCTGGCACGGGACAGACTCCTAACCTGGGGCCTCTGCGGTGGCAGACGAGGCTGCTGGAGGCCCACAGATAAGCTGGCAAGAGGAAGGATCCCAGGCACATGGTTCCTCACAACCACGAGGTTGAAAAGCAAGGGTCACGGTATCACAGCCTGGAGACACCCACACAGATGGCTGGATCCGGTGCTACTGGAACATTTTCCTACGATGCCCATGAGAACAGACCAAGATGTGTACAGCACTATGAGCATTAAAAAACCTTCCAGAATCAATAATCCGTGGCAACATATCTCTGTAAAAACAAACACTGTAACTTCTAAATAAATGTTTAGTCTTCCCTGTAACCTTCAACTGAGTCATGTGTGAGTCAGCATTTTCTTTAGATGTTAGAATTCAGTCTCTGAGTATTTGAAGAAGATACCCACTTACAATATTTTCAGGTCCTTCAGAAATGAGATCTGGAAAAGGCAGCAAAGGTTTCTCGTTTTTGTTTTTTAAAACAGTGAGTGTCAGTTGTGCTTGGATTCATACAGAACACATTACTGTCTGGTCCACAAGGGAACCGTTGTACAACAGACCAGGAAAAACAGATTCACAGTTCTCTTACCAGCTGGACTTGAGACGAAGTTTAGGTCGTATTGAAGACATCAAACTAATCTTTTTTATATAGGTGTGTGTTGAAGACCAAGTATTTTCTCCAAAATACGATAGCTAAGTGCTGTGCCACACATGGACATACGGTGCGTGATAAATTCACTTGGTGACTTCCCTTCTTTCCAAAGATACACCAGCATTGCCAGAGTAGTTGACTCACTAGTTTAAAATCAACATTTACATACTGTTGTCCAACCAAAGGATCAACCATAGATTCTTTTTTTAATTGAAATTTTAAAATCTTTAGTATGTGGAAGTGGAACTAGATGGAGACTGATGCTTGCAAATGAAAACCTTACTACACTTTTGAGTTTTGGGGCTGGAGAGGGTGGGGGGGGGGGGCTGTATTTTCTAGATTTCAGTAAAATTGAGTTACAGATGAAATGCCACTTGAGACAATCTCATTAAGTGGGGGCCAGACCCTGGCTTCTAAACCCGAAGAATTCGATAAACGGGGTCCTAGGGAAGCCTGGGGCATTGAGTCACTCTGACTGTTTAGGGCAAGTGCATCCTCTGCTGGCCAAAGTAAGTACAGCACCTGCTATTCCTCAGACTTCTGCATCCTTTTTCCATCAACAGCTCAACGTCAGAACTTCTTGTGGAAATGCAGCGTGGTTTTCAGGAAAGCAGTATTTTAAAAATATTTTTTAAAAAGGACTGTAAGGAACAGGTAAATGATAGGAAATGAGAAGCAGAGCAGGGAAGAGAAGAGAAAAAATAAGATACTGTGATTTCAGACAACCTGGCATCACGGCCCAGAGCTCACTTCTGGAGTGGGTAGAGCTAAGGCTCTCAGTCATTGCTTTGCTATCCAGAGGCCTCCCAATCTGAGCTGTAACTCACCTTCTAGCCACACTGGTTTTTTACGTTTTTTCCTTTGTTTTTTTCTCCTTGATCTAAGGTAGTTGAAAAATGAATTTTGGTGAGCTTTTTGGAAGTGATATGTGAAACATCTGCACAGCACTGGAATCATAGCACTCAATGGTTTTAGCTCTAAAGAAATGTTTAGCGCATGGCTCACAGACCTCCCTAAGTGGGGAGCCCGCTGTGGTAGGACAGGCTGGCTGGCAGGCATGAGCAACTCCTTTACTCTAAAGTTGTGACAGAGGGGCTGGACTCTGCGGTTTCTGTTTCTTCTAATGCTGAGATTGATCATCGGCAATACTATGGATGAGAGTTCAGAATAGCCAAGATATATGAACAATTGACCCACAAGTAACTCAGTGTAGGCTGATTTTTGGCCTCATCCTCAGAGGTGAGGCTGCTCCTCTGGGAGCACAGCAGGAGGCCGGAAAGTGTGCCAGGAGCAGGACAGCTTCCCAGCCACCCACCCATGCCACACCTTGCTGGTCTACTTGGGTTTGAAGCTTAACTTCCCAAAGATTCAGGTGCTCTAACTTAACTACAGATTTAAGACTAAGCCTGGAATCAAGTTGAAATGAACCTAAAGCTATCAACGTATTTTGTCCAATTCAAAATAAAGTAATTGAGTGTTAACTGTCTTGTCAATTCCGCAAACATGCGGAATGAAGCCCTGAATATTGCAGAATTAACTAGTGATTTAGTCTAGCTCAGTTTGGGAATAATTATCCCGATTAGTTTTCCTCTCAGTTGAAATGCGCAGCAAATCCTGACGTGGCTCTTCCATAGACTCTAGGTTCACTCTTGCTGCAATCAGAATCAGAATTTCAGAATGGGAAGGAATCCATTCTACCAATCCTTCATTTGTCAGGTAATGAGGCCCAGGAAGATAACATAACTTCTCCTGATTCTCTTACCAAGGGGATGGTATCGCCTCTAGACCTTTCTCAGAGACCAGCCACTCTCTCTAGGTAGCTGCTGCTTGCAGCCGCCAGCCCCTACAAAGGCCCCCGTAACCCTCACCTGACATTTACACCCTGTTCAGCCCCCTCCCACATCACATAGGGTCAGCCTGTGACCCATATGACAATAGTGACGGTATGTCACTTCTGGGTTTGGGCTGTAAAAGACTGTGGCTCTTGTGTGCGTCATTCTCTCTTGCTTTCTCCCTCACTCTTGGATCACTCGCTCTGGGAGAAGTCATGTCCTGAGAAGCCCTATGGAGAGGCCCACATGGCGAGGAACTGAAGCCCTGCCTAATGGCCAAGGGAGTGAATTTGTTAGTAGCCCCTCCAGCTCCAGCCAAGCTTCAGACGGCTGCAGCCCCAGCTCCTAGTGTGACTGCAACTCCACGAGAGACCCTGAGCCAGAACACCCGGCCAAGCTGTCCCCAGATTCCTGGACCTCAGAAACCCTCTCACTCCTGGGTCAGATCATAAGTTTGTTGTTTCAAGCTAAGTTTGGGGTAATTTTTTATCACAATAAATAAGATATTCAGGGCTATGACTTGCATATTTTTAAAAATACTCAAAAGGCACACATGGTTTAGGATATACAACAAAGAAAGTGATTTTTTAAAAATAAGTGGGTGCTCTCCAGTAGAGAAGTGACTACATCAGAAATTAATGGTGACAAGTGAAAACAATAAGGTATTCTGACCTCTTAAATAGGAATATGAAGAAATCTGAGGAAGAAAATAGGCCAAGTTGCCACCTCTAAGAATATTCTGATGTACAAAGAAAGCAAGTCCTGTATCTAATTTTGGGGGGCAGATTAGCAGGTTAACACAGGTGAGGAAGACTTGGCATTGCTGAGTTCCCTTCTATATTTATGCAATGTTCCCTTCTTCACCCACCCTTCTCAGTGACCAGCTTATCCTGGAACAGCCTCAATGGAGTCACTCATTAATACAAAGGTCTTAATCTAAAGAGCTATGCTGTGTTACTAACAGGATTCTAAATGTCAGTGAGATTATCCTTCAGTGGTTACAGCCATGAGCTTCAATGAGCACTTACCCCCAAACCAAAAGGATCCTCTTAAATTAGTTTAAAATGTTATGCATAATCAAAAGTGATTGTGAAAGATGATCTCTAAGGTAAATCTATTTCATTGTCTCCTCGTCTATATCAAAACCAGCAAATGGCCCAAGTAAAACCTGAAGAAAATGGCAGAGGACATGAGAAACTATGGGGAAAACTTAGAATTCTGATGGAGTTGCAGAAATCTTTAGAGAAAAGCCTCCTTATTGACTGTTTTATTAAGCACACCCCTCTGCTCCACTCAGAACTGAGGAGTCTACAAAAACTGGGCTATCCAAGAAGGCTGGTTATTTTCCTGCTTTCTGCCAACCCAAAGCAAACTGCTCTGCCATATCTGTTTGTATTTCCTGACTCCCGAGCCCTCAAATAACTGCTTTATGAAGTCAACAATGCCAAAACTGAAATTTGCAATTCTGCTCTAAGATATGGTTGGCAAGATGTCTTTTTATCCTGCATCCTTTCAGAGGACACTTAATGACATCTAAGTTTATTTTCTAAGGATCAAGAAAACAGTTTTCTCACGAATTGCTGAATGATAGTTTTTCTTGCCAATGGCTAAAAATTCAGCATACCCCCAAATCGAATTTTCCTAAAACAAAATATATTACAGATGATTTACAGCAATCATGAAACAGCCTTCTGAGACTTCATATTCAATCTAGTAGGTTCAAAATATCTAAAATGATTCAGTTTCATAACAGAGGTTGGGTGCTGCATTCGGTTCTAAGATAACCAAATTGTAGAGAGATTCTTAAAGCTACGTGACTGGATCTGGTTTTAGACTTTCAAACAAGTTAACTTTAAAGTAATAAGATTGTTGGAGGTGACGAGGAGACAGAACTTCGGGTGAGTTATGTCAGAAATCTTGCATGGGTTTGCGAAAACAGCAAACTCAAAGGTCCGCGGGCTGCATCTCTTTCTCTTGTGGAGACCGAATGGGGGGGAGGATAAGACCACCTTTCCTACGCAAAAGAGCAATCTCCTCCTTTAAGGCTGAAATCCTTTCCGCCTGGAGTTGGATCAATTCAGTGACTTCCTCTCTTGCCACAACATCTGCTTCCCGAAGGCTCTGGAAGGCATTGCCCTGTTGAAAGAAAACAGCTCCCTGTTGAAGCATCATTTGGCATGTGAAAAACTCCATGCCTTTATACTGTGTATCTGTGATGAGTGTTGGCCTGACAGTCACCATAAACAGCCACTGCTCCTTAATCTTAGGAGGCTTCAATTCCTCTGCTAAAATCCCACCATTAGAAATGTGTGCCTTTGGACTAATGAACAACTCTTCAAGTGCAAATCCTCTTTGGATGAGTATACTTTAAGCTAGCTATCAGTCATTCATTACCTGGAGAGCTCATCACTGGAATAATAAAAGACAGAGTATGTCTTCCTTTTTCTGTACAGCCCGTATTTCGGTTCCCAGAATGAAATCTTCTGTTTCCTCATCTGAGTTATTTCCCTGTCCCGCTGAATCCTACTCATGTTTCACACATCACTTTCAGGGAGGCCTTCTTTGCCCCATGGACTAGGTTAGGATTTCCTGCTTTCTGTTTTATTGAAACATCCATTATACATATATATCACTATAATTTACAGAATATTATATGGTTCATTCTGAACCATATAATATTTATGATATTTGACCATTTTTTAAATCTAAAAGAATGGCAACTTAATATGGCATGACCAAAGTGCTTGTTTGATACCTATCTTTCTTGCTAGATGCTGTCTTTTAGAAACAGGGCCCCATATGACTAAGTCTCACCACTCTGCCAATACCTGCCCTAGTGCTTTCTACATAAGCAGATGCTCAATAGCATTCGAATGCATGAATACATCTGTGAAAGGAAACACATAATACTGGTGTGATGCCCACTCTGTGCAAAGTGCTTTGCATATGCTCTCTTATCTAATCCCCAAAACGACTCTGAACTGGGTGGTATCATTCCAGTTTTACAGATAAGGACACTGAGATTCAGGGAGTCATTAACTGGCCAAGTCAAGCTGGAAGCAGGGTTAGAATCAGGTTGCCTGATGCTAAAAGTCCATACTTTTTCCATTACTCCTATATACTATAGCAGACCTTCATAGTAAGTAAGGGTTACCCAGCACCCTCTGTCTCTTTTCCCTTGCTCACTTTTATTCTAGAGGCCATGAAAGCTAAACACTAACCTTACCCATTTTCTCTTCCAGCTAGAGAGAGCTAAGTGGATATAATCTGAAACTTTTGCTCCTTAATAAAAGGGACAGAAGAGGCTGGTGCATGGATGTGAAACATGGGAGCTGAAGCAGCTGCTGTGTGACTTTGACGGAAACTTTGGGAAATCACAGAGATACGGGCTCTGGCATCATGACCTACAAAACCAAAGCCTGTAGTCATCTTCCTCTAGACTTCTTGTCAAGTGAGAAAAATGACTCCTATTTGTTTAGGCTACTCTTAGTAGGGCTTTTGGTTACTTGTAGCTAAAAGCATGCCTCATATACCAACTCATGCCGAGTCACTCCAGTGGGTTATTTTGAAGTCACCTCACTTTCCCCCCCTTCTCCTCACCAGACTCAATCAAATTTTGGCTATTCTTACTTTGAAATGACTTTTGACATTTGACACATTTTTGCTGTCACCAGCTATATCCCAATTCACACCTACATCATTGTAAGAAGCAATGGAGTCAGCATTGGAGGCAGACAAACCCGAATTTCAAAACTAACTTCACCATGCATTAGCTCTGAGAGCTTCAGCAGTTACTGAGCTCCTCGGAGCTTTAGAAAGTAGTGTTTTGATGATTAAATGAGATATCCTATGTGAAGAGGCCATACATGTAAAGATATACTGTGTAAAGAGACAGATACTAGTAACTTCCTCTCCCATTCAACTGATCTCCTGCCTCTAAGCTGTTTCCTCTCCAACGTATCTGGACTGATCAAAGCACATCAGCTCAACACATGTTGACTGACTGCTCAATCTGTGAAGATTTGGGTTAGGTATTAACCTTCTCAAACACTGCCTTGATCCTTCACTCAAAAGTTCTTCAGTGGAAAAAGACCCCTCAACATTCAAATTCTAGTCTTCTTTCACATCTAATCTTCAATTATAAGGCTTCCTAATCCTCCTAATTCACTTTTCATGGAATAAACAGCATTATTTCTTACTGTGGGACTTTTGTTTAGACCAATGATTCTTAAACTCTAGTGTGCCTCAGAATCTCCGGGAAGGCTGGTTCATGCAGACTGCTGGGCCCCTCTCCTAGGGCTTCTGAAGCAGTACAGCTGGGTTGGGGCCTTAGCACCTGCATTTCAAACAAGTTCCCAGGTGATGCTGATGCTCCTCTTCAGAGGACCAAACTGTTAGAACACCTAGCTTAGACCATTTCCAGGGTGCTGAAAGAAAATATAAAGCAAAGAAGACCAAGAGAAACAACTGGCCTTTTGCAGGTAATATTGTTAAGTATATAACATCGAGTTTAGAATATGCTATACACGTGTTAGGTTCGTAGAGGGCAAGACTTGGATTGGGTAAATATTTATTAAGTATTATCCACCACACACAATGTATTAAGTATAACATTAGGCTGGCTAAATATTACATAATAGCAAGTTGAAACCCACACAAAGTAACAAGCATTTTAATAAGATAACCAGGTAGATTTCACCATTCGAGATGCCCACTTCAAGTCAAATGAAATAAGCAGATATTGGAAATAGATGTTTGACACCAAATTCAGGGAATATAATGGTGTCATTATTTATGCCTAAGTAACCTTACACGTCTCCAGGACCAAGGCAATTCTATTGATTAGTACGTATATGAGTTCATGGCACCCAAGAGGCATTCAATAAAGCTAGTCCCTCAGGCCCACTGTAATGTGGCTAACACCAACTCAGTGTCCTGAGGGATGCAGATGGTCTGGAAGTGGTCCAAGATCAAGCAAGGTTTGTTTAAATGCCAGTACTTAACATTCTTGTGAATAGCTACCTTTAACAGAGCTTCCTCAGTTCTGAAAAAGGGTCTGAAGAAAAAGAACATACCTGCTGATTCTGTAGTGTATTCAACCGAGAATCAAGTTTCTTCTTTTCAATACACAAATCATTCATCTGATAGAGCTTTCTGGTGTGTTCTTTTGTCTTCAACATCAGTTCCCATCGCATTTGAGCAATCTTTTCCTACCAGGGTAGGAAGATGCAAAATAGATGTAGTGAATAAGAGAAGAAATGAAGAAAAATGAGTGTCCAGATTTGGTCAAAATTATCAGGCAAATGGAACAATGTGCCCATATGAAAATATAATCAGAAGCCAATAAGAAAATGCAACAGAAACAATTGCATTGGGCCTGGTTTGATTAAAGATAAAAATGTAAGCATGCTCAAGAATAGGAGTAGGTAGAAATAAGATAGATATGGACATCATTATATTATTGAGGAATGAAATCACTATGCATACTGATTGCTGGTACTCATTACTTAAAAGGAAGGATGATAATTTAAGCAGCTAACTTTTCTATATTGCTCTTTCTCCATCGTTCCCCAGTCTTGGCCCTGGACCCTTAAGGTAGATGGTTTCAATGGCCACACATATGTATAATGGCTTTCTTTTGTTTTCTTATTGCTCCATTAGTTGCTCACTGCAATCTCAAACTTCTGGGCTCAAGTGATCCTCTGCCTAAGCCTCTCAAATAGCTGGGACTACTGGTGTGCAACACCACACCCAGCTAATTTTTTTTATTTTTTGTAGAGACAGTGTCTCACTATATTGCCCAGGCTTCCAACAAATTATTTTAGATTGCATATATTATTGCCAACATTCCCTTAATAGGGACCAGTCCCACTGACATGAACACTATTTGCTTCTTTAAAGTACAGTGGTACATGTTGGATTAGAAAAGTTGAGATGGAACCGTTAGACAACACAGCACTAGGAAGCTCTCCTCCTACCCCATCTGCTAATGAGATAAGACAGGAAGCTGGAGAAGTCATCATGATTTTGTGGACTTATAAAATCTTTGTGAAAGCTCCTACCACCGAATCAGGCTGGAACAAGGGCATGGCTCATCTCATGGCTCAGGGAACAATATGTAGGCATTGACATCCTCTAAGACTCTGTCAGCCAGTCTATGACTTGTTACCAAATTTATTACTTAAAGGTGTTTCATCATTTCCAAATTGGCACAGCATGCAAAAGCCATACAGTAATACAATTCTAGCCTGAGAGGAGAGCTGCTCCATTTCTAAAACTGTCAGAGTAGTTATACTTTTTAAAAAAATTTAGGTTCAGGCATACATGTACAAGTTTGTTACTTAGGTATATTGTGTAATAGTGAGGTTTGGGTTTCTAGTGGACCCATTACCCAGATAGCAAATGTTGTACCTAGTAGGTAATTTTTCAACCCTCACCCCACCATCCTCCCCTGGATGCTGGAGTCCCCAGTGTTTATTATTTTCATCTTTAGGTGCACATGTACCCATTGTTTAGCTCCCACTTATAAGTGAGAATATGCAGTATTTGATTTTCTGTTTCTGAGTTATTTCATGTAGGATAATGGCCTCCAGCTCCATCTGTGTTGTTGCAAAGGACATGATTTCATATTTTTATGGCTTCATAGTAATCCATGGTATTCTATATACATATACATACATACACACATACACAGCACATTTTCTTTACACGAATGCTGTGAGATGATATTTCATTTTCTCATTGTGGTTTTAATTTGCACTTCTCTGATGATTAGTGATGCTGAGCATTTTTAAATATAATTTTTGCCTGCAGAACATTTATACATTAATGTAAGTCTCAAAATGGGACCTCTCCATAATCTTTCATCCATTTCACGTCATATTTATATGCACCCTGGACCCCAAAACCTAGTGCTGGTGCTCTCACTCCAAGATAAACAAGTCCCTCTAACTAAGTGAACAGTAAGGAAGCCGAGACAGGCCCAAGATCCTGGGGCAGCCAAAGGGGGCTCGCAGACTGGCTCCAGCTACATAGATGCTTCACGGTACCACTTCCTGCTCCCTGGGATTTCTTGCCTCCAACTAGATTCAACCAAAGATCACCTGCCTTCTCCTCCTTACCTCCCACATCTTCATCTCCTTCGCATTCGCTAGCTCCTTTCGAAGTTTTCTGATCTTCAGTTCTTCAAGTGTTGTATTAACAGAAAGCGTCTGAAGGGCTTCCAGGTTTACCACACGGCCGAACTTGCTGATCATGAGCTGACGGACGGTTTCCTCCATTTCTAAAAGAAGACAGTCACTGGCTCAGGTTGTTCAGTGGCTCCCATTGTTATAAATGAACACCAGAAACAATAAAGTTCTAAGGACCTGCTTTTGCAACACGGTGAAAGATTTTATGTCATCAGTGATTTTTCTTCTGTGATTTTTTGCCTGCTGCTTTCCTCATTTAAAATGCCCATTCAGTATTGTCTTTTCACCTTCTGAATCCTGTATAAAACTGACTCAATGTTCCCAAGTGGCTCACAGACTGATCTGCCCCTCCTCAGACTCTTAACAGGCACCGACTAGATTATGAGCTTGTCAACTTTTTCAAATATGGCATTTTACAGCATCTAGTATTAAGAACAGAGCAGGCACTTCAGAGAAGTCTCCATCTTACTCCAAGTAAATAACGACAGTCCCTTTGGGAATTCAGGAGGCCCTGTATGGTCAGCCTGCCTAGCCTGCTTTCTCTTCCCCCTGCTTTCCCATGCCTCTCCTCCTTACCACCCTGCTTTAGACACACTGGCCTCCTCTGTGCTTCTCAAACATGCCAGGCTCGCCCCAGCCTCCTTTCCTCCAATCTGAACTGCTCTTCCCCAGAGACCCATATGGCTTGCTCCTCCCAGCCCATTTTCTAAAAGCAAGCTGACACTGGAGCTGTGTCTAAGGGCAGGCTCTTACCCTCTCGCCAGGGAGAACCGCGTTTGATCAGGCGTGCTGCCTTTCCATGGAGCCTGTCCCGGCCCCTGCCGACCTCAGCACTCTTTGTCTCAATCCATGTTTAATTTTTCTTCTTAGCAATTATCTAACATGTCATATCTAACATGCAGTATCTTTTACTTTGGTTTTTTTTCTTTCCCCAATGTGAGAACACTAGAACACCTCTCCAGGAAAACATGATCTTCCAACAGGACTTCCTCAATGTCCAGACTCTCCCCTGAGCAAAGTCTGAGGGCCTTAATATGTAGTGAGATGATTCAATTATTTTATAGTGCAGAAATTAGTATTTGGGCATAACTGTTACAATTTACGTTTCAATTAGAATAGTACAATTGGCATGGCTGCCATTATGCGCAATCCAGGAGAGGCTACTCACTTTCTATCCTACGTGTTACCCCACGGACATGTATAATGTGGTGGCCATGATAATCAGTGATACAAATGAAATGATGAATGGATGATGGGCACGTGTGCTGGCCTGTGGCTGCCTGCCTGGCCTCCTCAGTAAGAGCTTTGATTTCCCCTTAGCTCCACCCCCATGCAAGGGGTTGCCCTCTCGCACAGCAGCCTCACATACCAGAACATGTACTCTGATCCTTGCCAGCTCCATTGTGGAGCCAGCCCAATGTCCTTCTCCTGAGCTGACGAGGCCAGGTAATGCTCACTAGGGACATAAAGTCTGCTGGAACACTTACTACCCACATTCCCCACGGCCATGGGCTGTGTTCTCCCTAGAATGGATAGAACTTTCTCCTTCTCACCCTCATGTTCTAGGCTCTCTTCTTCTTCCCCATTAGATCTAGGGATGGAGAAAGGCAACAAGCTAACTGCAGTGTTATTCATCACTTCTAAGCCATATGGTCCAGCCCTATATCCCACTTCTGGGCACATATCCAGAAGAAATGGAAGCAGAGACATAAATAGATATTTGTACACTCATGTTCATCACAGTACTATTCACAATAGCCAAAAAGTAGGAAGCAATCCAGCTGCCCATTGACAAATAAATGGGTAAACAAAATGTGGCATGTACATATAATGGAATATTATTTGCCTTAAAAAGGAAGAAAATTCTGACACACGCTACAACATGGATGAACCTGAAAGACATTATCTAAATAGAATAAGCCAGTCACAAAAAGACAAAGACTGTATTATTCTCCTCATTATGAAGTACTTCGAGTACTCGAGTTCATAGAGACAGAAAGTAGAGTGGCAGTTTCCTGGAGCGGTGGGAGAGGAAAATGGGAGTTACTGTTTAGTGGATATGGAGTTCAGGAAGATGAACAGTGTTCTGGAGAGGGATGGTGGTGATGGTAGAACAATCGTATGAATGTACTTAGTGCCATTGAACTGTGCACTTACAAATGGTTAAAATCATAAATATTATGCTTTATTATTTTACTGCAATTTAAAAAACAAACTTAGAAATTATTAACCCTAAAATAAAAGGTTGATCAATTAAAATCACATAGTTATGGTTCATCAAAAGCCACCATAAAACAATCAACAAAGTAAAAAGGCAACTCACAGAATTGGAGAAAATATTTGCAAACTATCTATCTGACAAGGGCTTAATAACCAGAATATATAAGGAGCCTGAACAACTCTATAGAAAAATATATACTAACCCAATTTTTAAATGGGCAAAAGATCTGAAGAGATAGTTCTTAAAAGATGACATACAAATGGCAAACAGGTACATGAAAATGTGCTCAACATTACTGATCATCAGAGAAATGCAAATAAAAACTACAATGAGATATCATCTCACCCCTGTTAAAATGGCTTTTACCCAAAAGACAGGCAGTAACAAATGCTGATGAGGATATAGAGAAAACAAAACCCTCATACTGTTGGTGGGAATGTAAATCAGTACAGCCACTTGGAGAGCAGCTTGGAGATTCCTCAAAACACTAAAGACAGAGCTATCATATGATCCCGCAATCCCACTGCTAGATAAATACCCAAAAGAAAGGAAATCAGTATATTGAAGATAAACCTACACTCCCATATTTATTGCAACACTATTCCTAATAGCCAAGATTTGGAAGCAACTTAACTGTCCCCCAACAGACAATGGATAAAGAAAATGTGGTACATGTAGACAATGGAGTACTATTCAGCCATTAAAAAATAAGATTCAGCTGGGCACAGTGACTCACACCTGTAAGTCTAGGCTTTCTGAGGCTGAGGCAGGCGATTGCTTGAGCCCAGGAGTTGGAGACCAGCCTGGGCAACATAGCAAGATCCCATCTCTACAAAAACATGCAAAAAATTACCCAGGCATGGTGGTGTATGCCTGTAGTCCCAGCTACCCAGGAGGTTGAGGCAGAAGGATCACCTGAGCCCAAGAGGTCAAGGCTGCAGTGAGTCAGGATTGCGCTACTGCACTCCAGCCTGGGAGACAGAGTGAGACCCTGTCTCAATGAGAGAAAGATCTTGTCATTTGCAAGAACATGTATGGAACTGAAGTCATTACATTAAGTGAAATAAGCCAGGAACATAAAGACAAACTTGCATGCTCTCCCTTATTCATGAGAGCTAAAAATTAAAACAACTGAACTCACGGAGATAGAGTAGAATGACAGTTACTAGAGTCTGGGAAGGAGAGTGGGGGTGGGGATGTGGGAATGGTTAATGGGTACAAAAATAGTTGGATAGAATAAACAAACTCTGGTATTTGATGGCCCAGCAGGGTTACTATAGTCAATAATAACTTAATTGTACATTTTAAAATAACGAAAAGAGTATCATTGGATTGTTTGTAACACAAAGGATAAATGCTTGAGGTGATGATACCTCATTTACCCTGATGTGATTATTAGACATTGTATCTCTATATAAAAATATCCCATATATCTTATATATATACCTACTATGTACCCACCAAAAATAAAAGTTGAAAACAAATTTTTAATTATCTTTAAAAAGCCTCCACAAAAGTGAAAACAAAAAACCAAAGGAAGATATTTGAAAAACCCATAACCAACAAAGGACTAGGATCAAAAAAATTAACTCCTACATATCAATTTTTTAAAAGGCAAACAAATCAAGAGAAAAATGAACAAAATATACAAACAGACATTTTATAGAATAGAAAACATTAAAGGCCCAAAGATGTACAAAATGTGCTTAACCTTATTAGTGGTTAGGAAAATGAAATTAAGACCATGAGTCACCACTTTATACTTTCCAGTTTGGCAAAAATTCAAAGTCTAATAAGATTATGTATTTTCAATGATGTATGTAACTCAAAGGGGACTCTTAAGTACCACTGATTGGAGTGTAAATTGATATAATCATTTTGGAAGAGAATGTGACATTATTTTTTAAAGTTAAACACTTCTATGCCCTACCACCCTGTTCTACTTTTAGGTATGAAACCCTTATACTTTTAGAAACGCTTGTAAACATACCCCATGTACAAGAATTTTCATAGCAGAATCGTCAAAGCAAAAAAACATAAAGCAATTTAAATGTCAGCAGAAGAATGAATAATTTTAGTAGAATCATATGATATATTTTACAACAATGAAGACAACAGCTATATGCTATACCACATCTACTCTTAGGAATATATTAAATGAAACAGTATGTTTCAAAAAGCTACATATGATATAGTATTTCTACAAAGTTCTAAAGCAATATATTATTTAGAAATACATGTAAATATGCTATAACTATTTTTTAATGAAAGGGAATGTTAAACACAAAATTGGGAATAGTGGTTATCTCTGAATATGGGGAGACAGAGAATGGGATGGAAAGAACACACACAGGTAGATGTTACAGTGTTGGTAATATTATTGTCAATAAGTTGGGTTGGTGGGTTCATTCTGTTGTCATTCTCCACTGCTTATATGTATGTTCCACATATCAAGAATTGCTAAAGTAGTTTAAAAGATAATTATCTTTACATTATACATCTTATACTCTATACCTCAATTTTAAGTGGATTAAAAACCCAAATGCAAAGGGCACTACTAATTAGGAAACTACTGAAAATTATCTTTTTAAATTGACAAAAATTGTATATATTATCATGTGCAACATGCTGTTTTGAAATACATATACATTATGTAATAGCTAGATTGAGCTAATTAACTTATGCATTGCCTCACATACTTTCTTTTTCTTGTTGTGAGAACACTTAAAATTTACTCTTAGCAATTTTCAATAATATAACACATTGTTATTAACTATAGTAATCATAGTATACAATAGATCTCTTGAAATTGTTCTTTGAATCTCAGTGAAATTTTTTATTGTGACCAACATCTCCCCAAACGGTACCCCAGCCAACAACCACAGACCCTGGTAACCATCATTCTATTCTGTTTCTATGAGTTTAACTTTTTATACTCTGCATATAAGTGAGGTCATGTGGTATTTTCCTTCTGTGCCTCTTATTTCACTTAACATATTGTCCTCCAAGTTTATCCGTGTTGTTGCACATAATAGGGTTTCCTTCTTTTTTAAGGCTGAATAGTATTTCGTTGTGTACATATACCACATTTTCTCTATCCACTCATCTGTTTATGGACACTTAGGTTGATTCTGTGTCTTGGCAATTGTGAATAATACTGCAGTGAACATAGCAGTGCAGATATCTCCTCTACATACTGATTACTAATTTCATTTCCTTTGGATATATGCCCAGTAGTGGAATCGTTGGACCAAAAAATATCTTTATGATCTCAAAACAGGAAAGGATTTCTTAAGCAAGACACACATACATACACATAGTGCACAAACCACAAATAAGTAGATTGATAAAAATTACTATATTAAGATTTAAAACATCTGTATCCAAACCAGACAAAGTAGAAAAAAAAAAAAAAAAAAGAAAGAAAGAAAGATAGCCGGGCATGGTGGCATGGTGTGGCTCACGCCTGTAATTCTAGCACTCTGGGAGGCCAAGGCAGGCAGATCACCTGAGGTCAGGAGTTCGAGACCAGCCTGGCCACCAAGGAGAAACCCCGTCTCTACTAAAAAATACAAAAATTAGCCGGGCGTCGTGGCATGCACCTGTAATCCTAGCTACTCGGAGGCTGAGGCCGGAGAATTTCTTGAGCCCAGGAGACAGAGGTTGCAGTGAGCCAAGATTGCACCACCGCGAGAGAGGTGAGACTCCAGCCTGGGCAATAGAGTGAGACTCTGTCTCAAAAAAAAAAAAAAGAGACAAGACAAGTTACAAACTAGAAGAGATTTGCAGTGCGTTACACGGACAAAAAGAACATATTAAGAACTCCCTAAAATCAATTTAAAAACAAAAAGTAGAAATCAAAAATGGGCAAAGGATGGGACAGGCAAGTTACAGAAAAGAAAATAAATAACTGGCAAACAAATGTATGTAAAGATGTTTAACTTCATCAGCAATCAAAAAATGTGTATAAAAACCACAATAAAATATAATTTAACATCTCACAGGCTGGCAAAAATATTAAAGTCTGATAATATCAAGTGTTGCTGACAATACGGAGCCTGAGTAACTCTCACACACTGCCGGGGGAGGATAAATTTGTTCAACCACTTTAGGTGCAGCTTGGCAATACCCAGGAGAGCTGAAAATGTACATATCCCTCTGTAAACCACAGATCCAGTACTAGGCTTCACCTTCTCACACATGTGCACAGGGAGATGTGTACAAAAAGGTTTACTGTAATAGTGTCTGTAATAATGAAAACTAAGAAATATCTTAAATATCCATCAATAGAAGGCTAAATAAAATCTTTAATATTCATACAATGGAATATTGTAGTAGTAAAGTGAATAAACTATCTGTAGTTTATGGATAACTCAAAAATTGGTTCAATAAAGTGAACCACAAAATGATATAAATATCATCACAATTAAAAATATGCAAGTTAGGTCTCCATATTGTGTGTGGACACATCCATATGTGTGTGTGCATACCTAGTGGTGAACCCCGAGGAAGGAGCAGCAGAATCGCATTAGAAAGAGATGGGGTTTCAATTGTATCTCAGCGTTCTCTTTCTTAAGCTGGGTAGCCTTGCACTTGGGTTACTATTGTATTATTCTACATTTTAATCATACACAAAGAGAAGATGATTCTATGACAAAAGATTTCTCCCTTTAAAATACAAAAGCGAACTTTTCATGCCATCAGGAGAAACGGTGAGTAGTGAGAGGCCATGGTGTTCTTGTTTCCCTTCTCAGTGGTTCTGAGTCTGCAATGACTGTTTTCACTGTTGGAGACAGTCGCCTGGATAATTCCCTTTCTTACCAATAAACCTTACTAGCAAGGCCATGGGCTTCGATACTCACTATGTATGGTTTTTGTCATTTCTCTCTTTTCTCGGATGAGCTGTTTACGTCTCTCTCTCCATTCTTTGTTGAGTTTTTGCTGCTTGGAATTTTCCTCCTGGAGCTCACGGATTCGTTCTTGCAGCCGTCTCAAGGCGTGGTTAGAGAAGACCAAAGTACCAGAAAGATCGCTAGGTATTTCTCCAAATACCACATACTCTATCTACAAGCATAAAACAAATCAAAAGCAAATAGATAAAAACACAGATTCTGTATATGGCAACAAAAAGCATAAGAGGCGCACTTCCTTCTCTGCCCCTTGTTTAGCTCCTTGCCTTTGGGCTTCTCCATCTTCCTCACCGAGTAACACTGGCCAGGCAAACACAGAAAGATGCTGTCAGGTAGAAAGCCACATCACATCTCTGTGGGGATAGCAAATCCTTCCACACAGATCATGCCTATTATCTACTGCATAATGATGTGACAAACATTTCAGGGCTGGCATACTAGGCAAACCACTACATTGAGCTCATCCAGTTTGGGTCAGGTTACACAAAACACACATAAGGCTGATCTTGTTGTTGTTGTTGTTTTCCTAAAATACAGCTTTTTCTCTTAACCTGACAAAACACAATACAATGAGCCTTTTCTCTTAATGATATGTATTCCTGCAATTTAATATAAGTTGCAATTCAAATAGAAATGAACAAGAAAAGTAAAAAAGAGAAAATATTTTCCTTTTGTCTTGACCTCCCTCACCAATGAGTAGAGACTAAGCAAAGGTCATTTTAGCATGATTAGTCCATGTATAGATCAAGATGGTGTGACAAGTGATATGGGTATAAGAGCCAAGATTTCACCCTCTGAGCCATTCCATTCTTAAATCATAGGCTCCTTGCTTCTCTAGACTTGAAATGACTGATTTCCAAAATGCTAATGGGCAATAGGGAAATATGCATGTTTTGATGTTACTCTTTTATAGCAATCTGACAGTGGATAAGACAAGTGTAGGTATCATTCTACAGGTGGAATTCTCAACAAAGAACCACAATTCTTCCCATTAGTGAACCACGAATCTTTCTCTGAAAAGCTTCGGTGTGATGACGCTTCTCACACAGGATGGAGCAGCCTCCCCAGATGCATCACCTGGTGGAGCTTGAGTGGAATCACAACCAGCAGTTCATTCAGTCGCTGCTGCTTCTCTCGCTGATAAGCCTCCAGGGCCTCCTCCGCTGCATTCAGATTAGTTGCCACAATTTTCACCTGTGGAAAGCCCCATATCATGAAATGGTGACAAGACTCAATGAACATACACTTTAAGATGGTGAATGAAGACATCCTGGGAGGAAATAAAGTATGAGCAGAATCTGCTTCGTTGGACTGTGATTAAGTGCATGATCCCAGTTTGCAACTCAGGAATGCATATTATTTTCTTTCTGCCAAGTTATGATCCACGTCACCCTTTC
The DNA here is from genome assembly GCF_049350105.2 of Macaca mulatta. Classification (NCBI taxonomy): domain Eukaryota; kingdom Metazoa; phylum Chordata; class Mammalia; order Primates; family Cercopithecidae; genus Macaca; species Macaca mulatta. The sequence continues at coordinate 170,407,381 of NC_133407.1, read as the reverse complement.
AATCATTTCTATGACTCCAGAGTTATAAAATTTTGTGAATAAGTGCCCAGAAAACATGTCCTCATCTCCCTTTTATTTTGTGCATGAAAAGCAGCCCATCACCATGGAATGTCTTTGACAGAATGGTGGGAGTCTTTTTGGTCATAATGACTTCAACAAATTTCATTGCTTTAAAGCAATGAAACTGCTAACTATAGTATTCTAAAGCACATTCTCCACGTCCTAGAAAACGTGAAAGTATTCCAAATCCTTTCCTATTCACGAGAGGAGAAATAATACATCAAAAATATTTCTGAACATGAATGAAGTTAAGTGATGTTGCTCTAGACAAGAGTACCTAAGAGGGAAAGTGAGCAGATTAAGGCAGAAATTGATCAATATTATACCAGACGTTTAGCTTGGTGGTCTCCAACATGGGATGCATGCACCCCAGATGATTAAAAAAAATCATCTATTGGGGTATAAATTGAAAATGTCAGAATTTCTATTTCTATTTATTTTTATCTCCTTCTATTTAATTTCTGTTTTTTTGTGGATGTTTCCTACTGTACAAAATATATAATAGTTCATAAATACAATTTATAAATACATATACATTTATTGTATGGGGAGGGGCTCCATTTTCATTTTTTTCACTTATAGAGTAAACTCATCAGAAAAGTCTGGAGACCAATGACTGAGATAAAGTAAGTCCAATTATCAAAAAAGCAATGTCCCCCACCACAATTTAGGGAGAAAAAAACCTGGCCTTAACATTTGAAATGTTTCTTTTCTGAGAAATCCTAATACTGTCATTACTATGAAAAGGCAATATTGTAGCTAGGAGGATGTGTAGCATTTTGAGAGGATAAATAAGTAGACAGATCGCCATACTTTTTTTGACAATGTATCATATTCCTTTTTGAGGTTATCAACAACTTTCTTTTCTTCAACTAAAGCCTCCTCAATGTCCAGCCTTTTCTCTCGAAGTTGAAGGGTGAGCTCAAAAAGAGCCACATCACAATCTGCCAAGAGAATTAAAATAAAAGCCAGCCTCATTTGTTATGGAGTGCGGTAGTACTAAAACTGTGAGCTTTGGAGATGCAGAATCAACAATGTTTATTTATGGATCCGCTCTAGCCGGCTTTTAAGACACTTACGGCTTAATTGTTCCAGGTTGAAATTATTAGTAGTGTTAATAACCATAATAATAATAATAGTGTTGATGTTGTGAGCAGTACTCTGAAGCAGGCTTTGTGCTAAGCCCTCTATGTACATTATCTCACTCAAGGCTCATAGATCCTGCAAGGCAGAAACTATTGTTCCCATACATAGGTGAATACCTTAAGTCTCAGAGAGGTGACATAACTGGTACATAACAGAATGGGATTCAAGTGCATTATCTCTCTATTCTTTCCACAGTATCACACTAAGAGCCACCTTTGTCTACCAAGTCATAGAGAATGTAGAAATGGAATACTAAAATGGAATTCAGGAAGTTTAGACCTAGCCCTAGTGCTATCGCCACACTAACTCTGAGTCATTGCTCAAGGCATTTAATTATCCTGCTGAAAAGTAATGAGTCGGCATTAGAAGGTTTGTATGCTCTATTTCGCTTGTAAATATTATGATTTTTAAAGACTACTGTATTCAAAAGTAAAACAAGATCAAAACTTTATCTGAAATTAAACTTTTAAAATTTAATTAAAACTTCATTTGAAATGTCTAGAAAAACAAATTACAGATCCCAAAACGTCTTTTTTCTCTACTGAACCGTTCATCTATTGAAACTGTAGGAAACTGGTCTGGCTGCTCCAGATGGGTTTCACCAGTGAAAACAGTGAATGTAAATTGCCAAGCATTTCCAGGAGACTAGTCAAAGCGCCCTTACAAAACAGATTTGCAACACAAAGATTTGAATAGGTTTGTCAAAAAACGAGATTACTCTAAAATATATATGTAAATTACAGCCTGGCATTTCTCTATAAAATTAAACTTGCTACACAATTTATAATTCTGAATCAACTGTCAATAGTCTGCATATTATTTGTCACTCATAAATGGCTGCCTAAGAGAACAGATAATAAATCACCCAGAGAGCCCCCAAAAGTATTCATTAACGTTTTCCCTGACCATACTATTGGAAATAGCAACGATCCTCTCCACCCTCACTCCTGCACTCCCTTCATTTCTTTTCCCATAGCATGTACCATCCTCTGAGATTCCGTTTAATTGACTTATTATATTTATTGTCTTTCTCCACCAGACTATAAGCTCCATGAGGATGGAGGAGTTTGTTTTATACTTCGATGTATCCCTAGCATCAGATAAGTGCCTGGCACATAGTAGAAGTTGAATATTGTTGAATTAAGAAATAAATATCCCAGCTGGGCGCGGTGGCTCATGCCTGTAATCCCAGTACTTTGGGAGACTTAGGCGGGTGGATCATGAGGTCAAGAAATCGAGATCATCCTGGCTAACATGGCGAAAACCCATCTCTACTAAAAAAAATACAAAAAATTAGGCGAGCGTGGTGGCGGGCATCTGTAGTCCCAACTACTCGGGAGGCTGAGGCAGGAGAATAGCTTGAACCTGGGAGGTGGAGGTTGCAGTGAGTCGAGATCGCACCACTGCACTCCAGCCTGGGCAACAGAGCTAAACTCTGTCTTAAATAAATAAATAAATAAATAAATATTCTTATACTTTAAAAAGGGTATTCATTAGACTCTATTCATACATTTCTAACTATCCTCGTTTTTTCATTATCAGAGAACAGAGATACCAAAAAAGGGCTTCTCAGTATTGCCAATCAATATTCACACTTCACAGAGAACACATGGTTTTATCTAACTTACTTGTTGGGCAAATAGAATCATCAAAAACCTCATCTTCGGATTCAGACTCATCCTCATCACTCTCCAAGCTAGATTCTTCTTCACTTGATTCCTCACTCTCCTCATCTTCATCTACAGAAAGAGGAGGGCATTGTTAACAAAGAAGCTTCTATATTCAATTAAATACTAGATTTTTAAAGTAAACTATTTTTCAATGAGTTAGTTCACTAGCAAAATAACTCAATATAAGAGTTTAAAATGGTTCAGGACACAAAGAACACAAACCCAAATGCCTGCAGAAGGTTGTGCGGTTGCAAGTCAGAGGGCGCTGAGACCAAGCTGCCAAGCTGTAGATACACACAGTCAGTGAAATACACCCACAATTCCTAACTCATAAGATGCTCTAAAATCAGAAAAAAATTTTTTTTCCTTTTTTTCTTTTTTCTTTTTTTTCTTTTTTCTTTTGAGACAGGATCTGGCTTTGTTGCCCAGACTGTAGTGCAGTGATGTAATCTCAGCTCACTGCAACCTTCACCTCCTGGGCTCAAGCAATCCTCCCACCTCAGCCTTCTGAGTAGCTGAACTACAGGTACACACCATTATGCCCAGCTAATTTTTGTTTTTTGTTTGTTTTGTAGAGACAGGGTTTCGCCATGTTGCCCAGGCTGATTCTGAGCTCAAGGGATCTGTACAACCGGGCCTCACAAAGTGCTGGGGTTACAGGCTTGAGCCACTGGGCCTGGCCCTGAAAAGATTTTCATAAGTTATCTGACATGAAGTAATGATCTTTATAGTCTTTATTTAACTTGGTATGAATATTCATGTTTTGCCGCAGAAGCACTAAGATGTTTGATTTTGGGATTCTGTACCAGAACTTGCTAGTGGTATCATGTTGACAAAGACTTTCTCCTTTGACCCAACCTGAGCCAGGCTTCTCTGAGTCCTTTTTCTGACTAGTTCCTGACCTTGAGCTGTGTCCTTAACCTATTTAGTCCAATTCTTGGACTAAATAACTTGCAATAATCCTGCAAGTTACTTTAGAAACAATTCCCCACCCTTGATATCTGATGAAATTCCTCATCACTCAACCCTTATCACCTGGCTTGCCCTCCACAAAAAGTCCTATTAAAACAGTCTAGTGAAGAATTACCCTACTTCTTAGTAATTTTCCGTCCACTGACCCCCACTCTGTTCCTTGGCTATAAATCTCCACTTGTCCTTGTTATATTCAGAGTTCAGCCCCATCTCTCTTCCCTGCTACAAAACCCCATTGTAGTAGCCCCCCTGAATAAAGTCTGCCTTATTGTTTTTAATAAATGTCAGCAATGATTTCTTTATAATATCATATATAATATCTTCAGAAATATTTCTGAACACACAAAAAAATCTGTCCCCAAGGGTTTTGATAAGGGGTTGTAGACCTTTCCACTCCAACCTGCCCCACTTTCTTTTAAAACACCTTGAGGCCATCTATGAACTACAGATCACCAATTTACAATTTATAAATACAGCTAAACATTATGTGCAAAACAAACATAAGAAGACTCTGAAAAAAATGGAGAGAAGAAAGTAGAGCAACTATGTGCCTTAGAACCTGAGGAACAACACTGTGGTGAGTTCCTTGGATATTCTTTTAGCCTCATCTATCTCAGACTTGGAGAAGAGTAAGTTGGCAGCCTAGAAACACCAACAGATCTACAGATACGGAAAGCCTTAACAAAAGCTTGCTGTCTCTAGCCGAAGGACCAGGAAACAGGCAGCCTAGAAGGAGAGAAAACTTTTAGACAGTAACTATTCTATTCCAACCAAACACCACAGAAAAACTCTGGTACAATCCCCAACTAAATCAGCAAAGGTTAAGTGGGGAGGCTAGACATCCACCCTCACAGGGCTGTAATTAGGTGTCCCAACACTCCCACTGGATGATATTAGAGAAGGCCAAGTAGGGAGCCAGTACATTTATTCATGCTGGCTGGTAACCAGCCTCGCCCCCACCCTCACCACCAAGATGCCTGTGGAGGCCATGTGATAGCCTGGACTTCCACTCCCAAGGTCAGTAATAAGGTACCATCCTCTCTCCCCTCAGGGGTGGTTATCAGAAGAACATTAATAGAGAGTCAGGACTTTCATCATTATCAATAAGTACTCACCATCCCCACCATGTTGATCATAGAAACTACACGTGGAGCTGGAACTCACACCCATATATAGCAGTATCAAAGAGGTCCCCCATCCCTTGGGTGACAATGAAGTCTGAATGGGGAATATAGACTTCTACCTCCATCAATAGTAAGGAGACTCCCATCCCTTTCCTTGTCAGATTAGTGTTTGAGAAATTCGAGTAAAACAGAAAATTTAAATAAGATACAAAGTCTCATAATATGAAAGTTTTTAGGATTCAATTAAAAGTCACTTATATCTGATATGGTTTGGATCTGTGTTCCCACCAAATCTCATGTTGAACTGTAATCCCCAGTGTTGGAGGAGGGACCTGTTGGGAGGTGACTGGATCATCGGGGAGGAATCCCCTGAACGGTTTAGCACCATCCCCTCAGTGCTGTTCTCATGACAGTGAGTGAGAGTGAGTGAGTCATCATGAGAGCTGGTTGTTTAAAAAGTGTGGTGTGTAGTGCATCCTCCCTCACTCTCTTGGTCCTGTGCCTGCCACATAAGATGCCTGCTCCTATTTTGGCTTCTGCTGTGAGTTAAAGTTCCCTAAGGCCTCCCCAGAAGCAGGTGCTGCCATGCTTCCTTTATAGCCTGTGGAACCATAAGCTAATTAAACCTCTTTTCTTGTAACTTACCCAATATCAGGTATTTCTTTATAGCAATGCAAGAATGGGCTAATGCAATCTCCAACTGAGTGAAAATAGAAAACCAATAGCTGTCAACACTAAGATGACAGAGATATTAGAATTATCTGATAAAGTATTTAAAACAGCCATGATAAAAATGCTTCCATGAGCAAAATCTGAACATACTTAAAGGAAATGAAAAAATTCAAAGCCTCAGCAAATAAATAGAAATTATAAAGAACTAAGTGAAAATTTAAGAACTGAAAAATACAATAACCAAGTGATATGGTTTGGCTCTGTGTCCCCACTGAAATCTCATCTTGAATTATACTCCCATAATGCCCACATGTTGTGGGAGGGACCCTGTGGGAAATAATTTGAATCATGGGGGCGGTTTCCCCTATACTGTCCTCATAGTAGTGAATAAGTCTCATGAGATCTGATGGTTTTATCAGGGGTTTCCGCTTTTGCATCTTTCTCATTGTTTCTCGCCATCACCATATAAGAAGTGCCTTTCACCTCCTGCCATGATTCTGAGGCACCCCCAGCCATGTGAAACTGTAAGTCCAATTAAACCTCTTTTTCTTCTCAGTCTTGTGTATGTCTTTGTCAGCAGTGTGAAAATGGACTAATACAGTAAATTGGTAGCAGTAGAGTAGGGCACTATTGAAGATACCCAAAAATATGGAAGCGACTTTGGAACTGGGTAACAGGTAGAGGTTGCAACAGTTTGGAGGGCTCAGAAGAAGACAGGAAAATGTGGGAAAGTTTGGAACTTCCTAGAGACTTGTTGAATGACTTTGACCAAAAGCCTGATAGTGATATGGACAATAAGGTCCAGGCTGAGGTGGTCTCAGATGGAGATGAGAAACTTGTTGGGAACTGAAGCAAAAGAGACTTTTGCTATGTGTTAGCAAAGAGACTGGGGACATTTTGCCCCTGCCCTAGAGATTTGTGGAACTTTGAACTTGAGAGAACTGATTTAAGGTGTCTGGCAGAAGAAATTTCTAAGCAACAAAACATTCAAGAAGTGACTTGGGTACCGTTAAAGGCATTCAGTTTTGTTCTTTTTTTTTTTTTTTTTTGAGACCAAGTCTCGCTCTGTCGCCCACGCTGGAGTGCAGTGACACGATCTCGGCTCACTGCAAGCTCTGCCTCCCGGGTTCACACCATTCTCCTGCCTCAGCCTCCCAAGTAGCTGGAACTACAGGTGCCCACCACCACGCCTGTCTAATTTTTTTTTTTTTTTTTTGTATTTTTAGTAGAGATGGGGTTTTACCGTGTTAGCCAGGATGGTCTCAATCACCTGACCTCGTGATCTGCCCGCCTCAGACTTCCAAAGTCCTGGGATTACAGGCATGAGCCACCATGCCCAGCCTAAAGGAATTCAGTTTTAAAAGGGAAACAGAGCATAAAAGTTTGGAAAATTTGTAGCCTGACAATGTGATAGAAAAGAAAACTGCATTTTCTGAGGAGAAATTCAAGCTGGCTGCAGAAATTTGCTTAAGTAAATTAGGGAATGTTAATTCCCCATTGTCATGGGGAATGTTAATCCCCAAGACAATGGGGAATGTAACTCCAGGGCATGCCAGAGGCCTTCACACAGCCCCTCCCATCACAGGCCTGGAGGCCTAGAAGAAAATGGTTTCTGGGTAGGGTCCAAGGTCCACATGCTGTGTGCAGCCTAGGGACTTGGTGCCCTGAATTCCAGTCGCTCCAGCCATGGCTGAAAGGGAACAACATAGAGGTAGGCCATGGCTTCAGAGGGTGCAAGCCTCATGCCTTGGCAGTTTCCACATGGTGCTGAACCTGTGAGTGCACAGAAGTCAAGAATTCAGGTTTGGGAACCTCCACCTAGATTTCAGAGGATGTATGGAAATGCCTGGATACCCAGGCAGAAGTTTGCTGCAGGGGTGGGGCAGTCATGGAGAACCTCTGGGGCAGTGAGGAAGGGAAATGTGGGGTCAGAGCCCCCACACAGAGTCCCTAGTGGGGCACTGCTTAGTGGAACTGTGAGAAGAGGACCACTGTCCTCCAGACTCAGGTGCAGTTTCCTGGCAACCGCGGAGCAAATTGGACCCCCCAGTGCAGCTGGAACCTGACCCTGACCCTGAATCTCAAGATATCCCAGTACCTCCAGGGCCATGGTGCACAACTCCAGAGCATGGAGCCAAGATGTATGGCCAGCACTTGAGTTGGGGAGGAGCCCTCACTCTCAGAGTACTGAGAAGGGTGAGACGCATGGGTTCCTGGGCTGGGGTGAGAGTGGGGCTTTCTTCCCTTTGCAGGGCCAGTCCAGAAAGGATGTTGCATATCTCCCTGCTACAGTCTTTGTGCAAGGGGGCCCCATGGCCTGGAACACCCAAAAACAACAACAACAACAACAAAAACACACACAGGCACAGTGCCAGTGATTGGAGGGGGCTCCCCCAAGGCCCAGGAGTGGACCTGGTGAGTGGGCCATCTCTCCCACTCCCTCACCCCTACTTCAGAGCATACTTGCAAACACAAGGAAATATTAAAGAGCTGTGCAGCTGGGTATTAACGCAGCTACTGGCCACCATTGTTTTTTTGTTTTTTTGTTTTCCTTAACAGTCTAAAATGACTGAAATGACAAACATAAAATTTGGAATCTGGATGGCAAGCTCATCGAGATTCAGGAGATAGTTGAAACCCAATCCAAGGAATTCGGTAAAATGATCCAAGAGCTGAAAGATGAAATAAGAAAGAAGAAAACCAAACTTTTTAAAGTTTTTAGACATTTTCAGAAAGAAGAAAACCAAACTTCTAGAGCTAAAAACCCCACTACAAGAATTTCATAATATGATTGGAATATTAACAGCAGAATAGACTAAGATGAGGAAAGAATCTCAGCTCGAAGAATGCTTCTTTGAGTCAACTCAGACAAAAATAAAGAAAAAAATTTAATGAACCAAATCTCTGAAAAAATATGGGATTCTATAAAGAGAACAAATCTATGACTCATTGGTACTCCTGAGAAAGAGGGAGAATAAGCAACTTGGGAAATATATTTGAGAATATAGTCCACAAAAATTTCCCCAATCTTATTAGAGAGTTTGACATACAAATTCAAGAAATACAAAGAACCCCAGCTAGATACTATACAAGATGACCATCCCAAGGCACATGGTCATTAGATTCACCAAGCACAATGCAAAAGAAAAAAAATCTTAAAGGCAGCTAAAGAGAAGGGTCGAGTCACATACAGAGGGAACCCCATCAGGCTAGCAGCAGACCTCTGAGCAGAAATCTTACAAACAAGAAGAGACTGGGGGCCTATTTTCAGTGTCCTTATAAAGAAAATAAATTTGAACCAAGAATCTCACATCCTGCCATACTAAGTTTCATAAGTGAAGGAGAAATAAAGTCCTTCTCAGGCAAGCAAATGCTGAGGGAATAAGCTTCAACTAGACCAGTCTTAGAAGAGGTCCTTAAGGGAGTGTTAAACATGGACTCAGAAAAAAAAAAAAACAATACCTGCTACCACAAAAACACACTTTAGCAGACAGCTGACAGGCACTATAAAGCAACTACAAAATCAAGTCTACATAACAACCAGCTAACATCATGATGACAGGATCAAAATCACACATATCAATACTAACCTTGAATGTAAACGAGCTAAACACCCCACTTAAAAGTTAAGAGTGCCAAACTGGATAAAAAGACAAGAACCAACCATCTGTTGTCTTCAAGAGGCCCATCTCAGATATAATTATACCCATCGGCTCAAAGTAAAAGGATGGAGAAAGATCTACCATGTAAATGGAAAACAAAAAAAGAGCAGGAGTTGCTATTCTTATATCAGATAAAACAGACTTTAAACCAATAAAAATTAAGAAGGATAATGAAGAGCATCACATAATGATAAAGAGTGCAATCCAACAGGAAGACTTAACTATCCTAAATATATATGCACCCAACATTGGAGCACCCAGATTCATAAAACAAGTTCTTCCTGGCCTACAAAAAGACTTAGACAACCACATAATAATAGTGTAAGACCTCAACATCCCACTGACAGCATTAGACAGCTCATCAAGGCAGAAAACTAACAAAAAAACTCTGGACTTAAACTCAACACTTGACCAATTGGACCTAATACACATCCACAGAACACTCAATCCAACAACTTAGAAGATACATTCTTCTCACCTGCACACGGAACATATTCTAAGATTGACCACATGCTTGGTCATAAAGCAAGAGGAAAAGAAATAACTATAATTAGAGAAGAACTTAATGAATTTGAGATATAAAAATCCATACAAAAGATTCATGTTCTCATCAGAGAAGTGCAAATGAAAACCACAATGAGATACCATCTCACACCAGGCAGAATAACTATTATTAAAAAGTCAAAAAAGAGGCTGCTGAGGCTACGGAGAAATGGGAGCACTTATACACCATTGGTGGGAATGTAAATTAGTTCAGCCACTATGGAAAACAGTTTGGAGATTTCTCAAAGAACTTAAAAATGAGCCACCATTTGACCCAGCAATCCTATTACTGGGTATATACACAAAGGAAAATAGATCATTATACCAAAAAGACATATGCACTCATGTTCATTGCCATGTGCATTAGTCCGTTCTCACACTGCTAATAAAAACATACCCAAGGCTAGGTAATTTATCAAGGAAAGAGGTTTAATTGACTCACAGCTCAGCATGGCTGGGGATGCCTCAGGAAACTTAAATCACAGTAGAAAAGGAAGTAAACATGTCCTTTTCCACATGGTGGCAGGAAGGAGAAGTGCAGAGTGAAGGGGCGGGGGGAAGCCCCCTATAAAGCCATCAGATCTCATGAGAACTCACTCGTTATCATGAGAATAGCAGCATAAGGGTAACCACTCCGATGATTCAATTACCTCCAATCAGATCCCTCCCTTGACATGTGGGGATTATGGGGACCACAATTCAAGATGAGATCTCGGTAGGGACACAGCCAAACCATAACACAGTGCTATACCCAATAGCAAAGACATGGAATCAACCTAGGTGCCTATCAATGGTGGGCTGGACAAAGAAAATCCACATATACACCATTGAATATTACACAGCCATAAAAAAATAATGAAATCATGACCTTTGCAGCAACATGGATGGAGCTGGAGGCGATAATCCTAAGCAAATTCACGCAGGAACAGAAAACCAAATACTACAATTTTCAATTATAAGTGAGAGCTAAAAACATTGAGCACACATGGACATAAACACGGAAACAATAGACACTGCAGACTATTAGAGTGGTGAGGGAAGAAGGAGGGGGGCATTGGCTGAAAAACTACCTATTTGGTACTATGCTCACTACCTGGGTGCAACATACCAATGTAACAATCCTGTACATATATCCCCTGTATCTAAAATAAAAGCTGAATTTTTTTTTAGAAAAAAAGAATGCAACAGGTGATATTACTACAGACCCTGTAGACACTAAAAAGATAAGGATATTCATGCATTAATTTGGCATCTTAGATGAAATATACCAATTCCTCAAAAAAACCACAAACTACCATGATTCACCCAATATGAAATAGATCATTTGGGTTAGGTGCAGTTGCTCACGCCTGTAATCCCAGCACTTTGGGAGGCCAAGGCAGGTGGATCACGAGGTCAGCAGATCAAGACCGTCCTGGCCAATATGGCAAAATCCCGTCTCTACTGAAAATACAAAAAAAGTTAGCTGGGTATGGTGGCATGTGCCTGTAGTCCCAGCTATTCAGGAGGCTGAGGCAGAAGAATCACTTGAATCTGGGAGGTGGAGGTTGCAGTGAGCAGAGATTGCACCACTGCACTTCAGCCTGGTGACAGAGCAAGACTCCGTCTCAAAAAAAAAAAGAAAAGAAAAGAAACAGATCATTTGAACATTTGAACAGCCCTATACCTATTAAGAAAGTTGAATTTGTAATTTAAAACCTCCCCAAAAGAAATCTTCAAATTCAAATACTTTCACTGGTGAATTCTACAAAGTGTTTAAAGAATAATTACCACCAATTCCACGCAAGATCTTCCAGAAAATCAAATGGAAAAGAAAATTTTCTGATTCATATTATGAAGCTAGTTTTTATTACCCTGATATTAAAACCAGACAAAGGCAGTGCAAAAAATGAAAATTACAGAAAAATGATCTTCATGAATATAGACAAAACATTTCTCAATGAAATATTAGCAAATAGAATTAATCAATATATAAAATGAATTTTACACTATGCCAAGGAAAGTTTATTTCAGAAATGCAATTCTGATTTAATAATCCATAATCAGTCAATGTAGTCAACCATATTAATAGGCTAAAAAGAAAATCACATGATCATCAATCAATGTAGACAGGCATCTGACAAATTTCTACCCCCATTCATGAAAAAAATTCATGAAAAAGAGGAACCGAGGGGAACTTCCTTAACTTAATAGAGTATCTACAAAACACCTACAAGTAACATTATACTTAATATTGAAAATAAAGTAAGAATGTCAGCTCTCAGCACTATCATAGAACTGGATGTTCTAGCCATGCAATAAGGCAAGAAAATGAAATAGGCATCCTTATCAGAAATAAATAAATAAAACTGCCTATATTCACAGATGAAATTATTAGATGAAATTATTTTCCCATTATTAATGGCAAAACCCACAATTACTTTTGCACCAACCTAATATCATCTACATAGAAATTCCCAAGGAATTTATCAAAACCTCTTAGAACTAATAAGTAAGGTTACAGGACATCAGCTAAACATGTAATCTATGAGTAGCAATGAACATGAGGACACTGAGATTAAAAATACAGTATCATTTAAAATCACTAAAAAAGGAAATAGGTGTAAATCTAATAAAACATGAAAATGAATTATATACTGAAAACTAGTATACGATTTTGATCTACAGGTCTCGCTCTGTTGCCCAGGCTGGAGTACAGTGGCGTGATCTTGGCTCACTGCCAGCTCTGCCTCCCGGGTTCACACCATTCTCCTGTCTCAGCCTCCCAAGTAGCTGGGACTACAGCATATTGTACCTTCTAATGGAAAACTCAATGTAAGGAAAGATACCAGTTGTCTCTAAATTAATATACAGTTTTAACACAATTACTATGAAATTTCCAACAAGATTTTTTGCAGATATAAACAATATTATTCTAAAATATGGAAATATCAAGGAACTAGAATAGCTACAACAATTTTACAAAAGAAGAATAAAGTAGGAGGAGTTAGTCTTCCCGATTTAAAGGCTCAACATGTAGCTACAATAATCAAGACTGTCGTATTGGTGAAAAGATTGACATATAGATCAATGGAACAGAATACAGAACCTAGAAATAGAGCCACACAAAGATGCCCAAATGATCTGGACAAAGATCAAAGCAATTCAGTCAAAGACAGACAACATTTTCAACAAATGATACTACAGTAAATGAAAAGACAAGCTACACACTAGGAAAAAATATTTGCAAACCACATATCTGACACAGGACTAGTATACAGAATATATAAAGAACTCTCAAAACTCAACAGTAAAAAAAGCAAGTGATCCTATTTAAACATGGGCAAAAGGAGACATTTCACCAAACAAGATATACATATGGCAAATAAACACATAAAAAGATGTGCTTATTAACTTAAACTACACTATGCTAACTCATACCAGATACACGTAAACACGTGTGCGCATGTGCAAACAAACATGCACACAGATTAACTCGAGGTGTTGGAAGACCTTAAGGTTTATGTCTTCTCTTTAGCCTCCAGAGTGTCTCTACATTGTCTATGTTATAGTAAAAAAAATAGGGTATCTAACAGGTCCCTTAGTTACCTCTCTATTTCATGTTAATGAGAGAAAATAAGATCGTATGCAAGAAAGAAATACAAACCAGCATCTCCTTCAACTTCTTTTTTCTTTACCCGTTTAATCTTCTTCTTTAGGACCTTCATGAGGAAGTTTGCAAATTTATTGTTTTCTCCAATGGCTGTTTGAAAACCAGCATAGAGTGCCTTTTCTTGCTCCTGGAGTTTGGTGATTTCATTCTTTTTCTCTTCCATCTCTTTAAGAGTTTCATTTATTTTCCACTAAATGAATAAAAACAAGAAAAAATGATAAATATTTCTGATAAACCAAGTTCAGAGAGCAATGCACTTTACAATGCAAGGTTACATTTTTTTGTTTTTGTTTTTGTTTTTGTTTTGAGGCGGAGTCTCGCTCTGTCGCCCAGGCTGGAGGGCAGTGGCGCGATCTCGGCTCACTGCAAGTTCGGCTTCCCGGGTTCACACCATTCTCCTGCCTCAGCCTCCAGAGCAACTGGGACTACAGGCGCCCGCCACCACGCCCGGCTAATTTCTTTTTGTATTTTTAGTAGAGAGGGGGTTTCACCATATTAGCCAGGATGGTCTCCATCTCCTGACCTCACGATCCGCCCGCCTCGGCCTCCCAAAGTGCTGGGATTACAGGCTTGAGCCACCTCGCCCGGCCGGTTACAGTTTACAAATATATTTTTTAAAACATCTTAAAAGAAGTTTATATTTCTGATGTTTGCAGAGCCATCAATTTATTGGTTAAAATTTTATAATTCCTTTGTAAAAATCAGTTATGTTTAGAATTAGAAAATCAGCTTTTTTAGTGCTAAACATCCCCCCAAAATCTAAATTAAATTGAAACTTTTCCTTGAAATTCCTTAAATTGAATATGTGGATGTCAGCTAATATTTTTGCATGTGTAGTCTCAAAAACCAAAGAATTTTTTGTACTGATATATGATAACTAAAACAAAAAGACATATAATTTCTAGTGAAGCTAATATACCTAAAAATGAATGTTACTATGTAGCATATACTACCTATTTAACAGAATCTTTTTTCTTTTAAAACAAAGCTAGTACAATTTATTTTCTGAAAGTTAATATACAAATATAACAAATAATGGAACCTCATTTCTTATGATATTCAATCATATATTACACTGAAGCTATCATACTTAAGAAACTTACCAGCTTCTCTTTCAGTTATTTTCATAAGGATAACTTAAAATCAAAACTCAATTTTATATCATAGCTTACTTTTTTGTTTTTTAGGGAACCCAGCTCGCCAGGCTGGAGTAGACTGGCACAATCAAAGGCTCACTTTTGAAAATTTTATTCTCTTACCTTACAGAATATCAGACCAAATTTACTAAAAAATCTAAATCATTTCTCTTTGACCATGAATACTAAAGATGGAGAGTAGGTAGGAATAACAGGAAAAAGGAGGAGGGGAAAGAAGACAAGAAAGAGATGAGGGCTAGAACAAGTAGGAGAATTGAGTTAAGAAGAAAAATAAAAAGAAATCAAGCTTCTCCGTAACTAAGGGAGGAGCCAGCTAGGATTCTTCTGCCCATTCATACTTGCATGTACTGTTCCTCTTTGTCCAAGGAATTAACACGCTCTTGGAGTATGTTCTCCTGTTTTTCAAAATTCTTCAGGAGAAGTATTTCTTGAAATAAGGTGACATGGTGCAGATCAGATAATTTCATCTGAGTATCTAGTTTCAGTTTCTGATGTCTAAGGAGACGGAGTTCTGCATCAAAAGTGACAATCAGTTCTTTGACCTGAGAGGGAAAAAATATTTGAGGATACGTTAGAAGACTAGATGAATGCATTTTTAAACTATCTAACAATACTAATTTGTAATAAATCATTTTTTATTATGCCCTTACGGATGGAGAATTGTGTGTGTGTGTGTGTATGTGTGTGTGTGTAGTCACAAAAATAAATTCATTAATTACATTAAGTTTGCATAAGTTAATTTATTAAGTGGTAGGAACTGTGTAACTAGAAGTCCTTTCAGCTATTTCTTCACCATTGACTAAGCCATAAATCAAGAATGCCCTTCTACAGTACACTGTGTAGCTTATGAGCTCTCTGAGTGGGTAGCGTTTCTGTCTCCTCTTTATTCTCCACAGTATCTCTACAATCCCTTTTATATAGTAAACACAAATAAATACATTTCCCAACTTCTTATGTTGAAAATTTTCAAACCTACAGAACGGTAAATATTTTAAAATACATAAAATAATCATGGAGTCACAAAAAACCTGTTCAATCTTTTTCTAAGACTGAAGAAATTAAGGTCAAAGGTAGTTTTCCTGATAAGAGCCTAAGTATCCCAAGTCCTAGTTCAGACTTTAATCCACTATGGTCCTACTAATTTGAAGTCTTCAGTTTTGTTCTGATTTTGGTAAAGCTTTCCCCCCCAGTATCACAAAGGAGAATAAGAGGCCAAGAGAGAGCCCCAAGGGCTGATTCTCCTGAGGAAACTGTAACAATAGGAAAAGACAAACCATTCTATGTTTTTAATTAGTTTGTACATGATAGGCAGCCTCAACTGTCAAAAGCCTGTAATAAGTGAGGACCCAGACTGGGGCTGAGGAGAGAAAGAGATCTGTGGGTTTGGAGCAGTGAAACTACCAGAGAAATTCAGAGAGCTGAAAAAAAAAAAAACAGAGAGAAGAAAAAATTAAACTTTTAAGTAACTATCGCTATAGACTATATGTCTGGGCTCCCCTTTAAAGCTTGTTTAACAAACTTGAATTATTACTGCATTTATTTGGAGGCAGGCCTATATTTTCTTCAGTGCAACACCATTCTTAAACTGAACCACATAGGTCTCCAAGTCTGTAAGGATTACACTTGTTTTATTCTCTCCAACCCCAATAGCCTATAAGCTTTGTGAAGACAGAGAACATGTCTTTCTTAGGAATTGTTGTATCCCTAATCCTATCTATCAGTGTCCCTGCATATAGAACATCCAATAAATATTTGTTAAATTAATAAATTAGTTACAATTAAATCAATTAAAACCTTTGACTGAATATCTATGGTATATTTGACATTGTCCTAGACAATGTGGAGGAATCAGAAGAAGTATACGTGGCCCTTTGCTCAAGAATTATGTAATTTAATTTTCAAGACAATACTAATACCCATGAAACAGCAAGGAAAATTAGTGTAAAACATGAGATGCTTATTACAGGTGCAACTGGAGTTTAGAAACAAGGAAAGCATAAGTAATGTGAGCGGAAAATGCTGGAGAGGGTTTGGAACTGAGCCGTGCTTTGATGACTCAACTCTGGAAGGAAGTCATTACTGGTAGAAGGAAACAGCAAAGGAAAAAGCACGGATATAAAACTCAGAATGGTGTGGGAGAAAAAGGTGGAGTGAAAAGAGGCAACAACAGTGAGAAAACGGGGCTGGACAAAGAAGAGATAATGGTGAAGAATAAGGCTGGAAAGCTATTGAGGGCATCACCACTGGGTGGAGATGGAAAGACACACTGAGGAAAGGGAATCCATATGGCTGGCAGCAGAGAGTTAACTCTCCAAGAAAGGTTCTTTTCCCTTCATATTCAAAGAACATCCTGCCCAACAGGTCCTAGTCTGGACCTGATTTTCCTAGAAATAAAAATAGTTGCCATTCCAGCTCCAGAACAATCTCAAACCCAGTAGTCACCATAAACACTTCTACTAATGGAACAAACCACATATTAGAGAAAAAGGATGGTGTGAAAAGTAGAGGGTGCCCTGTTTCTCTGGAAAATTCTTAACTATGTTCCATCCATCATCTATGTTCCATCCATCATCTAAAAGCTGCTCCTCCACTTCCCCTTTACGATGACTTCAGTTGGATGCCAAGTAACTGAAACATGGGCTTCCCCTTCATTCTTTGCCAGCTTTCCAAAACAAAACAAAACAAAAGTTTAAAACCTCTGTAGTTCTGGGAAGAGCACAATGATTTCCAGAAGGCCAAGGATGGGGAAGAAGCCAAGCCATCACTGAGTGGTGAGTTGGTCAGGGTTTGGGAAAGGTTCATGCAGAGAAATCTAAAATAAATAAAAAACCCAACCCATTTTTTTCCCTTCTCTTCTCTCTTTAAGCTTTAACTAGGAACAGGTTCACCCCTTACCCTGTTGACCAAATACTGTTGCATGTACACGTGTTTAATCTCATCTCTCTTCATAATTTCCAGCTCCACATCCGTTGGCTCTGCTTTTTCAAATTCCATATACTTTGGTATATCCAGGCTGAGAGTTGATGCCTTTGATGATCTAGACATTGAATCTCGGGTTGTCAAATCCCCATCCTTTCCAGAAGAGAGCTTGAGGAATCCTCCACCTGGGCCTCCAGACCCTGTCTGTTCCACTCCGGGGGACTTTTCATCGTCACTTTTCATATGCTGTTGCTTAAAATTTAGGAGAGTTTCTTCATCATACTGAAATCTCTTTTCTGGAACTTCTTCCGGGTGTATCTGAGGAATTTGGGGAATGGGTATGTGCTTGGATACGTGAAGAGTCGACTGAATGTTCTTCAGTTCTTGTACCAGGCACTGTATTTCCTCA
The DNA here is from genome assembly GCF_049350105.2 of Macaca mulatta. Taxonomy (NCBI): domain Eukaryota; kingdom Metazoa; phylum Chordata; class Mammalia; order Primates; family Cercopithecidae; genus Macaca; species Macaca mulatta. Next base: position 170,389,395 of record NC_133407.1, on the reverse strand, counting down.
ACAACAGCCACTTTAAGGTCTCTAAGAGAGAGAATGCACTTGTTCATGTACCTTTTATTTCCATGGACCTGAAAAAAAGAAGAGGAAGGAAACAACAGTACAACCGTCTGACAAATAACTGCATGGAGTACAATCTGCTCTTTTCCCTTGCTGAAAGGCCTAGCAAAAATTCAAGATAAAAATTCATCTGATCATACCTTTTTACCACCAAGTTTCCCTTTTCTCTAATATTTAGGATTTTTTCCATTTAGCTCCTCCAAGATGGAAGGACAGTTTAGATGTGACCTCTGGTATCTCTTGGCTTCCCACGATTTGTTCCCTCCAGATGGCTTATGTGGCTGAGTTCCCCTGTCCTCCTTTACCACTCCATGGAAGTCCTTCCTGGAGCCTTATTCAAGTTGGATACTCTCTCCAGGGAGGAAGGGAACAGGAAGGCGATTAATGCATTTTCCTGCTGGAACTTTGAATCCCTTGGACTTAGACTCACTTAGGGCTGCCCACCTAGGCCCAAACTACAGGTTAGCCTATTTTCATTCTGAATTTTGGCCACATGATTATCATTACTCCTTGTGTAGGCAAGGCCATGATTCTGAATTTCAGTAGCATGTCACACCAAGAGACTGCAGGATCCTTCCTTCATTCCTTCTCCATTTATCTAACCCAAGCTGTGCCTCTGCTTCCAGGCACAGGGGCTATATAATCTCATTGCTCTTTCATTACGAGCTGTCTCCCTGGTCTGTGTTGTCTAAATGCCATTCCCAGAGCCTGAGAGCACATGCAACCCTACTTTCTGTGTGCAGTTAGGCTACTAGATTGTCCAAAGGCCATGAAGAGTTACTTTTCATAGGAAGATCAAAAGTCACTCCTTCAAGCAGTCTTACAAAAGCCACATATATGTTTACTATCTGCAACACAGAAAACTATATCAAGATAGAGGATATGTTCTGCAACTTGAAAATAAACCTTTAAACCACTAAGGTTTAAACTCAAAAGCCAACAGTTGGGTGAATGACAACCACCTCTGAAGTGTCTGATGGATTGCAGATTAGGCCACCAAGAACGAACCCAAATCACTGATGGCTATACGACCTACCTCTTTAAGGAGCCTCTTCACACATCAATTCTTTCTTTCTAGTTTTACAAATACCACACAGCCGGGCGCGGTGGCTCAATCAAGCCTGTAATCCCAGCCCTTTGGGAGGCCGAGACGGGCGGATCACGAGGTCAGGAGATCGAGACCATCCTGGCTAACACAGTGAAACCCCGTCTCTACTAAAAAATACAAAAAACTAGCCGGGCGAGGTGGCGGGCGCCTGTAGTCCCAGCTACTCGGGAGGCTGAGGCAGGAGAATGGCGTGAACCCAGGAGGCGGAGCTTGCAGTGAGCTGAGATTTGGCCACTGCACTCCAGCCTGGGCAAGAGAGCCAGACTCCGCCTCAAACAAAACAAAACAAAACAAAACAAACAAACAAATACCACACAAACCTAAATACTGGCTGAGAAAAAAGATGAACAATACACTATTTTAAAAATATTTAATACTTTTCAATGATTTTCAATTTGACCATGACAATAAAGACCATTTATGGATTTTGGCCATTAAATTAACCCTATGAGGTATACCAGACATGTCTTGTTGTTAATTGGTATTAATACTCTTTTTACAGATGAAATAAAAGGCTTAGGGAGATTTGTATGACTTAGCAAAGTTCACATGGCTATTAAGTGGCAGAGATGGAAACAGAACTCCAGTCTTCTGACTTGTAGAAAAAGGTGTTCTATGTGATTTTATTTTAACAAAGCAAATTTCAATGTAATGCAATTAAGTTGAAGACATCATACCTGCCCATCTCCTCAACTAGAGTATGAAATTTCAGATTGGATAAATCATGGTCATAAGAACATTTCTCTACAATGATGGAGGTAACATGATGAATAAATAAAAATTACCTTAGAAGAACAACTAGGAAAACAATCCAAATGGTCATTACTAAAATGTCCAAATTGTCCACTTTGATGAGAAACACACAGTTATGAGCTATGAAAACGGATTTGTGGATATGAATTGCCAAGCCAGGACCCTTGTGCTACTGGGATGCATCTCTTTGGTGAAACAGAAAAAAACACCCATTCCTCAGGACACTTCATTTTCATTTGTCAGATAATTATAAAATATTCAAAAATACTATTAATATATCTGTGATGTGATTGGTACCCTCTCCAAAGTGATGCCTTGAAATGTGCAACCTCCACAACCACACTAGGTTACCGTGTATCAAGTTCTCCTAAAAGTAGTAGCTCAGATGACCTCTAAGCCTTTAAGTATAAAAAGTCACTTGTCAGTCCAAATGGTGATTAAGGAATTAATATAGCAGGAAGAGGAACTTTGATAAGAAAACGGGGATCAGAATGATCAGGATGATTGAAAGTGGTTTGGAGGAATGCAGACAAAATAACAAAGAAATATATTAGTTTGTTAGCATTGAGTTGCCTAGAAAAGTTTGGAAGTCCTACAAAAAAAAAAAAAAAAGGCTAAATAATGGCCTTTTTAATCTAAGTCCTTAGTGGTCCATGGCAACAAAAAACTAAATCCAATGAGGATTTGTTTGAATTTCAGAGGTTCAAAGTCCACAAAATATAATGCTTACCCATGAAACTGGTACTGAAACATGGTATTTTAAGGAAAGCTCAAAGACAGAATGAGTCTTCCGAGAAATGCTAACTCAACAAAGATGTATTAATACTTCTAATAAGGCCACAGTAAAAAAGAGATAGAGACATTCATCAGACAGTCAAACTCTGACCTAGAATACTAGATATCCCTGATGACCCTGCCACACCTGTCAGGTAATACCCATCTATAACCCTCAGATACACTGTAAGTATTTGCAGCTGGTTCTTCCATATTAGCTGACTAACCATGGACAAATCTCTTGTCCTCTCTGGGCCTCAGTTTCCTTATTTGTAAAAAGAGGACATTCTAGATAATCATGGAAGTCTTTTCCAGTTCTAAATTTCTAAGGTTGTATATTCTTATTGACCAGATAGGGCTTGACCAGATAGGGAAATGAGTGGTTTTAGCAGAATTTAATTAAGAACCCAGGGTGCTTTCTCCATTGTCATAAAATCTGTAGATAAGTACCAAAGAATCTAGGTGTCCTAGTTCCTCTTCCTTCTTGGCAGCATTTATTCTCATGTGCTCAGGTATCTTATAGTCTGGGGCTGTCTTCAGATTGAAATCTCCCATATACACCTGGGCTTCTTTGATGGCTTGAAGATCTTTAGGATCTTCATAGTCGTCACCAGGTTTACTCTTGTATCTATTAGAAAAATAGACAACCCAGACACAAATATGACAATAAACTCCAATTTGTCTACATTAATATAGGCATATATTCAAATTTAATCATTATACAAAAGTTTAATTTCAAATCTGTGATGCCACTTTTGTCACAGAGCCCAAGCATTTTTTAAAAGTCAATTACTACTTTTAAAGTATCCCAAGCAAAATAATATACAATTATATAAATAGGAACCAATCACTAGATTGTACTGAAATAATCTGAATTACTGGTAGGCTTTGATTCACTTCTAAGTAATTCATATTAACATTGTTACTTATTCTCTTGATATAAATTACGTCTTGGAAATTAGGTGGGTTTTTTAATGACTACAAAGTCAATTAAACTTTTTTTTTTTTTTTTTTTTTTGAGATGGAGTCTCACTCTTTTTGCCTGGCTGGAGTGAGTGGTACAATCTCGGCTCACTGCAACCTCCACCTCCCAGGTTCAAGTGATTCTCCTGCCTCAGCCTTCCAAGCAGCTGGGACTACAGAGATGGTCTCGATCTCCTGACCTCGTGATCTGCCTGCCTCAGCCTCCCAATGAGATGGGATTATAGTCGTGAGCTATTATGCCCAGACAATTAAACTTTGTATTTGCATAAGTGCTTGCTGTAAAATTTTCAGAAAAGGTATCTAGTTTAAGATGATAGCATGAGCATACATATTTGCCTCTCCCTCTGTACCCAAATTCCATGAAAATGACAGTATAGAAGTACAAAAAGTTGTAAATTATCAGAAATCTAAGAATGGAATAGAAAGCCATGAGCAAACCAGTGACACTGATCCATTTCTGGAAGACAAAAAGAAGATAAAATTACATTAGTGAATAAACCAGACCAAACTATAGCCCAGAATACCACCCACAAGATAAGGCCACAAAAAGGATTGAATATTATCTTCTTGGTGAAGTCCCTAGAATGCTCCAAGCACAAACAGGACAAGTACAGAATGGAATGCTAGATATATTTAGCAAAATTAATTAAAGGATTGAAAAAAAATGCTTAAACCAGTTGGACCCTCCCAAACTTTCCCACCTGCATACATACAAAACAGTGGCAATCTTTATATCCAGACTAAAATCAAAGAATTATTCTCTACAGAAACTGAACTCTCTGCTTTGGAAGTACTAAGGTATCTAAAGGTATAGGCTATCATAATACCTTGGTACTAATAAAAGTCCCTTCATTGGGAGATCCCAACATACCTGTCTAATTTTTTAAAGTAAAGTCTACTAGCCAACATGAGCATGTATACGTAGCTCTCAGAGGAAACCCATACCATCTATTGTATTAACTGACAATCATTTATTTGTGTAAAACTGCACTAAAATGAAGGATTACTATTTTTAAAGAAAAGGAAAGGAGAAAGGGAGAAAGGAAGGGAAGGAAAGAAAAAGGAAGGGAAGGGAAGAGAAGAGCTACTTCTGCCTCTGGCCACGTGAGAGTAACAGCACCCATTGTTATCCTCATAATATAAACAACCAGAAAACTGAATAAAAATATGTGAAACAATTATGTTCAGACATTGAAAATAAAGAGCATAAAACTGTAATTCTTGAGAAAAGTAAAAAGACATGATCCTTATTATCTCCTGGCTGCCGCATAGAGGAAATTACCAGCCTGTGGAGTAGGATCAGGATCCCAAACACAGCCCAGGGAACTCACTGACTGAGGAGACAGAGATTAGAGTACAAGGAGGCCAAATTTGGTGCTAAGAAATTTGTGGAAAAGAATATCAGAAATACACAAAGAAATGCCTCTGAAAATCTACATAGAACCTTAACATTTTGGCTGAGTATTAATCTGTACATGCGTAATGTGAATCACCATGAAGCTGGGCAAAGAACAACTCCTGGAAAAAGTACAATTACTGGGAAACTGTAGAACAAATAATTCTCATAGTTTACACATAGCTGGGAATCACTCATGTTCCCACCAACTGGAGAGACCTTGTTGAGTACAGAGGACATTCAAGAATAACCATAAAAAATCATGCCTTCAAAGACAAAAAGGCATAGAAGATATGAAAAACATTATCAATCATCTTGTCCTAATTGACATTTATAGAACACTACACCAAACAATGCAAGAAAGCATATTCTTTTCAAGCACGTATTGAACTTTTATGTAGACAGACTGTATATGCAGGGCCATAACACAGTTCTCCATAAATCTTTAAAAATTTAAATTATATAGACTATTTTCTATTACCACAAACAACTAAATTAGAAATCTAATTTAGGAAGATATTTTTTAAACTCCAAATCTTTGGAAACTAAATTGCAAGTCAAGGAAGTAATCACAAGTGATGTTAGAAATACTTTGGAGGCCGGGTGCGGTGGCTCAAGCCTGTAATACCAGCACTTTGGGAGGCCAAGATGGGCGGATCACGAGGTCAGGAGATCGAGACCATCCTGGCTAATACGGTGAAACCCTGTCTCTGCTAAAAACAACAAAAAACTAGCTGGGCGAGGTGGCGGGCGCCTGTAGTCCCAGCTACTCGGGAGGCTGAGGCAGGAGAATGGCATGAACTCGGGAGGCGGAGCTTGCAGTGAGCTGAGATCCAGCCACTGCACTCCAGCCTGGGCGACAGAGTGAGACTCCGTCTCAAAAAAAAAAAAAAAAAAAGAAATACTTTGGACTACGTGATAATAAATATCTACCATATGAAAATGTGTAATGCAGCTAACTCAATGCTTAGGAGGAAATTTATAGTTTAAATGTTTATATTACAAAGGAAGAAGGGCATAGAATCAAAACTTATACACAGGTTTACACACTAAGAAGCAAGAAACTAAAAGCTAATTAAACCTAAGTTAACTAGAAGGGAAGAAATTATAAAAATAATAGTAAATCAATGACAGAGAAAGCAGACCAAACAATATTTTAAAATCTATGACCAAAAGCTAGTTCTTTGAAAAGATCTATAATGTGGGTAAATCACTAGCTGGAATGATGAAGAAAAAGAGATAATATGAAAATTAACAATGTAAATAAAACAGAGGGCATCAAAACAGATACTACAGAAATTAAATATAAGGGAATAATATAAACTACTTCATGCCAATAAAATTAACAACTTAGACGAAACGCACAAATTTCTTCAAAGACACAAATTATAAAAACTGACTCAAGAAGAAATAGAACATCTGGATAGTACTATAACAACAAAAATTTTAAATTTGTATTTAAAACTATCCCTCAAAGAATACTTACAGATGGATTCATTGACAAATTCCTTAGTAAAGCAGAAGAAAGAAAACAGAAATCCAAAACATAGAACAAACAGAAAACAAAATATAGAATCGCAGATGTAAGGCCTAAATATACATAAGTACGTTAAACATAAATGGTCTAAATATACCATTGAATGACAGAAATGGGCAGTGTGGACTTAAAAACATAACCCAATTGTATGTTGCCTAGTGAAGTTAGTGAAGACACTAACTTCAAATATAAAAGTATAGGTAGGTTGAGGTAAAGGATGGAAACAGTTATATTATTTAAACACTGAATGCTTTCCAAGATAAGGAACAAAGTGTGGATGCTAGTTCTTCCCACTGTATTTCAATATAGTACTGGAAGTTCTAGCCAGTGCAATAACAAAAGGAAATAAACTGCAAACAGATTAGAAATAAAATTGCCCCTGTTTCCAAATGGCATGGTTGTCTACACATAAAATATCAAGAAACCTACCAAAAAAACTCTTACAACTGAGACAGTTCAGAAAGGCCACAGGATACTAGATAAACATACAAAAATCAATTGTATTTCTATACTAGCAGCGAATGTGAACACATAGACACCAATATTAAAAACACAATGGTATTTAAAATTGCTCAAAAAAGAAATGCTTACATGCAAATCTAACAAAACATGAACAGAACCTTTTATGCTGAAAACAGCAAAACACTGATGAAAGAAATCAAAGATCTAAATAAATGGAAAGTCATACCATGTCCATGGATTAGAAGACTCAACACAATAAAGATAAAAATTATCTCCAAATTAATACACTGCTTTAACATAATTCTTATTGAAATTATGGCAAGATTTTCTATACATATAGACAAGATTTTTCTGAAATTTATATGGAAAGAAAAGTAATTATAATGTCTAAAATAATTTTGAAAAATAAAATGAGAGGAATCACTCTACCAGATTTCAAGATCTATTATATAGATATATGAATCAAGACAATGTACTGTTGGTAAGAGGATAGATATATAGATCAACAGACTTGAAAGTAAACCCAGAAATAGACCCACACAAATATGTCCAAATGATTTCTGACAAAGATGCAAAAGGAATTCAATGGAGGAAATGTCTTTTCAGCAAAAATGCTAGAGTAATTGGACATCTGTAAGAAAAAAACAAATCTCAACCTAAGTCTGATGCCTTATTTAAAAATTAGCTTAAATATAAAAAGAAAAACTATAAAATGTTTAAACAAAAATAGGATAAAATATTTGGGACCTAGGGCCAGGCAGAGTTCTTAGACTTGACATCAAAATCAAGATTTATATAAGGAAAATTGATAAACTGAACATCAACTAAATTAAAAGCTGTTGCTCTGTGACAAACTCTGTTAAGGGAGGCCAAGTGCAGTGGTTCACACCTGTAATCCTAGCACTTTGGGAGGACAGGGAAGGTAGATCACTTGAGGTCAGGGGTTCCAAACCAGCCTAGCCAACATGATGAAACCCTGTCTCTACTAAAAAAAATTGCAAAAGTTAGTGGGGCATGGTGGCACATGTTTGTAATCCAAGCTACTTGGGAGGCTGAGGCAGGAGGATCATTTGAACCCAGGAGACGGAGTTTGCAGTGAGCCAAGATTGCACCACTGCACACCAGCCTGGGCAACACACGAGACTTTGTCTCAAAAAAAAAGAAAGAAAGAAAGAACAAACTCTATTAAGGGAATGAAAAGATAAGCTACAGATTAAGAGACTAAGATAAAATATTTATAAACTATATATCCAACTAGCATATAGTACACATCCAGGACTAGTATCTAGAATATAAAAAGAAGTCTAAAATCTCAACAGTAAAAGGGAGAACAATCCTATTCATATGTGAGAAAAAGACACAAAGGGCCATGTCACCAAAAATATACAGATGGCAAATAAACCAATGAAAACATGTGCTTGTCACGTGAAACTACCTCATACCAGATTTTTTTTTAAATCCCCAAATCTCTCTGCTGCTTGCAGAGCAGACTGCTTCTCAGTGTCTGTCAGGGTCTGATCGAAAAGTAACATAACATGTCTCCAGGAGCATTCAAACATTTGGGTGAAATTCTAGAAAGTCTCTCAGGCTCATCTGAAAAGTTGCCAAGATCTCTCTTAATTTGCATTAAGTCCCGTAGGGAGATGGGGACCTTGGCCTAACTGGGCCCAAATTCACTGGGTATCTGTTGGAGGGGCAAGAGTGAGACTGGGGCTTGTTTAGGGTAAGGATTTCTAGGAGAGGGCAAGTGAGGGGCTGAAGCTGGATAAGGAGGTTGGGGTGGATCTGGAGGAGCAAGGCTGGAGGGAGCTCACTTCTCTGCTGGGGGTGCCTCTGGGAGTCATATCTTTAATTCGCTAGGCTTACCCCTTGCAACCTGAGATGGCCAACAGGAGGGCTGGATCAATCCTACACTGTTGGCAAGTCTGGATTGCCTTGCAAGCTATAGAAAGCCTGCACATATGGGGCTTACAGACCATCTGTCCTCACATCCACAGAAAAAGTCCAACTGCTGAATGGTATAAAAATGAATGGTTCCTTCCTGAGGCCAAGCCATCCTTCCTGTAAATCACAATTTGGCCAAATCCTTGTGCAGAGGGCTATGAGGGGTTTTTCCTCCAGATTCTGAGGGTCAAACAGTCCCAGTGGTTCAGGATACACTCCAGAGGAGTATAAGCTGGGGGTGGTGAAGAGAACTGGTTGCCCATTCTGAAAGACAGGGAATAGAGGCATCCCTCCTTCCTTTCCTTCTTTCAGTGAAAACTCAGGGTGTGATGGAGATGGAAAGCAAGCATCCTCCTTTCACTTTCCACCCCTTATCCCTGAGCTGGCCATAGGTACCACTGCGGTATGTACCCATGAAGCAGGGGAAACCTGGAGAATAGTAGTTAACCACCCTCACCTATGCCTCCATTTCTCCCTGCTGTCGGAAAACTGAGTTCCGTGGGTCTGTTTATGCCATGAAGCATGGTCTCCTTCCATGGGGTGGGGGGTTTAGTCGGCAGGAATTGGTCCTGCTTTACATTGTGCCTGTTGCCTGGCTTTGGATCCCTCAGACTGGGTTTTTCTTTCTAGGGCCTCAGCCTGAAGCTTGGAATCAAGGTTGGGACTGAAAAAGTATTTTAGAGGCTGTTTGTATCTATTTAGAGTGTCTCAAGTGTGCCCTGCCAAATCTGCAGTTCTCAGCCAGCAGGGGCCACTCCTGTTAACTTTCTTATCAGAAACAGAGCTAGGGGGAGCCCTCTCACTTAGAAAAGGAAAAAAACAGAAAAACAGTTTAAGGCACAAAAAGTGGAGAGAGTCTGGGGGAAGAACCCCTTGCTTAGTGCAACTGGACCTTTCTAATCCTTTTATCTTTCCTTCAGTTCAGACTAGGTTGAATTCCTTGGCCAGGGGAGGAGAGGTTCCGTTGGCGTGGTGGGTGAGAAGCACATGTCCATTGGCCCTGTGGGGTGGCAGCTACCATCATAGCTTTCTCCTGCCTTGCTCATGACTGTTGGGCTTGACCCTGGCCTGCTGTGGGCATGCCCAGGTGCCCAAGCTGGGAGGAAAAAGGGTAAGGAGAGGTACCCTGAGCCATGCATTCCTGCAGCTGTCAAAGTGGAGGCATACATGGCATCTCTACGAACAGTTGGTCTGATTTTCACCTTTGGAGGCTGAGCCTAATGCTCATTTTGCTTAGTAACATTTCCACAGCCTGTAGCAAAACTCCTAACATTATACAAAAGAGATAAGAGCCATTTCAAAGACAGAAAAGAGACAAAGTCTAGGGGTTTCGACCTCCCAGTTAGGGTGGAGTTTTTTAAACTCAGTGAAGAGAAACAGAGCCTTTTACCTGCAGGAAAGAGAAAGGTGGCAGGGTTTTGAAAGAGAGGCAGACCCAAAAGTTTGGCATTCACTCACACTCACCTTCCACAATCCCAGACGAGTCCCCAGTTGAAATGGGAAAGGTTCCCTTGTCCCCCTCGAAGGGTGTGCAATGGAAGTGTGGCTCACTTCTTCAGTACCCCATTGCTCAAACCTCTAGGGGAGCATACAGACCGGCAGGCTGTGGGGCTCCAACCCCATGGCAGTGTCTAGGGGTGAATGTTTACAGCTGAAGCCCCAATGGGCGTGTGTTACAGGGTGCTCTCTTAGTTTGTTGTCTATAGGCAGCCTGTGTTAACCAACTCAATTAGACTCCCTTCCTTATCACAAAGACAGATGGATTTCTGTATCCCAGGGTTTCTTGCCTTGGTGTACTGAAATAATCGGATCACATGTGGGCTTGGAGGATGAGTGCAAATTTTTATTGAGTGGAAGTAGCTCTCCTCCAATGGGAGAACCAGAAGGGAGGTGGTTTTTCCCTGGATTTGGGCCACTCGGCAGCCCCAGCCCAACTCTCCCGCCAAACTCTGCCTTGCCCACTGGTCAATGGCCTGCCAGCATCTATTGATGCCTGTCAGCATGCTCTTGATGACCAGTTACTTGTGTCATCTGCCAGTGTGTCCCTTATGATATCCAGCCACTTCTGTGTCTGCCTGCTATGGCCTCGGGTTTTAATAGGCCCAGGATGAGGCATGGCAGGCCAGGGTGGTCTTGGGAAATGCAACATTTGGGCAGGAAATGCCTCTCCTCACCTAGGTCCGTGGGGGTGGAGCTCTAGCCAGGGACCACTCCTTTCTCTGCCCAGCACTTCCCTTCCTCCCTTCCATATAATTTAAAGGGACTAATCCTTTCCCTTCCCAGCACTCCCATATCAATACTGGATATTTTAAAAAAAGAAAGAAATTAACTTCAGATGGTTAAAGATAAAGGTAAGAGCCAAAACTATAAGATGTTAGAAGAACATACAGGAGAATATGTTTATGATTTTGAGATAGAAAAGCATTTCTTAATTCTTAAAAATCATTCTGACTATACAGTATTATTAGCAAAATAGAATTCCTGGACTGGAAACTCTAAGGATTATAGAAGTTCTACCAAGGTATCACCACCCTAAAAGATCCAGTTGACCTGTTTATAATATCTCCTTCTCTGTTTTTATTGTTTTCACTTTTGAAATTAAATGATAACAATGTCAATAAATATAAAGGTTTTTAAGATATATTATTTTGGGACTCAAATATTAAAAAGATAAGAGTTTAGGTTAAAAAAACTCACAGTTCCTCCCATTCTTTTTTTCGCTGTTGAATCTTTAATTGTGCCCTTTCAGCTTTCAATATAAGTTTTCTTGTTTTCTCGATTTGATTTTCCACCATAATTTCACTTAGGGTTTTAGGCCGAAATTTCTTCCCTTTTTCTATTATTGATTCTTCTTGTATGGCAATGCTCCCACCTATATAGAGAATCAACATTTTTCAGCCTTTTCAAGACATAAAAACAAAACAAAACTCTCAGATACTGTTTTTAACCTGCTGCATTAAAAAAAAAACAACAACGCAGAGAATATATTGAATTCGTAAATCAAAGTATTTATTGAGCACTAGGTGTGGTGGCTCACGCCTGTAATCCCAGCACTTTGGGAGGCTGAAGCAGGTGGATCACTAGAGGTAAAGAGTTTGAGACTAGCCTGGGCAATGTGGTGAAACCCGATCCCTACTAAAAATACAAAAATTAGCCAGCCATGGTGGTGCGTTCCTATACTCTCAGCTACTTGGGAGGCTGAAGCAGGAGAATTGCTTGAACCCAGGAGGCAGAAGTTGCAGTAAGCTGAAATCTTGCCACTGCACTTCAGCCTGGGGAACAGAGCGAGACTCTGTCTCATACAAAACAAAACAAAACAAAACAAAACAAAAACAAAAATGTATTTATTGACCAACTACTATGAATTCAACCCCATAATAAGTACTGTGGAATGCCAAAATAAAAAGATCTAAGTCACATTTTTTGCTTTCAAAAACCTTACTAAAAAGTTGGCAAGATAAGACATATATTAAACAATTAGAGAACAAGATAAATGATGATGGACCACTAACATGTTGGGAAAGAGTGTTTGTGACATGATGGCGGGGAAAACGAGAAAAATCGAGTAAGTCCAATTCGATACATACAATTTGAGGTGGCACATACCAACTGAAGTGCTCTGAAGCCAACTAAAAAACTTGTCAGAAACACAGTCAAATAAATAATTTAAAAATTATTGGCTTTATGGCCAGGCCTGGTGGCTCACTCCTATAATCTTATCACTTTGGAAGGCCAAGGTAGGCAGATTGCCTGAGCTCAGGAGTTCAAGACCAGCCTGGGCACAGTGAAACCCCCATCTCTCTAAAAATACACACACACACACACACAATTAGCTGGGTATAAACCCAGTTACTCAGGAGGCTGAAGTACCAGAATTGCTTGAACCTGGGAGGCGGAGGTTGCAGTGAGCCAAGATTGGACCACTTCACTCCAACCTGGGAGACAGAGAGAAACTCTGTCTCAAAAAAAAAAAAAAAAAATTGGCCGTATCAACTAATGAGTTTCTTTTCTTTTCTTTTTTTTCTTTTTTGAGACAGAGTCTCACTTTGTCACTTAGTAGAGTGCAATGATGTAATCTTGACTCACTGCAACCTCTGCCTCTGGCGTTCAAGTGATTCTCCTGCCACAGCCTTGTAAGTAGCTGGGACTACGGGAATGTGTCACCGTGCTCAGCTAATTATTGTATTTTTAGTAGAGATGGGGTTTCACCATGTTGGCTAGGCTGGTCTTGAACTCCTGACCTCAAGTGATCCACCTGCCTTGGCCTCCCAAAGTGCTGGGATTACAAGTGTGAGCCACCACACCTGGTCTACTAACAAGTTCCTATTGGGGAATTACTCTATTCATGTTCAAGCTTTAGATAGATATGAAAAATTAAATAATATGAGATACTTACATAGTTATAAATAACCATTTCATCATATTTCATATTTCAAATATATGGTGGTATAGAGAAAGAAGAGTTTATGTGGCCTGGGTGGTCATGGGAAGGCTTTATAAACAAAAGTGTAATTTAAGCTACATCCCCAAGAATTGGTAGAATTCAGAGAGGAGAGAAGTGAAGAGGTCACTCCAGCAGGAGCCTGGGTGTGGAAGTGTCAGATATAATTAGGGAGCAGCAGGCAGGACAGAAGACTAAACAGGCAAGCTGAACAGTATGAGAAGGCACTACTGGAAACATAGAATATGGATAGACTGTGGAAGGATTAAGATCAGGACAGCGGTTTCAGAATTTATCCTAGAAGCAAAAAGGAGACATTAAAGAGTTCCCAGTGAAGAAGATAAACCAATATTAATGTTTGTATTATATCATTGTCAATAGCCTAGATCTAGCCAGGTTGCAGCAGCACCTTGTATTTATTATTGAATGGCTCTCCAAGCCATTTCAGAATTCTTGTTCTTCTACTAATCTGCAGTCACCTTGTGGGCAGGCACAAGAAACAGGTTGCAGGGATTAGAGGTACTATTTTCATACCTCTATTCTCTGCTCATTCTATTTAAAGCATATGTTCTTGGAAAATAGTCTGAAATGCAGTGTTTTAGCCCCACACTTTGGGATGGGGCCCAGAAATCTGACACAAACTACTGTCTAGAACCTAGCATCTGGGGAAATCCTAGATTTAAGAATAGCTAGATGTGGCAAGTAAGAAAACAGCAGCATCCAGTCCTCTCACCCACTCTCAGTCACATGACCAGCGTAGGTTTTCTTACAAACTACGTTAAAGAGGAAAGTGGACATGGAGCATTTGTTGGAAAAATGTGGCCTCTCATTCTCAGCTATACCACACATTTTTGTCTCTCTCGATTATTTACTCCAAAGAAAACCGTCATGGAAGGAAGAGGGACAAGAGATTGAGCTCAAGCCACCAAGGAAGGTTCAATGGTTCTGCCCACAGACAATTCACTTTTGAAGTCTTAGTAAATAAGAATTTAAAAGCCTTCTTGTCGTAGGCTACCTGCATCTCTCTGGCTGTCCTTTCTTCCAGTTCCCTCTTTTTCAAACCTGTCCAGTTTGCTTGGTTTTCTCTCTGATTGACTAGTTCGTTTGAATTTGGAGTACTTAGAGGGCTGTACCAGCCTGTAAGAGGATATCTTGTGGTCACTTAGTATGGCATGAACCACAATAGTATCACTTTCCAATGGATCTCGAAATCTGAAAAAATAAAACAAGTATTTGCAATAGTCACCATTTTGATCATTCTGCATAATTACTACTAATAAAATAAAACTATAATACACGATTCTTATTATATCATTATATTGTGCTAGACTCAAATTTTAACATATATATAACAACAGGATGTCATGGAAGTTGGATTGGACTTGATTAAAGAGCAAATATAATCTTTATAATGAAAATACTAAACAACTCATTATTAATCACTATAATACCAGTGCTTTCATAATACGTGGAAAAATGAAAATTTTGCAGGCAGACTGCAGTTTAATGGTAAACAGATCATATCAAACTCTGAGGAAATATAATCTACTTCCCTACATATTATATATAATAGACTATATATTATATATTATATGTATATATATCTACACATATATAAATAGATTATTATATATAATGTGTAATAGATATATAGTTTGTGTATGTGTTTTGATGCATAGACATATAAATACATAAAACATGTAAATTATGTAAACAAATATATTAATATCTGTGTGTGAGTGAAGGGTCTCTAAATCAAAAAGTGGAAAAATAATTTTTAACTCTTATTCCCCAGAGACTAAAGAATGTTCATTCTTCACCTCACAAAATGTTTTAAAAGTACATTTTGCTTTCTTAAATTATATGGTATGTGTGGTGTGTATATATGTGGGTGTTTACATACATGTGGCAATGCAATTTATTTGTACATAGTACTATAAAAAGAGCAGACCTTAAGCAGTTGAATAAAAGTAGAGACCTCCTCATTTCTACTCTTTGCCCCTCAGTTTTCCATGTTTAACGACATTTCACAAAAGTCCCAATCTATCAGATTCCCCTATTTGCCTCTGTAAAAAACATTAAGCTCAGGAAATCATACTAATCTCTAGTTCTTCTTTCTCTCATTGCCCACAGAGTCTTATTTTTAAAAGTTCTTCATCTATCTGTCAATTAAAAAAATTAAAAATTTTTTCAATCAATTACCTTGTTATTTGGGGGCATTGGTTCATAATTATCACACACACACACACATATATGCACTTTTAATTTTAGAATTTAATTTATTTTTGTATATAGTGATTATTCCTAGCTTGTTTGCCTTTCTTACTATTTTTCTAACTTAATCTTTAAACTCTATGTCTGCTTTTAAAATGATTTACTATTTCTTTTTAATGTTCCCTTTTCTTTCATACATACTATCTTTCTCATCTCTTTAAGACTTATTTCCTTTATGTATTTGCCCACTGGAACTTTTAAATTTTAGCCTTTCCATGAGACCCACATAACACTGAGAGGTGAAGCCAGCTGGACTTCCTGGGTCGAGTGGGGACTTGGAGAACTTTTCTGTCTAGCTAGAGGATTGTAAACACACCCATCAGCGCTGTGTGTCTAGTTAAAGGATTGTAAGTGCACCAATCAGCACTCTGTAAAAATGCACCAATCAGCACTCTGTGTCTAGCTAAAGGATTGTAAATGCACCAATCAGCACTCTGTAAAAACGCACCAATCAGCACTCTGTGTCTAGCTAAAGGATTGTAAGTGCATCAACCAACACTCTGTAAAAACACACCAATCAGTGCTCTGTGTCTAGCTAAAGGATTGTAAACGCACCAATCAGCACTCTGTAAAATGGACCAATCAGCGCTCTGTAAAATGGACCAATCAGCAAGACGTGGGTGGGGACAAATAAGGGAATAAAAGCTGGCCACCCCAGCCAGCAGCAGCAACCCGCTTGGGTCCCCTTCCATGCTGTGGAAGCTTTGTTCTTTTGCTCTTCACCATAAATCTTGCTGCTGCTCACTCTTGGGGTCCACACCACCTTTAACAGCTGTAACACTCACCACGAAGGTCCACTGCTTCATTCTTGAAGTCAGCGAGACCAAGAACCCACTAGAAGGAACCAACTCGGGACACACCTTGGCAACCCAGATGGGACATCGCCATGCAGTGAGTACCATCAGACCCCTGTAGCTTGCTATTCTGTCCTATTTTTCCTCGCAATTCAGGGGCTAAATACCAGGCACCTGTCAGCCAGTTAAAATCAACTAGCATGGCCGCCGGACTAAAGACATGGGTGTCAGGTTTTCTGGGAAAGGGCTCTCTAACAGCTCCTTCTCTTTGGAGTTGGGAGCGTTGGTTTGCCTGGAACCAGATTCCGCGTTTCCTGTACTTCTGGGCTGAGCCAAGGGTCGACAGAGAGGAAAGTCATTCAGCTCAAGGGTCCTGACAAAAAGTTGGTTGACCCTGTAGCCATGAGCGGAACTCTCAAAGTCATGTCACCCAAGTGAGACTCACCCATCTATCCTATCTATCCTGATCCTTGCCTCCTGGGTCCTAATGGCTGTCAGACAAACTTCCTCCTGCCTCTCTTCTCCGAGGCTAGTCCCACTTCTAAAAACCACTCCCTGTCTCTGGTGCTTTTCTAGTTTCTCCTATAAGAATGATTTCTAGTATCAACTTCAGGACTTTGTTCCCTTCTTTAGGCACCTGGGCTCACCAATCAGAAAGACATAATTTTTGCCCAAAGACCCTTTGGGTGGGGAGACCAACTATCCTTTTAGGATCCTTCCTCATACCAGCAGGCCTAACAGAAGCTATTCCTGAGGCTAGGATATGGGGAGCTTCAGAAATGATATCCTTCCTGTTCAAGTGAGGACAAAAGGCATCACTTTTCCAACCCTGGAGATCCCTTCCCTCCCTCAGGGTATGGCCCTTTACTTCATTTTTGGGGCATAACATCTTTACAGGATGGGGTAAAGTCCCAATACTAACAGGAGAACACCTAGGACTCTAACAGGTTTTCGAGAATGCATTGGTAAGGGCCACTAAATCCAACCTTCCTCAGTCCTCTTTGTGGTCTAAGAGGAAAACTAGTGTTTCTGCTGCTGCATCGGTGAGCACAACTACTCCGATCAGCAGAGTCCAGGGACCACTGAGGTTCTTGGGAAAGAGGGGTTTCTGCTGCTGCGTCGGTAAGCGCAACTATTCCGATCAGCAGGGTCCAGGGACTGTTGCAGGTTCTTGGGCGGGGGGGTAAGTAAACAAACCAAAATCGCTGGCAGTTTTTCCTTTCACATGGGAAACACTCAGGCATCAACAGGCTCACCCTTGAAATGCATCCTAAGACACTGGGACCAATTTGACCCGCAAACCCTGAAAAAGAGGTGGCTCATTTTTTTTTTCTGCACTACAGCCTGGCTCCAATATTCTCTCTCTGATGGTGAAAAATGGCCACCTGAGGGAAGTATAAATTACAACACTATCCTGCAGTTTGACCTTTTCAGTAAGAGGGAAGGCAAATGGAGTGAAATACCTTATGTCCAAGCTTTCTTTTCATTGAAGGAGAATCCACAACTATGCAAAGCTTGCAATTTACATCACACAGGAGGACCTCTCAGCTTACCTCCATATCCTAGCCTCCCTATAGCTCCCCTTCCTATTAATGATAAGCCTCCTCTAATCTCCCTCACCCAGAAGGAAACAAGCAAAGAAATCTCCAAGGGACCACAAAACCCCCCAGGCTATTGGTTATGTCCCCTTCAAGCTGCAGAGGGAGGGGAATTTGGCTCAACCCAGGTACATGTCCCCTTCTCCCTCTCTGATTTAAAGCAGATCAAGGCAGACCTGGGAAAGTTTTCAGATGATCCTCTTAGGTACATAGATGTCCTACAGGGTCTAGGACAAACCTTTGACCTCACTTGGAGAGATGTCATGGTATTGTTACATCAAACCCTGGCCTTTAATGAAAAGAATGCAGCTTTAGCTGCAACCCAAGAGTTTGGAGATACCTGGTATCTTAGTCAAGTATATGATAGAATGACAGCCGAAGAAAGGGACAAATTCTCTACCAGTCAGCAAGCCGTCCCCAGTATGGATCCCCACTGGGACCTTGACTCAGATAATAGGGACTGGAGTTGCAAACATCTGTTGACCTGTGTTCTCAAAGGACTAAGGAGAATTAGGAAAACACCCATGAATTATTCAATGGTGTCCACCATAACTCAGGGAAACAAAGAAAATCCTTCTGCCTTCCTTGAGCAGCTACAGGAGGCCTTAAGAAAATATACTCCCCTGTCACCTGACTCCCTCAAGGGTCAACTGATCCTAAAAGATAAGTTTATTACCCAATTAGCCACAGGTATCAGGAGAAAGCTCCAAAAGCTTGCCCTGGGCCCTGAACAAAATCTGGAGGCATTACTAAACCTGGCAACCTCCGTGTTCTATAATAGGGACCAAAAGGAACAGGCTGAAAAGGAAAAGTGAGATCAGAGAAAGGCCACAGCCTTAGTCATGGCCCTCAGACAAACCTCGGTGGTTCAGAGAGGACAGAAAATGGAGCAGGCCAATCACCTGGTAGGGCTTGTTATCTGTGTGCTTTGCAAGGACACTTTAAAAAAGGTTGTCCAATGAGAAACAAGCTGCCCCCTTGCCCACGTCCACTATGCTGAGGCAATCATTGGAAGGTGCACTGCCCCAGAGGACAAAGGTTCTCTGGGCCAGAAGCCCCTAAACAGATGATCCAACAACAGGACTGAGGGTTTCTGGGGCAAGCGCCAGCTCATGTAATCACCCTCACTGAGCCCTGGGTATGTTTAACCATTGAGGACCAGGAAATTGACTTCCTCCTGGACACTGGCACAGCTTTCTCAGTGTTAATCTCCTGTCCCAGACAGCTGTCCTCAAGGTCTGTTACCATCCGAGGAATCCTGGGACAGCCTGTAACCAGGTATTTCTCCCACCTCCTCAGTTGTAATTGGGAGACTTCACTACAGATAGTAAGTATGCTTATCTAATCCTACATGCTCATTCTGCAATATGGAAAGAAAGGGAGTTCCTAACCCCTGGAGGAACCCCCATTACATATCACAAGGAAACCATGGAGTTATTGCACACAGTGCAAAAACCCAAGGAGGTGGCAGTCTTACACTGCCAAAACCATCAAAAAGGGAAGGAGAGGGGAAAACACCAGCAAAAGTGGCTGGCAGAGGCAGGGAAAGACCAGCAGAGAGGAAAGAGAGAGGAAGAGGCAGAGAGATAAAAAGAGAGAGAAAGGGAAAGAAATGAAGTCAAAAAGAAAGAGAAGGAAAGAGATAGAGGAAGAGACAGACAAAGAAGGAGTCAGAGAGGAAGAGAGAAAGAGACAGAAAGAGGAAGAGACAGACAAAGAGGGAGTCAGAGAGAGAGAGAAAGACAGAAAGTCAAAGAGAGAGAGGAAGAGACAAAGAGGGAATCAGAAAGAGAGAAAGAGACAGACAAAGAAGTCGAAGAGAAAGAAAGAGAGATGGAAGTAGTAAAGAAAAAAGAGTGTACCCTATTCCTTTAAAAGCCAGAGTAAATTTAAAACCTATAATTAATAATTGACAGTCTTCTCCGTGACCCTCTAACACTGCAATACCACCTTGTTGTCAGTGTAAACAAGGGTGTAGCCCGAAAGCACTGAGGCCACTGACAACCCATAGCCTTCCTATCAGAGATCCTTGGCCCAGTGGCCTACAGATGTCCCAGATGCATTCAATCTGTGGCAGCAGCTGCTTTGCTAGCAGAAGAAAGTTGGAAAATAACTTTTAGAGGTAACCTCATTGTGAGCGCACCTCACCAGGTCAGAAATATTCTAAGTCAAAAAAATAGGAAAGGCAGAGGGGTAGCTTACTGGCTCAAATCTTGAAGTGTGCTCGCGGCAGCCGCCCCCTTCTGCGCGGTCACGCCGAGCCAGCGCCTGGGCCTGGAACAGGGCGGTAGTCCCCCAGCTTCGGCCACCACCTCTCTACCATGGACCCCCGCAAAGTGAACGAGCTTCGGGCCTTTGTGAAAATGTGTAAGCAGGATCCGAGGGTTCTGCACACCGAGGAAATGCGCTTCCTGAGAGAGTGGGTGGAGAGCATGGGGGGTAAAGTACCACCTGCTACTCAGAAAGCTAAATCAGAAGAAAATACCAAGGAAGAAAAACCTGATAGTAAGAAGGTGGAGGAAGACTTAAAGGCAGATGAACCATCAAGTGAGGAAAGTGATCCAGAAATTGATAAAGAAGGTGTGATTGAACCAGACACTGATTCTCCTCAAGAAATGGGAGATGAAAATGCAGAGATAACGGAGGAGATGATGGATCAGGCAAATGATAAAAAAGTGGCTGCTATTGAAGCCCTTAATGATGGTGAACTCCAGAAAGCCATTGACTTACTCACAGATGCCATCAAGCTGAATCCTCGCTTGGCCATTTTGTATGCCAAGAGGGCCAGTGTCTTTGTCAAATTACAGAAGCCAAATGCTGCTATCCGAGACTGTGACAGAGCCATTGAGATAAATCCTGATTCAGCTCAGCCTTACAAGTGGCGAGGGAAAGCACACAGACTTCTAGGCCACTGGGAGGAAGCCGCCCATGATCTTGCCCTTGCCTGTAAATTGGATTATGATGAAGATGCTAGTGCAATGCTGAAAGAAGTTCAACCTAGGGCACAGAAAATTGCAGAACATCGGAGAAAGTATGAGCGAAAACGTGAAGAGCGAGAGATCAAAGAAAGAATAGAAGGAGTTAAGAAGGCTCGAGAAGAGCATGAGAGAGCCCAGAGGGAGGAAGAAGCCAGACGACAGTCAGGAGCTCAGTATGGCTCTTTTCCAGGTGGCTTTCCTGGGGGAATGCCTGGTAGTTTTCCCGGAGGAATGCCTGGAATGGGAGGGGCCATGCCTGGAATGGCTGGAATGCCTGGACTCAATGAAATTCTTAGTGATCCAGAGGTTCTTGCAGCCATGCAGGATCCAGAATTTATGGTGGCCTTCCAGGATGTAGCTCAGAACCCAGCAAATATGTCAAAATACCAGAACAACCCAAAGGTTATGAATCTCATCAGTAAATTGTCAGCCAAATTTGGAGGTCAAGTGTAATGCCCTTCTGATAAATAAAGCCCTTGCTGAAGGAAAAGCAACCTAGATCACCTTATGGATGTCGCAATAATACAAACCAGCGTACCTCTGACCTCATCAAGAGAGCTGGGGTGCTTTGAAGATAATCCCTACCCCTCTCCCCCAAATTCAGCTGA
This sequence comes from Macaca mulatta, assembly GCF_049350105.2. Classification (NCBI taxonomy): domain Eukaryota; kingdom Metazoa; phylum Chordata; class Mammalia; order Primates; family Cercopithecidae; genus Macaca; species Macaca mulatta. Next base: position 170,367,687 of record NC_133407.1, on the reverse strand, counting down.
AGCATTTTACAGTGGTTTGCCATTAGGGTATTCATTCAGATAATGTTTTCCTACTAGGAATTACAAACTTTAAACACTTTTTAAATATTCAAAATATTTAAAGCAAATTTAAAGGGTCTGTTAATTCTTATATTTTTCTTTACTAATCATTTTGGATTTTTTTTCTTTGAATTGGGCAGGGAAGATATGTATGGAAGATTATTGCTCTAATTTGAGTGAAATAAAAGTTACTAGTGCGAGGCAAACATAACTCATTTGAGGATAAAATTTGTGTTGGATATGTGGTTCCTGATGCATTTTGACTTGTCTTTTTAAATGCTTTATCTTTTTCTTTAAAGATTTATTTCAATAAAACTAATTGGGACCACCCGTATTTCAGTAGGACCTGGGTAGGGATTGGAAGTACTTAGCAGGGCAGCAGCAATCTTGCTGTGTTTTATATAACATGCATCCTTGGGCAGGTTGCCCTTAAATCTTACACTGTGGTGAAGGGATGATTTTTTTTGTAATGCTGCAGTAGAGTTGGAGTTCTCTTCTTGTCCAGTATATCCAATAAGTGTTTCATATTATTTCTACATAAGGGAAATGAGGGAGTACTTTTCTTTTTATATTTCTACGCTTAAAATTCTCTTTCCTAGTCAAAAATTGCCCAACTCTGTGTTTGTTTTCTGCTTGTTACATTTTTCTCCCTTACTTTTCTTGGGCTAAAGACAGGCTTTTGCCACCAGCATCATCACTGCTATCATCATTAACAGCATAACTATACAAGCATATTTAACGCTGAGTTTAATTTAATATGTAATACATATGGTAATTGTAGGGTAATACCCACAACAACTGTAGTTTCTTACTTGGCCAAGAGAATGCTTATTTAAGTGTTAGACTTCCGTTCTGGCAAAATCTTGCCATATCAGAAGACATTGGAAAGAGGGATTCCCTTTGGTGTTTGGTCTTCTACTTAGAAAATACTTATTGCAGTTAGAGTTTATCTTGTAGTATTCATCTTTGTATTCTGAAGATAATATGGTTTGAATTAAATTGATATACACAGAGGGGAACCAATTTTTTTTGATCCAATGTGAATTATAAATGAGATAATCCACAGTTATTCATTGTGGAGTTGTTGAGACTATGAAAGACTCATTGTCTTTGTATTCAGCTCTTAAATAGTGTAACCATACCCCCACCTCTGCTTGCTTTCTTTCCCTCCCCTCCGATGATAAAGAAAATGATAAATTTTCAAAAAAAAAGAAAAATCTTGAAATGTGGGGCTGTTCTGTTGGAAAAAGACAATTTGACCCAGCAGATTTACTAATAAGGGATCTAGATCTTGATTGGTTGCCATACAGGGGTCCGACCAGACCTAGGAGGAACTCCCTTCAGGACAGGACGATAGATGGTTCCTCCTGGGTGATTAAGGGAAAAAGACACAATGGGTATTCAGTAAGTTATAAGGAAACTCTTGTAGAAGCAGAGTTAGGAAAATTGCTTAATAATTGTCCGCTCAAACGTGCGAGCTGTCTGCACTCAGCTAAACTTGAAAGTACTTACAGAATCAGGAAGGAGCCATCTATGCCAATTCTAAGTTAATATGGACTGAACGAGGTCTTATTAATAGCAAAGAATAACTGAAATCCCAAACTTACAAGGTTTTCAACAAAAGTAAAGTTTGCTAAAAGTTAACAGTGTAACATGTATTATCCTAACCTCTAATCTTGAGGAAATCAGACCCTATCAGTATCCCTCAAAGATCAAGTCCATCAGCACAGAGCCATACAACTAATACCCCTACTTATAGGGTTAGGAATGGCTACTGCTACAGGAACTGGAATAGCCAGTTTATCTACTTCATTATCCTACTACCACACACTCTCAAAGGATTTCTCAGACAGTTTGCAAGAAATAACGAAATCTATCCTTACTCTACAATCCCAAATAGACTCTTTGGCAGCAGTGACTTTCCAAAACTGCCAAGGCCTAGACTTCTTCACTGCTGAGAAAGGAGGACTCTGAACCTTCTTAGGAGAAGAGTGTTGGTTTTACACTAACCAATCAGGGATAGTATGAGACGCTGCCCGGTGTTTACAGGAAAAAGCTTCCGAAATCAACTCTTACAACACCTTTCAAACTCTTACACCAACCTCTGGAGTTAGGCGACATGAGGTCCCATGCCAGCCATCTTGCTATTACTTGCCTTTGGGCCCTGTGTTTTTCGCCTCCTTGTCAAATTTGTTTCCTCCAGGATTGATGCCATCAATCTACAGATGGTCTTACAAATGGAACCTAATGAGTTCAACTAACAACTTCTACCAAGGACTCCTGGATTGACCCACTGGCCCTTTGCCTGACCTAGAGAGTTACCCTCTGGAGGACACTATAACTACAGGACCCCTTCTTTACCCCTATCCAGCAGGAAGCAGCTAGAGCAGTCATCACCCAATTCCCAACAGCAGTTGGGGTGTCCTGTTAAGAGGGGGGATTGAGAGGTGAAGCCAGCTGGACTTCCTGGGTTGAGTGGGGACTTGGAGAACTTTTCTGTCTAGCTAGAGGATTGTAAATGCACCAATCAGCCCTCTGTGTCTAGCTAAAGGATTGCAAATGCACCAATCAGCACTCTGTAAAAATGCACCAATCAGCGCTTTGTGTCTAGCTAAAGGATTGTAAATGCACTAATCAGCACTCTGTAAAAACACACCAATTGGCACTCTGGGTCTAGCTATAGGATTGTACATGCACCAATCAGCACTCTGTAAAAACGCACCAATCAGCACTCTTGTCTAGCTAAAGGATTGTAAATGTACCAATCAGCATTCTGTAAAATGGACCAATCAACACTCTGTAAAATGGACCAATCAGCAGGACGTGGGTGGGGACAAATAAGGGAATAAAAGCTGGCCACCCCAGCCAGTAGCAGCAACCCGCTCAGGTCCCCTTCCATGCTGTGGAAGCTTTGTTCTTTTGCTCTTCACAATAAATCTTGCTGCTGCTCAGTCTTTGGGTCCGCACCACCTTTAAGAACTGCAACACTCGCTGCAAAGGTCCGTGGCTTCATTCTTGAAGTCAGCAAGACCAAGAACCCACTGAAAGGAACCAACTCCAGATACAACATGAAGGAAAATATAGCTGGTTTTGATCACATAAAAATTAAAAATTCTGCACAGTTAGAAAAATATGAACAAAGTTTAAGGCAAATGGCAGAGCAGGAGAAAGCATTTACAATATGTAGAATAACTGGCAAATATCTGTAATAGAGATAAAGAGGCTAAAATTAAAAATAATGTGGGAAATAAACAGAACCCAAAGGAAAATGAACAAGAAATCTAAACAGACAATTCTCAGAAGAATACATATAAATGAACCATAGGCACATGAAAGGAAATGCTGAACCCCACCAATAATAAAAAGGATGCAGATTATTCAATCAAGAGTTATTATATTTTGCCTGTTAGATTGGTAAAGATGAAAACGTTGGTGATACCCAGTGTTATTTGGTACAACCTTATCCTCTCCCCACATTCCAATCAGATAGCTAGCTAAATTCTTATTATCTCCTTCCATATGTTCCCTGAAAACATGATGCTATGGTGGATGGAGGGTCCCCAGACCAGGGACAGAAAGCAGGAGTTAAGGAAAAGAGTATTTGATAACAAGGACGTGGGGAAGCAGAAGTGAACCCTGACTCGGAGGAGGATGGGCAAGTGGGTCCCAGAGCTGTGGGCACTTGTTCCCTGCATCTGAAAGCATCTGGGGAGATGGTAAGGCCTTAAGAGTGATGCCTATATGTATGTTTGATCTATGGCACAGGCGGCTCCTGGTCTCACAAAACATTGCCTGCTCCAGCAGAGCACAGAAACCACAGAATCAAAGGACTAAAAGAATCAGGCAGTCTGAGAAAATGAGACAATGAGCTCCAGCAGTACTAAGACTGACTTTCCTATCTTCTTGATGGAATAGAAACCCAGAGTCAAAGTCAGATTTAAGTCAGTTTAAATAAAATAAAGAACAGCCACGTACTTACATACCTAAGTTTGTGAGTTAGGATTCATATATATATATATATATATATATATGAATACACACACACACACAGCTTATATATACTGTGAATACTTATTAAAGCCAAACATAGGCTGCTATGTTGAGCGTTCTTCCTGAGAGGAACTTCTTCACCACTTTCATCTTTTAGCATGTAGTTATAATTCAGGGATTCAAATGTTGAAATATTAGCCAGGAACTCAATTATTCAGAGATTATAGTTTTCAGGGTGAAGTACCAGAGAGGAGACAGCTGCACGAGAGAGAGAGAGAGAGAGAGAGAGAGAGAACCAGAGTCAGAGAGAGAGAGCTCTGAAGATCTGCAGAGGGCTCCCTTCCACTCTGCAGTTTTAAGCACTGATCAGCACTGCATGAGGAGGAGTCTACCTGAGGCTGGGAAAAGAAACACCAGAAAGGACCAGGCAGAATCATCCACAGATCTCACACAGTTGAAATAACTTGTGTTCCCATAAACCTGATAATACATGGGACATAGGATATACTACTCAGAAGAGTGTTGTCTTAGTAGCTGGAAAAAAATTAGCCCTAGACTGAAGGCTGCCCTGATCTCACCTAATAAAGATTAAAGGCAAGCCTCAAAAAAAAAAAAAAAAAAAAAAAAAAAAAATATATATATATATATATATATATATATATATATATATATACACACATATATATATATTTCCATGTAACTTAACTGAATTCCAGAACAAAGTTCAAGAATATTTAAAAGTATACAGAGATTAAAATGGCAGATAGGAGGCAGGATTAGCTTGCAGATGGGGACAGAGCATCATGTGGAGACTCACATCATGAACTTTTGCTCCAAGAACTACCACAGGAACATACTCAGAAAAGTTGAGAGAATCCACAGACCCTCTGAAGGAACTGGATCACGGACGCAGGTTCCCTGAAATGCCAAAAAACTGAATCTGCTTGCCTTCTCAATGGGGAGGCTCCTGGTCTGGGGCAGTTCTCAGCTCTGCTCAGCAGCTGCCTGGAAATAGACTTGGTGCTGTTAGGAGGGTATGGTAGGAGTGAGATCAGCCTTTAGGACTGTGGGTTGCATGGGAGTGGGGTCAGGCCTATCACTACCAGCTTTCCTCAACTTCCCTATATGACTCAGCAGAGGCAGCCATAATCCCCCTAGGAATATAACTCTATTGGACTGGGATCCACACCTCCATTCCCCACAGCAGCCACAGCAAGCCCCGCCCAAGGAGATGCTGAGCTCAGACACACCTATCCCTGCCCTGATCTGGTGGTCTTTCTCTACCTGCCCTGGTAGCTGAAGACAAAGGTCATAATCTCTTGGGTACTCTATATGGCCCTGCCCACTGCCTGAGAAACCTGAATACTTAACTAGGTGTCTCTAGGGCAAGTTTGCATCCTCCCTACAGGACAGCAGCTGATGGGCTCTTGAAAGCACCACCTCCTGGTTCAGCACACTATAAACAAAAACACAACCAAGGACCCTCACAGAGTCTGCTTCACTCCCCTGCTACCTCCACGGGAGCAGGTTCTGGTATCCATGGCTTCAAGACCTGAAGAAGGATCATATCACAGGACTCTTTGCAGACACTCCCCAGTACCAACCCAGAGCCCAGTAGCTCTGCTGGGACCCAGGGCAAAGGGTGGGGGATGGCGAAGGATTAAAGACTACACATTTTGTACAGTGTACACTGCTCAGGTGATGTGTGCACCAAAAATTCAGAAATCACCACTAAAAAACTCTTCAAGTAGCCAAACACTACCTGTTCCCCAAAAAACTATTGAAATTACAAAAAAAAAAAAAAATTTAAGCCAGGCGCAGTGGCTCATGCTTGTAATCCCAGCACTTTGGGAGGCATAGGCAGGTGGATCACAAGGTCAAGAGTTCAATACCAACCTGGCCAAGATGGTGAAACCCTGTCTCTACTAAAAATACAAAAAAATTAGCTGGGCGTGGTGGCAGGCATCTGCAATCCCAGCTATTCAGGAGGCTGAGGCAGAGAATTGCTTGAACCCAAGAGGCAGAGGTTGCAGTGAACCGAGATCACACCACTGCACTCGAGCCTGGGTGACAGAGTGAGACTCCATCCGTGGAATACTATCCAGCCATAAAAAAGGATGAGTTCATGTCCTTTGCAGGGACATAGATGAAGCTGAAAACCATCATTCTCAGCAAACTATCACAAGGACAGAAAACCAAACACCACATGTTCTCACTCATAGGTGGGAATTGAACAATGAGATCACTTGGACACAGGGCAGGAAACATCACACACTGGGGCTTGTCAGGCGGTGGAGGGCTGCAGGGAGGGATAGCATTAGGAGAAATACCTAATGTAAATGATGAGTTGGTGCAGCACACCAACATGGCACATGTATACCTATGTATCAAACCTGCAGGTTGTACACATGTACCCTAGAATTTAAAGTATTAAAAAAAAGTTACAAAAAAAATTTAAGTATACAGAAATATCTAGCACCTACAATGCAAAATTTACAATCAAAATTTACCAGGCAGACAGGCAAAAAGCATAAAAACGTAACCCAAAAAAGCATTTAAAAAAGCATAAAAATGTAACCCAAAATGAAGAGAAATATATCAGTCAATAGAAACATGCACAGAAATGATGCAGATAATATAACTAGCAGACAAGGACATTAAAACAATTATTATAATATATTCTTCATTTATATATAATTATGTAGAATTACATATTATATATAAAATGTATATAATTATTATAATATATTCTACATTTTCTAGAAGGTAGAGGAAAGCATAAGTTAAAGTGAGGAAAATCCTTAGCTACCACATTAGGAAGTCAATAAAAATGACTAATAATAAATACATATAAATACATTACTTAGATATATGGTTGTAACCACTACAAAAATATTAAAACTGATTCTTTTTTAAGATATATCATGTCTATGTAAGATAATATTTATTATTTAAATATTATTTAAATGTCTATTATTCTTAAATAGGAATTTATTCCTTAATGTCTATTATTTCTATAGATTCCATGTAATTCCAATACAAATTTTAGCAGGCTTTTTGTAAAAATTGACAAGTTGATTCTATGCAAAGAACCTAATCAATCTTGGAGATAAATAACAAAGCTGGAGGATTTACAATATTAGATGTCAAGATTTAATTAAGACAGAATGACACTGGCATCTGGATAGACAGATGGGCCAATGAGATAGAATAAAGAGTTCAGAAACAGACCCTCACATGTACAGTTACCTGACTTATGACAAAAGCATCACTACAATCTAGTAAGGAACAGATAGTCTTTTAAACAAACAATACTAGGTCAATTGGATATCAATATAAAAACAAATGACATGATCTCACACCACCCATAAAAATTATTAAAGATGGAAAAACAATAGTTTCTAGAAGAAAACACAGAATTATTTTATGAATTGGGAGTAGGCAAAAGTTCTTTAAGTATAACACAAAAGCATTAATCTTTAAAAAAAGACTAATAAGTTGAACTTCATCAAAAGAAAAAACTTGTATTCAACAAACAACTCTATTAAGAGACTAAAGCCACATACTACATCAAGGTATTTTGTATGTGCAAACACACACACACATACACACACATATACACATACATACATGTCATATACATAGTCACTTATATGATACATGTATATAAATAACCAAAGCCCAAATCCAGAAGATATACATAATTCCTGCAACCCAGTTTTAAAAATGGACAAAAGACTGGAATGAACACCTAACAATAGAAAATATACAAACGATTGGTAAAGATACGAAAAGGGGCTGAAAATCATCACTCATCAGGGCGATGTGAATTTAAACCATGCTGAGATGCTGCTACAGAATAGCTGGAATTTAAAGGGCTGACAATCCCAAGCATGAGTATTTTTGGGATTTGTGTCCCCCCAAAAAGCTATGTTGAGGTCCTAACCCTCAGCACCTCAGAGTGTGACCTTATTTGAAAATACAGTCTTGATAGAGGCAATCAAGTTAAAATGAGATCATTACAGCAGGCCTTAATGAAACATGACTGGTGTTCTTATAAAAAGTGGAAATGTGGACAGAGATGGACATACACAGGGAAACCTATAATGAAGAGACACAGGGAGAACATTGAGTGAAAGCAGAGGATTTGCAGCGATGGATTCATAAGCCAAGAAAACCAAAGATTGCTGGCAAACCACTAGAAGCTTGGAGACAGGTATGGAACAGATTCTCCCCCACCAAGTCCTCAGAAAGAACCAACTTGCCTGACTCCTTGATTTTGGACTTCTAGCCTCCAGAACTGTGAGACAATAAATAACCAGTTTTAAGCCAATCAGTTTGTAGTATTTTTGTACAGGAGCTCTAAGACACTAACACAGTGGGGATCAATTGGGATTCTCATACATTGATGGTAAGTGTGTAAATTGAAGAGTGTAAATTTTCAAACCGTTTTGAAAAACTGACAGGATCTAACAAAACTACACAGGCATATTTCCTATGGCCCAGCAATTCTACAACTGAGTATATAACCAACAGAAATAAGCACTTATATCCATCAAAAAACATACACAATGTTCATAGTAGCATTATTTATGGTAGCCAAAAAATAGAAACAACTCAAATATCTATTAACAGTAGAAGGGATAAACTGTGGTATAATCATTTTAAAGAAATATTAAAAAGCAGTGGAAAAGAATGAACTACTGATACATGTAACAACATTGATAATCTTAGACATCACATGAGTTTTAGAAAAAGGCCAGATGCAAAAGAATCCATACTGTAACACTCTATGTATATGGAATTCACAAACAAAACCAATATATGGCAATAAAGGTTCAACTTTGGAGAGTATTTCCTGAGGTGAGGGGGACATAGGGAAACGTTCTGGAGTGCTATAAATGTTCTCTATCTTAATCTGAGTAGTAGATATATTTATACATCTGTAAAAAATTTTCAAGATGTTAAGATTTATGTACTTTACTTATGTAAATTATATCTCAGTAAATGGCAAAAAAAAATCATTTCCCCTGGAAGTCAAATTGATGCATGAGAAGGATAAAACCAGAGCCATCTCTGGTTGTCTTTTGTTTAAAGTCCTTTGGTTACATTTGATTTTTTATTTCTTAATACATCATGTTCATTAATTAATTTAATATGAAATAATCAAGACAAAGTAAATATGTATTATATAATTTTTAAAATCTAAATATTAAACAAATTTCCCACATTTAAACTAGAAAGGAGTACACAGAAAGCTCAGTAAAAGATCAGTAGCAGTGACAAGAGGATTCCTTGAGATTTCAATTCAGTGGGTACTTCCAGAGCCCTCTTATCTGGCCACTTCACTGACACTACTATAAACTATGTTATTCAAACATGTGCTCTCAAACATCTTGGCTTGTAGAGAATATGGATCCTACCGATTCTTTAGCTTCTTTAGGCCGAGTTCATGTTTCTCTTTTTCCCAAGCTAATTCCTTTTCCACTTGTTGAATTTTGAAAGCTGTTCTTCTGTGCATCTCAGCACGGATTTTGGAATCTACATCAAAATCCTGCAGATAAGAAGATCTGTTCATCACAATGGGTACTTTATCAACTCTGTTTCATAGATTTCAGTTTTGTCCCCAGTTTCATGTTGCATCATAACTCTTCCCCAACTATCATAAACTCTGTCCATTATAGAAGAAAAACAGCATATTTTTAACTTTACTTCCATAATATAAGGAGAAATGTTCTTCGCAATTAACAATAATGCAAATAAAGCTACACAGTTTAAGATTTTTTTTCCCACAATAAAAATAATGAATGCTATCAATATTTGGAGAGTATAGTTTTAAAAAATACTCTCACTGTCTCAAAGAAACTACTATTACATAAAAATTGGACACGAGGTAGATGCTTTTAGCAACTGATCATTATCTGAACATCCCCCCTGGTGTGACCCCACCCAGGAAAGACAGCAGTATCTGGTGTCTTCTTGACATCACCAAGTTTTTGTTGAATCTCCTTCACAAAGAAGACCTTTCTCCCAGAAGAGGTCTCATGTTTCTTACCTTCATCCCTGGAAAAATATCAGAGCCAATATTTGTGCTGAATTGTGAATAGTAATTATTCTTTCCAGAGGTGTTTGTGTTTCATTTAAGTAATGATGTGTACAAAGTGCTTAGCACAGCACTTGCCTCAGTTGTTTTTTATCTTAAATGTTATTACCCACGCTCTGGAAGTTTCAACATTTATCTTAGAAAAATAGCATAAAGGTCTTTTAACTATTTTGACTTGGTTTTTTTAACCAACATGATTAAATCATGATTTCACCAAAGCATTTTTTATATGAAATTGGCAAAATGCTTCTAGAACTACAGGACTGGGTAACCCATGAGTATATTAAGAATTATGGGTTTTTAATTGATTAGATGGTTAACTAACTCCATTTAGGAAGGGGTACAAAATGAAAAAAAGGTAACCACTAGCAGGTACATGGGGCTTTGCAATAAGTCACAAAAAAAAGGTAGAATACAAAATTGTCTTAGACAATTTTGTGATTGTCCCCATAGCTACAACTATATTAAATCATTTTTTTAAAGTTTTGTAGATCAACCAGGTACTGTCTTTTCAACAGATCTGATAAATTATAGAACTAGAACCACAGATAATCAAATTATACATGTATCTACCCATTGTATTTTGGCTAAGTACAATAAGAGTTGATAACCAGATTCAAACCTATACTTATGTCTTATCTTGCTACCAAAAAAATGTGTGGTAGGTAAATCCAATAGTAAACTTTGTATTACGTAAAAAGGTTCATCTGGGCCGGGCGCGGTGGCTCAAGCCTGTAATCCCAGCACTTTGGGAGGCCGAGACGGGCGGATCACGAGGTCAGGAGATCGAGACCATCCTGGCTAACACGGTGAAACCCCGCCTCTACTAAAAAATACAAAAAACTAGCCGGGCAAGGTGGCGGGCGCCTGTAGTCCCAGCTACTCGGGAGGCTGAGGTAGGAGAATGGCGTAAACCCGGGAGGCGGAGCTTGCAGTGAGCTGAGATCCGGCCACTGCACTCCAGCCTGGGCGACAGAGCGAGACTCCGTCTCAAAAAAAAAAAAAAAAAAAAAAAAAGGTTCATCTGCTTCCAAAGCATGCAGTGTGTCAAGTTCTAGAGTAGTTTATTTGCTGCAAACATACTGACTGGCCAGATAAAAAGAAGCTTAAAGATGATTTTGGCCTTTCACTCTTAGACATGGGCATATTATTATCAAGTGAGATATACCAGATACTTTATTATTGGAGAAACATGTAGATTGTTATCACATCCTATGGCTCAAAGAAAGATGATTATGAATACTATATATCTGAGTATTTGAGAATGAGTGGCACCTATTGGGGTCTGACAGTATTGGATCTCATGGGACAACTTCATTGCATGAATAGCGAAGAAATTCTGACATTTATTAAGTCTTGCCAACATAAGTTTGGTGGAATAAGTGCTAATTATCAGACGTGATCCTCATCTTTTATACACTCTTAGTGCTGTCCAGATTCTTACTCTGTATGATAGCATTAATGTTATCGATGTAAAAAAGTTGTGGAATATGTTCCAAGTCTATGGAAAGAAGATGGTTCTCTTGCTGGAGACTTTTGGGGTCAACCTGAGCAGCTGCTCTAACTGGAGCTAATGGTCTGCTGGAAGTTCCAACGTGCACTGTGGTAGTTTTATCAGCATACAGAAGCACTGGACCAGAGGGGGCCAGACTGAAAGATAAGGGATGAACACAGTGCAGGGCAGAGAGACCAGCTGTTTCATGGGATGGGAAAAATCTACTTTTATAAAGTAGGGGGAAATTGATACAAGATTCTCTTTTTGTGTGGTGGAAACTGGCTCTCCTGGGGAAGCTTGATGCTATTAATGTAAAAAAGGCAGTTGAATTTGTTTTATCTGTGTATGAATTTTGATGGTGGATTTGGTTGCAGACCAGGTTCTGAATCCCATGCTGGGTACATTTATTGTTGCACAGGATTCCTGATTATTACCAAGTCAGTCACATCAAGTAAACTCTGATTTACTTGGTTAGTGGTTTTGTGGATGAGTTACCCTCCGGTGGATGTAATGGAAGGCCAGGGAAGTTACCAGGTGTATGCTATTCATGGTGGGTGTTGGCTGTCCTGAAGATCACTGGAAGGCTTCATTGGATTGAGAGAGATAAACCACGTATGTAATTTCATCTGCTAGTCCTACTTTTGGCATGCCTGAGGAAGTGCTTCAGAGAGTGAATATTCAGCCTGAGCTAGTGAGGTAGATTAATTGAGGCAAAAGTTGCATAGCACAGCATAATTTTGCCATCTTAACATGTCTGTATTTAAAATGCTTATGGAATTATAAAAAATGACTACTGTTATTATTTTGTGTATTGTGTTAAAGTAATTTTATAATTTATAAGAAATTATATAATTATACACATTGTAGAATAAAGACCTGGTTTTTTTGTTTTGTTTTTGTTTTTTTTTTGTTTGAGACAGAGTCTCACTCTGTCCCCCAGGCTGGAGTGCAGTGGCGCAATCTCGGCTCACTGCACACTCCGCCTCCCGGGTTTCACGCCATTCTCCTGCCTCAGTCTCCTGAGTAGCTGGGACTACAGGCGCCCACCACCACACCCAGCTAAGTTTTTTTGTATTTTTAGTGGAGATGGTGTTTCACTGTGTTAGCCAGAATGGTCTCGATCTCCTGATCGTGATATACCTGCCTCGACCTCCCAAAGTGCAGGGATTACAGGCATGAGCCACCGCACCCGGCCTAAAGACCTGTATTTTATTTTCTGCTTTATATTTTGAAGACCTGCTATTCTGACCACAGTTTTGTTTTGTTTTGTTTTGTTCTGTTTTGTTTTTTTCTTTAACCAGAAAACAAACACCAACTTTATTAATATAATAGCAACAGAAAGGGTTTCTAATTTCTCAGAAGGAAAATAACATGAAACCAGCACAAGTGTTATAAGATTAAATGCCTACGTTTCTTGTTCTGATAGCTTCCCACCACACACCGAAGGTTCCTCGAGGATAACTGCCACCAGAGCTGCTGCAAGAACACGTTTCACGTTTTTCACCGGGCATAGCTTCACAGTCAACTCCTCAAGCAGAAGACTAAAATATTATTTCTTTTTAGAAGATCTTGGTTGAGGGAGAACATATCAATATGGAGAACAGGGCTTTGCTTCTCAAATTCAAGAAAAACCATTAGCTAATCTATCAATTTTTCTCTGATATAGTGTACCGGAGTGCTCTGTGAAGAATCCTTTTCCATTCCTTCTATGTGTCTGGGTGAAGGGAGAGGAGCGGGTGGCAAGGTGACAGTACACTAGAAGGCACTCCTGGTGATGCTCTGGGCTCCACTCCCTTTCTGCTGCTAGTAGTAGGCATCTTTTCTGGCAGCTGCAGCAGCTTGATGTGGAGGGGAGGAAGGGGCCACCCACCAATCACCTCTTCTTGAAGGCCTATTTTTTGCATTCATAGAAAAGGTCTGTCTTAGAGTTATTCAAACTGACAATCTTTGGGCAGCCATCCCTATCCTTCTCCTGGATGGTGCACTTCCTTACAATAACAGGCATCAGAAACCCCAGGGCCTCCACAGATCACACAGCACCCCTGGTAAGATCCATAGTTACACTCATCACATATGCGCACCAGAGTGCAGGAACGCACATAGGAATCACAAATCACACACTTGCCATCACATTTTTCACACAGTCTTCCGATAGCAACACCAGTCTGCTTGCAGCAAAAGATCAAATCGGGATGACGTTTAGCCACAGTTCCCAATGAAGCCAGCCACCAGACGCTTCAGGCCAATTTTTTATTATACTTCAGTGTATCTGTTATTCATGTCTCTATAACAGAAAACTTAAAAGAACTCTTGGGTTCTACTTTATTTCTTCCCCATGTATTCCTTTCATGTGTTCTATAACGACAGTTGATGTAAAACAATTTGTGTCAACAAGAATCTTAACTGATTAAAATAGATAAACCCCACATACAAATTAAAAGATGTCCAAAATAAATGGCTATTGAAATTTTGAAAGAAACAAACAAAAAAGAAAAATGATTTTAAGTGTTTCTACTTGTTGGGAAAATAGTCATCTCTATCCAGAAAGAGCATATGTTAAAATAAAAATCAAGTTTATATTAGGCTTACTGTTCGTTTAAACTGCATATGCGTTGGTAATTCTTCATTCATTTCTAATAGTTTACAAAATTCAGTCCTCAAAGCTTTGATTTGCTCTCTCTTCTGTGCCTTTATTTCTTCCACTTCTTTCATTAACTTGTCATGTTCTCTTTTTCTCCTAGCATTCTCGATACTGAAAACAGAAATTTAAAACAATAACAGGTTGTGATACAGAAACAGCAGAGAAAATTATTCAATAATTTGAAAATTCATTAAACTTCGTCAACTTCTGCACTGTTGATTTGTTTTGCAAAATCTCAGTCCTAGTCAGTATTTATCAAAAATTCCCATACCTGTAGGCTTTGGGATCTTCAATGTCTTCTGGAATTGGCTCTGTTTCAATTCCAAACTATAAGAAGGGAAGTAAAAGGTTAGCCCTGTAAAATTGCATAGCATTTTCCTTAAAATATCTAGGAAGAAGTAAATTAAAAATTCAAATTGGTTCAGGTTTTTTTCCTGCCAATTTTTAATAACTGTAGGTCTGAAAAACAGTTTCACAAAAATCTAAGGAAAAAATTGCAGTTTACTAAACTTATTCATTTCTGCTTTATTTGAAGGAGTACATAGGAAAAGTCTTAACCTAATCATATGTTTACAAAATGTTAATATCCCCGTAATTTCCCCTCAAAATGTAAATTACTAATGTTCATATGCTATTGACACAGAATTCACAAAAGTCTAGACCATTTATTTCAAAATGCTGTTTTTTGGTATATCCCTTTATCACATGAATCATTTGTCTAAATACCTCAGTGTGTCCTAGAAATATTTCAATATATATATTTTTAAATTTTAAGTAAGCATTTTATATCACCTTCTCAAAGGAAGACATAAAGTGGAAAATGCAAAGAACAATATAATCCCCCTCCTTGAAAGATAGGAAATCAGAAATACAAATCTCCCTTCAGAAAGGAAATTAGTTTAAATTTGGGGGAACTAAGAACTAAATCACTTAAAAGTACTCTGTTTATTCAGGTACTGTGCTGTAAAATGTCTTAGTCTGTGATATTAAAGAAGGAGAATTATAACCCAGTGAACAAAATAGTCTTAGCTTGCTAACTAGTCAGTTCATAACTAAAACTAAACTTTATTCTACATTCTCTTTCCTAGAAGATAGGTCTCCGTTTTGTTGTTATTTGTTGTAAGTAAATAAAGATTCTCTTTTGATAAAGTTGTTTTATTAATCTTTATATGTATGAAATGATGTAAATCTACATATTTTTACAGAAGTCAAGGTTTATGACTTTAATAAAAGCAAAGTCATAAAAAATGATCAATATAGGAGACAGTAATGGTTAATAAATTGTACTATTAATCACTTAGGACAAAAATTTATTGAATTTTATTTATTTTTTATTCTTTTATTGGCCAGAGCTAAGTACCTTGATTTTCTAATATCAGTGTTACTTCCAAGATTTGATGCTGACACTGGGGCAATTGTCTCCTGGCCACAGTTGCTTCCAATAAAGTTGAGTTAAACAAAGTTCCAAAAGTATGCCAATCAGTTCCAAAATATATGCCAATGGGTCTCAATGCTAGCTGCACATTAGAATCACATGAAGGATACTGTACACAATACTGACGCCTGGGCCTCACCTTCAGAGATTCTAATTTAATTGTTCTTGGGTGGGCTATGGCATCTGTACTTCTAGGGCTCCCCAGCTGATTCTAAAGTATAGTAAGGTAAGAACCTCAGACCAGTGCTGAGCTTAGTTGTTTTCTGTTTTGTTTTTTGTTTTGTTTTGTTTTGTTAAAATTCTTTCTCATTTTTCTTTCTTAAAAGCAATGTCTGCTTCAGTGATTTCAGAAATATTGATTGCAGCCATAAATTTAAATGTGGAATAAATATTTTTCTATCCAATATGGGTTTCTGTAGAGAGGGACATTGACTGCAGCCGTAAATAAAAGGACACGATTATTGAAATGCAGAATAAATATTTTTCTATCCAATATGGATTTCTATAGAGAGGACTGCACCAGGTAGAAAGGCATTTTCTTCTTGTTCATATACTCTCCCTCCTGTAATTCCTTTTTCTAAGCTGGACCCTCTCTAAACAGCAGCCCATACTCCAAATTTTGCTATTAGAAGAAATGAAAATCAACCTACTCGTATCTTCCCTATATTCTTTATGTGTACTTTGAGGTAGGCTACCTGCTAAATGGGAAGCCAATATGTTCAAAGGAATTTTAGCTATAATCTTTCTAATACAACTCCTTTCTCCTTAGGAGCAATTCTAATGGTTAACTACTGATTTATCCAAATAACTTGCTTTGATAATATGAAATTCAAGTTCTATGACAGGAAAAAAGGACATAATTTGGGGATCTGAACCCTCAAACTTCATCATAAAGCCAAAAATCTAGTTCTGCTTTTAAAAAAATACTTTATACTGGATCTTTGATCATGACCCACATTGTCACATTCTAATACTAAAAACAACTATATTTTTGCAACTCCTATCAAAACCACACTTTATGGCATATGTCCTATATCAGCCCTTACAATGAGTGAATGAATAAATGAAAAGCAAAAGAAAATCTGAAGAATTGTGAACTTTGAAAAAAAAAGCTGATTAAGAAAGTTTTTTTAATATACAAACTTTTGACTACATAGAAAAACTGACACATTCTTTTATAATCTGGGGAATTACAATCTTTAATAATAAGGGGAATGTAATACCTTTAGTACTTGACATAGAAGCACCAGAAAGTCAAATTATAATACTAGCAGGAAGATTAGACTATAAGGTGAATGTGAATTTTAATTTCTAAAGAATATGAACAATTTTAATATCACTATTTTTAAATAAAGTTTGTTATTAATTAACTGGTTAATTAATTACATACCCTGGGAGATGGCAGTTTGGCCTTGATGTCTTTCCTTAGCATAAATTCAGAAATAATGTTGAAAACAAATATATTACCATCTGCTCCAACAGTCACCAAAAAACGATCATCAAAGCTACTAGCAATACTTTTAATACATCCATAATTATTGTCGTGCATATTGAAGTGCCAGTAGTCCACCAAACTGGCCAATGAAGGATCATTCTGATTTAGGACATAGACTCGAATTGCTCCATTTTTCATTCCACAAAACATCATAACTTTGTTAATGCTATGAAACAAAAAATGTAAATTGTTCTTTCCATTAATCTGAAAATAATGCTTAATTTCAAGTTAATTGACAAGTGGCTAAATAAATAACAAAGTTGTTATGGACTGAATTGTACACCCCCAAAATTCATATGTTGAAGCCCTAACACCTAATACTTCAGAATGTAACTGCATTGCGATAGGGCCTTTAAAGAGGTAAGTTAAAATGAGAACATTAGGGTAGGTTCTAATCCAGTCTGCCTGGTGTACTAATAAGAAGAAGATATTAAAGGGGGTCACTTCCAAGATGGCCAAACAGGAACAGCTGTGGTCTGTAGCTCCCAGCAAGATCAACTCAGAAGATGGGTGATTTCTGCATTTCCAACTGAGGTATCTGGTTCATCTCATGGGGAATGGTTGCACAGTGGGTGCAGCCCACAGAGGGCAAGCTGAAGCAGGGCAGGGTGCTGCCTCACCCGGGAAGCTCAAGGGGTTGGGAGATTTCCCTTTCCTAGCCAAGGGAAACTGTGACAGACTGTACCTGGAAAAACGGTACACTTCTGCCCAAATACTGTGTTTTCAAAAGTCTTAGCAACCAGCAGACCAGGAGATTCCCTCTCATGCCTGGCTCAGCAGGTCCCACGCCCATGGAGCTTTGCTCACTGCTAGCACAGCAGTCTGAGATCAACCTGTGACACTGCAGCCTGGTGGGTAGAGGGGCATCTGCCATTACTGAGGCTTGACTAGGTAAAAAAAAGCAGCTGGGAAGCTCTAACTGGGCAGAGCCCACTGCAACTCAGCAAGGCCTACTGCCTCTATAGACTTCACCTCTGTGGGCAGGGCATAGCTGAACAAAAGGCAGCAGACAACTTCTGCAGACTTAATCGTCCCTGTCTGACAGCTCTGAAGAGAGCAGTGGCTCTCCCAGCACGGCATTGGAGCTCTGAGAACAGACAGACTGCCTCCTCAAGTGGGTCCCTGACCCCCATGCAGCCTGATAGACACCTCCCAGTAGGGGCCAACAGACACCTCATACAGGTGAGTGCCCCTCTGGGATGAAGCTTCTAGAGGAAGGATCAGGCAGCCATATTTGCTGTTCTGCAATATTTGCCATTCTGCAGGCTCCATTGGTGATACCCAGGCAAACAGGGCCTGGAGTGGACCTCCAGCAAACTCCAACAGACCTGTAGCTGAGGGCCTGACTGTTAGAAAGAAAACTAACAAACAGAAAAGAATAGCATCAACATCAACAAAAAGGATATCCACACCAAAACCCCATTTGTAGGTCACCAACATCAAAGACCAAAAGTAGATAAAACCACAAAGATGGGGAGAAACCACAGCAGAAAAGCTGAAAATTCCAAAACCCAGGACACCTCTTCTCCTCCAAAGGATCACAGCTCCTCACCAGCAATGGAACAAAGCTGGACGGAGAATGACTTTGATGAGTTGACAGAAGTAGGCTTCAGAAGGTTGGTAATAACAAACTTCTCTGAGCTAAAGGAGCATGTTCTAACCCATCGCAAGGAAGCTAAAAACCTTGAAGAAAAGGTTAGATGAATGGCAAACTAGGAAAAACAGTGTAGAGAAGACCTTAAATGACCTCCTGGAGCTGAAAACCACAGCACGAGAACTTCATGATACATGCACAACCTTCAATAGCTGATTCGATCAAGTGGAACAAAGGATATCAGTGATTGAAGATCAAATTAATGAAATAAAGCAAGAAGACAAGATTAGAGAAAAGAGTAAAAAGAAATGAACAAAGTCTCCAAGAAATATGGGACTACATGAAAAGACCAAATCCACGTTTGATTGGTGTGCCTGTAAATGATGGGGAAAATAGAACCAAGTTAGAAAACACTCTTCAGGATATCATTCAGGAGAACTTCCCCAATCTAGCAAGGCAGGCCAACATTCAAATTCAGGAAACACAGAGAACACCACAAAGATTCTCCTTGAAAAGAGCAACCCCAAGAACATAATTGTCACATTCACCAAGGTTGAAACAAAGGAAAAAATGTTAAGGGCAGCCAGAGAGAAAGGTCAGGTTACCCACAAAGGGAAGCCCATCAGACTAACAGCAGATCTCTCTGCAGAAACCCTACAAGCCAGAAGAGAGTGGGGGCCAATATTCAATATTCTTAAAGAAAAGAATTTTCAACCCAGAATTTCATATCCAGCCAAACTAAGCTCCATCAGTGAAGGAGAAATAAAATCCTTTACAGACAAGCAAATGCTGAGAGATTTTGTCACCACCAGGCCTGCCTTACAAGAGCTCCTGAAGGAAGTACTAAACATGGAAAGGAACCACCTGGCACTGAAAAACATGCCAAATTGTAAAGACCATTGATTCTATGAAGAAACTGCATCAATTAACAGGCAAAATAACCAGCTAACATCAAAATGACAGGATCAAATTCACACATAACAATATTAACCTTAAATGTAAATAGGCTAAATGCTCCAATTAAAAGACACAGACTGGCAAATTTGGATAAAGAGTCATGATCCATCTGTGTGCTGTATTCAGGAGACCCATCTCACATGCAGAGATACACACAGGATCAAAATAAAGGGATGGAGGAAGATCTACCAAGCAAATGGAAAGCAAAAAAAGCAGGCGTTGCAATCCTAATCTCTGATAAAACAGAGTTTAAACCAACAAAGATCAAAAGAGACAAAGAAGGCCATTACATAATGGTAAAGGGATCAATTCAACAAGAAGAGATAACTATCCTAAATATATAAGCACCCAATGCAGGAGCACCCAGATTCATAAAGCAAGTTCTTAGAGGCCTACAAAGAGACTTAGACTCCCACACAATAATAATGGGAGACTTTAACACCCCACTGTCAATATTAGACAGATCAACGAGACAGAAGGCTAACAAGGATATCCAGGATTTGAACTCAGCTCTGTGCCAAGCGGACCTAATAGACATCTACAGAACTCTGCATCCCAAATCAACAGAATATACATTCTTGTCAGGACCACATCATACTTATTCTAAAATTGACCACATAATTGGAAGTAAAACACTCCTCAAGAAATGTAAAAGAATAGAAATCACAACAAACTGTCTCTCAGACCACAGTGGAATCAAATTAGAACTCAGGATTAATAAATCCAATCAAAACTGCACAACTACATAGAAACTGAACAATCTGCTCCTGAATGACTACTGGGTAAATAACGAAATGAAGGCAGAAATAAAGATGTTCTTTGAAACCAATGAGAACAAGGACACAACGTACCAGAATCTCTGGGACACATTTAAAGCAGTGTGTAGAGGGAAATTTATAGCACTAAATGTCCACAAGAGAAAGCAGGAAAGACTTAAAATCAACACCCTAACATTACAATTAAAAGAACTAGAAAAGCAAGAGCAAACAAATTCAAAAGCTAGCAGAAGGCAAGAAATAACTAAGATCAGAGCAGAACTGAAGGAGATAGAGACATAAAAAACCCTTCAAAAAATCAATGAATCCAGGAGCTGGTTTTTTTTGAAAAGATCTACAAAATTGATAGACCGCTAGCAAGACTAATAAAGAAGAAGAGAGAAGAATCAAATAGATGCAATAAAAAATGATATAGGGGATATCACCACTGATCCTACAGAAATACAAACTACCATCAGAGAATACTATAAACACCTCTAGGCAAATAAATTAGAAATTCTAGAAGAAATGGATAAATCCCTGGACACATACACCCTCCCAAGACTAAACCAGGAAGAAGTTGAATCTCTGAATAGACCAATAACAGGTTCTGAAATTGAGGCAATAATTAATACCCTACCAACCAAAAAAAGTCCTGGACCAGACAGATTCACAGCCAAATTCTACCAGAGATACAAAGAGGAGCTGGTACCACTCCTTCTGAAACTATTCCAATCAATAGAAAAAGAGGAAATCCTCCCTAACTCATTTTACGAGACCAGCATCATCCTGAAACCAAAGCATGGCAGAGACACAACAAAAAAAAGAGAATTTTAGACCAATATCCCTGATGAACATCAATGCAAAAATCCTCAATAAAATACTGGCAAACCAAATCCAGCAGCACATCAAAAAGCTTATCCACCATGATCAAGTGGGCTTCGTCCCTGGGATGCAAGGCTGGTTCAACATTCACAAATCAATAAACGTAATCCATCACATAAACAGAACCAAAGACAAAAACCACATGATTATCTCAATAGATGCAGAAAAGGCCTTCAACAAAATTCAACAGCCTTCATGCTAAAAACTCTCAATAAACTAGGTATTGATGGAATGTACCTCAAAATAATAAGAGCTATTTATGACAAACCCACAGCCAATATCATACTGAATGGGCAAAGTGGAAGCACATTCCCTTTGAAAACTGGCACAAGACAAGGATGTGCTCTCTCACCACTCCTATTCAACACAGTGTTGGAAGTTCTGGCCAGGGCAAACAGGCTACAGAAGGAAATAAAGGATATTCAGTTAGGAAAAGAGGAAGTCAAATTGTGCCTATTTGCAGATGACATGATTGTATATTTAGAAAACCCCATCGTCTCAGGCCAGAATCTCCTTAAGCTGATAAACAACTGCGGCAAAGTCTCAGGATACAAAATCAATATGCAAAAATCACAAGCATTCCTATACAGCAGTAACAAACAGAGAGCCAAATCATGAGTGAACTCCCATTCACAACTGCTATGAAAAGAATAAAATACCTAGGAATCCAACTTACAAGGGATGTGAAGGGCCTCTTCAAGGAGAACTACAAACCACTGCTCAATGAAATAAAAGAGGATACAAACAAATGGAAGAATATTTCATGTTCATAAATAGGAAGAATCAATACTGTGAACATGGCCATACTGCCCAAGGTAATTCATAGATTCAATGCCATCATTGGTCAAGCTACTAATGACTTTCTTCACGGAATTGGAAAAAACTACTTTAAAGTTCATATGTAACCAAAAAAGAGCCTGCATAGCCAAGACAATCCTAAGCAAAAGAACAAAGCTGGAGGCATTACACTACCTGACTTCAAACTATACTACAAGGCTATAGTAACCAAAACAGCATGGTACTGGTACCAAAACAGATATACAGACCAATGGAACAGAACAGAGGCCTCAGAAATAACACCACACATCTACAACCATCTGATCTTTGACAAACCTGACAAAAACAAGAAATGGGGAAAGCATTCCTTATTTAATAAATGGTGCTGGGAAAACTTACTAGCCATATGTAGAAAGCTGAAACTGTATCCCTTCCTTACGCGTTATACAAAAAGTAACTCAAGATGGATTAAAGACTTAAATGTAAGACCTAAAGTCATAAAAGCCCTAGAAGAAAACCTAGGCGATACCATTCAGGATATAGGCATGGACAAAGACTTCATGTCTAAAACACCAAAAGCAATGGCAACAGAAACCAAAATAGACAAATGGGATCTAATTAAACTAAAGCGCTTCTGTACAGCAAAAGAAACAATCATCAGAGTGAACAGGCAACCTACAGAATGGGAGAAAATGTTTGCAATCTACCCATCTGACAAAGGGCTAATATCCAGAATCTACAAATAACTTAAACAAATTTACAGGAAAAAAAAACAACAACAAACAATCCCATCAAAAGGTGGGCAAAGGATATGAACAGACACTTCTCAAAAGAAGACATTTATGCTGCCAACAGACACATGAAAAAGTGCTCATCACCACTGATCATCAGAGAAATGCAAATCAAAACCACAGTGAGATACCATCTCACACCAGTTAGAACAGTGATCATTAAAAAGTCAGGAAACAACAGATGCTGGAGAGGATGTGGAAAAATAGGAACACTTTTACGCTGCCGGTGGGAGTGTAAATTAGTTCAACCATTGTGAAAGACAGTGTGGCGATTCCTCAAAGATCTACAACTAGAAATACTATTTGACCCAGTGATCCCATTATTGGGTATATACCCAAAGGATTATAAATCATGCTACTATAAAGACACATGTACATGTATGTTTATTGTGGCACCATTCACAATAACAAAGACTTGGAACCAACCCAAATGTCCATCAGTGACAGACTGGATTAAGAAAATGTGGCACATATATACCATGGAATACTATGCAGCCATAAAAAAGGTTGAGTTCATATCCTTTGCAGGGACATGGATGCAGGTGGAAACCATCATTCTCAGCAAACTATCACAAGGACAGAAAATCAAACACTGCATGTTCTCACTCATAGGTGGGAACTGAACAACAAGAACACACGGACACAGGGCAGGGAACATCACACACCAGGGCCTGTTGGGGAGTGGGGGCTGGGGGAAGGATAGTATTAGGAGAAATACCTAATATAAATGATGAGTTGATAGGTGCAGTAAGCCAACATGGCACATGTATACCTATGTAACAAATGTGCATGTTGTGCATATGCACCCTTGAACTTAAAGTATAATAATTAAAAAAAAAAATAGAAGAAGAAGAGATTAGGATACAGACAGAAACATCAGGGATGACAGGCACCCAGAGAAAAGATCATGCAAGAAGGCAGATATCTATAAGTCAAGGAGAAAGGCCTCAAAAGAAACCAAGCTGCTGACACCTTGATCTTGGAACTCCAGCCTCCAGAACTGTGAGAAAAAAGATTCTGCTGTTTAAGCCACCTAGTCTGTGGTGTTTTATTGTGGCAGCCCTAGCAAACTAATACAAAAGAACAGAGAAAAAGGGCCAATTTGAAATTTGGAGCTATTATATTGGGTCGTCAGAGGAATAACTGGCATATATGCCTAGTTCTCCACTATCAAAGGGCTAATGATTCAATTGTGATTTCTCCAGAATAACTGTAACCCTGAACCTTCATTTCTGACTATGTAAGTAGCATCCTCCTAGGTAACAGAATGTAAATCCATGCAATTCAATTGTGCTATAAACAAAAATACTGACAGAATATTTGGTGGGGGTATTTAAATGTAATTTCAGTATTAGCTTTGATTATATTTATTCATTTATTTATTTAACAAAATATTTTTTGAGTACCCCTTCATTTGGATGGATCTCTAAAAATTGACAATATCCATGATGGACAAAAGCATAGACACTAATGGGATATGGGATATGGTTTTTTTAAAGCTTTTTGAAATACTGCTCACTTGAAAGTGATAGTTTGGATGGGATTATCCTCTGTATCCTCAAGATAACGGACATCGATAGGTTCATCTTTTTGTTCCTTGAAATCACTGTTTTTATCACAAGGGGGGAACTCGCAGTGATACAGAAAACCAGAATCATAGTCACCCTAGAAAAGAGATAAGTAACATAGAAGGTGGTACTTGAATATAACACACATAAATGCATGAGAATTTTTTTATTATTTCAAATTTGAAAACATAAAATAGATGTTTTCAAACATCTACTTCTACATAATTTCTATGATTATAGATTTATTATTTCTATAAATCATCTCCTTTATCCATTTATGCACAACTATATAATTATAATAAAAACCTTATGATGATTTGTTTTCATTTACAAGCCAGTACAAGAGAGAGATCACCTCTGACTCCTTACCTATAGAATTTCATTTTATGTCTTCAAGCATTATTCTGAATAAGCAGTAACAAATAATAGGGTTCTGCGCGTCCTCGTTTTTACAGCTAGTTTTCAGTTTAAGGTAACTATAAACACTGTTAATTTTCCAGAAAGGGCTATTTCAGAAAAATTTATCCATGTAGTGAGAAGACGAATGATCAACTGGAAGAGCTATATTGCTCCAACTCTAATTTCCTTATTACTGAGACTCCTTATTATAGGAAACAAATTAAGGGTCAGAACAACTTTATGAACAATAAAAGAATAAATAAGAAAGAGAAGGTAACAACATGGTCACCTCTGAAAATCAAATTACTAAGTTTTCACTTTTGACAATGGCAGACTAGATTGTTTCAGCCGAACTCTCCAACTGAGAACAACCAGAACAAATTTTCTAAATGTGTTTGAAGGCATTGGAAAGCTACCAAAATCGCAAGATCCAAACAAGAGGGAAAGCCAGAAGTGAGCCTGGCACTTGACACTGCTTTACTCCCCGGAGCAACTGTCAGTTCTTAAAGTGGCAGCTGAGAGGCTAAGAAGCTGGACAAAGCTATCTGCAGTCTCATGGACTTATGGAGAAAGAAATAATCATTCCCAGGGTTCAGTCAGGGTCTCAAAGAGGTATTTGAACACCCACCTCATTCATAGCAGCATTATTCACAATAGCCAAAAGGTGGGAGCAATCCACGTGCCTATTTTTGTGTGTTTATTTTGAGATGGGGTCTCACTCTGTCACCCAGGCTAGAATGCAGTGGTGCCATCTTGGCTTACTGCAACTTCCACCTCCCAAGTTCAAGCCATTCTCCTGCCTTGGCCTCCCGGGTAGCTAGCAGGTGTGGGCCACTGCACCCATCTAATTTTTTCTATTTTTAGTAGAGATGGGGTTTTGCCATGTTGGCCAGGCTGGTCTGGAACTCCTGGCTTCAAGTGATCCACCTGCCTTGACCTCCTAAAGTGCTAGGATTACAGGCATGAGCCACCATGCTTGGCCCCAAGTGTCTATTGATGACTGAGTATATAAGCAAAATACGGTACATACTTAAAATGGAATATTATTCAGCCTTGAAAGGAAATTCTGACGTATGCCGCATCATGGATGAAACTTGGGGAAATTATGCCAAGTGAAACAAGCCAGTCATAAAGAGACAGATACTATATAATTTCACTTATTTGAGATACTTAGAGTAGTCAAAATCATAGAAAAAGAAAGTAGAGTGATGGTTGCCAGGGGCTGAGAGAAGGGAAGATCAGGAGTTATCATTTGATGGGTGTGGGAATTTCACTGTGACAGGATGAGGAGGACAGTGGAGACGGATGTTGGTGATGATGTCACAACATTGTGAATGCGTTTAGTACTACTGAGCTGTACACTTAAAAATGCTTAAGATGGTCAATTTTATGTGTCTTTTACTTCAATAAAAAACAATTGGAAAAAAAACTTTAAAATAAAAGACAGTTATGAAGCTGGAACAGAGATCAGAAAAAAATAGGCTAAAGCATGGAGAGAGAGAAAAAGGATGGAAAACCTTGAATGATGTAAGATACATAAGGAACATAATGAGAAGGATGTAATACATATGAAGTTGGGGTCCTAGAACAAGAGAGTGAAAAGATAGGCCAGAAGCAACATTGTGGTAGATAACGGCTGAGAATTTTCTAAAACTGAAGAGAGATGTTGAAATTTAGAGTGCTACAAACTGCAAACAAAATAAAAATGAAGAAACTACACCTTTTAACCACGCATGTTGGCACATGCCTATAATCCCAGCTACTTGGGAAACTAAGGCAGGAGGATCACTTGAACCTGGGAAGTAGAGGCTGTAGTGAGCCGAAATGGCACCACTGCATTCCAGCCTGGGCAACAGAATGAGTGAGACTCTGTCTCAAAAACAAAAATAAATAAATAAATAAAATCACCTATAAAAGAAAAGTAAAAGAATGTATAACTAATAATCTAGTAGAGGAAGAAAACTGTAGAAAAAATTACCTAATCACTCAATAGAAGGTGGAAAAGGGAAACAAAAGAAATTTAGAACAAGTGTGACAAATAGAAATAATTACTAAGATGGTAGATTTAAACTAAAATATATCAGTAATTACATTAAATATAAATGAACATAGTACTTTTTAAAAAGATAAATATAATCCTATAGGATTCTTTTAAGCCTAACCATATACTGTTTACAAGAGACCTACTTTCGATATAAGGGTATCAAATAGTAAAGGAAAGAGAAGGATCCTTAATAACTTCAAGGTTTTGGCATAGTAACTACATGGATGATTGTCTCATTTACTGAGATGGAGATGGAGCAGGTTTGTATGGGACATGTATGGTTTAAAAGTAATGTCTTGGACAGGTTAATTTTGAGGGCCAAGGAGCATTGTCAAGTTGTATATACAAGTCTAAGTGGAGGGGAGAGGTCAGGACTAGAGATAAATATTTGAGATTCACTGGAAGATAAGTGATATTTAAAGTCATCAGACTGTGTAAAGTTACCTTAGCAAGAAAGAGGGGGCCCAAGGCCACACTGGGGAGTATTTCAAACTTCAGAGCTTGTTCTGCACATGAGAAGCCAGCAAAAGAGGCTGAAATGGAGTGGCCAGAAGAGTGTAATGTCTTAGAAGCCAAGAGAAGAAAACATTTGAGAAGTATGAGGGATCAACTCTGTTAAATGTTCCAAAAAGTCAAATGGACAGAGAATTGACCTCTGAGCTTGTCATCATTAGTGAAGTGATGGAGATAGAAGCCCTGCTGGAAGGGACTGAAGTCAAATAGGAGGTGGATAAGTTAAGCCAATGATTACAGACGATTCTTTCAGTAATTTTTTATGTAATAGAGCAGGGGGGCAGAAAGAAAGAGAGGTTAAGGAAATATAATTAAAATTAGTACTAGAGCATGTTTGTATGCTCATGATAATAACTGAATAGAAAAGACAGAAATTGATGATACAGGAGACCAAGTGGTTTATCTCAGGAGCAAAATTTTTGAGAAAATGAGAAGGGATGGGATCAAGGAGCTCTTGGGAACAGTGTCCTTGGAGAGTTGCAAGGGACTGTTCTCCAATTATAACAATAGATAAAGCAGACAAAAGGTATAGAGATCCCTATAGGGTGTTACATCTAATTGAGACAAGAAAAGGAAATTCCATCTGCTTTTATTTTTTTCTGTGAAATGTGAGATGAGGTTATCATTGAAGAGTAAGAGAAGGTACAAAATGTTTGAGGGGAGAAGAAAGACTTAATGCAATAATTTGGAAAGTGAATATGGCTGGGCAGTAGAATCGGCCGCAGTGTGAGTATTGATTTGAGGACTGCAGTCATTACTTCAAAATGAGATGGGTTTTTCTTCACCATTTGTTTGGCTGCAGGCACAGAGTTGTCAAATTGTTGGCTCAAGTTCTGCTACCTCTGTTAACTATACTTTAACCTTGTTCACCAGTGTAGCTTAATGGTTAAGGGTATGAACTCTGAAGCTAGAATGCTTGAGTCCAGATCCTAGTTTCACTTCTCATTAGTTATATGGCCTTGGATAAAATGCCTAACATTTCCATGCCTTGGTTTCTTCATATATAAAATGCAAAAAATAATAGCACTTATTTTATGGTTGGTTAAGTAAATTACTTAGAAAAATACCTGGTACAGAATAAGTAGGTTGTCATATTCAGCAAATGAAAATAAAGGTCATCTATTAAATTTAAATTTCAGACAAAAATATATATAGAGAGAGATATAATATCTATCTATCTATCTATATATATATATATATTTTTTTTTTTTTTTTGAGATGGAGTCTTGCTCTGTCACCAGGCTGGAGTGCAGTGGCACAATCTCGGCTCACTGCAACCTTCACCTCCTGGGTTCAAGTGATTCCCCTGCCTTGGCCTCCCGAGCAGCTGGGACTACAGGCATCTGCTACCATGCTCGGCTAATTTTTTGTATTTTAGTAGAGACAGGATTTCACCATGTTGGCCAGGATGGTCTCAATTTCCTGACCTTGTGATCCACCCGCCTTGGCCTCCCAAAGTACTGGGATTACAGGTGTGAGACACTGCACCCAGCTAAAAATAATTTTTAGTGTAAGCATGTACTATGTAATTTTACTTGGAAACCCTAAGAGTAAGTACTAAATATGCGTGGGGTTTTCTGTTTGTGTTTTGTTGTTGTTGTTGTTGTTTGAGATGGGGTCTCACTATATTATACAGGCTGGTCTTGAACTCCTGGGCTCAAGCAATCTTCCCACCTCAGCCTCTTGAGTAGCTGGGACTACAGACATGCACCTCTGCCCCTGGCTCAAATATGTTTGTTAAATAATAAGTAATTTTTGCATCTATATTTCCAGGACACTGGAAATTTATTGCATTGTATTACAGTTAATTGTTTCTGTACTTCTGTCCCTCAAATGAAGACTTCCTGGAGAGAGGAACCATGTTTTCTTTATCCCTTTATCCATTGAACTCCATACAATAGTAGTCATTTACAATTGTTTTATAAAACACAGAAGACAGGCAGAAAGGGTAGAGGAACTAATACATGACGTCCTATGATGCCTCCAGTGCTATTTTCCATCCTTCTTTCTGCTTGCCTCCTTAGTAATACAAAAGATATAGTTCTAGGAAAAGTTGAGGAGGGAAAAAGTCAACACTCATCACTCCTTACAGCAACAGTCCTTGGCTAGTCAGTGCGCTGGCCTGGCTAAAGACCTAGGACCAGTGATGAATTAGTAATGATCTTTCACATACACTTTTGTGAATTTTTTTTTTTTTTTTTTTTTTGGTGGATGAAACTGAAAATTGTGACAAAATTATAATGAAGGAAATCTTGCTTTGTAGTAGATCAATAAAATATTTCAGGCAAAGAGTAAAAAATGTATAATTGGAGAATGTACTCCTACAGCATTATGATAGGCCCTGATACTTTCTTCCTAATATCCATTTTTCCCTTCTTCCTAATGAGCCAAGTTTTTCAGGGTGGCAATTAGACCATCTGAAAACACTTATCTTCCTAGACTTGCATGTGACCACATAGCATAGTTGTAGATAATGAGAAGTAAGAAAAGTCTACTGGATAGTACTGCCATGAAAGCTATTCTTTCCAAAATTAAAAAACAACAGTCTTGGTTGGAAAAACCCCTAGCCTTTTGCCTTTCTACACTTGATCCTTCTCCACTTTGACCTGCCTGGAACATTATGATTGGCAAGCAGATAATAGATAATCTATAGATTTATCTGTACAATTATCTGCACAAGTAGACATATAAAAAAGATGTTAAGATTATTTTAAAACAACTGTATCCCACATTCATTCACCAAAACTCACAACTTCAATAGTATTTAATAAATGAAATCTAAAAAAAAATAGATAAGTGAAATCTTAACATAAGAGCAAGAAAGAATGAAGTTACAATAACTACAAACTATATTGAAATATGATTGAGGTAAAAATTGTTACATTGTTACCTACCAAAGAAACCCAGAACTTCCCTGGCTCCGAGTAAAATCCACAGAGGATGGGAGAGGGGGTTGATGGAATAAATATTTCCGGTAAAGGCTCTTCTTCCTCCTCCTCCTCTTCCTCCTCTTCCTCCTCCTGAAATTCTTTTTCTCCATCTTCTCCCATCTCTGCTGCTAGCTTGTTCCTCCTTTCTTCCCTTATTTTTTCCTTCAACTTCCTTTGTCTCTCCCTCTTTTCAATTTCTATTGATCTCTTTTAAAAGAAACATTAAGTAGGTATAAAAACAATTATGACTCATTCGTTCATTTACACCATTGGGGATGACAATGAAAATAGAAAGATACACAGCTCTGTAAAAATAGTATTTAAAAATACTCACCAATGTGAGAATATATTTTTTATCATTAAAACTTTTAAATCATTGGAATGACTCATTTTTGTTCTATCCCTATTAATCTTGGTTTTACAGAAATTATTTGGTCATTTTTTTCCTAATAGAGAAGCTAAATATAACTTCTCTTGGAGCCTATCACTGTTAACCCAGGAATTAGGTAGACTGAAAGAGTCCACAAGGAAAGTTGCTTCCAACTTTAGTAATACTGTGAGTTTGGCCTTCATCATCTATCAATTGTCCTTTGCAAAAGCCCTCTGACACTGGTATTTCCACCTCCCATCTTTTACCACTTCATTCTCTTCACCCCTCACAATTATCTTCCTAACTTACATGATATCATCACATCAATCCTCTCCTCACAAACTCACAATGGATCTCAATGGTCTAAAATGAAATGTCTTGGCTGGCATTTAAGGAGCCCCATGCATTGGTCACAGACTCTTGAAACATCCCTCCACAAATTGCCTACCTATATTTTATTGATCTATTCCTCATTTCTTGAAAACACTCATAACCCTGTGTTCTCTTGGGATGTTCTTCCAGCCTTTATTGCCATCGTCCTATTTTCACCTCTCAAAATTCCCCCTATTTTTTTTCTTGAGACAGGGTCTCACTCTGTCACCTGGGCTGGAGTTCAGTGGTGCAATCATAGCTCACTGCAACCATAAACTCCTGGGCTCAAGCGATCCTCCCACCTCAGCCTCCCAAAGTGCTGGGATGACAGGCATGAGCCAATGTGCCTGGCCTTTCCTATT
Organism: Macaca mulatta; assembly: GCF_049350105.2. NCBI lineage: Eukaryota > Metazoa > Chordata > Mammalia > Primates > Cercopithecidae > Macaca > Macaca mulatta. Next base: position 170,336,172 of record NC_133407.1, on the reverse strand, counting down.
CTTTAGGTACCAAATGTCACTTCCAGGCAGTCATCTTTGACCTTCTCCAATATCCCTCTATCAGAATCCTCTCTCTTTTCTTCTGCAGACCCCTAAAATTTCCTTCTTTGCATTTTGATTTCCATATCTATTTACTATTGCCTTCTAATAGCTGCTTTCCTACCAGATTATAAACTCCTTAAGTTCCGGACCTATGTTTTATTCTTTTCTGTATTCCGTCAGCACTTAACACAGGATATTTTACATTCTAAGGAAAGGAAATTATTAGAAGATAATGCTTCAGTAATATTCCATACCAGGATCTTAGATTTGACACTTGAAAAATGGAAACATTTTAAGCACATGTCTTTGATTTCATAGGAGACTACATCATGATCATCCTCTTCTAGATTTATGGTTGGAAGTGGAGCTTCAAGAATATAGCCATTTTCACAGATAATTAGTAAAGTACTTTCAAGCTAAAAAAGAAAAATTGAACATATTTACATTTAGGCAAAATTTTTAAAGCATAGTTTAAAAAGATTATAAATAAAAAATATAATTACTATGTATATTAGCCATGTTTAAAACACACTAATTCCTCACTGCAGTTATTGGTTAAAAAGTCAAGTTTATTAATAATTATTATATAGTCATAAGTATTAATTATTGTTATATCATTATTAATTAATAAGGTAATTATTAAAATTAGATTTACATTTGGTTCCCTTATAGATGCCATAACATATGTGATTCATACATATTTTCTGATTTTCTGATGAATATATGTGATTGTGAAACCTGTTAGCTGGAAGGGCCAAATATTAAAATTAGGACTGCCAAGGAAAGTCTGCGTGTGTGGATGGTGTAGTCAGTCCCAGCCTACTTTGATGGCTCATCCTCTCTCTGCCTCAGTTTAACAAATGTGGATGTTCCCAAGGTTTTTTTCCTCTTCCCTCTTCTCTCCCTCCATAAGCATTTTCTGGGAAATCTTACAACCTTCATTATCATTTACATGCAATTAAATTTCAAATTAATCTCTCCAGCCCAGACTTCTCTCTTGGCTTCAAAACCATGTATTTAATCATGAATAGGAAATCCCCATCTTGATATTTACAGATACATTATTTGAAATGTTTATTCATTTGGTTATTTCATCTACAATTATTTGTTGTGTGCCTACTATGTACTCAGCATTTTCTTAAGTGGTAGGGATAAATTTGTAAGAAGAAAAACATAATATCTGCCATAATGTAGCTTATCTCCAATGGAAGCTTGTAATTTAGCAAATCAGATAAATAAACATAAATTATAATTGCAGAAGTCCTGCAGAGGTGTCATAGAACAAGTAGGTTGTACAAAGCTTTCAGAGAAGGTGGTATCTGAGTTTCAAGGTAAAGAATATATAAATTATAATTACATAATGAGTTAAGGGAGGGTTTGAGAGAGCAAGCCCTCAAGGAAAACACCATGTGCAAAAGTCCTGTGGAACATTTGCTTTTAAAAGAAAACTGTGGCTTGGATGGCATCACCTAGGGCAAAAGAACAGAATGAGAGGAGAGATTGGCAGAGCCTTAGGGAAACTTAATACTCAATGACTGAGTGAGGAAGACTGAGAAAGAATGACAAGATGTGGGAAAGGGAACCAGCGAAGCATAGTACCACAAAAGTGAAAGCGAAACGGTATTTCAAAAAGTAAGGACAGATTGATAGGATCAAACGTTGCTAAGAGGTCAAGAAATATAAGAACTAAACGTTAAATGGATATTATTGGTGCTTTTAGGAGAGCTGATTTGGTGGAATGATGAGACTAGAAGTCAGGTAAGAGCACATAAAGGAGAGAGTGATATGTAAGGAAATGGAGTCTGAGAATAGTCCATCCTTTTGAGAAAGTAGGCTGATTAGAGAGATAGGGTAGTAGCTAGAGGAGAATATAAGATCAAGGAAGTTATGTTTTGTAAGTGGGAGAGACAAGAACATATTTAAATACTGAAGGAAACAGTCCAATAAACAGGTATGATTAAATTTCTATGACAGAAAAGAGAAATAATGTAAAATATTGAAAAAAAAACTGGGAGAGAGTAGAAACAAAAGGGCAAGAGGCAGAATTGGCCTTAAGTAGGAAGGGAGACAGCTTCTCTATTTTAAAAGAGGGAGGAGGAGCAGATGAATACAGAGGTAAATGGGATTTTCCGTTTGGTACTGGGAAGTGAAAAAGTTCCTGTCTGAGGGCTCCTAGTTTTTCTATGATACAAGTTTTGCTGAGAGTGAGTTGTGAGCAAAAGGCTTGAAGCTTTGTAGAGAAGAAAAGTTCTAAAATGGTCATCATATGTGAAACAGGGAGTTGATAAGAGCAATGTCATGGGATTGCTGAACCATTTTATGGATTATGTCGAGGCCATTTTAATCACTAAATTATAGAGGAGGTAATCTTCGTTGACATATAACTATCTCCAGCAGCCTTTGGCTGATCACTATAGGCCAATATAAATTAGTTGGGGGAAGTTCAGAGATGGACTTTTGCTTGATGGGTATGAAGAAAAGACAGAGGAATAAAGGAAATCAGGGCATTGGAAGAATGTTTTTGATCCTTGTTTATCTTAGTTCAGGCCACTATAATAGAATACCATAAACTAGGTAGCTTAAATAACAGAAATTCATCTCTCGGAGTTCCAGGAGCTGGGAAGCCCAAGATCAAGGGACTGGCAGATCCAGTATCTGATAAGGGCATTTTTCCTGGTTCATTGATGGTGATCTTGTTGTATTCTCACAGGACAGAGAGAACAAACTCTGGTCTCTTCATCCCCTTATAAGGAAATTAATCCCATTCACAAAGGTTCCACTCTCATGACCTAATTACCTCAAAGGCCCCACCTCCAAATACTATCACATGGGGGATTTAGGCTTTAACATGAATTGGAGTGTCAGGGGGAGTATAAACATTCAATTCATAGTATTATTGAAATAAAGAATTATAAAATTTAAGCTGGACATGGAAGGAAATGAAGAAGAGAGAACTAATAAATTAGGAAAAGCAAATTGTGAATGAAATACAGGTCCGTGTCATCAAAGAACTGCTTGGAGATAGAGTGGCAAATAAATTGTCTGAAAAAGACAAAGGGTGAAGTCAGAGTAAAGGCTAGTTTAATAGTTGACTTTTTTTTTTTTTTTAATTATACTTTAAGTTCTAGGATGCATGTGCAGAATGTGCAGGTTTGTTACATAGGTATACACATGCCATGGTGGTCTCCTGCACCCATCAACCCGTCATCTACATCAGGTATTTCTCGTAATGCTATCCCTCCCCTATCCTCCCACCCGCTGACAGGCCCCAGTGTGTGATGTTCCCCTACCTGCGTTCATGTGTTCTCATTGTTCAACTTCCGCTTATGAGTTAGAACATGTGGTGTTTGGTTTTCTGTTCGTGTGTTAGTTTGCTGAGAATGATGGTTTCCAAATCGTTGACTTTTTTTTTTTTTTTTGAGACGGAGTCTTGCTCTGTCACCCAGGTTGGAGTGCAGTGGCATGATCTCAGCTCACTGCAAGCTCCGCCTCTTGGGTTCACACCATTCTCCTGCCTCAGCCGCCCGAGTAGCTGGGACTACAGGTGCCTGCCAACACGCTCAGCTAATTTTTTTGTATTTTTAGTAGAGTCGGAGTTTCACCGTGTTAGCCAGGATGGTCTCAATCTCCTGACCTTGTGATCCGCCCACCTTGGCCTCCCAAAATACTGGAATTACAGACGTAAGCCACCATACCCAGCCCAAAATAGTTGACTTTTAAGCTTGAGCTCTTATAGTTGTTATGTGCTCAATTGTGTCCCTTCAGAAAAAAATTCATATATTGAAGTTCTAACCCCCAATACTTCAGAATGTGACTACATTTGGGGATAGATCTTTAAAAGAGATAAGTTAAAACAGGGTTGTTAGGGTGGGCCCTTAATCCAATATGACTGATGTCTTTATAAGAAGAGGGGATTAAGACACAGACAACACAAACATAGAGATGACCATGTGAGAACATAGCAAGAAACAGTTGTCTGCAAGCCAAGCAGAGAGGTCTCATAAGAAACTAAACCTACCAACACCTTGATTTGGGGCTTCTAGCCTCCAGAATTGTGAGGAAAGAAATTATGTTGTTTAAGCCATCCACTTTGTTGTATTTTGTTATGGTAGGTCTAGCAAACAAAAACACAGTAATAAGTATCCAGTGGGTAGCTGTGAAAGTGTGTGGGCAAACTATAAAAATCATGGAAGATGAGGGAGTCAAGAAGTTCAGAGTCTGATGCTGTTTGATCAATTATCCACATGGTTAATATCTGATATGGTTTGGCTGTGTCCCTACCCAAAACTCATCTTGAATTGTAGCTCCCACAATTCCCACATGTCATGAGAGGAACCTAGTGGAAGGTAATTGGATCACTGGGGCAGGTCTTTCCTGTGCTGTTCTCATTATAGTGAATAAGTCTCACAAGATCTGATGGATTTATAAAGAGGAGTTCCCCTGCACAAGTCCTCTTCTTGCCTGCTGCCATGTAAGACATCCCTTTGCTCTTCCTTTGTTTTCCACCATGATTGTGAGGCCTCCCCACCCATGAGGAATTGTGAGTCCATTAAACTTCTTTTTATTTATAAATTACCCAGTCTTGGGTATGTCTTTATCAGTAGTGTGAAAACAGACTAATACAATATCATTCAGAATACTTGTTTGTACTTTTACTGGAGAGAAAGATAACCATATTCTCAAAATTCAAATAAAGAAGCAGGATCAACCAGGTGGTCAGATTATAGCAATGTAGAAAGAAAAGATGTTACAGGTGAATGACAAGGGCCTCAAAGAAACAGAGTTTATATTTTATGATTTTCTTTCTTGTTCAGAAAACTTCATTGTATGTGGTAAAAACAGAATTTGATCTATCCCAGAGAAAGTTGCATATCACTTGAGAAGAATGTGTATTCTACTGCTGTTGGTGGACTGCTCTGAACACATCTGTTAGGGCTATGTGGCTTATAGTGTTATACAAGTCTTCTGGGGTTTTGCTTTTTGTTTGTTTGTTTGTTTGTTTTGAGATGGGGTCTTGCTCTCACCCAGGCTGGAGGGCAGTGGTGTGACCTCAGCTCACTGAAACCTCCGCCTCCTGGGTTCAAGGGATTCTCCCACCTCAGCCTCCCCAGTAGCTGGGACTATAGGCATGCCACCACACCCAGCTAATTTTTGTATTTTTTTTGAGGGGGGGTTAGAGACAGGGTTTCACCATGTTGGCCAGGCTTGTCTCAAACTCCTGACCTCAGGTGATTGGCCTGCCTCAGCCTCCCAAAGTGCTGGGATTATAGGTGTGAGGCACTGCGCCCTGCCTCTGTTTCTTTAGTGATCTTCTATCTATATGTTTTATCCATTATTAGAAGTGGGGTATAGAAGTCTACTATTATTGTATTACTTTCTATTTCTCCCTTCATCTTTCTCAATGTTTGCTTTATATATTTAGGTGCTCTGAGGTGGGATGTGTGTATATATGTGTGTGTGTGTGTGTGTGTGTGTGTGTATATATATATTTATATTTATATTTATAATTGTTATATTTTTCTGGTGGACTGATATTTTATTATTATAAGATGTTATTCTTTGTATCTTATGACAGTTTTTATGTCAAGTCTATTTTGTCTGATATAAATACAGCAATCCCTGCTTATGTTTGGTTACCATTTGCATGGAATGTCTTTTTCCATCACTTGCCTTTCAACCAAATTGGGTCTTATTTTTTTATTCATTCAACTTCTGTATGTCTTTAGATTGTTATAAGATATTATTTGCAACCCTGATGGTAACCTCAATGAAAAAAACATACAATGGATACAAAAGAAATTTAAAACATACCACCAGAGAAAATCACCCTCACTAAAAGGTAGATAAGAAGGAAGGAAAGAAGACCACAAATCAACCAGAAAGCAAATAACAAAATGGCAGAAGTAAGTCCTTACTTATCAACAATAACAATGAATGTAAATGGACTAAACTCTCCAAACAAAAGAAATGAGATGGCTGAATGGATTTAAAAAACAAGCCTCAGTGATCTGTTGCCTACAAGAAACACACCTCATCTATAAAGACACATATAGACTGAAAGTAAAGGAACAGAAAGATATTCTATGCAAATGGAAATCAAAATAGAGTAGAAACAATTACATTTACATCAGAAAAAAATAGATTTTTAAGACAAAGAAGGTCATTATATAGTGATAAAGGGGTCAATTCAGTAAAAGGATATAACAATTGTAAATATATATGCACTCAATGCTGAAGAACCTAGATATATAAAAATCAAATATTATTAGAGCTAAAGAAAGAGATCAACCCCAATACAACAATAACTGGAGACTCTTAACACCCAACTGTCAACACTGGACAGATCTTCCAGGCAGAAAATGAACAAAGAAACATTGGACTTAATCTGTACTATGGACCAAATGGACCTCATAGATATTTACAGAACATTTCATCCAATGGCTGCAGAATACACATTGTTCTCCTCAGCATATGGATAATTCTGAAGAACAGACCATATGCTAGTCCACAAAACAAGTCTTAAAACATTTTTAAAAATGAAATTATATCAAGTATCTTCTCAGACCAAAATGAAATGAAATTAGAAATCAATAAAAAGGAATTTTGGAAACTACATGAACTCACAGGAATTAAACAATATGTTCCTGAATGACCAGTGGGTCAATGAAGAAATTAAGAAGAAAATTTAAAAATGTGTTGAAACAAATGGCAGTGGAAACACAGCATACCAAAACCTGTGGAATATGGTGAAAGCAGTACTAAGAGAAAAGTTTATAGCTATAAGCAACTACATCAAAAAAGATAGAAAAACTTCAAATAACTAATGATGTATCTTAAAGAACAAAAAAAGTAAGTGCAAACCCAAACCAAAATTAGTAGAAGAAAATAAATAAAAAAGATCAGAACAAAATTAAATGAAAATGAAAGAAAATACAAAAGATCAATAAGTTAAAAAGTTGTTTTTGCAAAAGATAAATTGACAAACTTTTAGCCAGACTAACAAAAAAAAGAGAGAGAAGACTAAAATATATTAAATCAAAGATGAAAAAGGAAACATTACAACTGATACCACAGAAATTCAAAGGATCATTAGAGGCTACTATGAGCAACTGTATACCAATAAATTTTAAAACCTTGAAGAAATAGTAAAATTCCTAGAAGATACAACCTACCAAGACTGAACCATGAAGAAATTCAAAACGTGAACAGACCAATATTGAGTAATGAGATCAAAGCCATAATTTTAAAAAGCCTCCCAGCAAAGAAAAGCCTGGGACCCAAATGGCTTCACTGTTGAATTCTATCAAACATTTAAGAATATCAATCCTGCTCAAACTATTATGAAAACTGAGGAGGCGGGAATACTTCCAAACTCATTCAACCAGGCCAGTACTACCCTAATACCAAAGCCAGACAAAGGCACATCACAAGAAGAAAACTACAGGCTACTATCACTGATGAATATTGATACAAAACCTCAACAAAACACTAACAAACTGAATTCAACAACACATTAAAAAGATCATTCATCATGGCCAAGTGGGATTTATCCCAGGGATGATAGGATGGTTCAACATATGCAAATCAATCAGTGTGATACATCATATCAACAGAATGAAGGACAAAAATTATATGATCATTTCAATTGATGCTGAAAATGCACTTAATAAAATTTAACATCCCATCATGATAAAAATTTTCAAAAGACTGAGTAGAGAAGGAACATACCTCAACACAATAAAACCCATATATGACAGACCTATAGCTAGTATCATACTAAATGAATACAGAAAGCCTTTCCTCTAAGATCTGAAACCCAACAAGGATGCCCACTGTTACTGCTGTTATTAAACATAGTACTGGAAGTCCTAGATAGAGCAATCAGATAAGAAAGAAATAAAGGACATCCAAACTAGAAAGAAAGAAGTCAAATTATCCTCGTTTGCAGAATATATGATCTTATATTTGGTAAAACCTAAAGATGCCACCAAAAAACTGTTAGAACTGGTAAACAAATTCAGTAAAGTTGCAGGATACAAAATCAACACACAAAAACCAATCGCATTTCTATACACCAACAGCAAACAATCTGAAAAAGAAATTTAAAAAAGTAATCCCACTTACAATAGCTACAAATAAAATAAAATACATAGAGATTAACTTAACCAAAGAAATGAAAGATCTCTATAATGACAACTATAAAATTGGATGAAAGAAATTAAAGAGGACACAAAAAAGAAAGATATTCCATATTCATAGATTGGAAGTATCAATGTTGTTAAAATGTCCATATTATCTAAAGCAATCTACAAATTAAATGCAATCCCTATCAAAATAGCAATCACATTCTTCATAAACATAGAAAAAAAATCCTAAAACTTATACAGAATCACAAAAGACTCAGAATAGACAAAGCTATTCTGAGCAAAAAGAAGCTGGAGAAATCACATTACCTGACTTCAAGTTATACTACAGAGATACAGTAACAAAAACAGCATGGTACTGACATAAAAACAGAAACACAGACCAATAGAACAGAATACAGAATGCAGAAACAAATCCATACATCTACAGTGAACTCATTTTTGACAAAGATGCCAAGAACATAGATTGCACAAAGAACAGTCTCTTTAATAAACGGTTCTGGAAAAACTGGATATCCACATGCAGAAGAGTAAGATGACCCCTATCTCTTGCCATATACAAAAATCAAATCAAAATGAATTAAAGACTTAAACTTAAGACCTCAAAACTATGAAACAATTAAAAGAAAACATTGGGGAAACTCTCCAGGACATTGGACTGGGCAAAGATTTCTTGAATAACACCCCACAAGCACAAGCAACCAAAGCGAAAATGGACAAATGGAATCACATCAAGTTAAAAACTTTCTGCACAGCAAAGGAAGCCATCAATAAAGTGAAGAGACACCCCACAGAATGACAGAAAATATTTGCAAACTATCCATCTGACAAGGAATTAATAACCAGAATATACAAGGAGCCCAAACAACTCTATGGGGGAAAAATCTACTAATTCAATTTTTAAATTGGCAAAAAATCTGAAGAGACATTTCTCAAAAGAAGGCATGCACATGGCAAACAGGTATATGAAAAGGTGCTCAACATCACTAATCATCAGAGAAATGCAAATTAAAAACTACAACAAGATATTATCTCATTCCTGTTAAAATGGCTTTTTTCCAAAAGACAGGCAATGCCAAATGCTGGTAAGAATGTGGAGTAAATAAAGTACACTGTTGGTAGGAATGTAAATTAGTATAACCACTATGGAGAACAGTTTGGGGCTCCTCAAAAAAACTAAAAATGGAGCTAACATATGATCCAGCAATCCCACTGCTAGGTATATACCCAAAAGAAAGGAAATCAGTGTATTGAAGGAAATCAGTACATCTGTACTTCCATGTTTATTGCAGCACTATTCACAATAGCCAAGATTTGAAAGCAACCTAACTATCCCACAACAGATGAATGGATAAAGAAAATGTGGTACATATACACAATGTGTACTCTTCAGCCATAAAAAAGAATGAGATCCTATTATTTGCAGCAACCTGCATGGAACTGGAGGTCATTATGTTAAGTGAAAAAAGCCAGGCACAGAAAGACAAACATCACATGGTCTCACTTACTTGTGACCTAACAATGAAAACAACTGAACTCATAGAGATGGAAAGTAAAACGATGGTTACCAGCAGATGAGAAGGGTGGTGGGTGTGGTGGGGGGGGGAGGTGGGGTGCAAATTGGGGATGGTATATGAGTAAGAAAAAATACATAAAATGAATAAGATCTAGTATTTAATAGCACAACAGGGAGACTGTAGCCAATAATAATTTATTGCACATGTTAAAATAACTGAAAGAGTATAATTGGATTGTTTGTAACATAAAGGATAAATGCTTGAGGTGATGGATATCCCATTTACTCTGGTATGATTATTATGCATTATACACCTTATCAAAATATCTCATGTACCCCATAAATATATATATATATACACACACACACACACACACACACATCATGTATCCACAAAAATAAAAAATAATAGTAACAAAGACAAGAATAATTCTCAAGATTCTGGCTTTAGTGACAGGGAAAATGGAAGTCCAAGGATAATACAGGAGGAAGAACATGTCTTTTTTTTTTTTTTTTTTTTTAATTTATTTATTATTATTATACTTTATTTTTTTTAATTTATTTTTTATTATTATACTTTAAGTTGTAGGGTACATGTGCATAACGTGCAGGTTTGTTACATATGTATACTTGTGCCATGTTGGTGTGCTGCACCCATCAACTTGTCATTTACATCAGGTATAACTCCCAATGCAATCCCTCCCCCCTCCCCCCTCCCCATGACAGGCCCCTGTGTGTGATGTTCCCCTTCCTGAGTCCAAGTGATCTCATTGTTCAGTTCCCACCTATGAGTGAGAACATGCGGTGTTTGGTTTTCTGTTCTTGTGATAGATTGCTAAGAATGATGGTTTCCAGCTGCATCCATGTCCCTACAAAGGACACAAACTCATCCTTTTTGATGGCTGCATAGTATTCCATGATGTATATGTGCCACATTTTCTTAATCCAATCTGTCACTGATGGACATTTGGGTTGATTCCAAGTCTTTGCTATTGTGAATAGTGCTGCAATAAACATACGAGTGCATGTGTCTTTATAGCAGCATAATTTATAATCCTTTGGGTATATACCCAGTAATGGGATGGCTGGGTCATATGGTATATCTAGTTCTAGATCCTTGAGGAATCGCCATACTGTTTTCCATAATGGTTGAACTAGTTTACAATCCCACCAACAGTGTAAAAGTGTTCCTATTTCTCCACATCCTCTCCAGCACCTGTTGTTTCCTGACTTTTTAATGATCGCCATTCTAACTGGTGTGAGATGGTATCTCATTGTGGTTTTGATTTGCATTTCTCTGATGGCCAGTGATGATGAGCATTTTTTCATGTGTCTGTTGGCTGTATGAATGTCTTCTTTTGAGAAATGTCTGTTCATATCCTTTGCCCACTTTTTGATGGGGTTGTTTGTTTTTTTCTTGTAAATTTGTTTGAGTTCTTTGTAGGTTCTGGATATTAGCCCTTTGTCAGATGAGTAGATTGCAAAAATTTTCTCCCATTCTGTAGGTTGCCTGTTCACTCTGATGGTAGTTTCTTTTGCTGTGCAGAAGCTCTTTAGTTTAATGAGATCCCATTTGTCAATTTTGCTTTTTGCTGCCGTTGCTTTTGGTGTTTTAGACATGAAGTCTTTGCCCATGCCTATGTCCTGAATGGTACTACCTAGGTTTTCCTCTAGGATTTTTATGGTATTAGGTCTAACATTTAAGTCTCTAATCCATCTTGAATTAATTTTCGTATAAGGAGTAAGGAAAGGATCCAGTTTCAGCTTTCTACTTATGGCTAGCCAATTTTCCCAGCACCATTTATTAAATAGGGAATCCTTTCCCCATTTCTTGTTTCTCTCAGGTTTGTCAAAGATCAGATGGCTGTAGATGTGTGGTATTATTTCTGAGGACTCTGTTCTGTTCCATTGGTCTATATCTCTGTTTTGGTACCAGTACCATGCTGTTTTGGTTACTGTAGCCTTGTAGTATAGTTTGAAGTCAGGTAGCGTGATGCCTCTAGCTTTGTTCTTTTGACTTAGGATTGTCTTGGAGATGCGGGCTCTTTTTTGGTTCCATATGAATTTTAAAGCAGTTTTTTCCAATTCTGTGAAGAAACTCATTGGTAGCTTGATGGGGATGGCATTGAATCTATAAATTACCTTGGGCAGTATGGCCATTTTCACGATATTGATTCTTCCTATCCATGAGCATGGTATGTAGGAAGAACATGTCTTAGAGAGACTATAATGAACTCCATTTAGACACCTCCAAATTATCTTCACAAAAATAAAAGATCACCAAGTTCTGTCAATTTTCTCTTCTAAATATCTCTTGTCTGCACAGTCTTTCATGCTCTAGTCACATCACAGCTGCCCAATAGATCCACCTGCCCCTGACCTGGCTCCCTTGTGTCTTCTCCACACTGCTGCCAAAGTGAACATGGTAGTAACCATGGCAGACAGAATGGCTCTGTGTGTACATGGGACGCACCCTTACCGGAACCACCCAAAACCATTAGGCAGAAGCTTAATGCTTTATGCTCAGATATGAGATCTGATATTTCAGCTGGTAAGGGCTAAGATCTACTGCAATTTGGACAATTAAAGTCTGCAGCAGGTCAGTTACATACAGTAATTTACTTTTTACTTTAGTAATTTGCAAATGATTTTACAAATACAAGTGCTAGCAAGCAGGACTGCCCAAAATGACTTTTAAATTACGCTGAGTGTTTTGGTCTTGCATGGTACAGGTTGTTTGTCCCCTACAAATCTCACATTGAAATTTGATCTCTAATGTTAGACATGGGGCCTAATGGGAGGTATTTGGGTCTTGCGGGTGGATGCCTCATGAATAGATTGATGCTTTCCCTGGGTGGGGAAGGGGGTGGGTTCTTGTTCTATTCATTCCCAGGAGAGCTGGTTATTAAAAAGAGCCTGGCACTTCCCCCCACTCCCTCTTTTGTTTGTTTGTTTGTGATGGGCTCTCACTCTGACACCCAGGCTGGATGGAGCGCAGTGGCGCGATCTTGGCACACTGCAGCCTCAAGCGATCCTCCCACCTCAACCTCCCGAGTTGCTGGGACTACAGGCGTGCACCACCACATCTGGCTAATTTTTGTATTTTTTGTAGAGACAGGGTTTCACCATGTTGCCCAGGCTTGTCTCAACTCCTGCACTCAAGTGATCCACTTGCCTTGGCCTCCCAAAGTGCTGGGATTACAGGTGTGTGCCACCACACCTGGTCTCCCCGCTCTCCCTCTTGCTTCCTCTCTCACTACATGATCTCTATACAAGCTAGATCCCTTTCACCTTCTGACATGACTACAAGCCCATGAGGCCCTCACCAGAAGATGCTGGCACCATGCTTCTTGTGTAGCCTGCAAAGCCATGAGCCAAATTGCCCAGCCTCAAGTATTCCATTATAGCCACACAAATAAACCAATAATTACTTTTAATTTTTTTAACTTATTTCAAAATAATTATAGATTTACAGGAAGTTGAAAAGATAGTACACAGAGGTATCACATACCCTTCACTCAGTTTCTACCACTGATTACATCTTATGCAACTATACAAAACCACCCAGGACTTTGACATTAGTACAGAATGTGTGTACAGCTCTACATCATTTTCTCATATGTGTAGATTTGTGTAAGCATCATGACAATTAAGACACAAAACTATACCATCACCACAAAGGTCTCCCTCAAGCTACTTCTTTAATGTCACACCTACTCCCCTCCCACTCACCACCCCAACCCCTGGCAAATGTTGGTTGATCTTTTTAACTTTGTATCTAGGGAAGTGAATAAAGGATGCACATAATGTTTTACGTTGTGATATAAACATTCATGCTTTCTCACAGAGCTTCCTTTGCAGCTACCACTCCCTTCACCTGAACCATCTGTACCCATCTCTTATTCATTTGGTCATATCCTACCAATTTCTCAAAATCAAGGTACAGTAATACAAAATAATAACTTAATTTTAACTTCTTCCTTTCTTGATAGTTCCCTGCTCTAAATTCACAACACACATTGTCTATACCACGGGTGTCCAATCTTTTCGCTTCCCTGGGCCACACTGGAAAAAGAAGAATTGTCTTGGCCCACACATAAAATACACTAACTAACACTAACAACAGCTGATGAGCTAAAAAAAAACCTGCAAAATATCTCATAAAGTCTTCAGAAAGTTTACGAATTTGTGTTGTGCCTCATTCAAAGCCATCCTAGGCTGCATGCAGCCCACAGGCTATGGGTTGGACAAGCTTGGTCTATACCATTGATATTTTAGTCATCAATTCCTTTGTGAAACCTTATTGTTCAATGATAAGGTATATTTAACTTTTTAAATGTATATTTTTTTCTCCTCGAGAGACTGTTTTGTACTGCTTATTTAATCCACCACAGTGCCTAGAAAAGATAGAAACAATGAGTATTTGTTGACTAATTTCAAAAAGCATTTTTAAGATAATATTAATGTATTTTCTGGTCCTTTTATTTAGAAAAGCTTAAAGTGGATTACCAATGTTACTCCAAGAATCCTGATGGCACTTCTATGCAATTCGTCAGTATTATTATCCTGGCACCTGGCACAGCACTTGGTTTAGACAGTCAATCAATAGTTAGATGACTGAATTATCATATGCTCACATTTAGTAAAACTGGAGACATTAAAAGACATTAGTAATCAATACTGAATTACCAATTGCTAAGAAAGAAGAAATAAAAGGATAGAAGAGGAAATCGATGTGGATTGAGGGCAGAGGAGAAGCAAAGAGATAAAGATGAGGAAAAGTACATTCAGACCTTAGAATTCAGCTTCTGATTCTCAGAGAGACTGACTGATCAAGGTGAAAGCATTTCGACATGTCGTGCCTGTGGCCAAAAGTCCCGTTGGAGGAAAGCCTGAAAAAACGCTGGGTTTTGAGAGAGGATCATGGTCAACCAATAAGACCATGAAAGAGAAAGGAGGCAGTGAGAGAGAGGAAGGCTCCTGAGTGATGCTCTACTGGCCAACCCCAGCAGCAGCCACCTGAACTTTCTGTTGTTGCATCCCTGACCCTCACTGCAGGAACCAGGAGTGGGCTAAAAATTCCACCTGCTATTCTCTATCTACAAGATAGTTTCACTATGTAGTAATTGAGATTTAAGCAGGAAGACAAATAATAATGACTTACATGAGACATAGGAGACCACATTAACTGACACACAGGTCCAGGAGTATTAATATAACCAATTGGCTTATAATCCCTTTCCACTTCAAAGAAGAAAACAGTTTGATCTTTACTCTAAGGAAAAAGACACATCCACCAAATATATATTACTATGAAATCTAGTCTATAGATCACAAAAAAAGCATTTAATAGCATACGCTATCTCTATCTACAATGGTCATATATCCCAGATTATTCTAGGAGAATTCTTATTTCTAAAACTTGCTCCATTTTCCCCATTAGAACTTTTGGCAAACCATGCGTTTCAATATGTGGTTCTGAAAATATGATCACCATACTTTCAGAAATGCACACAAAAAAATTCTATCATGCATATGCTCGCCTACTAGTACATAAAGAATTTACCTGGTTATTCTCTTCATTTATGACAATTCTATATAAGAACATACCTATGTTGAATAAAATACTGATTATAAACAATACAACTAGCATGGTCCCCAGTTGAAATTTCCTATTCATTTAAAATAAGCATTAGAATTCAATTTGCAAGAATATTTTTAAGTGTTATTCACATGCTCCAGCTCCATTCTGATTAAAAAGAAGGCTATTCACAGACTACATTGAAAGAATATGACTATAAAGAAAGCAAAATATGAATATATTGATAGAAAATGAATTTCAGTAAATAAGACATGATGAAGTAGGAGTACTTATAAGGCAATGTTAACTATAAAATTTCAACAAGAAAAGAAAGGAAATGTACTGCTTACCCCTGTGGCTAGAATTTCCCCATCACGTTCATAAGCTAAAGCAGTGACACGAGCAGTATGGGGTTTGAAAACCTGTTTCAAGCGAATATCGGCATCCGAAATTTTCTTCCGTCCCACAAAAATCGTGAGCCCTTTTGGATCATAAAGTTCAAGAACTCGAACAACTCCATCTTCAAATCCTACAATAATTTCTGCTCCAGTGAAGTTTACCTTGGAAAAAATTAAAGATAAGGGACCTGAAACGAGTTAATTGAGAAAGTTGGACTATATAACAGATATTTTATTTAGACTTAGGTAATTTAATATTGGCTGCCCATTAACAATCCTTTATACCACTTTCTGGTAACCACTATCCATTCTAGCATATCTCTTTATAATCAATGACCACAGGAAGGATAAATAATGTTAATTCAAACATTGAATGAACAAACAGCAGAGTGTCTGCCTACCACATGCTAAGCACCTATCATCAGCCACTCAGTGGTGAACATAAACAGACTCAGTGCTTGGTTTCACAGAGTTTTGGTCTAGTGAAAGGTTGGACACATTAATCATCACATAAATGAGTGTGAAATTATGAACTGAAATAAGTGCTAAAAGAAAAATATGCATTCTCTGAGAGCATATAACAAAGAAGGCTGACCTCAACTTATGGCTTCCCTAAGAAAGAGATGGTGGAGCTGATAACAAAAGGATGCTCAGGAATTAGCTAGGTACAGGAAGGTGGGACAAGCACTCCTAAGAGAGAATATAACTTCTGCAGGAGTCCTGTGGCAGGAAATAACAGAATTCAAGAAAAAGTTATAGTATGACTAGAGTAAGAGAACATTTTCCCGGGAGGCTGGAGAGGAAGACAGGCAAGCAGTAGATGATAAAATGGGTTCCACGTCACATTAAGAAGAGTCTTCATAAAGTCTCAGCTGGAGATATAAATCTACCAATGTCTGAATGTACCAAATCTGCTGTCTTGGAAGAGCCTGGGCATCCTGTAGAGCTCAATGACAATCAGTTATGAGAATTTGGGGAATAAAAAAGTTGTACACCATTCAACTCCAGTTGAATGTTGTTTATCCAATAAAAATTTACTAAGTGTCTAAATGTACCAGTAACTATAGAGGCACAGGAGATGCAAAGAATAAGACATGGTTGTCACCATGAAAAAAGTCTAGTGGGAAAGACAATAAAGCACATAATCCTAGTATGCTGTGATAAATGCTGTAAGAGATATACACATAAGCACTAAGGGGAAAAAAATCACAGAGGAAGGAGGCCCTAACTCTACTTGAAGGTAGATTCATGGAGGGCTATGCAGAGATGATGTCTGACCTGAGCTGGGTCATAAAGACTGATGTGTAGCCTTCCAGAAAGGTAAAGGGGTATGGAGAAGGGACATTTTAATTGTAGCTTAAAATCCATATGATCATTACTCGGATACAAGCCTAAAAAAGGAAACATGCTGTGAACATTACACAACCATCTGAATAAACAATTCAATTACCTGGATTGTAGTTTTAAGACTTCAGTTAAGAGTGTAACTAGATTAGGAGAGTGAGTGAGCTAAGTCTGCCAATCCAAACGCTCTGTCATTTCTACTTGCTCTAGCCTCATCACAAAGCTGGCTCTGTTCCCTGGACTAAGTTCTCCTTCTGGTCTTGATCCCATCATGAAATTCCCCCTCATTCCAGTTATATCCACATTTACTTTTAGCCTGGAATATTTTCTCTTTAATTTCAACCCAAAATAATAAAGATTAAATATTTCCCCAAATAATTCCATGGCATTTTAAAAATATGGCTGCAAATCTTTGATGTGCCTCCCATGGAGAGATGGGGTTTAAGTCCCCTCCTCTTGATTCTGTATGGGGCTTGTGACTGTGTGACTGCTTCACCCAATCAAGTATGGTAGAAGTGATATTTTAACTTCTGGGGAATGGGCCATAAAAGATCATCAGCTTCTGCCTTTACTGTTGGAACACTAGATCTTGGAGCCCTGAGCTACCATGTAAAAAGTGTGTGACTGTCCTGAGGCTGCCATGTTCTGATGAAGCCTAAGCCACATGGAGAGGGTATTATGTATAAACACTCCTATTGGCAGTCCCAGCATAGCTTAGCCTTCAAGTCGTCCAACCCAGGTGACAGCCTTGTGATCAAGAAGCCTTTGGGCTATTCCAGGCCCAGCCATTCATGTCTTCCCAGCTGAGTTCCCAGACACCCTGAAGCAGAGACAATCCATCCCTGCTGTCACCCGAATCTCAACACAAAGACTACATGAACAAAATAAAATGATTATTTTATGCCACTGCATTTTGAGATAGTATATTACACAGCAATTGATAAATGGAACAACTCCCTATCCCAGCTTAATTTGTTTCTATAGTTCTTGTAATTATCTAACATAAAATGTACTTAACTTACTTATTTTGACTACTATCTGTCTCTGCCTCCCTCCCACTAAAGCATAAGGTCCATGAGGGGCAAGTGTTTTTTGTCTTTTTATTCACTGCTATATTCCCAGAATCTAAAACAAGACCTGGCACATTGTTGGCACTCTGTAAATATTAATAGGATGAATGAAATCAAAGTCAGATGGGTCGAGGCTAGAGACACAAAGTTCTGTTGGGAAACTGCTTTGCAACATGAAACTATTACGAATCTACAGGTGGCATAAAAACAGAAATTTCACTAAAAACAAGACCAAACCCATAACAACAATCATGGTAAAGATTTCTATTACATTCTGACTAAAATAAACTAACTTAAAACTTTTATTATTCCTTAAAATTTTGAGTCAGCAAATATCTATATTTCCAAGAAATAGCATTGATATACCATATTTACCAACAGATTCTGGTAATTCATTATAACAACAAACTTACCATTCGGGGTACCCAAACAAGGGCAGTACCTCCTTGTTTGAATTTCATCTGAGTCAAAAGAGTTTTGCTAGCAAAATCATAGATTCGAACAGAGCCTATGGAAAGACAGTTTTAAAAGAAAAAAATTATACACATAATTTTTTAAGTCTGCTTACTTTTTACTTATTGAATACTATAAAAAGAAATTTCTTAACTAAATCAGTCAATAACTTTCTTTTGTAAAAAATTTCATGTACAACCTCAAACAGGTAATTCATAAACATGAATAATAAAGAATAAAACAGATGATTGACTGGTGGGTCAATTTCACCTTGCATAGTCCATATGGATTTGCCATAAGTTAAGAAGGAAGAAAGGAGATGGAAAGAATAGAAAAAAGACAAATGCGGACAATATCAAAATGAGCAGCATTTTCATGAACAATTTACAGATTGTGTCCTTATTTTAATCTCTCACAATAACCATGGCTGCTGCGTTTTGTGCCCTCTCGTCTCTGCAACTCACCTCACTTGCATTCAAGAGGCTCCCCTTTTGGGAAAATCCTCAAATGCTCTTAAGTCAAACACATATAAAAATTATATTGCAAATAAAACAAAACAAGGCCAGATATATTTTTATTAAGGGTTCCTACTTACAGTCCAAGGCAGTTGTGGCCATGAGATAAGTGAGAGGAGAAACAGCCACGGCTTCAACAGCTCCGGAATGGAAGGAAAAGAGGCATTCTGGGTCCTGGGTCTGAGAATAGACAGACACTTACTAGATTTCAAAGACAAGGTGACATAGAATTAAGATCAAGTTTTAAAAAATGCAAAGGGAAAAATATAACACATGTGTGATTTTATTTGCATAGAAGTAAGAAAAAGCCCAAAAAGTTAGAAAGAACACGAGTTCAGATTTAGGAGAACCAGATAGACTCCTGGGCTTTGCCCTTAATGGCTGTGTGATTTTGCGCAAGTCACTTCAAATGCCAGTTTCCATTTCTTCATCTGTAAAATGAGATAACAGTTGCTTGCCTACTAAATAGGGTAGCGATGAGGATCACATGAGATAAAATAAATGAAAATTCCATATATTTATAAAAACTATAAAGCACTTAATAATGTTAGCTGTTGTCACTGCCACTTTTCTTGTAAATTATGCTATGAGATAGATACTTTTTTATGTAAAATCATAATGAGAGAGAATTCTCAAGAGTAGCACATGTTGGACAAGATTTTTATGAGAACCATGATCAAATATGGAGAAAGATAAAGAATACTTTAAAGACAAATAAGAAAAGTTTTTACTATGAAAGTTTGGGGAAAATAAGAATAATAGGCAACTTACAATATTTGAAAAACTAAGGTCAAGCTTCCATATGGCTCCATTGGCATCCTAAAAAAATTAAATAGTATTTTGTTTTATCATTTTAAACTTTCATCAAATTTTTTAAATGTTTTTCCTATGATTTAATAAAGTAAGGACAAGCAATTCAAAAGCTCACATATATTTTAAAGTATAATCGAAATTTAATAAAAACAACTTCTATATTTTAGAATGCAGCCACACAATAAGCAATCTCGTAACACTTACAGTCAAATGGACTTGTAGGCAAATCAATCATACTATTATTTTAATTTTTTGTCCCTGTAATGTTAAAGAGCCAAAAGAGAAGAATGCAACACACCTGAGCCAACCAAAAGTTATTTCCAGTTTCACTCATTTTTGTCATAGAGAAGAGATTCACATTCTTGTCTACTTGAAGTTCATTAATAGGCTCAATCTCCAACAATCCAGTCTCATCTATTATATCAGCAGTGTCTATTGTCTCAAAATCCCATATCTTGTAAAATGTAAAGAAAATATTTTAATCAATCAGTAGTTTCTGAACATTGATTTTCTAAGCCAGAAAAACCCTGACTTTTTTTTTCAAAAGTCGTTTCTTGTTCTTTCATGAAAAGTAACAACGAACAGGTGTGATAAGAACACCAAAACCTGAACCCTGGAATGTTACTCTGAACTAAGGTATGGTAAGTTATTACAGTTTCCTTTACATTTATAAAGATTAGTGAGAATGTACAGCCTTGCATAAGAATTTTAATTTGTCCAAAACAAATTTTATTTCAAGGTTTCTATTAGATCTCTTTTTACATAAAGTGGCCATAGGAGTATATGGTTCAGTTGTTCAGCAAGACATCATAATGAACCCTGTTTTCTACACACCAGCAGACCCCTGGAAGGGGGAAATACACCTTCTTGCTTAATGACTCAAGCACTATCTCATTAGAAGCAAACAACATAGATGTAGATAAAGTCTCCATTAGAAAGTGTTTCTCTTCCTGAATATTAATATTTCACACTTTATTATCTCATTGGGAAAATCTGGCATTTCCCCAAGTGCATACCACCAAACATGTTTCATAGTAAGTGAGATAGTAAATGTTACTATCTCACAGTGAGACAGTAAAGTATAGATTGTTGCTCATTGGGAGAGGAGTCCAGAATACTACAAGAAGAGTGAGGGAGCACAGTTTTACCTCACGGTGGCAAGGAGGCTCAGCAGAACCTCCCCTGTGAGGGGCCAAAGTTCATTCTGGACAGTTCTGGCGACATACCCTGCCATGTGATCCTAGACTGAATAACTGAGTCTTTGAGAAAGGAACTATGGGGAGACTGTCCCATAGATTAGCCTGGTTGGGGGAAGAGAAATATCTGAAGGTCAGGGTTAAGGTTAAGAATCAGACTAGGATCAGACTAACCCCTGGGAGTTGGGCTAGGTTTTCTCTAAACGGTAAGAGGTAGAGATTTACTGTGTGAAGGACTGAAAAGATAAGGACAGACTCTGAAAAGAGAAACAAGCTTAGGAATTACTGGTGTCCATGAAGGGATCCTATATGAAATATTTAACTTCTTTTCTCCTGAAGTTTTCTCCTACTTGTTATTTGAACTTTTCGGGTAATGTATGTCTTAGAAAGACAGCAAATATATCATATGACAAAATAAAAGACACAAAAGATTCTCAGAGCAATGTGTGAAATCTAACAAGATTAAATTTAATATTGTAAAAGTAAAAACATACACTGGGGCTCAAAAAGCCAGTGGTAAGAAGACCCACTGAGGAGATATGGGTTAAACAATACTAAACACAGTAAGCTCAATCGGTAGCAACAGAGTGACCAGACTTAAAAAAAAATACAATCTCACTTTTGATAACACTTCTTAAAGAATGTCAATAGAACACTACCACTTTCTTATGAAAGGCCCCACTGAAAATTTCGACCAAGAGGACTACAAGGCAAATCCCAAGGCTACAGGTTGACCAGCCACAGCGGGTCAACATACTCATGAACAGAAAGTGCTACACAGAGTAGGCAGGAGAAGTGTGACAACAGCAATCAAGGGGACTTAGATGCTAGAGCAATGTTCCAGCTTAGCCCAGGCTTGGGCAAAAGAGTGTCCACAAGAGAAAGCAAGTGAGGTCCCTAGCATACGGAGCAAGAAGAATGTAGCATTCATAGGCAAACTCCATCAGTTCACCTCTGGGTGTATTTCTATTTGGTAACCTCAGTGAAAAATAACTAACAAATGTTCAGCACCTTTGTTCCTACAAAATGGCCCATTCATATGGAGCCTTTTGGAAGGATATGTGGGTCTACTGTTCATCTTGTGCTAACATGAGTTTTCATCTTCTGAAGTTATTATTTCAACAGAATCAAAATAACAAGAGGCCCTCTCAAAGTTTCAGTGGTAAAATGCAGTAAATTAATTTTGACAAGAATGCAAATATTTACCACAAGAGAAGCATTATTTAAAGTGAGTTGGGCTGGAGAGTAAATGACTACTGATCTCCTTCACAAAATAACCTTTATGAGAAATAAAACCCTTTGGGTGATCTACAAGTCTTAAACGTGGGTGCTACCGTCCAAGTATCAAGAAAACTTACCCTAACACATCCATCTGACCCAACCGTGATAACTTCACCCTCATCCAGCATTATCTGGTTAATGGGACCATTGTGACATGACTTGCTTGTACCTCGACAGAGCTCCACTTTGATCAGACCACCTTCCCAAAGCAGCATGTTGCCCCATTCTGACCCTGAGAGCACCTGGCAGATATGTGGAAAAAAGAAATGTGCATCAAAACAGGTAAGTGTATGTATTTATGCCTCAAATAGTAGGTGAAAATTATTTTTAAGGTTATTTTTAATGATTATAACATTTTTAAATGGAAAAATTAAAAAATACAGAAATGAAGACCTACTACCCCAGACACAACTACTACTAACATTTTGATGTATTTCCTTCCAGGATTATTATCAGTTTTACATCTTTGTGATTAGGCTGTATGTTGTTGGTAATTGTTCCTGTGTGTATACAATAGACTTCTTGGTACATCTCTTAGGACAAAAGACAGGAGTGGAATTAGATGAGAGTCTACTTTTTAAATGTAATACTGTCAAATTTTAGATATTAGATAACTTGTAAGGCCAGTACTGAATTAAGTAGATTATAGCATAATAGTATCCAATTTCAAACAAGGCTAATCATCTAAAACTTTTCTCAAATTAATCTGTTTAATCTGGCATTTTCCCAAGTGCATGCCACCAAACATTAGTTGTTAAGATATTAAACAAGCGTCACAAAATAAAGCAATATTTATTGAGTATTGACTCTGTGCCAAGCACTGGTTCCGTACTTTATATATGTTAAGTTATTTAATGCAAAAAACTGTATGAACTAGGTACATTTATCAGGGATACCATGTACACTTGTGCATGTTGGGTACCTCATTCTCATAGAAGAAACAGCTTTTTCTGACTCCCACAAAGGAACCATATGGGCCAATGGTAGCCATGACTATTATTACCCCCATTTTACAGAGGAGAACATTGAAGCACAAAACAGTTAAGTAACTTGCCCAAAACTACCCAGTCAGCATTCTAATACAAGCAAGGTGGCTCAAAACCTCCTATTCTGACTACACAGCCCCAGAAGGCAGATGCTAGGATAAACAAAGTCAAACAACTTTATTTTCTCTAGGACCCCTGGGAACTTTTAATAGAGAAGTATTTGCTGGGAATCACCAAGACGAATTTTTAGATACAAAGGAATTTGACTTAAAATGTCTTATTTTTATGGAGCTTCTGTACAGACTGATGTTCCATAAAAATTTACTTTGGGAAACTGTATTCTAATTTTTGCCTCCATGCTCTAGAGGTCTGCATTTCCATCTCCCCCTTATCTAGAGAAACTGATGATTTTGTTCAGTCTTTTATTTCTTGGGTCTACCTATTTTTTAACAACTCTACCAACTTTACTGATTCTGTTCTTAAGCCTCAGCCTTTTATGGTGGAGTGTTTAGACTTATTTTCTTCTGTCCAGTGATGAAAGCCAGCAACGATGACAAAAACCTATAAGGCATTCCTTTCTGAAATGTGACTCATATCTAGCTTGCCTTTTCCATTTGTTCCAAGAAGTCTAGGCCCTTGATCATCTCTCTTTAGATGACAGCAACAGCTTCCATTCTAGCTCATTTCCTTGATTCCAGATTTCCCTTCTTCTAATCAACCTGGCATTTTATGGCCAAATTTGTTTATTACTTCTTTCATTTGCAAGTCTACTCTTCCCATGTAGAGTAGTTCTCTACCTATTAAACTCCTTGTACACTAGCACCCAGTCATACTTCTCAACCAAAAGTCTCCACTCTTTGCCAACATAAATGGTTTATTCCAATCTGCCCTCTAAAAATCTGATATTTATTTCTAATGCTAAATATTTCCTTTAGTTGCTCTATCATTTAAAATGGCTTATTTCTTCCCTATATCTATAAAAATTCTACCAACCCTTGAAAAATATATATCTCATACCAGGTTTTTAACAAGGATTCTATTGACCTTTATCTTAGCTTAATTCTTACACTATTGAGAATTTGAAGCTGGGATGATTTAAGATCATCTCATGGATTTAGGTATATTTTAGCCAGCATCCAAGGCTTTTTACTTCCTCCTCTATACCATGCTTTTGAATTGAGAATATTCAGTCAGGTAGATGACTAGACCACTTGGTTCCTTAGAGTAATATTTGTATGCTGGCATTTACTTACAACTGAGATGATCACAAATAATAATCTATAATTCATTCTAATAGGAAGCTATGTAAAATACTGATAGAGAACTAATCCTAATTAACTATTATTTCAGGCAATATGCTTATAAATTTTATAAGAGGAAGAAAGGAAAGCAACTAACAATATTAAAGAATAAATTAGCAGATTACAGTTGCAATGTTGCAGATGCCTCTATAAAGTGGTTGCTCTTTCTGAGTAATAATCTGACAAAAAAATAAATGCCACAAGGCTGTATATAACCTTTGACCCAATAAGTCTTCTTGGATCATGATAGCCAGACAAAATGGGGAAAAATAAGTAATATAAATACTGCAACTCTGTGACATAATTAAAAGTAACAAATATTTGGGAGGCCGAGGCGGGTGGATCACGAGGTCAGGAGATGGAAACCATCCTCACTAACATGGTGAAACCCCGTTTCTACTAAAAATATAAAAAATTAGCCAGGCATGGTGGCAGGCACCTGCAGTCCCAGCTACTCAGGCGGCTGAGGCAGGAGAATGGCGTGAATCCGGGAGGCAGAGCTTGCAGTGAGTGGAGATTGCCCCACTGTACTCCAGCTTGGGCAACACAGCGAGACTCTGTCTCAAAAAAAAAAAAAAGTAACAAATATGTCATTATGTTAATATATGAAAATGCTCACATACTTTATATGTGTGTATAATATTTAGTAAAAAGAAAATAGAAAATGGTGGGTACATATGGATTATGACAATTTCAGGGAAATATTTTAATTACAATTAATAATTGAAGAAGTAAAATTAAATTTTCATTACATTTACAATGATAATAGCTGTTATTGGCAGAGTTTGTTAGAATGTAATATATTTTCACATATGTGTGCTTTCATATATGTACTTAAAAACACAATTTTAATATTGTAGAATAGTGGCTGTACTCACCTTCCCGTCTGGGAGTTCCATGTAGCCTTCTATATCAGTAGTAGTTGTTTTGCCAAATCGACCTAGTGATCCCTGCAGCTTGAGACCTGTGAATGTAAAAGCCATTTCCCAGAACCTACAAACAAGAAAGAGACTGAATGTACCTCAAAGATATTTTATTGATTTTTATTTTAATATGACCCATTTGCATATTTCAGAGTTGCATATATTATTTCATTCATTCATTCATTTATTTATCTGATTAAGATTTATTAAGTATCTACTACCTGTCAGGCAAGGTTCTAGGCAATATGAATTCAGCAATGATCAAAATAGGTGAAATATAAAATTTCCTGCCTTCACGCATCTTATATTTTAGGGCTGTGCTACCTAATGCAGTAGCCTCCAGCTGTGTGTGACTATTTAAATTTAGATTTAAAGTAATTAACATAAAATAAAATCAAAATGTTAGTGTTTCAGTCACACTAGCCAATTTCAAGTGCTCAGTAACTACATGTGGCTGGCAGTCACTGTATTAGACAGCATAGAACATTCCCAGTCTGTCAGAAAGTTCTCTTAGACAGTATTGTTTTAGAAGATATAAAAGTTTTCCAAAGAATTCTAATTTACAAACTGTGTGACTTTGAGCACTTTTCTAGATCACCCTGTGCCTTCATTTTCTCAGGGATAAAATGAGAAAATTAGTAACACCTACCTCATAAAACTGTTGAAAAATTTTTAGAACAGTGCCTAGCATATCAAAGCAATCAATAAATGTTATTACTAACATTTTCTTATTAATAGTCTAAACAAATGGACAGGATGATGAAGACCACATAGAAAAAGAAGAAATATACAAGTAGATATAAAATAGATAATTGAGAGTATCAACAAGCCAATGATACAAAGCCAAAAGCCTAGATAGCCAACATCCTGTCCAAGGGAATGGTAGGTCCCCTGATGATATGCTTCCATATACTCTGGGTTCCTTCATAGCACTTCACACATGAAATTAACTGTTCAATGTCTGCCTTTTCCCCAAAGATATGGGGCATAGAAAATACAGATTTTACTAAATAATCAGAAAATATAAGAAATTGGAAAATTTTAACATATAGCTAGCAGAAGTTTATTTGAAAATTCCCCAAAGATTACAATTAAAAATCTGCTCAATTAGTCTATATTTCTAATGAGTGAATAATAAAAAGACCAGATTTAAATTGAGACAAGAGGAATTTAGGATAGATAAAAATGTCTTTCTCTTAAAGAGACTCTGATAATCAAGTTATGGGCAGCTCTGGGGTGGTAGAAGATTGTTACGCAAATGCATGAGACAAAGGGGAACAAAGATAGAGAAAGACAAGATCATTGCACCCTGGAAATAGACAAGGGTATGATACAATGAAAAGAGCATGAAGTTTGGAGCAAGACATAAGATCAAGAGTAGGCTCTGCCACTGTTTCGTATTGAGTGTTCCTTGTCAGGAATGATACTGTGATAATTCTTATCTTACAGATGAAGACTGAGTTGCTACAAACAAGAAATTCAGTAGTGGATGTGAAAGCTCAATATGAATTTGGAAATACCATCCCGATTTTAGTTATTAAGACACTACACAAACTCTTTTAGGAGTTGGAGCCTACAAAAAGGCAGCAGACTATAGTTAAAAGTCCTTATTTGGCTGGGCATAGTGGCTCACGCCTGTCATCCCAGCACTTTGGGAGGCCGAGGTGGGTGGATCACCTGAGGTCGGGAGTTCAAGACCAGCCTGACCAACATGGAGAAACCCAACTCTACTAAAAATACAAAATTAGCCAGGCATGGTGGTGGGTGCTTGTAGTCCCAGCTACTCAGGAGGCTGAGGCAGGAGAATCGCTTGAACCCAGCGGGTGGATGTTGCGGTGAGCTGAGATCACACCATTGCACTCTAGCCTGGGCAACAAGAGCAAAACTCCATCTCAAAAAAAAAAAAGCTCTTATTTTATCTATGCTGTTTGCAGAAACAAAATCCCACATATCTAATTAGAAAAGGGGCATTACTAGTTAGCTTTTAAAATAACATACTTTTAAATAATTCTAATGTTAACCAAAACAGCAAAAAAAAAAAAAAAGTCTCCAGCTCTTAGATCCTCTTAGAAAAATACTCCTGTGATACATACTAGCACCTCTATTGGTTACCCGACCTACTTGATGTGGCCTGATCCTGATGTAGTAAGCTGCTCTTCATTATCAGGATTGAAAGTAACCTTAAAAACTTCCTGAGAAAAAGCTTTTGTCCTCAGTATGGGTTGTTCCTCTTTCCAGTTCCAGATAGTCAGTGTGTAGTCAGGGTTGCTACCGACAGACGCCAGCAAGGTACCGCTGTAGTTAAAGTTCACATAAGCATATCCCTTCTCAGTCCCATCTGGAAGGATAAATGGAAGCCTAATAAATAAGGGCACATTTATTTCATTTTCAAAAACATGATGTAAAAAAATAGAGAGGGAGTCAGCCCATGGTGATGTAAGAATGCCAAGAATACCCTAAAGGAACAATTCCAAAAACATTCACCATCTTTAGCTTTAGAATGAATTATGTTATATGAAGGGGGAGGGTAAAGAAATCTTAATCACATATTGCACGAGAAAAACACTTTGAAAACATATTCCATTTTATGGCATGGGGAGAAACACAAAGCATATTAGATAGCAGTGTCAGAGTGTCAGACAGCAGTGTCCAGAGTGGCTCCAACTGGAATAGGAGCTGGGTAAAATGAGGCTGAGACCTACTGGGCTGCATTCCCAGGAGGCTGGGCATTCTAACTCACAGGATGAGATAGGTAGTTGGCACAAGATACAGGTCAAAAGACCCCACTGATAAAACAGGATGTGGTAAATACAATGGCCAAAAACCACCAGATTCAAGATGGTGATGAAAGCAACCTCTGGTCTTCCTCACTACTCATTATATGCTAATTATAATGCATTAGTATGTTAAGGACACTCCCAGCAGCACCATGACAGCTTATAAATACCATGGCCACATCAGAAAGTTACCTTATATGGCCTAAAAAGGGAGGAACCCTCAGTTCCAGGAATTGCCCACCCTTTTCCTGTCTGGAAACCTCATGAATAATCCACTCCTTGTTTAGCATATAATCAACAATAACTATGAGTATTCTTAGCCAAGCAGCCCGAGCCACTGCTTGGGCTCTGCCTATGGAGTAGCCATTCTTTTATTGCTCCATACTCTGCCTATGGAGTAGCCATTCTTTTATTCCTTTACTTTCTTAATAAACTTGTTTTCATTTTACTCTATGGATTCACCTCAAATTCTTTCTTGCACAAGGTCTAAGAACCCTCTCTTGGGGTCTGGATCAGGACCGCTTTCCCATAACAATTCCATTAAATAAATCATTTTTCTTTTTTTCTTTATTTCTTCTAAAACACCAAAGATACATCTGCAGATCATGCAAGTTTGTTACATAGGTAAACGTGTGCCATCGTGGTTTGCTGCACCTATTGACCTATCCTCTAAGTTCCTTCCCCTCACCCCCACCCCCCAACAGGCCCTGGTGTGTGTTGTTCACCTCTCTGTGCCCATGTGTTCTCAATATTCAACTCCCATTTTGAGTGAGAATACACAATGTTTGGTTTTCTGTTCCTGTGTTAGTTTGCTGAGGATGATGGCTTCCAGCTTCATCCATGTCCCTGCAAAGGACATGATCTCATTCCTTTTTACGGCTGCATAGTATCCCATGGTGTATATGTACCACATTTTCTTTATCCAGTCTATCATTGATGGGCACTTGGGTTGGTTCCATGTTTTTGCTATTGTAAATAGTACTGTAATAAACATACATGTGCATGTCTCTTTACAGCAGAATGATTTATATTCCTTTGGGTATATACCCAGTAATGGCATTGCTGGGTCAAATGGTATTTCTGGTTCTAGATCCTTGAGGAATCTGTCTTCAACAAGGGTTGAATTAATTTACATTCCCACCAACAGTGTAAAAGTGTTCCTATTTCCCCAGAGCCTTCCCAGCATCTATTGTTTCCTGACTTTTTAATAATTGCCATTCTGACTGGCACGAGATGGTATCTCATTGTAGTTTTGATTTGCATTTTTCTGATGATCAGTGATGTTGAGCTTTTTTTCATATGCTTGTTGGCTGCATAAATGTCTTCTTTTGAGAAGTATCTGTTCATATCCTTTGCCCATTTTTTGATGGAATTGTTTTTTTCTTGTAAATATGTTTAAGTTCCTTGTAAATTCTGGATATTAGACCTTTGTCAGACGGGTAGACTGCAAAAATTTCTCCCTCTCTATAGGTTGCTTGTTCATTCTGATGATAGTTTCTTTTGCTGTGCAGAAGCTCTTTAGTTTAATTAACTCCCCTTTGTCAATTTTGGCTTTTGTTGCAATTGCTTTTGGCTTTTTTGTCATGAAGTCTTTGCCCATGCCTATGTCCTGAATGGTATTGCCTAGGTTTTCTTCTAGGGTTTTTATTGTTTTTGGTTTTACATTTAAGTCTTTAATCCATCTTGAGTTAATTTTTGTATAAGGTGTAAGGAAGAGGTCCAGTTTCAGTTTTCTGCATATGACTAGCCAGTTTTCCCAGCACCATTTACTGAATAGGAAATCCTTTCCCCATTGCTTGTTTTTGTCAGGTTTGCCAAAGATCAGATGTGTGGTGCTATTTCTGAGGTCTCTGTTCTGCTCCATTGGTCTATATGTCTGTTTTGGTACCAGTACCATGCTGTTTTGGTTACTGTAGCCTTGTAGTGTAGTTTGAAGTCAGGTAGTATGATGCCTCCAGCTTTGTTCTTTTTGCTTAGGACTGTCTTGACTGTATGGGGTCTTCTTTGATTCCACATGAAACTTAAAATAGCTTTTTCTAATTCTGTGAAGAATGCTAATGGTATTTTGATGGGAATACCATTGAATCTATAAATTACTTTGGGCAGTATGGCCATTTTTACAATATTGATTCTTCCTATCCATAAGCATGGAATGTTCTTCCATTTGTTTGTGTCCTCTCTTCCTTCCTTGAGCAGTGGTTTGTAGTTCTCCTTTAAGAGGTCCTTCACATCCCTTGCTGGCTGTGTTCCTAGGTATTTTATTCTCTTTGCGGTGATTGTGAATGGAAGTTCATTCATAATTTGGCTCTCTGCTTGCCTATTGTTGGTGTATAGTAATGCTTGTGATTTTTGCACATTGATTTTGTATCCTGAGACTTTGCTGAGGTTGTTTCTCAGTTCAAGAAGTTTTTGGGATGAGATGATGGGGTTTTCTAAACATAAAGTCATGTCATCTGCAAACAGTGACAACTTGACTTCCTTTCTTCCTATTTGAATACGCTTTATTTCTTTCTCTTGCCTGACTGCCCTGGCCAGAACTTACAATTCTATGTTGAATAGGAGTGGTGAGAGAGGGCATCCTTGTCTTGTACCAGTTTTCAAAGAAAGTGCTTCCAGCTTTTGCTCATTCAATATGATATTTGCTGTGGGTTTGTAATAAATAGCACTTATTATTTTAAGATATGTTCCATCAATACCTAGTTTATTGAGAGTTTTTAACATGAAGGGATGTTAAATTTTGTCGAAGGCCTTTTCTGCATCTACTGAGATAATCATGTGGTTTTTTACTTTGGTTCTGTTTATGTGATGGATTATGTTTATTGATTTGTGTAAGTTGAAGCAGCTTTGCATACCAGGGATGAAGGCAATGTGATCGTTTTTTGAAGTGCTGCTGAATTCAGTTTGCCAGTATTTTATTGAAGATTTTTGCATTGATGTTCATCAGGGATATTGGCCTGAGGTTTTCTTTTTTTTTGTTGTGTCTCTTCCTGGTTTTGGTATCAGGATGATGCTGACTTTGTAAAATGAGTTAGGAAAGAGTCCCTCCTTTTCAAATGTCTGGAATAGTTTCAGAAAGAATGGTAGCAGCTCCTCTTTGTATTTCTAGTAGAATTCAGCTGTGAATCCATCTGGTCCTGGGCTTTTTTTGGTTGGTAGGCTATTAATTACTGCCTCAATTTCAGAGTGTGTTATTGGTCTATTCAGGGATTCAACTTCTTTCTGGTTTAGTCTTGGTAGGGTGTATGCTTTCAGGAATTTATCCATTTCTTCTAGATTTTCTAGTTTATTTGCATAGAGGTGTCTATAGTATTCTCTGATGGTATTCTGTATTTCTGTGGGGTCAGTGGTGATATCCACTTTATTTTTTTTTATTGTGTCTACTTGATTCTTCTCTCCCTTCTTCCTTACTAGTCTTGCTAGTGGTTTACCTATGTTGTTATTTTTTTCAAAAAACCAGCTCCTGGATTCATTCATTTTTTTGGAGGGTTTTTCTGTCTCTATTTCCTTTTGTTCTTCTCTGATCTTAGTTATTTATTGTCTTCTTCTAGCTTTTGGATTAGTTTGCTCTTGCCTCTCTAGCTCTTTTAATTGTGATGTTAGGGTGTCAATTTGAGATCTTTCTGGTTTTTTGATGTGGGCATTTAGTGCTATAAATTTCCCTCTTAACACTGCTTTAGCTGTGTCCTAGAGATTCTGGTACATCATCTCTTTGCTCTCATTGGTTTCGAAGAACTTCTTGATTTCTGCCTTAATTTCATTATTTACACAGGAGTCATTCAGGAGCAGGTTGTTCAATTTCTATGAAATTGTGTGGTTTTTAGTGAGTTTCTTAATCCTGAGTTCTAATTTGATTGCACTGTGATCTGAGAGACTGTTTGCTATGATTTCAATTCTTATGTATTTGCTGAGGAGTGTTTTACTTCCAATTATGTGGTTGATTTTAGAATAAGTGTCATGTAGCACTGAGAAGAAGGTATATTCTGTAGATTTGGAGTAGAGAGCTCTGTAGACGTCTACTAGGTCCACTTGATCCAGAGCTGAGTTCAAGTCCTGAATATCCTTGTTAATTTTCTGTCTTGTTGCTCTAATACTGACAGTGGGGTGTTAAATTCTCCCACTATTATTGTGTGGGAGTCTAAGTCTCTTTGTAGGTCTCTAGGAACTTGTTTTATGAATCTGGGTGCTCCTGTATTGGGTGCATATATAGTCACAATAGTTAGCTCTTCTTGAATTGTTCCTGTTACCATTATGTAATGCCCTTCTTTGCCTTTTCTGATTTGTGTTAGTTTAAAATCTGTTTTGTCAGAGACTAAGATTGCAACCCCTGCTTTTTTTTTTTCCTTCCCATTTACTTGGCAAAATTTCCTCCATTTCTTTGTTTTGAGCCTGTGTGTGTCTTTGAAGGTAAGATGGGTCTCCTGAATTACAGCACACCAATGGATCTTGACTCTGTATCCAGTTTGCCAGTCTGTGTCTTTTAATTGGGGCATTTAGCCCATTTACATTTAAGGTTAGTATTGTTGTGTGTGAATTTGAATAAATCTCTTTTCTGTCTTCCACTGGTTCTGTTTCTCTGGAGAACCTTGACTTATAAAATAACCTTCTTCTTCAGAATGTTATTATCCTTGTACATGAAATATTTAAATGTGCTTCTGGACTCACCTCGAAGGATTCTGTATGGTCTCAGAGAAGGATATTCATAAATGATAATATCTGGAAAACTCCCTTTTTCAGCTACTATGAAGTAAGTTTTATGTGGATGAACCTAAAAAAGATAAAATTTCACCAAAATATTAAAAGAAAGATTTTTGTATAAATAGGCTGATATATGCAGTATTTAGCATCCACTATTTTATAATTTGTTATTAGGCTTTACTCTAATAGAAAACTCAAAAATGGGCATCAAATAAATATCTGATGATGGATACAACTGAAACTGAAAACTAGAATACACATTTTAAGTTTTACTTTAAGACAGTCATTTCTAACTCTGCAATTTTTTTTAATTGCCATTGGAAGAGCTAGAACAATGGTTCTCAATCTTTAATGTGCATCAGAATCCATTGAAGGGCTTATTAAAACACAGATTGCAAGCCCTAATCCCCAGAGTTTCTGACTTAATAGGTCAGGCTGGGACTCAAGAATTTGCATTTACATGTCTAACAAGGTAATTTCTAACTAGGTGATTTACATTCTAACAAGGTGATTTACATTTCTAACAAGATGATGTTGATGCAGCTAGTTTGGAGACCTTGCTTTGAGAACAACTAAGTGAGATGAATTGTCTACCCTACATATAAATCAACCTAAATTTTGTATAGAAAAGCTCATGGATTGTATGGGATTCTTGTTTCCAGACCAGGTTACATCACAATTTTTTAAATTTCACTGTGGAAAAAACTTACAAACGAATGAAACTTACTAGAAGTGAGATGTAATATTTCCAAGCCAGACACAGAGGAAATTACAGTAATTGTGCCCTGGATAAACTATTTGTGTCAGTATTTTCAAAGATAACCATATAAGTTGGATAAAATAGTATGTTCATTTCTGTTATTTTTGTCTATTGGTAAGCCAAATGTATAGGAAGGGTAAATCACCAGTCAAAAAATGAAAATAAAAATAAGCTGTTATAAGGATAAGCTATTTAAAACACATATGATGCTTATAAAATTCTGTTTTCAGATATTATTTCACATCTCCTGATTATATATAAGACAAAGAGCCTGGTTCTCAGATATAGATTGCTAATCATGGTACCCAAGATAACATTGTTTCCTTTAAATTTTACACCAACCTTGTGAGCTTGGATACCACTATTATCTCCATCTTATTGATGAGTAAACTGAGACACAGAGTTTAAGTAACTTGCCTGCAGTCACACAGTCTACAATGTGTTAAGTGTAAGAGATAGGATTCAAGCCAAATGTTAGAATCAAGAAACAAATGGGACTAAGAAATAGCAGATCTCAAGGAGGTAGGGGAAATGGAGTAAGACCATATCTATCTAGATTCCCATTTGTAAAGAAATATGGTGTAGAACATGTGATCAAAGAAATCAGGATGAAGATTCAGGCAAATCCTTTACCCTTCTAGGTCTTGTATACAGTAAGTTAAAAAGTTTCTGCCTCTCATATTGGAAATTGCTGTGGGGTTGGGTTTGGTAGTTTTTTTTATTTATTTATTTATTTATTTATTTATTTATTGAGACACAGTCTCACTCTGTCATCCAGGCTGGAGTGCAGTGGCACGATCTCTGCTGTCTGCAATCTCAGCCTCCCAGGCTTAAGCAATTCTCATGCCTCAGCCTCCCAAGTAGCTGGGATTATAGGTGTGTGCCACCACACCTGGCTAATTTTTGTATTTTTAGTAGATATGGGGTTTCACCATGTTGGCCAGGCTTGTCTTGAACTCCTGGCCTCAAGTGATCCACCCACCTCTGCCTCCCAAAGTGCTGTGATTACAGGCAGGAGCCCCTGCACCAAGCCCGCAGTTTTATTTTTGGCGAAGAACTGGAATTAGTAAATCATTTACTTTACACTCAACACAGAGATTCACCCTAGCTTTTCCAGGTAGGGTGCCCAAACACTTTTCTCATAGCCTTGCTAAAGTATTTCTCAACCATAACTGGATAACTGTTTCAGAAAAGATGAGGTAACATGGACAGTGGAGGCAAGGCCTCTGTCACTACCCAGGCTTCAACAGCTCCAGCACACACAGAGAAAAGGCCTTGTGGACATAAAATTGCTCAACATCCAGGTGGATGAGGATTAGGATTAGCTTTTTTTTTTTTTTTTTTTTTTTGAGACAGAGTCTTGCCCTGTCACCCAGGCTGAAGTGCAATGGCACAATCTCAGCTCACTGCAACCTCCACCTCCCAGGTTCAAGTGGTTCTCCTACCTCAGTCTCCTGAGTAGCTGGGATTACAGGCCTGCACCACCGTGCCTGGTTAATTTCTTGTATCTTTAGTAGAGACAGGGTTTCAACACATTGGCCGGGCTGGTCTTGATCTCCTGACCTCGTGATCTGCCCGCCTCCTCCTCCCAAAGCGCTGGGATTACAGGCGTGAGCCACTGTGCTTGGCCAGGATTAGCATTCTTGACCACACTATACCTCTGACTACTGTCCTCAAACCAAATTATTTTATAACAAAATATTAAAATGGAAATTTTAAAGCTATTATTGGCCACAGAGTAATAGATAAATAAGTGATAATTAGATGTTTCTTGGTCCCCTGCAGATGGTGTGGACCTCAGGGTCCTGAAACCTCATAGGCCCCAATTGACTTCCCTCCACAAAATCCACGACCCTCATGTTGGGCCCATGGCTATCTGCACACAGCTATTGCCACATTATCATGCACTTGTGTGTCTAGTTTTTGTTTCTCTTTTTACAAATATAGGTCTTGTCTCTTTAGATGGATTTTAAACTCTGAATTCATAGAGGTCATGAGTTCTTCTTCATTTAAATTCCCTACTATATGTTCTGTGTAGTGTTGGGTGCACAGTATTACATAATAAATTATTGCTGAACTTATTAATTAGTCTTAAAACAAACTCTCCGAGGACATGGACTTTTATCATGTATACATACTATATATAGATAGATGATCAAGAAAGAAACAACCATGATAGTATCTTTCACTCCATACATCTCAATATATCCTGTTTTCATAGTCAGTCTATGTCTATGTCCTGTCTATGTCTCACATTTTCCTCACCTTCTCCATTCCCATGGCCATGTGCCTGCTTCAGTCTTCAGATTAAGATTCTTTAAAATCTCCTTGCTCACCTCCACTTCTAATCTAAATATGAAAAACCTGCACGACTATGGGGAAGTCACCTAACCTCTATAAGCCCATTTCCTTATCTGCAAAAAGAAATAATAATATTATAATAGTGCACAGAGGTAATGATAGTGAATGAGTGTCTGTAATAACTGAATTGAAAATGCTTTGGAATAAAGACAGTTGTGCCTCTCATGTGATCCCACAATACTGTGTGTGCATGGTGATGGCATCTAACAACCATGTTGGCTGGTTCACAGAACAAGCAAAAAGATAGGGTTTTTGGGTTTTTTTTCTAATTTATTGAAGGCATACCCCAATGACGCCAATTCCTTCACCACTGCTACTTCGCAGGTAGATCTGTTCCTTGGTTTTCAAATTCAGAAAGATCAGTTGGTTCCCAGCTATGTATATTGCGATACTGTTGTCCAGAAGTTGTAGGTTAGCTCGCTTTCTACAGTCATAACCAAAAGAATGTCTGAGGAAAAGTTGCTAAGGAAAAGAAGTGAAAAACAATACCATCCTAGGGACTGGAAAAGTGATGAAATAAATACATTTTTAAATCTATACTCTTAGATGAAGATATGAGGTTGAAGTAGTTGAATTTTACCCTGAAACTCATGATTTTTCTATGTATTACTAACATTTTTTTTAATTACGTGAGAAACAAAAAGCAGGAAAAAAATAAACAAATAAATAAATAAATCAGGTGACTACCCCATACTCTGATTTAGTTACTATTTTAATTTTCCTGGGGAAATCCTGGCAGTCCATTAATTGTTTTTGCAAAAATAAATAAGGTTAAACTTACTTGGGTACCACAGACAGCAAAATTGTCACCTACATAATTATATTTTCCTCTCTCCCACTAAAACTAAATCATACTGTATAACATGGGAGAAAGTCTATATCTTGATCACCTTTGTATTCACAATGCCTGTTAAGTTTGTTGACTAACCATAGTAAAAATATTATACAGGCTTTTACCTTGATGTTGAAAGACAAGATGCTTAAAATACTAACATGTTTGTAAAATTTTAACACACCATTTGATAACATGATTATAATAAATTCACATAAATATAACTAAAATTTAATTCAAATCAACAAATTATGAAAATTAATATATAGCAAATAAATATATATGTAATTAATAGACTAATATTTCTTTTCTGAGCTTATTAGTATATGTATTGGTGTATAGGTAAGTAGTGTGTATGTATATGTGTGTGTGTGTGTGTATGCTATAGAGTAAAATTGTACTAATTCAAAATAGAGTGGTACCTAACTCAACTAAAGAGTTTCTGCACTGCAAAATAAATCATCAACAGATTATAAACAGATAACCTACAGAATGGGAGAAAATATTCCCAAACTATGCATCTGACAAAGGGCTTATATTCAAAATCTATAAGAAATTTAAAGTAATCAACAAGAAAATAACCCCACCAAAAAGCAGGCAGAGGACTTCAATAGACATTTTTCAAAAGAAGACACGCAAGTGGCCAACAAACATGAAAAACGCTCAACATCACTAATCATCAGTGAGATGCAAATCAAAACCACAATGAGATACCATCTCACACCAGTCAGAATGGCTATCATTAAAAAGTAAAAAAATAAGAGATGTCGGTGAGGCTGTAGACAAAAGCAAATGCTTATATACTATTAATGAGAATGTAAATCAGTTCAGCCACTGTGGAAAGCAGTCTGGAGATTTCTCAAAGAACTAAAAATAGAACTACCATTCAACCTAGTAATCCCTTTTCTGGGGATATACCCAGAGGAAAATCATTGTACCAAAAAGACACATGCACTCATATGTTTATCACAGCACTATTTATAACAGCAAAGACATGGAATCAACCCATCAGTGGTGCACTGGATAAAGAAAATGTGGCATATACACCATGAAATACTATACAGCCATGAAAAGAATGAAGTCATGTCCTTTGCATCAGCATGGATGCAGCTGGAGGCCATTATCCTAAGCAAATTCATGCAGAAACAGAAAACCAAATATTGCATGTTCTCACTTATAAGTAGGAGCTAAATCTTGGGTACACATAGACATAAAGACAGGAACAACAGATACTAGGAATTCCAAAGGGAGGGAGGGAGGGAGGGAAGGGGCAAGGCTGAAAAACTTCCTATTGGGTACTATGTTCACTACGTGGGTGATGAGATCAACAGAAGCCCTAACCTCAATATCACACAATATATCCTTGAAACAAACCTGCATGTGTACCCTCTAAATCTAAAATAAAAATTTTTTTTTAAAAAGAGATATAATCTAAGTTATATAAAACATCTTTTAAATGTATATTATTATGTTTGTCAAAATTAATATGCCCAAAATATAAATATAATAACCAAGTTAAATGAGATCAATCTATGAAAAAAACTAGAGTTGACAAAAGAAGCATGTCCTATAGTGTAGCTTAAGCAGATAGATTCTTTGTTCACAAGAATTTGTTGCTGAACATCAGAGTTGAAGGATCATTGGAGGAATTTGTATTTCTTGAGCCCTTGTTTAAAAAGAAATTCTGATTTTAGAGGATTCCACTTATTCATAAGTAAATAACAATTTTCAGAGAAAGAAATTATGTTAAAGTTTTAAGAAGAAAATGTAGAATGTAAAAAGAGAGATTTACATTAATGCAATTTAAATTGTGAAATATAAACAAATTATAACCAACCACAAGCAGCCTATCTCATTACCAAATAGTTAAATTGAAAGAGAGAGATAAAGCATTTCAGGGTACTGGATCTGTTCAAGAAAAAGAAATTTTATAAATTTAATAAAGACATAAATGTCTAAAATTAAATCTTGTATAGAAATATGAATGAATATGTGATCCAAATATGTAAATGAAGCTATTCAAGCCTCATGGAGGGAAGTTTTGCCCACCATCTTTTTAACTTCCTTCAAACCACTGCTCTCACCTCCCCTTCTTCCCGTCCTTTCTCTCTTCCCTGGTGGCAATATAAAACCTCAGAAGGCTAAAAGCATGTTAGTAGCTATGAGAATAGAAATTGGTTACTATCTCTTCACTATCTTAGATGAAAATTAGCAATTGGAGAAATTATCATTTATCTAATATTATTATATTTAATTTTAGCAGGAAAACTCCCTTTTACATGCTGCTGCCCTGACAAAAGGCTCTTTCAAACCCAGAATGGGTCAGATTGTAACTTCTAAAATTCCCCCCCTCTAAATTACAACTTACTGAGGGCAATGACTGCTTCTCTCCATCTCTATTTCCCAGAATGCCTAGCACACTGTCTTCAGTCTATTAGCAATTCAAGAAATGTTTGTTGAATTATTCAATTCATTAATTTGTGCATAACTAGAATCTGATCCTTTCCTTTTTTTTTCTTTTTTTTTTTTTTTGAGGTAGGGTCTCACTTTGTCACCCAGGCTGGAGTGCAGTGGCATGAACATGGCTCCCTGCAGCCTCAACTTCCCAGGCTCAAGAGATTCTCCCACCTCAGCCCCCCAAGTAGCTGGGACTACAGGTGTGCACCACTACACCTGGTTAATTTTTGTATTTTTTGTAGAGACAGAGTTTTGCCATGTTGCTCAGGCTGGTCTCGAACTCCTGAGCTCAAGTGATCTGCCTGCCAAGCCTCCCAGGGTGCTAGGATTACAGGTCTGAGCCGCTGCGCCTGGCCTGATCCTTTCCTTTTAATCCCAGGGGACAGCAACAGACCCTTAGTGGAGTTCTGAAAATCTTAAAATGTGTTTTGATGTACCTTCAGCTCCCTTTGTTTTATCTCACCTTCTCTTCTGACTTGCCTCTTCTTAAATTCCTGTCAAAGACTCAGAGCTTTCAACGTTTGTTCATGGCCATCTAGGAATTTCACTTTAAAATTGTTTAAACACGGTTAAGTTCTGTATAATCTCTTTTAAAATTATACCATGGTTTAAGTGATACTTTATAAACGGCACATTTCTTGCTATTAAAAGAAAACTTTAGCCAAATTAAATTTAACAGAGTTTAATTGAGCAAAGAACAATTCAAGAATTGGACAGCCTTCTGAGTCAGAGTAGGCCCAGAGACTCCAGTACAGCCACGTGCAGGAAGATTTATGGACTGAAAAAAGAAAGTGATGTACAGAAAACAAAAGTGAGGTACAGAAATAGCCGAATTGGTTACAGCTTGGCATCTGCCTTATTTTAACACAATTTGAACAGTTGGCCACCTTTGACCAAAACTCGGTAACTGGCTCAAGAGTAGGCTAGAGTCTAACTCCCTTTAGGTTATAGTTCACCAGGTACAAAGAAACCTGTAGGCTGAACTCAAAGTATATAAGGAGGCAGCTTTAGGCTAAACTTGATTTAACATTGCTAAAATTTAGAAGACACAAATTTAAAAACTGAAGTAGAGGGCTGGGCGCGGTGGCTCACGCCTGTAATCCCAGCACTTTGGGAGGCCAAGACGGGCAGATCACAAGGTCAGGAGTTCGAGACCAGCCTGGCCAATATGGTGAAACCCAATCTCTACTAAAAATACAAAAATTAGCCAGGTGTGGTGGTGCACGCCTGTAGTCCCAGCAACTCAGAAGGCTGAGGCAGGAGAATTGCATGAACCCAGGAGGCGGAGGTTGCAGTGAGCAGAGATCTTGCCATTGCACTCCAGCCTGGGCGACAGAGCGAGACTCCATCTCAAAAAAACAAACAAACAAAACAAAACAGGCAAAAACTAAAGTAGAATCAATATAATATATTAATAATCTTTAAAGGGTTAATTAAAAGAGTACTTAGGGAATACATGATGGCTGACTTGTTCTTCCTAGAATTCCTCACAAGATATAGAGATTATATATGTTCATCTCCAGAGAGGAGAACTAAATCTAATGGGGGCCATCCCAGTGAGGCAGAATCTTATTCAAGGCCCAAAAAGCTCTCTAGTGAGCCATGTAAAAGTGGGGTAGGCTACTTTGTGATTTTCCTGGTGTTGAAAATGTTTAAGAAAAGGCTATAGTTTATACAGCCACCCATCCAGCATGAATAGAGAGAATTCATATATTGGAATAAAAGTTGAGGTTCTTCTGACTCTGCTGTTTAGAATCTAGGCATGTTTGTCTAATACAGACCCTGCCATCCTGGAGCAGTGAGAAGGCAGGGCACTGCCAAACCATCTCGGAGTTTTTTCAGAGTACATATGCCCAAGCCCCTCTCCACATAGAACTAGCACAGTAGGTCCAGGAAGGCATCTGAGCATTGGGTACTTTAGGAAAACCTTCCAGGGGACTCTAATATACCACCCCACCCCATTCAGGGAAGGAAGGCTAAAAGAAAGCAAACAGCATAACTTTTGACAGAAACTTGTCCAAAGATAAGGAAAAAAAAAAAGCCATGAAGAGAGAAAATTCCAGGTTACAAGATGATTCAGCGTGAATTAGTTTAGTTACACCATGGATTTAATAACATGTTCTATTTTTATGTTTTATTTAAAAAGCAAAACTGAGTCAGTGAGTACACCACTCTGTCTCTGTAAATATTCCTTATGTAAGAGGCCAGTTGGTGGTTTAGGCCATGTGGTGATAACTACTAACTATCCAAAAGGCAAGCATAGTAAATTGCCAGCTAAGGACCTCAATGGAAACTGTCTTCTAACTACCTGCATTGCAAACCTAACATCATAATGTGATGACAAACACTAAATCCCCTTGTCAATCATCCCCGCTTCTACATATCTTCAAAGACTCTTATTTTCCAGACCAATTAAAACTTGCTATTTTGTGCCCTATTTCCTAAGAATTGTCTTCTCTGATAGCTCATCTGATATAATGTGAAAGTACTAATACCTTACAACGGACAGATGCATAAGTGTTTCAAAAAGGGAAATTGATTAATTAACTTGATAGGCATTGGCAAAAGTAAATGGGAATAAGAAGCCTTCTGGTTTCCTTCACTCAGGTCTCATGAACTGCAGCCTTTCCACTTGTGCAAAGGACAGCCAGAAAAACATCATTTCTCTTTATGGTTATTTGGCATCAAACAAAAGCTTAGTTTAAATTAAGATCATGCATTTCTATCAAATCTCTAAGAACTCAAGTTTCTTAGAATTACCTAAGATGGGTTGGCACACTTTTTTTGTAAAGGGCAGGTAGTAAATAGTTTCGGCCTTGTAAGCCAGATGGTCTCTGTCACAACTACTTATCTCTGTCTTTGTTGTGTGATGGCAGCCATAATAAACAAAATGCAAGCAAATGGATGTGGCTGTGTTGCAATAAAACTTGATTTACTAAAACAGGTGGGAGGGTACATTTGGGCTCCCCGGGCTATAGTTTGCTGACCTCTGACCTAAGAAATGAAAATACCAAAATTATACATATTTAGCCAGGGTGGATACACGAGTGTGAGAAGATCCAGTGGTATGTCTGAATCCAGAGTCACAAAAGGCATCGAAGCAAGCTCCATATAATCATAGAAGAAGCTCTCTGATATTTTCTTCTTAACTTCCTCCTCTGCCTCTTCCACAGCTGGGGCAGGGGTTTGCTGAGATACTAAAAAAATAAAATAATTTAAGAAGAATGATATGGTTTGGCTGTGTCCCCACCCAAATCTCACCTTGAATTGTAGTTCCCATAATCTCCACATGTCGTGGGAGAGACCTGGTAGGAGGTAATTGAATCACAGGGGCTATTACTTCCATGCTGTTCTCATGATGGTGAATGAGTTCTTACAAGATCTGATGGTTTTATAAGGGACATTTCCCTCCTTCACTCTGCACTTCTCCTTGCTGCCATCATGTGAAGGACATGTTTGCTGCCCTTTCTGCCACAATTGTAAGTTTCCTGAGGCCTCCCCAGCCATGCAGAACTGTGGGTCAAGTAAACCTCTTTCCTTTATAAATTACCCAGTCTCAGGTATGTCTTTATTAGCAGCGTGAGAACGGATTAATACAAAGAGTGTCTGGTAAATCCAAAATTGTATTTCGCAGAGACAGGAGGAATGTACACAGCCTGCAATACTCTAGCATTACCTACTACTACTGGCCTGAAGATAGGACACAGTCATCAGTGAGCAAGGAAGGAAGAACCATCAGGCCCATGTGCATCAGGAGTAAATGCTGAGTTCTGGTCTGTCATGGTGCAAGAGTCTCTAAGGGGAACTCCCAATTACTTCCAAGGGAGAGTTGAACTCCCACTAATCTGTAGTGGAACAGTTTTTATACCTTCTTAAAACCCAGAAGAATGAGTATCAGAGTACTGTATGTGATCCTCAGAAATAAAAACCACAAGTCTAGGGCTGCTAAAGTACCCTACCAAAATATGTACAATACTTGCCCTTTTATCATTCCCACACATAAACACATCCTGCAGATTTTTCTTTCTATGGATTTATAACTGTTCCATTAGTCTGTGCTTTGTCTTTAAAATAGTGACAATTACTGACAGAAAACTAATAATACCTACCTCTAGTGCTTTGCAAATCATCATACTGAAATGAACTCAAACTTCCTTCCAAACGTTCCTCATCTGAGTCTTCTTCTAAATATGATTCTTCCCCTTCAGTAAATGTTTCATCTGTGGCATCTTCTAAAAATGTGTCATCTTCTTGAACAGGAGCTATTAAAATTTGTTTTAATAACTTCTAAATTTTGATTAAACATTTTCTTACATCTAAAGCAGCTAAAACTTCCAATTTGCTTGTGCTATAGATGTAATAAATTCTAATACATACTCAAAAATTTCTAGAAGAATCATTTTATTTGGTCAGTCTTGTAACTTTACAAAATAAAAAAGGCTTTTCTGTTTTTTAATCTCCATTTTCACTTCATTTCCAGTCTATTTCCTATCACTAAATACTTACAATAAAAAGATAAAGAAAAAAAGAGGTTAGTATGCTGCTATCATAATTTCAACTAAATTCAATTTTACCAACTTTTATAGGGAACCTGTTACGTTAAAGACAAATAAGGCTTATTGTCTTTCTCTGAGTATGATGATTTCTCTTGGAAGTGATATCACAGGAATAAGTTGGAATATTGGCTTTAGGACAAGCTGGGAATGAGAACTGGGATAGGAGTAAAATGGCCCCAGGTATAAGCCAACATTCAGATCAAGTCCAAACATGGGGATGGTTAAAATATACAATGCCAAGTAGGATGGGTATACTTTCATATAGGGCTAGGTGAATTTTCAGAAGAATAAGGAAGAAAAGGCAAATGTACTACTAAGTACCAGAGCTACGTAGTAGATCTGAGATGAGGCTAAAGATTAGGAACAAAGCCCAACACTAATATGAATAAGATCAAAAAGCTGAGCCAACACAATTAGTTGCAGAACAGGACAGAGTTCCTTAGGATTCATGTATTTGGATGACAAGAAAGTAATACTGGGTGCTTAAATCAGCCAAACAGATTCCCCAAGTGGAGGCCCTGGAGAACTATTCTCTAATAATACTTTAGCTCTTTCTTGTGACTGTAGTAACCAAAGACTATTTCCTCATTTCAAGATTACAGCACTACAAGCATAACACTCCTAACTGCTGGGTTCCCCGGGAAAGGAGTTAGAACTGGTAGATAAGGTGATCACTGATTAACGAATTGAGAGTGAATACAGATGAAGGAGAAGAGGTAACAAAAAATAATGGGTATTCTGAGACTGGAGAAGGATTGTGCCTCTGAGGGAAAACTAGAGTTTGGGGAAAAAAAACTAATTGGGCAGGAAGTAGGCACATTAAACCAAGCTGATGAATCAGCACACTTAGGCAACTTTGTGAGGGCTGGATATTTCCATAATTTTTATAATCCTGAAATAGAT
The DNA here is from genome assembly GCF_049350105.2 of Macaca mulatta. NCBI lineage: Eukaryota > Metazoa > Chordata > Mammalia > Primates > Cercopithecidae > Macaca > Macaca mulatta. Next base: position 170,291,268 of record NC_133407.1, on the reverse strand, counting down.
GGGTGGAAGACTTATGGTTTGAAGAATAGATCAGTATTTGCCTTTCTATTCTTTGAAATAATCTAAAATCAACATTGAGAATAAATGCCAAAAACACAAACTCCATTTTTTTTGTAGAACTAGAAGCAGTTAAAACTCAAAATCATGAATGGATGGCAGGGCTGCTGGCAAAACGGCTGGCAAAATTAGTGGAGACTGAACAAGGATAGGTGCCGGAGGAAGCAAAGGAAAGTGACCAAGGAGAAAGGAATGCCATAACTGTAGATATCAAAAAGAATCTGCTGGGATTTTTGCTGTATGACCCACAATTTTATACGTGAGTTTCTTCATTTTTTTGTTTGTTTGCTTCCTCCAGCCAATGTACGTAGCAAGCTTTGGGGCCTCTCCTCTGCAGCTATCACAGAGATACTGCTTCCCACAAACAGTTTGCCTCTGTGATTCCTTATTTACCTCTACCTTTTCCATGAGATTGAGAACACTGTAAGAAAGCCTACAAATGCTATGGTTGCACATACAGAAAAATCCGTAAGGCTACTTTATAAAAAAATTAATAAGAACTAAATTATAATTTATTATAATTTTTAAAAGAGTTCAGCATGGTTATTGCATACAACAACAATATACAAATATTGATAGTGGGCATGTATACTTTGGCTATTATGAGGTAACTAGTACCAAGCTGCTCTCTTACTATGATTGTGGAATTACTTAGTTTTTCCTTGATTCTGTCTATTTTTGCTTTGTGTATTGTGATGTTGTTACTAGGTGAATACATATTTATGATTATTATGTTTTCTTAACTGATCCTTTTATCTTTATGAATAAATTGATCCTTTTACCCTATGTCACTGGTAGTACTCTTTGCCTAGAAGTCTATTTTATCTGGTATTCATATAGTCCCTCCACCCAGATTATGCTTACTTTTTGCATGATATATCTGTTTCCATCCATTTACTTGCAACCTATTTGTATCATTATACCTAACATGTGTCTTCTATGAGCATCATATAGTTGGTTCTTGTTTTTATTAGCCATGCTGATAATCTCTGCCTTTTTATATTGATGTTCAGCTAATAATGTAATTATCGATATGGTTAGATTTTAATAACATATGCTTGTGAAATTAACAAATAATATTTGATAATTTATTTTCTGTTTTTCTCCTCCTACCTGTCATTTTTCCCTCTTTTTCTCTTTCCATGTTTTCTTTTAGATCATTTACTCTTTAGAATTCTATTTAAATTTCTGTTGACTTTTTAGCAGTTCTGTGTTTTATTAGTGGTTGCTTCAGAGATTATACACAACAATTTTTCACAGTCTACTTAGAGTTACTATTTATTTTAGTAATACGTATCTTTCAGCAATTGATAGAACTAGTCAAAAACTTAGTAAAGACATAGATGATCTGAACATCGCTATCAACCATCCTGACCTGACATTTATAAAACACTTACACCTACCAATACAGGATGCACGTTCAAGTACACATGGGTCATTTACCAAGACAGATCACTTGCTGAGACATAAGACCACTTTTAATACATTTAAATGGATTGCGATTATATAGAATAGACATGTTCTCTGAAAAAAACAGATGTAAGTTAGAAACCAATAATGATAAGATACCTTGAAAAAAAGTTCCATATTTGGAAATTAAATTACACAATAAAAATAATTCATGGGTCAAGGGGAAATCAACAAAGAAATCACAAAATTTTTCAAATTAAATTATTATTAAAATACAATATATTAAAATTGAGATATAGCTAAAGCAGTCCTTGGAGGGAAATTTACAGCTTTCAATACATATGTAAGAAAAGAACAAAAGTCAAAAAAAAAAAAAATCAATGACCTAAATTTCCACCTCAAGAAGTTAGAAAAATGGTGCTGACGAGTTGACGGGTGCAGCACACCAACATGGCACAAGTATACATATGTAACAAACCTGCACGTTATGCACATGTACCCTAGAACTTAAAGTATAATAATAATAATAATAATAAATAAATAAATAAATAGTTAGAAAAATAAATGAAGAAAAAAAAAAACCAAAGTAAATGAGCAAAGCCAAAATCTTAGTCTTTGAAAAGATCAACAATATTGATAAGTTCCTAGCTAGCCCAATGAAGAAATAAAAGGGAAACAACATAAATCTCCAACATCAAGAATGAAAACAGATCCTACAAAGTTATGTCAACAAATTTGACATTTAGAAGAGAAGTGAGCAAATTCCATGAAAGATACAAACTTGTAAAACTTAGTAAAGAAGAAATAGAGGGCCCTCTATTTTAAAAAATTGAATTAATGGCTTAAATTTACCCACTCATCAAGAAAATTCCAGGTCCAGACAGTTTTACTGGTAAATTCTACCAAGCATTTAAGGAAGAAATAATACCAATTCTACACAATATATTTCTGAAAATAGAAAAGAACAAAACACTTCCCAAAACTATTAAATAAGCTCTGCAATAATTTAATCCTTTGATAAGAATCAGAAATCAATGCCTTAGTAACTAACAATCCTTCACCATTGTGAGAAATGATGGATGGTTTAGCTGGTACACTCAGCCTAAATTTCTTACTAGAACTCAGAGATAGCAGAAACTTCTTGTTAAGTATGGAAAAAAGTCTATCCAACTTCTCTGCTTGGATGTGATACAAGGACTTTATTCATTCTCTTGAGAGTCCCAAAGAGCAAAAACTTGCCCTGATGTTTTAGCAAGCCTGAGAGCAAAGCAAGGTATCCACAGGTGTGGGGAATGCAGCCATCAGCTATTGAGAGGTGACAATGTGCCAGCAGCCCTCGCTGGCTCGTGGAGCCTCCTCGGCCTCAGAGTCCACTCTGGCCTCGCTTGAGGAGCCCTTCAGCCCACCGCTGCACTGTGAGAGCCCCTCTCTGGGCTGGCCGAGGCAGAAGCCGGCTCCCTCTGCTTGCAGGGAAGTGTGGAGGGGGAGGTGCGGGCAGGAACCGGGGCTGCTTGCGCTGCACTCGTGGGCCAGCGCGAGTTCCAGGTGGACATTGGCTTGGTGGGCCCTGCACTCAGCGGGGCCGGCTGGCGCCCCCAGCCCCAGGCAGTGAGGGGCTTAGCACCTGGGCCAGCAGCTGCAAAGGGTGCGCCGGGTCCCTCGGCACTGCCGGCCCGCACATGCCAGGCTCCCTCAAATTCTCGCTGGGCCTCAGCCACCTCCTGGCGGGGCGGGGCAGGGCTCAGGACCGGCAGCCCACCATGCCCGAGCCCCTCCCACAGAGGTCTCCCACAGGGCCTGAACCTCCCCTGGGGGCGCTGCCCCCTGCTCTGCAGCGCCTGGTCCCATAGACTGCCCAAGGGCTGAGTAGTGCAGGCGCAGCGTGGGATTGGCGGGCAGCTCCGCCTCCGCCAGGGGCGGGATCCACTAGGCGAAGTCAGCTGGGCTCCTGAGTCTGGTGGGGACTTGGAGAAATTTTATGTCTACCTAGAGGATTATAAATGCACCAATCAGCACTGAGTCTAGCTAGAAAATTGTAAACGCACCAATCGGCACTCTGTGTCTAGCTAAAGGTATGCAAACGCACCAATCAGTGCCCTGTGTCTCCTAATCTAGTGGCAACTTGGAGAACTTTTGTGTCTAGCTAAAAGATTGTAAATGCACCAGTGAGCACACACCAATCAGCAACCTGTCAAAACGGACCAATCAGCTCTCTGTAAAATGGACCAATCATCAGGATGTGGGTGGGGGTCAGATAAGGGAATAAAAGCAGGCTGTCCAGCCAGCAGTGGCAAGCCCCTGGGGTCCCCTTCCAGGCTGTGGAAGCTGTGTTCTTTCGCTCTTTGCAATAAATCTTGCTGCTGCTCACTCTTTGTGTCGGTGCTGCCTTTATGAGCTGTGACAATCACCTTTGTGAGCTGTGACAATCACCGCGAAGTTCTGCAGCTTCACTCCTGAAGCCAGCAAGACCACGAACCCACCAGGAGGAATGAACAACTCCATATGCGCTGCCTTTAAGGGCTGTAACACTCACCACAAAGGTCTGCAGCTTCACTCCTGAAGTCAGCGAGACCACGAACCCACCAGAAAGAAGAAACTCTGGACACATCTGAACATCTGAAGGAACAAACTCCTGACACACCATCTTTAAGAACTGTAACACTCACCGCAAGGGTCCACGGCTTCATTCTTCAAGTCAGCCAGACCAAGAACCCACCAATTATGGACACGGTATGAGGCTGAACCAGGAGAGAGAGACCTCTTCACGCAGCAACAAGGTACAGGATGTTCAGAATGCCAGAAAATTATTTCACATTATCATTTGGGATTCTAAGACCTACGATATGTGAACTAATTAATGAGCTGAGCACTGGGCCAGGTCACACTTGAAAAGCTCTGCCCCTAAGAGAGTCTGACATAAGGAAGGGAGGTCCTGAAGGCAGTGCTAGACAAAGGGTCATTATTATTAAATTCATCACGGGAAAGTTGAGAGTAGCATCCAGGAAAACACTGCCAAGGACTGGAAACCAACAGACAATCCTGTGTCAGAAATGTGGGGAGTAGAGAAAAAGGAAAAACAAGGGGGGAACAAACTAAAGTTTCTGAGGTAAGTGATATAATCATACTTTTTGGAAAGAACTCTAGTGGTGGTGTGGAGGGAGATCTGGACAGGAAGACTGAGGTAGAAATCCATGTTGCAAGAGTCCAAACCAGAGAAGATAAATGACTAAAATAAAATATATTGTGGAGAAACTGGATTTACAAGACATGTCTGCGATAGATTAAAAGAATTTAATGCAGATTTTGCATGTGTATTGATTTTCCCAGGACCTGATCTTATCTAGGTGAATAGTCAAAATTAAATTTCTAAAATCATATTTAGAATTAGAACCTTAAAAAGTCAAGATTGCACTAAGATACCTAACAGTGTGAGAGTCAGAAAGAGCCAGCCATCTTTCAAAAAATCCTACTTATAAAATTTCTCCTTTTTTCTTCCATTGCAGTCTATGAAGTCCTTCCACATGTTATCCAATTTAATTCCCAAGTGACACATAATTGTTTTAATGGGTGAGAAAACTGAAGCTCAAAAAGATGTGGTAATTTTTCCAAGGTCAAGCATCTCTAAATGGTAGATACAGGACTCAAAACTAAAGTCCAGGTCTCTTTCCGCTACATTGTATCAGAAAAGTCCATATAAGACTTAGTAGCTCTCACAGGAGAACTCTAGACGAGACGTGTGTATAGGTTATTATCAACCTGTGTGCCAGGAGCTGTGATAAACAGGTAAAACACAGACTGCTTTTAAGGAACTTTGAGCTTTTGTAAAGGAGTTGAACAAATAAACCATTTCTGTTCTATAAACCCAGATATGCACTATTTATATTTTGCCCATTTTTTTGACTTTTAGAAAATTATTTTTATTTTTGTTAAAATATATGCCCATAACTTAAAAAGTCAAGTAATGCTAAAAGACTTGTCTTTTAAAATACTCGACTTTTCTTTGCTTAACAGCCTTCTCTCTCCAGAAGAATCGCTTTTAGCTTTTTTTTTTTTGAGACAGAGTCTTGCTGTGTCGCCAGGCTGGAGTGCAGGGGCACGATCTCGGCGCACTGCAAGCTCTGCCTCCTGGGTTCACGCCATTCTCCTGTCTCAGCCTCCAGAGTAGCTGGGACTATAGGCGCCCACCACCACGCCCGGCCCACTTTTACCTTTTAATCTTTTTTCTTCTGATATTTACCTCCATATATCTAAATAATATGGATATACTGCTCTCTCTAGCCACTTTTAGACAGTGTTTATTATGGGAAGATGAAGAATGTTAAATCTCTACCACCACTTGCTATCTCTTCGCCCTTGCAATATAATTAAAGTGCAACAAAACAGTGAAGTCTATGCTTACTGTTTTTAGTATACTGCCTTAATAACACTCATTCCCGAGTTAAGAATGTATTATTTTATTCCCTTCTTGAACAACTCACTTTTCTAAAGCTAATACCTCACTTTTTTTCACTTTTTAACTTTCTGGAATCTCCTGATAAATCTTCCCATATCTTGCCATAGTTCTATAAATTCCACTCAATTCAATTTTCTACATGCATCTATCAGATAATCTATTATTTAACATTTTTAACTTTCTGGGAGGTGAAAATTCTCCTTTCCTTGCTTCAGTATAATTGTTCTCTGCATGGCTGCCCAGGTGTCATCCTAGGTATTACCTTTGCCTTATTTCTATTTTGAATCTCCTATTTCCTGTACCATAAGTAGTCTTTTTTCTTTGCTAACTCCATGATTTTTACGGATCCCACCTTCCTACAGCTCTCTGGGAACAGGGAGTATAAGAGATCTGTTTTGGCCTAGCACGGTAGCTTACGCCTGTAATCCCAACACTTTGGGAGGGGATCACCTGAGGTCAGGAGTTTGAGACCAGCCTGACCAATATGATGAAACCCCACCACTACTAAAAATATAAAAATTAGCCGGGTGTGGTGGCAGGCGCCTATAATCCTAGCTACTCAGGAGGCTGAGGCAGGAGAATCACTTGAACCCAGGAGGCGGAGGTTACAGTAAGCCAAGATCGTTCCATTGCTCTCCAGCCTGGGCAACAACAATGAAACTCCGTCTCAAAAAAAAAAAAAGAGATCTATTTTATAACATCCTGCTCTTTCTATTCTACTATAAAAATTGATTATTTAAATGTTTACCTAAATTTAATACTTTTAAAAGTATACATATTATCTTTACTTACATCTTGATTCCGATTTAGAAGACCTCAAAGACTTCTTCCCATTACTCTTTGATGTAACTGATTTCTCCCCATCAGTATCCTGATCATCTGGTTCCTTCATTTCCTCTGTAAGTACAAAATTGGGATGAGATATGGATAATGCTGTAAAATAGAAACTAACAGATTTCCCCCTAACAAATTTCATAAGCACCGAACACCATGTGTGTCAATAATCCTTTGTTTGCACAGGATCCAGGATGACCCACCAGCAGGAGTGTGCAACTACCATCAGAGACCTCTGACCTCTGCAAGACGCTAATTATAATCACAGATTCTCTTTCTCTGGGTGAACTGTCATTGTGGTGCACTTTGGTTTTCCAGAGGTCCACAGTGAAACATACTACCAAAGTTCATCTTTTCCCCAAATGCTTCACCACTAAAATTAACCTGCCATCCTACCTTTGGTCCATCCCTCCCTCTTTCTCTATTTTCAAATTCTCTTGGAGTTACTAATCAACTTCAGTTTTTAAAATATTTTTCGAGCATACCTGCAGCGTATCAAGTCATGTTGGGTGCTAAATTACAAAACTGGAGAAGAGAAATATGGGCCCTAACTTTCTGGAGCTCGTTTAGAAAGATAGATATTAAACAAGCAATTAAAATAATGAGTGCTACTAAAAGGAAAATAGAATGTACTGTGGGCATGTATAGCAAGAATCCTAAAACATGATGGGGGGTTAGAGAAGAGGTGTTTGAGACATGGATGACGGTCAGGAGTTGGCCAGGCATAGAATGTGAAAGATATGTTAGGCACATCAAAGAGGGCTGCATCTTTAAAGGGCTGCAAGCAGTCTATTGGCTAGAGTGGGAGAGTAAAATGGATACTGAAGAGGAGGTGGGTACCATATCATAAAGTTGTCTCTAAGCTTTGCCAAGAAGTTGATACCTTATTTCCTTGACAACTGAAAACTATTAAAGGGTTTTAAAAAGGGAAGTGACACAACAGGTTTTCTCTGCCCTCTGTCTATATTGCAGCTTTTCATATATTTGAAAACACCTTCCTTATAAGTCTTCACTTCTCTATACTAAACACCCCATGTTTCCTCAACATTCTTCTATGATATGCCTGGCAAGCAGAATGGAACACCAGTTCTATTTGGATCAGATTTATAGTTAGATTAGGGTCTGAATCCCAGTACTGACATATAACTAGCTAACTAAACTTTACATGAATTCTCCAACTGTAATGGGAATGAAGACAAAACTTTTTACAAGCCTGCTATGAGGGTTATTTAAACTGCCACACTGTTATATCTTCCTGGTCTCTGAAGATAGACTGGTATGCCTAAAGCAGATATGGTACACTACATGATCAAAGGACAAAGGAGAGTGTAGTATGATGACTGTCTCCCTTCAGATGGGCACTAGGGTTCATTCTATGTTTTCCTGCTGTGACATCATAATGATGCCTTCTTTTGATATGGGGGACAACAGTACATTGTCTAAACATTTGTATTATAAACTATCATCAAGAAAGATACAGACCGGGCTCAGTGGCTCATGCCTGTAATCCTGGGAGTTTGACAGGCTGAGGCAGGAGGACTGCTTGAAACCAGGAGTTTGAGACCAACATGAGAAACATAGCAAGACCCTGTCTGTATTAATTTGTTCTCACACTGCTAATAAAGGCATACCTGAGAACGGGTAATTTATAAAGGAAAGAGGTGTAATTGACTCACAGTTCGGCATCGCTAAGGAGGCCTCAGGACACTTACAATTACAGCAGAAGGGGAAGCAAACACCTCTTTTCTTCACATGGCAGCAGCAAGGAGAAGTACAGAGCAAAGGGGAAGAAAACCCCTTATAAAACCATCAGATTTTGTGAGAACTCACTATCACAGGAACAGGATGAGGTAACTGCCCCCATGATTCAGTTATCTCCCACCGGATCCCTCCCATGACACATGGGGATTATGGGAACTATAATTATGATGCGATTTGGGTGGGGACAGAGCCAAACTGTCTCTAAAAAAAAAATTAAAATGGCCAGACATAGTGAGGTATGCCTGTAGTCTCAGCTACTCAGGAGGCCGAGGCAGGAGGATCACTTGAGCCCAGGAGTTTGAGGCTGCAGTGAGCTGGGATCGCACCACTATTCTCCAGCCTGAGTGACAGAGCAAGACTCTGCTTCTAAAATAAAAAAATAAAAAATAAAAAAAGATATGGTCTAACATGATACTCATGTTATTAAATTTTGTATTTTGTACTTTGGAGGCATTCTTCTGGGTTACAAAAATAATGTTTTACTTTTTAAAAAGTGTATGTACGTGTGTGTATTTTCCTTTCTTTTCTTTTTTAGCTGTGAATCTTCCTTCCTCTCTATCTCCATCCTTTCTTCCTTTTCTCCTTCCCTTCCTTCCCCTTTCCTTCTACCTAACTGTAGAATATATACCTTTTGGGGTTTATGGAGGGGGTGGGGTTAGGAATCAAACCATAAAATCCTTTAAGTAGCAAAATCTTTTCAAATTCATATTCTATCATTCGGTATATTTTCTATTCCTTCCAGTTTTGGACACACAGGCTTACTTTTCTACATTATAGTGAGTAACTGGTTTAAAAAAAAAAAAAGAACTATGCAGCCAATTCAATTATTACAGAGCTTGGTTATAAATGACCACATACTGTGGGTAAAATTGTTTAGATAGGTACACACACACCTATATTCTATTTTCTCCCTCGCTTTCATAATTTAAGTCAATTTAATTCTTAAAACTATTGAGCATATTATTAAGCTAGGCATTGCAGAGGATACAAAGGTGAGCAATATACAGTCCCTGACCTCAATGTATAATTCAAGATGAAGAAATTAACAATTCTCTTTCAAAATAGTTTCAGAATAAACTTATCTTCTAAATCACTGATTCAGATCCATCAGAAGTTGACCAAAACAAGGATGGTTTGATAGTCGTGACTGAAGTGACTGATCACTAATGATTTATTTGATAAAAATCCACATTTAAAGTATTGGAAAGAAACTAAAGCACTCCCTAAGTTCCCATGACGCAGGTCTCAAATAAGTGAAGGCAAGGCAGTTCCCTGGGTTTTCCAACAAAATTGAACTGATATTCTACTGCTGCTAATCAATTGATAACTAAATGAAAATTTTTGGTCTGTGAGTTTCAATAGCACTTTATTCTGTAAGTAGGTACTGTTTTAGTTTTCCCTTGCTGCCATATAAATTATCAGACATTTAGCAGCTTAAATAACATCCACTTATTATTTCACCACTTTGTGGGTCAAAAGTCCAGGCCAAGTGTGACTCAGCTAGCTCTCTGCTTAGAGTTTCAAGAGGTTGTTAAGGTATTGGCAGTGCTGCCTTCACTTTCAGAGGCTCTGAGGAAGAATCTACTTCTGGGTTCATTCAAGCTGCTGGCAGAATTCAGCCCCATGTGGCTGTGGAACAGTGATCCCTGCTTTCTTGCTGGCTGTTGCCCAAGAGTCCTTCTAAGTTCCAGAGGCCACTCACATTCCTTGACTTATGGTACCCTTTAAAGCCAGGAATAATGGGTCGAGTTCCTCCTAGTGATTTGAATCTCATGATTTTCTTTCCTGCTATCATAAGCCTCATGACTTAGTGAGATAACTTTCTACTTTTCAGTCTTTTTTCTGAATACATTTATTTTTAACACTATAACAATGTTAACTGGATATAGATTCTAATAAAAAGAGCCCATAATTTATTCATAACGTAATCATAAGGTGGGTAAAAAACAATTATGGTAACTAAAGCATTCTGAAAACAAAAAAGTTGGACTACAACAAAAGTTGGTGTCAAGACAAAAGCACCACACTTTATTCTGTGCTATCTTAAACAATATATTCTTCAAATGGCTAATATTACCATGTAATAAACTTTCCCATCACAAACCCAGTTAATGTCAGGTTGTGTACAATGTGGAAGAAAATACTGGAACCCAAGGAATTTGCCCAGTGTTCTGATGTAGCAATACTGGACAATGAATACTAGGATCTATTCCTAGCTTTCCTGGGTCATAAAAGGTAATTGAAGAACCTGTAAAAAGCAGTGGAGCGGGTCAGGTGGGAGAGACTCCTGTTCTCCTGGAGATTATCAGTATAACTGGTAGGGTAGAATAAGGTATTTTTGTTTCGGGGAGGTTTTTTGTTTGTTTTGGTTTAATAACAAAGGGATTGGGAAGCTACATTGTAACCTGTGGAGACTTTGGAGCCAGAGAGACTTGGGTTCACATCCCTGCTTGCCCAAGAAACAAGTTCCTTAACCTCTTGATTCTTTAATATGTAAAATGGGGGTGATACGGTTATTTGGTAGAGTTAAACGAGATTTTTCATACACAGAGTTCTCAACTTTGACTGCACTTTAGAATCACTTGGAAAACTTAAAAATGTACTATTAACAGGGTCTCACTCTCCAGATAATTCTTTCACACAATCACGCATAAGAACTGGTTAGGAATCATGACTTTACATAAAACACCTACTACGCACTCAGAAATGGCAGTTGTTTTTACTATACTCCTAGATATTCTCTTTGAGACAGGTAGGGTTCAATAAATAAAATCATGGAATCTTCAGAGTTGAAAGAGGACTTTAGTTTAACTTGCTACCCCATGCAGGTCACACATCCTCAGCATCCACCCCAGCACTGTCAGAAAACCAGTGTTGGCCAGGGCTGAGAATACTGGCTACAGAGTCAGTCTGACTAGGTTTAAATCTTGGCTCATCTTCTTCCTGGCTGTGAGGTGCTAACCCAGTATTTAATTGCTGTGTGCCTCAGTATTTCCATCTTTAAAATGCAGCACCTACTGGATAAGGTTGTTCTGAGTCAACACAGGAAAGCTCTAACAATGATACATGGCAGTCAATATGTAAAATGGTTGCAGGAATGAATTTATTAATATATTTCTGAATAAATGAAAGAACAAGATAGTCAGCTTCAATTTAAATATTTCGGGTAAGAGGGTGAGAACATTCTGTTAATGATCAGCTCTAGTTCTTGGCACATTTTATATTAAGCTGAAATCTGCCTCCCTGCAACTTGGATCCATTTGACCCTTGTTTTTTCTTCTGAGAACACACAGAACAAGCTTTTCTGTGTACTTCAACCATTCAAATAATTGTAGTTGGCTCTCATTTCTCTCCAGATCTTCTCTTTTCCCAGAGAAAGTATCCCAATTATTTCAATTATTCCTCAATGACATGTTCCAACTTTACTACCCTGATAGCTCAAGAAGTTAATTCCCAGTGCATCATATGTCCCTCCTAATTCTATATGCTCTTCATAGGATCTGGACACTCTCCACAAGAGAGGAACTACCAATTCACCTATTGGGGACATTCATTGTATTCCTTTAAGGCAGTCTAAGTTTGGGTTCTAGACCATGTTCTACCTCCTATCAGTAAACTAGCTAGGTTTGTGAGTCTATTTTCAGGACTAGCATAAATTCCCTTTCATTAGATCCAGGCTTATTGGTCCAGCCTACGGCCAATTCTTTTAACTAACTCTTTAGATAGAATGTACAGTTTTGAGCTGTGAAAGTTGTCAGAATTACAATGGAGTCACCAGTGTTAAGAAATAACCTGACAAATAGAGCTGGGGAAGGCTATGAAGAATGGTTTCTCACACTTTTATGCTGGATAACTATCCCAAAAGACTGCAAAGACCACAGCCTTGCACAAAGCCATCACAACCTTACACATAAAAAAAAATACTTCTACAAGGAAATTTGTTCAACAATTACCTGTCCAACCTCAGACTAGCATCACACTTATTGTTGACCTTTGTAGCCAATGATAACTATCTCAAAATAATTATGTAATCTTTTTCATTTTTCCTTTAAAAACCTTTGTTTTCCTTTACCTCCCTGAATACACATATAGTTTACCATGGCACGCATATCCCATTGCAATACCTTACTCCTGAATAAACATTATCTTCTTTTAGAAAGCCTCTCTCTGTATGTTATTTAGGTCAACAGGGTCAACCCTAAGGAAGTATAAAGAAAAAGGGAAAATAATAGTACACATTGATGCAGAGGAGTGTGTTGCTATAAGGGTTGGCTGGACGCCAGACAGAGCGCTCTCTAAAGTGGCATTACTCTGATTCATTCACCAGAGTCCAGGTTGTGGTCCTCATGCTCACAAGCTCACTCAATCCCAGCAGTGTGCCAGAGGTGGTAATTTAAAGTTCACAGTGACTGATGTATAAAACAGGCTCTCAGTTTTTACTTTGCAATGTGAAATACAGCTGTGGAGAAAAAAAGTAATAGTTTGTCTTTTTTACTGCTTACTATGTGTCAAGCACAGTTCTAAGAAATTCTACACATATTATTGTATAATTCTCAAAACGACCCTATGAGGTAGGTACCATTATTATTTTATTTATTTATTTATTGACATGGAGTCTCGCTCTGTCACGCAGGCTGGAGTGCAGTGGTGTGATCTCAGCTGACTGCAACCTCCATCTCCCGGGTTCAAGCGATTCTCGTGCCTCAGCCTCCTGAGTAGCTGGGATTATAGGCGCACACCACATCGCCCGGCTAATTTTTGTATTTTTAGTAGACGGGTTTCCCTATGTTGGCCAGACTGGTCTCAAACTCCTGACCTCAGGTGATCTACCCACCTCCGCCTCCCAAAGTGCTGGGATTACAGACGTGAGCCATGGCGCACAGCCTATTATTACTATTTTTGAGACAAAGTCTTGCTATCCATTATTATTATTGTCATTATTTTATAGATGAGAAAGCAGTGCATTTACTCTGAATCCGTTCCTCTCACCCAATTCATGTAAATGATTTCCAAGTCCTGTTACTAACTGTCCAGTGATTAAGCCTTTTGAATTCCTCCCTTCCCTTCATTCCTACTGTCCCTGCTGTCCCTCTGTAGTTCCAGTTCTCATTGTGTCTCACCGCTATCATTACTGTACCGTCATACTTCGTCTTCCCTTCTGTAATCCATTTTCTACACTATCGCTTGTATTTCTAAAACACAGCTTTTAATGTGCCACTCTTGCTTAAAACTTCTAATGGCTCATCACTGCCATCAAATAAGAGCTCAGATTCGTCGGTCTGGCGTAAAGGTCCATTGTCAGAGGGTCTGTAGCTTATTGCAGCCCAGCTACAGTCACTCTCTCCCTAGCCTCCTTAGCTCCTTCTCCTCTCCAAGGTTTTCATCAGCACGCATCCTTAGCAACTCATGATTGATTGGACACACTGAGCAGCACACATGTATGCGACTGTCTTTACCTATTATACAACAAATATTTATGTGCACCTACTATGTGCCATGTATGTGCTAAGCACTTTACTTGTATTATCCTATTTAATAATAATAACAAGAACTCCATGAGGTCACATTATCACCTTTCTTTCTGGAGATGAGGAAGCCGGAGTGAAGAGAGCCCAGCGTGCCAAGCGTCGCACCCAGCTGAGCGCAGGGTGGGTGCCTCGCTGGAGCGGGGAGTCCCAGCACTTTCCCAGCAGACTCGCTGCTGCTCTGACTTCGGGTCTAAGCCGTGCTCCTGCTGCCTGGCTGGCTTCTGCTCGGTCAGACTGAAAGGGTCTCGCAGGCAGGAACCGTGCACACAGTGTCTAGCTCCGAGCCTGAGAATACTCCAGGCTTCAAAAAGTTTGCTGAGCTACCGCAGGGAGGACGAAAGCTGTGTTTCAGCACAGCCTGGGGAACACTGGTCCAGCCTGAGAGAAGCCCAAGTGGGGTTCGCTGCCCTCTAAGCCACAAACAGATTTAAGGAGGAGGGTGTGGAAATTGCCGTCTGCCGAGGTCCAAACTCACCGAAGGTACTGACCGCCGCGGCTCCTCTCTTCACAGCTTGTGCCGGAGGCCTCTGTTTACTCCGGTTACCGAGGCAACGCTACCCCTCTTCCAGGGAGGCGGAACCAGGGCGGGCCGTGGGGCGCATGCGCGGCCGGCGTCCAGCTTTCCGGGACATCTAGCAGCGGTGACGCTGGGAACCGGGTACCTGTCCGCCCTCTGGTCGGGCCTTTTCCGTCTCATGACACTGGTTCAAAGCCAAACAGAAAAGCCCGACGAGTTTATTATCCCCTAAAGGACGTCATGTAGATAATTAAATGACATGAATACCGTCGAAGATACCTGCCCGATATTCTAAAATGGACCAACGGAACCCTGATGGCGGCGTTCCTATGTTGAGGTTTTAACTTCGATTTTAAGAGGGGTCCTGGGAGATAGTAGGCAGCTTGCCGGCAACATCAACAACAAAGATACATGGTGGGATTTTTGTTATTTTTAAAGCTATATCATCTCTGTTGGCTTTTAAGAGTAAATAAGGTTTTATGTTGTGGGTTTCTTGGTCGCAGCGCTCTGGGCAAAAAAGTAGAGGCCTCCCTTGACAGATTTCTAGGTTTAGCAGTTTGTTCAACCTCTCTGTAGTACTGTGGTCATACTGCTTTGTAAAGTACCTAGCCTAACGTTATTACTTACCAAATACTATTTTAAAACCGTCATTCCAGTATGTGACAAAGGAGTTTGTATACAGAATGTATAAAGAACTCTTATAATTCAATAAGAAAAACCCACCAAATTTCTTAAATGGGCAAAGGATTTGAATGCTTCACCAAATCAGATATATGTATGGCCCGTAAACACATGGAAAGATGCTTAACAGTAGTCATAAGGGAAATACAAACCACAATACACCTAACTCCACATCCACGTGAAGGGGTAAAACTTCAAAGATTGCCAACACCAAATGCAGAAGGATACAGAGCAACTGGAACTCACATACACTGCTGTTGGGAATGTAAAATGGCATAACCACTTTGGAAAATTATTTGAGAGGTTTCTTCAAAAGTTAAACATACACAAAGTCATTCCACATCCAAGATAGTCTAGAGACTTGGGCATAGTGGTTGCCTAGGACTTAGTGAGATGCATTGGAAAGAGACACAAGGAATCTTAGAAATGACAGAAATGCTGTGTCTTAATTCTGGTGGTAATTTCATGGGTATATACAATTGCCAAAAGCCAATAAACTGTTCTCTTTAAATGGATGTCGTTTATTGTATATAAATTGTCTGTCAATAAAATTGGCAAGAAAAAATTGCTATAGTACAATTTGTGTTTATTAGTTTCCACAATGTTACACAAATACCATGCATTTATTTGCAATACTGACATGTCCTCTTCAATCAAGGTTTTCCAGGGCTTAAAAAAATAGACGATTATCCTTGCTATTACTTATTAAATGATATATCTAGGTGCCAGAAAAGATAGAAAACATAGGGTAAACTTATTTTTAAATAGCATGTTAGTTATATTTTCAAATCATATGCCAAGCATGTTTTCTTTCAACCTCTAGATATCTTTTCAAGTGAAATACCTCTACATTTCAAGCACTGTGTGCAATTGTTAATCTGAGAAAGATACAACAAATTCACTATACAATGCTTTAAAAAACGGAAACATGGGGGAAATAGTGTATTTATTTATTTATACACAAAAAATACTGGGCAGTGATCATTACTGAGTGTTGTGAGCCAAGCTCCGAGCTCAGTCCATTTACATACACTTGCCTCACTTAATCCTTACAGCCTCTAGGGAAGACATTATGTCTGACTTTCAAATGGGAAAGATGAGATTAATCTGTCCAAAGTACACAGCTCAAGTGGCAGAAATGGCATTTGAGGCAAGATTTCTGGTTTCAGTACTTGCATCCTTAGCTACTGTACTGTATTAGTTCCCATAAATTAGGAGAAATCCAATAACTGCAAGAAAGAGCTTCAAGTCTTGGCTTTACCTCTTACAAGCACTCTGTCATTAGACAACTTTCTTCACCACTAGGGTTCAGTTTCCTCATCTGTAAAGGTGCTGGGAGAGGAGGAAGCATTTACATACCTCTAATTCACAGGGCTACTATGAGATTCAAATGAGATAATGGTGATATTGCAGCTTATAGTACAGTGTCTGCCACAGTAATGGCTCAATAAGGAACAGCTATTCTTATTATTATGCTGCTTCCATACTACACACACTATAAAACAGGTTTACTCTCCATCAAGAGGCAGCACAACATAGGCTTTGGAGAAAGACTGCCTATGTTCCCCTTCTAGTGCCACCACTCCCTAGTTGTGTGACCTTGAGAAAATACCTCCTTGTACCTCAGTTTCCTCATCTGCAAAATGAGGATAATAGTACCTATCTCATAAGATGTCATGAAGCACATAAAGTGGCTACAATAGTGCCTAGTAGGTAGTTAACAGTTATCAAATTCTGCTAACCAAAATCATTTTGTTTACAGCATAAGAATGATTATATCATAACTGTGGATGTTATGAATCCAGTATCTCTGCCAACCTGTAATTTGGAATACTGTAAATTTCAGGTTGAGCAAGTCATTAGCAGCTTTCTGGGGCATACGGGAGAAGTCATATGTTATCCAAATATATGAGTCTAAACACAAGTAATCTCAGTTTGAATTGCTCACTCAGGTTAAGAATTCCTATCATAGAGCCAAGGAGCAGAGATCATTCAAAAAACAAGTTTAAAATAGAAATCAACATCTCAGAACCCAATGGGTACCCTGGAAAAATCTATCCTAAGTCAGGTACAGTGGCTCACACCTGTAATCCCAGCACTTTGGGAAACCAAGGCAGGTGGATCATTTGAGGTCAGGAGTTCAAGACCAGCCTGGCCAACATGGTGAAACCCCGTCTCTACTGAAAATACACAAATTAGCTGGGCATGGTGGTGTGTACCTATAATCCTAGCTACTCAGGAGGCTGAGGCAAGAGGATTGCTTGAAACTGGGAGACTGAGGTTGCAGTGAACCAGATTACACAACTGCACTCCAGCCTGAGCAATAAAGCGAGACTCCGTCTCGAAAAAAAAAAGAAAAAGAAAGGAAAGGAAAAAAAAAAAAAGAGAAATCTACCCTGAAAGATCTGCTTAAATTCAGGGCTGGGAAAATTGATTGCAACTTTTTCTATTTAATTGTTTGAAAAATTAAATATACCAATAAATCAATGTTACCACATTTAGGTATTTGAGCTCTAGAATCATTTTTTATTTGATTTGCATTACCATTACTGACGACATTTTCACAGTTTAAAAACTACATAAGATTTTATAATAAATGCAACCACTCTTACCTGCTTACGCAAATATAAACAAACATTCCCAGGCCTATTTTTTTAAGGCTGTATATTTCACTTGATGGAAAAAGTGATGAACAGCAATGACTTCCCAAGAAAAAAGAAAGAAAAGTGGGTGTTACATTTGCTTGAAAGCCAGACTCTAATCACACAGAGGAATTTTATTGTAAGTTACATGCAAAGCAAATTAGTTCTTCAGGAAAATAAAAAAATAAATGAATCAACTAAGATACACTAAACCTCAAAAAACCCTGAATAAAGATGATAAAGGTAAAAATGTATTTAAAAAGACCCTTAAAATATTTAAGAAAGTATTAAAATACAAAGCTTTAACTTCTCTACAGTCAAAATTTCATTCACAGGGAGCTGTAGGTCAGTTGGTTGTTGAAAACTTATTTGAGAAAATCAAAAAATAATCGCTTTATTTCTCTGTTTCATTAGTACTAATTCACAAGATCTTTGTAGGTTTTATCTGAAAGAAGGATATAAAAACTTAAAAGTCAGAGCAGGGAAAGGGGAGTAATAAATTATTAAGAACAAACTCAGTGAGACTTGACGTCACTTATGATACATGGGTAGAAAGAGCAAACCAGCCTTCTTCATTCTGTTTCTCCATCTGTTGAACAAAGACACAGAGAAAATTTAGATGGTAATTAGAAACATGAGACTACTCAAGATTTACAGATCATTTAGACCAAGTGCATAAAACGAAGTCATCCTGTGCCATTGAATGGTACTGGAAATTAAATTGCTATTGGCAATGTTTATTCTCTAATAGAGATACTATATCAAATAACTAATTACTTGGTCAACAGATCCTCTTACTGATTTAGGAGTCATAATTTTTTTAAGTCCAGTGTTTTATAGATATCATAGGCATAAACTTTTAAAATGATAAAAAGGCAGTTATTTGTTCTTAGTAAATTAAATGTTACTGAATTCCAGGAACTAAGAATAATTTATATAAAATAGCTTACTTTAAAGCTTTTGTAGAATATAAGAAGTAGCAAAGAACAAATCTCCCAGAATTGGACAATTCGGGTATCTATCATTCCCCTATCATTTAATATCTTTCCCCTATCATTTAATTTGGGCTATAAGCACCCACTCTTTGATCTAATTACTGAACTCAGTAATAAGAAACGCAAAGATTTTCCCAATGTCAGACAGTTGTTGGCTCAAGTCTACAAAATTAATTCTTATAATTTTAAAGATATCCTCAGAATTTACTATAACCACTCAAAGGAACTATATTTTACTGTACTAGCACCACAGAAAAAAAGCCTTCTGCAAAAATTTTGAATATACTGTGAAATACTTAGCTTCTATACATACCTATGGCACAACAAAATACATGAAGAGCACATTAAGACATTTATTTTTCCCTGGGACCATAACCTATCTAACCAATGGCACAGTCAGATATGGCATACAGGGATAAAGTGAGAGGAAAAGTGACTGGACCCACTGCTCTGGCTGTCCCAGACCCCACCCAGGGACAAGGACTGGGGGAACCAATAGCTTAGTAGATCTACAACCCATTCAAGGCACACCTGTGTGTCCTGCCATAATATTTGGGAAGCTCTACCTGAAACCAGTAATTTCCAGCCTTTAAGGACTGCTGAATATCCTACTGAATTTTACCTTATTCCTTAGTTACCCTAGAAAACAGAAGAAGTATATGGCTTGTTTTTCCTAATGAAGGTAAATTAGTATCTCTTTTCTGTTAAGAATACCATATCAGCTTTAGGATAACAGGAATGATAGTTAAGAATGGAAATCACTAAATCAGCCACCTTCTACCCTCACCCCTATATACATTTCACAATTACATTTTAACATGTACCTTTGCTCTTGGATTAAGAGGTGTGAATCTCCCACTTCCTGAGGTGGCATTTAGTGGAGAACAAGAATTACTAGTAGCCCCGGAAGATCTATTTATGAAAAATAAAACAGAGTAAGATAGTGAGCTATCATTATTAACCTTAAAAGACTATGCAAACAACTGACAATTCTCAATACTGGCAAGAGCTTGAAAACAAACGGCTGACTTAGGTCCAAATGAGGTAAATTATTTGTAACTTATTTTCACCAACCTGTAAGTCTTTATTTGTTCATTAATAGTGATAGGCTTTGGCTATGTCCCCACCAAAATCTCAACTTGAATTGTATCTCCCAGAATTCCCCCGTGTTGTGGGAGGGACTCATGGGGAGGTAACTGAATCATGGGGGCCGATCTTTCCCATGCTATTCTCATGATAGTAAATAAGTCTCATGAGATCTGATGGGTTTATCAGGGGTTTCTGCTTTTGCTTCTTCCTCATTTTCTCTTGCTGCCACCATGTTAGAAGTGTCCTTCGCCTCCCACCATGATTTTGAAGCCTCTCCAGCCATGTGAAATTGTAAGTCCAATTAAACCTCTTTTTCTTCCCAATCTCAGTTATGTTTTTATCAGCAACATGAAAACAGACTAATACAAATACAATTTACTTTTTAGAGCTGTTTTAGGTTTTTGGAAAGATGAGTGGAAAGTACAGAGTTCCCATATACCCCTTAACCCCCACCTCCAACACACACACAGTTTCCCCTATTATTAAGATCTTGCATTAGTGTGACAAATCTATTACAATGGATGATCTAATATTTATATGTTATAATTGACTGAAGTCCATAGTTTACATCAGGGTTCACTCTCTGTGTTATACATTCTGTGGGTTTTCACAAAATGTATAATGACATGTATCTGCCATTACAATATTTTATGGATAAGTTTTCAATAATGAACGTGCAGGGATGGGGAAGAAGGTCCAGGTAGTAGAAGAGTAACAAGACCTGGAACAGCACAGTACAATAGTAAGGATGCAGAGTAGAGAGAGAAAGGCCAGGTATGTCCTTAGTGTCACTATTTACCAATCATATGACCCATCTAGACAAATCACCCCATTAGCTCTGAGAGCTTCAGTTTCATTTACTGTGAAGGAGGAAAATACTGTTGGTCAATTCAGCTGTCCTGTCATACATCACCTCCTAATTTTGTAACCCATAAATACTCTACATATGTGTTATCTCATTTTTGTTTTCAGTAGCAAACCCATGCCTTTCAACTTAAAGTTTATTCCTCACTCCCTTTCCCCTCAAAATTCTCTTTTCCAATTATTTTACTCTCTTTGCATGAGTCTGTCTCAACCTAAGTCAGATATTGTACACTTCCTTTTTTCACAAAGAGAATAAAATACATACCAAATTCTTTTTTCCTTTTTTTTTTTTTAAAGTAAATATTCACTCTGCAACTTACCTTCTTGTATTTATTCCACTGACAGGAGAGACAGTACTACATTTTGAGCTTTCTGAGGCTTCTGCTCCTGGAATAGATACCTCAATTGTTCTCTTTGCTCCTTCTAAAATATAAAAATACGTATTAGTTTCATTACCTTTCAATGAAATAAAAATTTCACTCAATTTCTATCTTACTGAAAATTGCACATTACAAATTTAGTGGTTCTTTCCGTATTTTTTAATCTTAGCCCAAGATACACTTGATTTTTTTTTTTTTTTAACTGAACTGTGAGATAAGAAACTTTAGTTACTAGTGTTAATTCAGTAGCATGCCAGTTCATAGAGAGCCAGAATCTTCGGACAAGTGGCATCATGTCAGCTCTGGAGGTGAAAAACAGAAATTAAGAGCTAGCCCTAAAGAACTTGAGATCTTTGTCCAAGAGAGCTTACCTAAAGTTTTCCCCCAAAAAAGGAAAAAGAAAATTTCTGAAGTCATTCAGCAAAACTTTAAATCTTTTAAATCAATTACATTATGACTATTACTGAAGACATTGAAATAGGAGAGGAAAGTTGGCTGAAGAGCTCCATATGGCCAATAGCAAGTATAATTATGAATATTTTCCATATTTCAGAAGTAGGTTATCAATCAGCATATATTTACTATTTACTAATGAAAGACTTTATGTTCATCATAGGCAGTTTCACAGAGGCTCCTCGCTTTGTGTGACTTCCTAGCTTTACGAGGTAATAAAACCCTATTTAATTTTACAAAACATTCCTCTGTTACCCTAGAAAACAAAAGAGGTTTTTCATGGCATATGGTTTATTTTTACTTTTATCATTATAGTCCACAGAGGTTTTTTTTTTTTTTTTTAAATAAATATAAGAATTTTACTTATAAAAAGAATACTTTAGAAATAAATCACTGGACAGGAAAGAACACAGTTGCAAATCCATAACTTGCTTTGTAACTTGATAAATCACATAACCTCTTTGTGCCTCCCAGTTTACTTATTTGTCAAATAGGTATAATATTAGCCCTATCTACTCTAAAGGTGTGTTGAGGACTAAATTATATAACATAAATAAAAGCATATTTTAACCATACAGAAATACTGAAATGGAAGATGTATATTTAAATACAAAATTATTCTTAAGGCTGATCTGCTTTATTTTTCTTCCTTGCACTTAGCACTAACTGATATTATCCCAAATATTGATTTGTTTGTTGCCTGCTCCCCTACTCAAATTGTAGAGTATTCAAGCCCACACATGGCACGCACATAGTACATGTTCATACATAGTTCATTTATTTATTCTAATCAGAAGTTGTCTTCATAACTATGAAGAACAGTAGACAAAACTGTCATTTGAGGAAGCCTAGAATAAACAAAGAGAGAGGGCTGTGGGGAAATGCATTACTATCTTTTTCCAGCAATTTCCAAAAGAGTCTGCTTTCTGGGTCTGTATTTCAAAAAGGAAATAATTTCTGAGGGGAAAACTCTCATTGGAAGATACCTTAAAGGTAACCTACTTCAACCAGAAATAAGACATATTTGAGTCCCCCTCAAACACCAATGTTTGAACATCTCAGAGAACACATCAATTACTAGTACACGGAGCTTTTTCTATTCCTGACAATTACAGCCTTCTCTTTTACTGGACCAAAATCAATCTCTCTGTACTCTTCATGTAGCTCTGTCCCTTGAGGGCCTTAATAATGCAATTTCTGATAAAAACAACTTGATATATACTTCGTTTCATCAGTATCTTTTTGAATGTGAATACTATGACAATTTTTTCAGTTACTATTTTATTATTCAGAATCCCCTCTAGCTTTTCACATTCCTAAATGTAACAGAAAATTTAATTAATGAGTGAAAATGCTTTAACTGTTTTACAGAATAAGTTGTAATTTGTTGCTGATGAAATTCTAAATTAACATTCAGATATTTCATGCTTAGTTGCAGCATATGACCTAAGTGTACCGTACACTATAATGAATCCCATTTAGATGTAGGATAATTTAGGAACTCAGACACCGAAGATTAACTATAGGCATCATAGGATAGAAAGAATCAGGAGATCTGCCTTCTAATCCCATTACTGTCCCTTATCCTGTGAGTTAGGGCTGTTTCTTTCTGTGTAAAATTGAAGGCACCAAAATATATGCTCTGATATTTCTTTTGATTCAATATAAACTTGCAAAACCAAGAAAAGTGAAAACCTTCATATTTCTAGTTTTTAAATCATGAATTTGTGACCAACCAGTCCATGCTCTGAGAGGTAACTGAATAGGTAACATTGGTGGAGAAAGATTCAAACCAACAAGTTTCTGCTGCTCTATCAACTGCAGTAGTTTTCCACGAGCCTCCATACTTTGTCGATTCAATTCTGCAATCCGTTCCTCCATACTACCTGGTGCTAGAGACTGTGCTACTGGAAAAGTCTTTGAGAGAGGGAGAGAGAAAAAAAAAGTACAAATTGAATACTGAAAAATCTCTCACACGATTTATTTTATTTTATTATTATTTTTATTTTTTGAGATGGAGTCTTGCTCTGTCGCCCAGGCTGGAGTGCAGTGGCGTGATTTCAGCTCACTGCATCCTCTACCCCCCGGGTTCATGCCATTCTCCTGCCTCAGTCTCCCGAGTAGCTGGGACTAGAGGTGCCCACCACCACGCCCGGCTAATTTTTTTTTTGTATTTTTAGTAGAGATGGGGTTTCACCATGTTAGCCAGGATGGTCTCAATCTCCTGACCTCATGATCCGCCCGCCTCAGTCTCATACAATTTTGACTTACTAAGTGCCAGCAAGTTAGTATTCACAGCCCTTATTCTATATAAATGTGAATAGTGAGCACACAATAGAATTTACAGTCCCTTTGTCTAAGCACATATTCTGGGAAAAGCTTTTCTGTGTCTCTTAAGATCTGCAGAGCTGCACAAAAGATCACATGAGCAAAGAGCCTACTCCCAGTGAGCTGGTCTCTAAGTAAATGCCACACATCTTCGAAGACAGATCTGGGGTTTGACAGATTACAAAAGAGGATCTGCTGTCTTTGAAACAGAAGTTTCTATAATTACAATCTTCAAATATGCACCACTTGGCAAAGATTCTGGGAATCTTGTCACTCCTTCTAACCATATGTCAGCCTCCCCAGGCCACTTTTGGCCTAAGATATCTGATTCAAGAATAGTTGGTGACTGGAAAGAAATATGAGAGGTAGGGTAAAAAATAGCCACCCCAAAAATATAGCGTAAGTTTAATTTTAAAATTCCCCCACAAATGTGCTTATGTCATTCCTAATCATTTCATTATTCCTACTTATGTCATTGTTTCAGTCCTAGTTATTTCATTTCTTTTTGGGAAAAAACAATCTCTGATAAAAGTCACTGATTTTTAGCCTATGTCTATTAGTAATAAATAAATAGGAAAATCAGTATGAATTAAAGATCATTTTAGATTTCCAATTAAAAGAGGGTAGTGAAGACAGAAATATTAGATAGTCCCTTCTAGCTTGATCTATATACTAATTAGAAAAAGAGGCAAGCAAAACATTAGACTCTACTGTCTTTTTTAAACCAAGAGTTGCCTGTTATGAATAATCTTCAAAACTACAAACATATAAATGCCTCCCAATGACTCAAAATTGAGACAGTTGGTATTTACTTATATACACCACTACCAATGGCTGCCCTTTCCTAGCAATATTCCTTTCTGGCTCCTCTTCTGCCAGTTCCTTCTGTCTACTACTTCTATGATTCAATACCCATATTGCCCTTATTCCCCATGAGCCAGTGCTGACAGAGAAGGCCCTTACTCTATGGCCCACCTTACCCAGACCTTCCTCACCAAAGCCCTCCAACCACCACTGTTAAAGCCCTTATGAACACAGTCACCTCAGGAGCTTCTAATCCCCACTGACAGTATCCAGCTCCTCCTATCAGAAACATGACAGGAGCTGCTTTGGCTCTAGAAGGGGTAAAAGAAAGTGTCTACCGTCACTGGAACCAGCATTTGGAAGTCTTTTATAAACCCTCCCTAGCTGGAATTCAGAATTCTTATCTCACCCAGAAACAACGAAATGAAGATTTAGGTTACCAGGTTAGCCCACAAAGTTTATTTCACTTACAAAACTCCTGCACTATAATATGCAGACCTTTGCTACTCAAAGCGTGGTCCTCACACCAGCAGCACTGGCATCATTTGGGAACTTATTAGAAATGCACAGGTCCTACCTTAGACCTGCTCAATCAGAAACCACATTTCAGCAAGATCCCCAGATGATTAATATGCATATTAAAGTCTGGCTTTAATAATCCTTTAAAACGTTACTCCTGGCCAGGTGCAGGGTGGCTCATGCCTGTAAGTCCAGCACTTTGGGAGGCCGAGGCAAACAGATCACTTGTGGTCAGGAGTTCAAGACCAGCCTGGCCAACATGGTGAAACCCCATCTCTACAAAAAATACAAAAATTCACCAGGTGTGGTGGTGCGCACCTGTAATCCCAGCTACTTGGGAGGCTGAGGCAGGGGAATCACTTGAATCCAGGAGGCAGAGGTTGCAGGGAGCCGAGATCATGCCACTGCACTCCAGCCTGAGCGACAGAGTGAGACTCCATCTCCAAAAGGCAAAACAGGCTGGGCACAGTGGCTCATGCCTATAATCCCAGCACTTTGGGAGACTGAGGCAGGCAGATCATGAGGTCAGGAGTTCGAGACTAGCCTGACCAACATGGTGAAACCCCGTCTCTAATAAAAATACAAAAATTAGCCAGGTGTGGTGGTGTGTGCCTATAATCCCAACTACTCAGTAGGCTGAGGCAGGAGAATCACTTGAACCTGGGAGGCGAAGGTTGCAGTGAGCCAAGATCATGCCATTGCACTCCAGCTTGGGCAATAGAGCGGGACTCCGTCTCAAAACACACACACACACACACACACACACAAAACAAAACAAAACGAAAAAACCACCTCATTTCTATACGAAAACCCATTCTATGTCCTCAAAAATTAACTACTCATGATTTGAGGGCCAATACTCTTTTATGAGCCATTTTAAGAATAAAAATACTTTCAATTAACATGTGGTTATGTGGCAAACATTCAAGTAATATTAATTCTATACTTGATACTTAAAACTTCATCCTAACTTAATCTTAGCTTTCCTTCACATTTTATCTTTGTCCTATTTTCATTTATATAATTTTCCTTTTATGCTGTCTTGTCTTGTATGTACAACAGACTGATAAATAACCTGGACCTATTGTATTGAAGACATGCCAAAGCATAAGCCATCTAGCCTCAAAGCTTTCTAGGATCACTTCTGAAAAGAAGTTTCTTAAGATGCCCAAGCTAAAGTTCCTATTTAAATTCCTGTATGTCCCTAATCAATCCTTAAATGGTACTCACAGAAGTCATGTCACTTGCACTTTCTTGTTTGTTCAACTCCCGGAGTCCATCCCCTTGCTCTCCTCTGGGCTCAATAATACTATTTGTATGTGCCTTCATAGCTGAATTCTGCAATGTCAAATCAGCAATTCGTGTCATTATGTCCTTTCTTTGTATTAATGCCTCATTTGTTCTCAGCTGGTGCCCATCTCCCACTACTGGGAGCTCTTCTGAGAATGTGGGGCTTCTTGACTGTTGAGTGTTGGAATGGGAATTGCAGAGGGGCTGTGAGAGGTTAACAAAAGGAGCCTGAGTTTTGTTCTCCAAATCTTCTCCCATATGAGAGACTCTCCACCTCTGAGTGAAGAGACGATTCTCTTCACTTGAATTCTGAATATCTGTATCAACAGGTAAGGTCTTCTCTTCCCAATTTTGTTCCTTCTCAATTATTTCCACAGTTGGAGGAAGTCGTGGAGCAGGACGAGTTTGAACAGTCCTTCTCAATACTATAGATAAGAATTTAAAAATAACAAACATGTATTATTTTCCCATAGATTGACACTATACTCATCTCATTAGCCCACCATGGTAGTTAGAAAAGAATTTCAGTAGAAGTGTTTGGCTTCTGAACGCCTAAACTATTTTCAGCAGAGAACACACCAGCAATGTCACCCCTCGTAATCAAGTACAGAGACTTACCATGTTCCTTAAAGCATTTGTCAGTACCCTTGTGAAAAACCATCTGTCAAGTTCACATTGTAACACATATATTAATTCACATCTGGGAATACTGGGGAATGAGGAAGCAGGTATAAGTACCCAATTTAAACTGCAGATAGCCAGGATAGGCCTCTCTGAGGAAGTAAAATTTTTAAATGATTACATTGATTACATATGTAATAGGAACTAGAGCAAAGGACATTACAGGCAGAAACAGCAACATATGTGAAGGCTCAAAAAACAGGAAAGAGCAAAGAAATGAGGCCAGCCTACCTGTAGGATAGCAACAAGGAGAGAACTGAAAAAGCAGGAGATTAGAGAGGTGTGCAGTGGCCATTTCTGGCAAGCCTTTCAGACCATGTTAAACATTTTGTAATTTAATCTAAGAGCAATGAAAACCTAGAGAACGTCTGGCAATGATTTGATTTAAATTTCTTAAATGCTGTGGATAATTGGAGGATAGCAGAAATGGAAGCAGAAAATCCAGGAAGCAATTGTAATAGTCTAGAAGAAAGATGATAGTAGCTTTGACTAAGGTGTATTGGCATTAGAGATGATGAGAACTAAATAAATTTGAGAAATATTTTGGCAAAGAACTGACAGCAATGAACTAGAAATTGGGAGTGAGAAAAACACACAGATCAAGAAGACACATATCTTGAGTGGATGGTGATCACATTTACTGAGATGCTGAAGGCAAGAGGACAGACTTAGGGGAAGGAGGGCTTATCAAGAACCTAAGGTGCCCTAGGATTCATCTGTGTATCCATCCAAGCAGATGGATACATGGGTTTAAAAATCAAGAGAGACATCTGGGCTAAGATATCAAACTGAAAGTCACTGACATTTAGAAGGTATGAGAAGCCATGAGAATGAGTGAGATTATCCAGAGAGAAGAGTAGAGGGAGAAAAAAACCAGTATCAAGATATGAGGAACTCAACATGTAGGGTCAGGTAAAGGAGGGAAAAGCCACCAAAGCAGACTAAAATGGAGCAGTCAGAAAGATAAGGAAAATATTACACCAACATGGCATCAAGGAAACAAAGTGGTTAATTGTACATAATACCACTGTCAGACCTGGAAACATAAGGACAGAAAAATGTACCCTGGACTTAGTAACAGGGAGGCCACTGGAGCCCTCAGCAAGAGTAGTTTAGATGGAATGCCCTAATTGAAAGGAGGGATGCTTCTAGTTCAAGACTACAGACTGAGCACACATTTATCTCACCTCTTTTCATTGACAGCAAGGACATATAAAAGGAAATAAACCCACAATCAGTAAAGAGAATAGTCTGGGAAGAGAATCATTAGCAAACAAGATATTTCAGCAAATCTCTGGAAGACTAGGAGTAGATGGAAAGCATGTGAAAGAGTACAACTGAGCAGAAACCATACTCCAGAATACATATACATTAGAAGGAAATGACAGGTGAAAGCCAGTATCTGGGGGTGGGGGGAACCCTGAAAAGGCTGCAGTCACAAAGCTGACAGGTACAGAGGAAGAAAATGAGAAGTAGAACTGAAATCTGGGGAATTACTTGAAAATTTGTCTACTGCATGCTTTTTCCAGTCAAGCTGCTGCACACCACTTCCCTGAACTGTCCTCCTAAGCAAAAAATCAAGGATGGAAACAGTAAATGTGAGCACCCCAAGTGAATGGCTGGATCCTAGTTACATATTCTAAAAGGAAACCCATAGTTAGTAAATCGTACCCATATACACAAAGCAACCACATAAGGGAAAGTCTACTGGGAAAATAGACCTAGACTTATCGACATCACAGAAAAGAAAATGTATGACAACCACCTACAATATTGAACTTATTCATTCTTAAATACAAATGAACAATAGGAAAAAACCAGCAGCACAAAAGAAAAAAGCCAAGACAGGGAAACTGAACAGATCAAGAAGAAAAGAAAATTCAGGTACAGAAGAAAATAAAAGAAAATTCATAGTAGAATTCTAACTAGTATCCTCAGAAAAGTTTCTGGAAGATACTGCATTCATAATAAGTATCAATGAAAAAAGGACAATCAGACAAGTAAGGGCTCTTGCTTGGAAATTAAAAATACAATTGACGAAATTTTAAAAATCCAAAAGACAGGCTTGAATATAAAGTGAAAAAATCTTCCAGAATCTAAAAAGTAAGATATAAGGCCAAATACATAAGAAAATCCCAACGATCAACATAAATTTTCCCCCAAACTGAAGAAAGTCATATGTCTTCATACTGAAAGGTCCAACTAGTGTCTCACAGTGCAAGAAGGTAAAAACCCATATTTAGGCATACCTTGTGCAACTTCAGGATAAAAACAAGAGATCAATCCTAAAAGCTTTCTCAGAAAAAAAAAAAAAAAAGTAGGTCCAATATAAAGAAATAGAAGACATCTCATTATCAGACATCTCAACTGAACACTGAATACTAGAAACCAATGGAATAATGTCTTTAATTTCTCAGGAAAAAGAACTCTTGACCTAGAATTCTTTAGCCACATTATCAATCAAGTGTAAGAGAAAAATGAAAACATCTTCAGAATTTCAAGAACTCAGAGTTTACCTTGCATATGCTTTTTCTGATTATTTCTTTCAGAAAATTGTGAAAGAAAACTAAATAATAAGAGGAAACAAGTGACCCAATCCAGGTGTGCAATGATACCAAGACCCAGGATGAGAGCTATGCAGAAGGCCCAGCAAGCAATAAGCAATCAGTGAAGGCTGCAGCAAGTTTAAAGGGCTTTGAGAAGGTGTCTCTGGGATGAAAGCAGATTCCATGCCACAGACAGTATGACAAAAGGACTTGAAGATATGGTGAAAGCACATTATTCTTTTGTCAACAAAAGAGTAAAGGCAATTTGAAAGTCTACACAAAGCAAAAACTGTACAAGAAAGTCACAGTATAAATATATAGCAAAAAGAGTCTGAGCTCTCATAACATGAAATAAGAATTCACCTTGATTTTCACAAGAACTTTTTCCTTTGTTTGGCCCAAGCACTGGCAGTAACAATGGATTCGAAAAGAAAATGTAATGGTTATTTATTTGTTTTCACTTGTCAATATGTATATAGACAAGACACAGAAAACACAGTTGTTGCAATGGAAGAGAAGGTTAATGTAATCAAACTTAATAATGTGAAAGGGAAAGGATAATTAACTGAAGATGGGAAGTAGAAAACAGAAGTAAAGCAGAAGGGAAGGGATGCTAGTATTTCATGTAGTGGAAGTCAAGAAATACTATCTAAAGTTAAAAAAGAAATAGAAAGTATTTAAAGTAACAAAAAAGATTAAAAATAAAAACAAAACTATCCAGAGTAGAGAAGGGAGGTAGGTGTTAGGGTGAATTACACTCTCTTCTTTCATAGGGAGAGTCTGTAATTATTATGTAAAGTTGGTATCTCAAGAAAAGAGTTGCAAAAATATTTTATATTAATTACGGAGACAATTACCAAATAAACAAAAATCAAATTGGAATAAAAATGACTGCCTTTAGGGGAATGTACTGTGAAAGTTGTCAGAATGAAAATGGAGTCATTTGGCCGGGCGTGGTGGCTTACTCCTATAATACCAGCACTTTGCAAGGCCGAGGTGGGCGGATCACCTGAGGTCAGGAGTTTGAGATCAGCCTGGCCAACATAGTGAAACTCAGTCTATACTAATAATACCAAAAAAAAAAAAAATTAGCCAGCCGTGATGGTGCACAACTGTAATCCCAGCTACTCAGGAGGCTGAGGCAGGAGAATAGCTTGAATCCAGGAGGCAGAGGTTGAGGCAGGAAAATAGCTTGAACCCAGGAGGCAGAGGTTGCAGTAAGCTGAGATTGCACCACTGCACTCCAGCCTGGGCGACAAGAGTGAAACTCTATCTCAAAAGAAAAAAAAATTGAGCAGTTTGTGTCAGGGCACAAGTGACTTTATCAGAGTCACTTTATCAGACACAAGTGACTGATAAGTGGAGCCTCAAAGAGCCAGGAAGGAAGGGTTCTCATGCATGTATGACTGATAACAACTATTTAAGAGATTTCAAAAACCAGAACCTTGCACAAAGGCCTCCACAATCTTACACAAAAAATAATTCTGCGATGACATCTGCCCAACAACCAACCTTAGATTGATGCCACCCTTGTTACTGATCCTTGTAGCCAAGGATAGTTGTCTCAAAACAACTTAGATAATCCTCCTCATTTCCCCTTTAAAAACTCTTGTCTTCCTTTACTTCCCTGAATATGCCCACCATATTCCCATTGCAATGGTCAATCCCAAATAAATATCAGTTTCTTTTAGAGAGTCTCTCTCTGGGTTAAATTGACAGTACTTTTTTTAAAACCACATAAAATATGAATTAGAATAAACACTTTAAAATAAGCAATGAATGGGAGATCAGAAAATGAAATGAAACTGCACACAAATACAAATACACACACACACACACACACACACACACTACTCATTCAAGAAGCATGGCTGTAAAGAAAAGGAGAAATAAATCAATAGCTAGAGGAAAATATTTATGATGGGAAATGCTACAGCAATATTGTCCAATATGGCAGCTTCTAGTCATATGTGGCTATTCAAAGTTAAGTTAATTAAAATTAAATAAAATTTAAAATTTTAATTTCTCAGTCACACAAGCCACATCAGGTGCTCACTAGCCCCATGCGGCCAGTGGCCACCATTCTGGATGGAGCAGATACAGAACATTTTCATCAACCCAGAAAATTCTATTAGACAAGGCTATCCTAAAAGAGAACTGAATGCTGATGAAGGGCCCTACATATCACCCATTTTCATCTGCATATTCTGTTTAACTGAATAATTCTTTATATGTGAGTATTCCAAACAATGCTTGAAAAATATAATAAAACATCACCAATTCAAATACCTATTCACAAGCATCTCTGTCTGCACATTATAAAATAAGTGGGCAGTTATTTCAAATGAATACTTGCTGAAGATACTAACAAAATGTTGTCTATAGCAATCCTTGACAAACTTGCTTTAACAAGCATTTAGTAAGTTTGTGATCAGAGTAAAAATATTTATTGTAACTGTTTCTTACAAATAATTTTAAGCTATTTTATGATCACCAATGAAAAATATTTACAACATCTAAGCAAAGATCATTAGACAAGCCTATTAACAACATGCAAACATTTGAACAACTAACTAATTTAAAGAATAAAAGTCTAGGCTGAACAGAAATCAGAACTGAAATCGTATTTCCCGAATCTTGCCAGAGATAATAATACCTTCTAGCCCTCTGAAGAGTAAATACTGAATCATACACTGATAGAGCTGTAGGGAGCATTAAAGATAAAGAAATATCTTCTCATTTCATAGATGGAAAAACTTAGGTCTAAAAAAGGTAAACCATCTGAGCCTCATGCCTCACAGCTAGTCAAGAATAAATGGGCCAAAATGCCAGCACTTCTGACTCTCAGCCTGGCACTGTCACCACTGCACCACACTGATCTGACAAATGCTACATCTGCATTACAAATAACAAAACAGAATTTTTAATAGCAAGGATTTGTCATTTTATTTTACCCCTTGGGCTTCTTCATGTCCTTTATTGGAAACATACATCAAAGTGCAGAAAACTGCACAAAATTCGTATGTCCCAATAACAATTAAGTTATTTTTCTGTTCCCCTATGTAAAAATATAAAAAAATTTTTAAAAGAAATAAAAATTCAGGCTAATCAGACCTAAATAATATTTTTCAAAAAACTTCAGAAGAGAGTTTAAGATACTGGTTCTTTTTTTGACCAAAGAACTCTTTGAAAATGAAGTAAAAACAATAGCTCCAGAAAAAATGTACATGGGGACAAATAAATCTAATTTTCCCAACAATGAAGTAGTTCATGGGACTTCTGAAGACCATTCATGAACCCTAAGTTAAGAATCTTTGAGCTAAGAATTAATAATACATTCTTAACCTGTTTACTCTACCTGTGAGATGCAAAAGTAACTCTAAAGCTATTTTTAATTGTCCATTAACTTTTATTATAAAATTCCCTCAACTGAGCTGAAAACTTTTGATGAGAAAGAGGTGAATATGATGACAAGATGTCACTTACACGACCCTTAAAGTCATAGTTCTCACCTTTCCTTAGTCTAACTTTCATTACTCTTTGGAGTATAATCTCCTGCTTCTAACTCTTTCATATGCTCATGGATCATTGGGACAAAAGGGATTCCCCTTATTCTGCATCTTAATGCTAAGGACTCTGATCTTTTGATCTGAGTTTAATACTTACAATGTTTAATAAAATAGACATGCAATAAAATTAATTAAATGTCACACATGACCACAGGTATCCTACACATAGCATGAAAAGTCTTCCTTCAGCTTAAAGGCTATGTGTGGTAATCAAATGTCTTTTTCAATTCTGTTTTTCATGTAATGGTAAACGTAATACATTGTACAAATGGAACATAAAAAACAACTTTCATGTAACTTTAGAAGAAAACTTACCGTCCTGAAGAGGAGAGAATTTTAAGTTGCTCTTCTGCCTGGGTGGTGTTAACAACACAGCTGGCTCAAAAATATGTGCTGGAAAATTCTTGGCCAGTGTCATGTTATCTGGAGGGTCTGGCACCTGAGACAGTTTAACAGGCAACTCTTCCTGTGGGAATTCAACCACCTCTTCCTCTCTGAACATCAATGGCACTGAGACATTGGCATTTACAGCTGGACCCTCTGAAGAAGATGAAAGGATATTAGCATAATAGGAACAAAAAGAAACTATGGGCACATTTCAGGTATTTATTCTTTTTTCTTTTGTTTTTTGTTTGTTTGTTTGTTTTTTGTTTTTTGAGACGGAGTCTTGCTCTGTTGCCCAGGCTGTGGAGTGCAATGGTGCGATCCTGGCTCACTGCAAGCTCCGCCTCCCGGGTTCACGCCATTCTCCTGCCTCAGCCTCCCGAGTAGCTGGGACTACAGGTGCCTGCCACCACACCCGGCTAATTTTTTGTATTTTGTTTAGTAGAGACGGGGTTTCACCGTGTTAGCCACGATGGTCTCGATCTCCTGAGCTCATGACCCGCCCGCCTCGGCCTCCCAAAGCGTTGGGATTACAGGTGTGAGCCACTGTGCCCGGCCCAGGTATTTATTCTTAAATGCATCTCAATAGAGTGCAAAATTCACATGAATCAACATGGTTCCTGGAGCCTTCACTTTCTAGGCTGTATCCTCCTCTGCCAATCATTCATGGGCAGGCTCCTGGTGAGCTAGTACTGAGAAGAAGTTACTATTTTTGAGAGAGTCATTGGGGCCTCAAAGCCATGAAAAGCGAGCCACTTAGGGACTCCTAAAAAATCCTATGTGGCACTCTAGAGTTTATCTTTTTCTTTTTTTCTGTTTTTTCAGACTGGATCTCACTCTGTCACCCAGGCTGAAGTGCAATGGAGCAATCTTGGCTCACTGCAGCCTCGACCTCCCAGGCTCCAGTTATCTTCCCGCCTCAGCCTCCCGAGCAGCTGGGACTATAGGCATGTACCACCACACCCAGCTAATTTTTTGTATTCATTGTAGAGATGGGGTTCACCATGTTGCCTAGGCTGGTAGAATTTTTCATTATTTGTTATGGATAGCTTTTTAATGGTCATAACAAGTAATAAAATGGCTAAAATGGGGCACATTAATGCACTGACCTCCATATACAAGGCTCATTACAAAACAAGGAACTTCACAGGTCATGCATTATCACAACATAGTCACATTCCATATTATTTTAAAAGAGTTACAAGAGCTGAGACTCAGGAAGATATGACATAAATCTTTGGTCTCACCAACATAAATCTTTCTGACTTTTTCCACAGGCAATAACAAGAATTAACAATAATTCTACAATACACTTCCTCCCAGCCCTTCTCACCTATAGGATAATCAAAAGTTTTCTCAGTAGTGAAGCTTAACTCAGATAACAGTAAAGCACTAACATATTCCTTTACTGAGATATTAATAGCAAGACTTGCCGGGTGTGGTGGCTCACGCTTGTAATCCCAACACTTTGGGAGACCAAGGCAGGCGGATCATGAAGTCAGGAGTTCGAGATCAGCCTGGCCAACACGGTGAAACCCCGTCTCTACTAAAAACACAAAAATTAGCTGGGCATGGTGGCACGCACCTATAATCCCAGCTACTCAGGAGGCTGAGGCAGGAGAATCGCTTGAAACTGGAAGGCGGAGGTTGCAGTGAGCTGAGATGGCGCCACTACACTCCAGCCCGGGTGACAGAGTGAAACTCCATCTCAAAAAAAAAAAAAAAATAGCAAGACTCTACCAGAAGACAAAGATCTGCCCTAGCCATTGAGTTTACTTCATGCAAGTTAAATTTTGGTCAGTCACTTCTTAGAATCCATCCTAAGAAAACGGTTTTAAATACATAAAACACTTTTCTTACAGATACTCATCAAAGTCTTACTTAAAAGTAAAACACATGAAAAAACAGAAATGTCCAATTCAGCCTATAGCACATGATAGCACATGAGATGAAGAAAGAATTTCAAAACAACACTACCACACATGAACAAAAGTTATGTATTTCTAAAATTCAGTATTTTTCTCTTTCCAAAATCATCTCTTCTGAATCTAGAGCACTGTGATTAAAAGTGCTAGCACTCTCATTGATCTAGGTGTCTGGTTCTGCTACTTTCTACCTATGTGCCTTTGCTAAGTTACCAACCCTCTCTGAGTCTCAGTTTCCTCTAAGGATAACACTAATGGGGATAACAATAACACCTACCTCATCAGACTATTATGACATGAATTGAAATTATGCATGTAAGACTTAACAAGTATCTGGCATAGAGCAAGCATCCAATATTAGCTGGAAAAGTAGTGGCAATTGTAGTAGTAACAATACTGTACATGCATAAACAGTCAATAAGTCTATATAAGTTTAGAGATTTAAGGTTTGGTTTGTTATCTAAGGCCATTAAGTAATTGAATGACAGTCTGAGATAATAAGAACACACTCACCTGAACTGTCCATATTTCTTCTACCTGTGGCTCCCCTTTCTGATGCCTGAATTTCTTGTCTGTTATTTATCACAGGACAGTTCTTAATAGCATGTGTGAGTGATATAAGTTGCTCGTCTGTTGTGACCATGTACTGCTGAAGTCTTGCCTGGAGAGGAAAACATATGAAATAATATTATTAGCATATCAAACATCAAACGACCACCTAGAAAGCAAACCACACAAAGGATATGTGTGTGTTTACGTATGTATAACATCATCATTTTAAATACTTCAGGAATTTGAGACTTTCATTCAAATGAAAGAAATGCTATTTATAATTATAAATATTCTAATAGTTCCATGATAGGAGAATGGTTAAGTAAATCATGAAATGGTAATTAATAAATATCCTGCTATAACAATAAGAATGAACCTTTCTACAGGGCTTTCCATTTACAAAACCTCTTCAGGATGTTTCAACTGACTCTTAAGCTACCCCCAAGAGACACAGATACATGAGGTGGAGGAAACAATGAATATTACCCAGGCATTTAAACTGATAAACATGAACAGCACAAAATTCTGTATGTAATTAATACAAATATTAATTACAACTTGATTTTTATATATGAGAATGAGACAGAACATTTTATATATGTATATAGATATTCTCATATTTGTCTATATGTGTGTGTGTATATATACATATTTTTAATATTACATAAAGGTTTTTTTTTTATTTAAAAGATCACCCACAAAATACCATACCCATAGATTTACTTTCTGGCACAGAGCTGAATGTGTTAAGCGTTTGGAATTCCATTCTTACATGTAAAAGTCAAACAGATTGCCCAGAAGGTTAGATGAATTTGTTTTGTTCTTTATATTTTCTACAGGGATGATATAAGTAGGTCATCTAAAAACATCAGGTTTGATCACTACCACATAATGCTCATCTTTGTTATGTATTAGTGTTACGCAAATGGTTCTTGGAAGTAGAGAAGATTGCAGGTAGAAGGAAGAAAAAGAGAGTTCTGTAAATTGCTGACACCCTGTAATAATGACAAAGAAAACCCAAGGATGGCAGCTAGTAACAAACTTCTATCTAATATATATCTCATGTATGCTTAGAGAGATACAGACATTTGATAAAAGTCAGGTGCAGCCAGACATCAGAAATATTATTAATAGTACTGCTCAATGAAGTATAGTAAACATTTTTATACCACCAGTCCAAATTTTTTCCCAAATTTCATACTCATATATCCAGTGGCCTACTCAACACTTCCATCTAGAATTCAAACAGACTTCTCAAACTTAAAACATATAAAGCCAAATTCCTCCTAAAGCCTTCTTTACCTTATAAATGGCAACTGCATCATTTTAATTATTCAGCCCAAAACTTTGGAATTATCCTTGATTCTTTTCCAATATCCTCTACTTGACTCCATATCCAATAAATTAGCAGACTACATTGGTCAGCCTTCAAAATATATTCATAACTTGATCACTTTTCACACCCTCTCCCACTTCCACCCTAGAACAACTTGCCATGTCTCACCTGAACTATTCCAATAACTCCTCATGTAATATTCTGCTTTTGTGTTTGGCCACCTACTCTAGTCCCATACTGTTCCCAAACTGTATGCTGAGGCACCTCAGGGTACTAAAGTGAACTTACAGGGGCACCAAGGGAAAATTTAAATCTTCAAGGGAAATAGTGATGCTTGCCATCTATCAGACACTGGTGAACTATTAGCTCAGGACAGTTCACAGTTTCAATGTCAGATTGCATTACATTCCTTTTGATGATGTCAAATCTTCTCATGGCTGGGCTTTCAGCAGTTGCTAGGTTAAAAAGAAAAAAAAAAAAAAAAACAAGTTCTGGAGGAAAATCAGTGTGGAACAGGAAATAAGAATGATTGTGTCCCAACTGATTCCAAGCATTGAGAAGTGGTACAGTGCTCAAAAGGTATATATAACCCATTAGTAAATCATTGTAGTTACTTAAGAAAAAGTAATACTTTTCCTCAAACAGCCCCTCAGTTGTTAGGATATAGTTGTTTGGACTTAACAAGTAGAACTGTTTTTGGCCTAGGGGTGTTATAAGACACTAAGGGCACTGCAACCCAAGAAAGGGCACTAATCTCTCATCTAGTTTAAACATAGCCCAGAGTGATCTTCTTAAACCCAAGACAAATCACATCTCTTCTCTTTAGTGGTTTCCCATTTCACTTAGCATAAAAGCCCATGTCTTTAATCAGCATGCAAGGCCCTATGTGATTGGGCTTACCTGATCTTATCTCCTACCTCTCTCTTCCCCATACTCTACTCTTGCCCCACTGATCTCCTTGATGACTCTAAGTTCACCAGTCACACTCCCACCGTAAGACCTTCGCACTTCCTTTTCCTTTGCCCAGACTGCTCT
Source organism: Macaca mulatta (assembly GCF_049350105.2). Taxonomy (NCBI): domain Eukaryota; kingdom Metazoa; phylum Chordata; class Mammalia; order Primates; family Cercopithecidae; genus Macaca; species Macaca mulatta. The sequence continues at coordinate 170,252,635 of NC_133407.1, read as the reverse complement.
TCTCTCAACTACCCACATGCTCACTCCTCACCTCTTCCAGGTCTTGGCTCAAATGTCACTTCCTCAGACAGGAATGGCCCATCTCATTTGTAACTGCATCCTACCCCATCCTGTGCATTTCCTATGCCTTTACGTGCTTTATTTTTCTTCGAAGTACATATCACCATCTAACTTACTATACTTCAACTTTCTGTTTTTAGGATTTATTTAGAATGTAAGCTCCATGAGGGTAAAGTTTTCTATATTTTGTTCACTATTCTATTTCCTGTACCTAGAACAGTACCAGGCCCACAGCGGGTATTCAACAAAGATTTGTTAAGTAAATCAGTACATTTTAAAACTGCACATCTTCCCAGGATAATTAAAAACATATGTTCTGCAAAAATATGTATATGAATGTTCATAGCAGCATTATTCATACCAGACAAAACGTAAAAATAACCCAAATGTTCATTAACTAATGAAGGGATAAATAAAATATGGTATATCCATACAATGGAATATTATTGGGCAATACAAAGGAATGAAGTACTGATACATGCTAAACATAAATTAACCTTAAACATTATGCTAAGTGAAAGAAGAGCACATATTACATTATTCAATTTCTATGTAATATCTGTATTAGGCAAATTCACAAAAAGAGAGACTGAAGAGTGACTTCTAAAGGGTACAGGATTTCTCTCTGGAGTGAGGAAAATATTCTGGATTTAGATAATGGTGCTGGCATACAACTTCAAATATACTAAAAACACTGAATGGTACATTTTAAAAGGGTGGACTTAATGGTATGTGAACTATATTATCAAATTTGTATGTGGTTTGGGTTTTTTGTTGTTGTTTTGTTTTTTTAGAGACAGGGTCTCACTCTGTCACCTAGGGTGGAGTGTAATGGCAAAATCGTAGCTCACTGCAGCCTCAAATTCTTAGGCTCAAGTGATCCTCCTGCCTCAGCCTCCCAAGCGGTTAGAACTACAGGCATACGCCACCATGCCCAGCAAATATTTTTATTTTTTGTAAAGACAGGTCTCACTCTGTTACCCAGGCTGATCTCAAACTCCTGGCCTGAAGTGATCTGCCCACCTTGAAAAATGTTGGGATCAAAGGTGTGAGCCACTGTGCCTAACCCTATATTATCAATTTAAAAAAGTATACATCTCATCATCTAATGTCCATTAACACAAACACAATTTCGCCATCACTTGTCTAGTCTCTTCTGGCTGATAAATAAAAGTAATAATAACTACCATATGAGAACAAAAAGGACGAATAAAGTAAGACTGTGTACACTCAAGAAGCACACAGTCTCACTGACAAGTACACATGTAAGTATAAAACAATTTGATGAACGCAATAATACCAATATCCAGACAGTATCAGAAGTACACAAAGAAGCAAGGTGCAGTGGCTCATGCCTGTAATCCCAGCACTTTCAAGGGCCAAGGTGGGCGAATCGCTTGAGCCCCAGAGTTCAAGACCAGCCTGGGAAATATGGTGAAACCCCATCTCTACAAAACATAAAAAGTTAGCTAGGTATGGTGGTATGTACCTGTAGTCCCAGTGACTTGGGAGGCTAAGGTGGAAGCATCACTTGAGCCCAGGAGGTCCAGGCTGCAATGAACTCATGCCACTGCACTCCAGTCTGGGTAACAGAGTGAGACACCATCTCAAAAAAAAAAAAAAAAAAAAAAAAGTGCACAAAGGAAGAATGCTCAATGCAGCATGGAAGCAATAGGTTTTCCACAAGAGAACTGTGTAAGTCTTTTAAAAAAGAAAAGGAGCCATTAGTCAAGCAGCAAAGAGGACTTTATGTAACAAATATGAAGATACTGTGAATAACTGTAAATGGCATCTGATGTGATTGCAAAAGGACTCCTCAAAGGCCATCTTCTGCTGCTTTGAAATTAAAAGTGGCTATCATAACACTCATTTCACATTTTGGATTAACTACTGTAACACTGGTAGTTATAATTTAAATGCAGACTCTGTCTTCCCACTAAATAGTAAGTCTCTTAAAGACAGGGAGACAGTCCATATGCTACTTCCAAGCTTCTACTATAGTACCTCCATTTAATAAATGTTCAATAATACCTACCACTGATGATAATAATGACTGATAAGTAATCACATCAACACAGTTAAACCAAAAGCAACTCTAAGAGAATCCAGTACGTGTTTAAAGATGTTTTATACCACTGAACACACAAAGTTGGGATCTCATCTGAGTACCTGTGTAGTAGCGTTTTCTTCTCTAAGACGAAGAATTTCAGCTGTCAGAGCATCAATGAGCTCTCGATGATCACCTAATACTTGTTCCAGTTGTTGCCTTGTCTCTACTTCTTTACGTAGCTGGATCTCACTCTGCAAAAAGATATCAAATAAACTTCCACCAATAGCCTCACATGTTGAAAACTAAAAGTTTGCACTCAAAGCTGGCAAAGAAGATATTTACAAAGAAGCATATATTATGTGACAGTAATGACAAAGATTTTTATTAAACGGTTTATTATATTTAATTAAAGAAAATGTGCTGCTTTATCCTCTTCCCTTCCTTAAATAGAATAAAATGAACAAAATGTTATATAAAATTAAGTCACTATATTTTTTGTAGAAAGAAAGTAGAGGGATATACATATACATATTGTTTGAATATACACTGACCATCTCTAGAAAGATACACTGGTATCTGGTAATAATAGTTGGCTAGAAGTAAGCAAACATGCTAGCTGGAAGTTAGTGATGAGAGTTAGTACAATCTGCTGTATCTCTGAATTTCATAACGTGACTATATCGCCAATTCAAAAATTAAACTTGTTAAAATATAATTTAAAATAAATGACAACTTTAAATGGTTTAACTTTGTAAAGCAAGTGATTAACTTAAAAGTACATGCTTCTGGCCAGTCGCGGTGGCTCACGCCTGTAATCCCAGCACCTTGGTAGGCCAAGGCGGGCAGATCATGAGGTCAAGAGATCGAGACCATCCTGGCCAACATGGTGAAACCCCGTCTCTACTAAAAATACAAAAATTAACTGGGCATAGTGGCGTATGCCTGTAGTCCCAGATACTCATGAGGCTGAGGCAGGAGAATCTCTTGAACCTGGGAGGCAGAGGTTGCAGCAAGCCAAGATCGTGCCACTGCACTCCAGCCTGGCAACAGAGCAACACTCTATCTCAAAAAAAAAAAAAAAAAGTACATGCTTCTAAGCCTGCAATACTTTCCAAGAGCCAAAAGTATACTGCTGAAGATTCCTGAGTTAAGGGTGAAAGAATGTTAAGGTTTTAATAGGTCTGACAATACAACGAATCTTTAATTAAAAAGTTAATTTTAGGGTCAGGTGTGGAGGCTCACGCCTGTAATACCAACACCTTGGAAGGCCAAGATGGGCAGATTGCTTTCAGCTCAGGAGTTTGAGACCAGTCTGGGCAACATAGTGACACTCTGTCTCTACAAAAAAATACAAAAATTGGCTAGGTGTGGTGGCATGCACCTGTGGTCCCAGCTACTTGGGAGACTGAGGCTGGAAAACCACTTAAACCCGGGAGGTGGAGGTTGCAGTGAGCCGAGATCATGCCACTACTGCACTCCAGCCTGGGCAACAGAGTGAGACCCTGTCTCAAAAAAAAAAAAAAAAAAAAAAAAAAACAGCAATTCAATTTTAGGAAGACAGCTATAGAGACACTGAAACATCTGTATTAAGTTGGCAAATCTATCTTATTAAATAATAAAGTTTTCTTAAACATTTTTGTCATATTTGTATAACAGGCTTAAGTACATAACAGTTTAAATAGATTTTCAAAGATTAAACACATAGCTAACTCTAATTCTGTGACATTCTGTGGATGATTACTTGAAATCAAATTAAACAAACAATTCTTCGTTGTTTTTTTTTTTTTGAGACAGAGTCTCGCTCTGCTGCCCAGGCTGGAGTACAGTGGCGTGATCTCGGCTCACAGAAACCTCTGCCCCCCAGGTGAAAGTAATTCTCCTGCCTCAGCCTCCGCAGAAGCTGGGATTACAGGCACCCGCCACCATGCCCGGCTAATTTTTGTATTTTTAGTACAGACAGGGTTTCACCATATTGAGGCCAGGCTGGTCTTAAACTCCTGACCGCAGGCAATCCACCCACCTCGGCCTCCCAAAGGGCTGGGATTATAGGCATGAGCCACCGTGCCCAGCCAAACAAATAATTCTTGCTTATTTTATAAATTATTTTTACAACAATAAAACATCTCCCACTTAGACACTGAAGCCGTACATGAGTTTCCAGACATAAAGGGAACATGAAGAATTCTCCCACATATCAAGTCTACCACTTATAGGCAATGCCACTCTCCAAACTGAACGTGGGAGTAGGAAGCAGAGAATAGCAATAGAATGCAGACACAGTTAACAGTTCTATTTAATCTACAACTGTCAAACGGTAATATTTAATATTAGCACAAGATATAATTATATAAATGGCAGATTTACCCTACTAATTATATTGCTAAAGCTCTTATTAAAATTAAAATCACTTATCTGAGCATGTATCAACTAATGACAGAAAAGATTTAAGGGATAAGCCTTTACTGCAGATAATCTAAAATTGAGGTATTTTAAACAAAGCTATTCAAATTTGACTGTACTTTATTTGGAGGTTGCAATAAATGGAGAGGAAAAACAACTCATGCATTTCTGTCTGAAGAGAAGACTCTAATAACCTAATGTTCTTACCTCTTTAAGGTACCGAACCAGGCGACAGAGGGAGCTCACCAATGACAAAGTGAAGCCTGTAAGACCCTGACTGCTCTGCAGTCCCTTGACCTCGCGACCTGTCCACCGCTCATATTCTTCCATTTCGTGTTCCACTTCATGTATCATGTGTTTGAGGACGTCCAGGTTGGAATTAGTCCTATTTGGTAAGTCTGCAGAAGTTGTGCTACCTGATAACATGTTTTTCTTCGGCTTGGAAAGAGCATGCAAATTCGGTTTTCTTTTCACTGATAATGAGAGAAGTCATTCTATTTTAAGACCAGGAAAAATTATGACCAGAAAACTACTAGAAAAACTTTTGACTATCGTTCACAATTTATAAAAGGCTTTCATAGATGATATCACTATTTCTCTCATAAAAATTAAACAGTTTAAACCAGATTTACACTAGCTATAATGAATGCACTAGAACCACCGTTCCAGAGTTACATGTGGTAGGAGACATTTCTTGGCTACCATTCAACAAACTCTTAGTTGGAACCATGTGGATGAGATTAAGGGGAAAAAACACTGACTAAGAGATTAAGACAGCTGTATCAAGTTACATGTTTAATAATTCATCTTTGTAAATTAAGGGACTGAACCTTTATTTAACAGCTGTTTTTGCTTCCTTGAGTTCAGCACGTGTCCCACAACATAGCTTGAGTCTAGAGTCTCAGTAGATTCTTCAGGCTGAAGCCTGGTTTGGAGTCTCTTGACAGCATTGGTAGCATTCAGAGCAGCTAAAAGGAAGAACATTTCCAGAAGTATCTCAAGTGAACAAACTTCTTAAGAAAGTATTTCAATTGACAGATCCATCAGTATTTTAGTCAATTAGGCTAAGGCAGTCAAAACTCTAACATTCCTTTACAAATCACTGCATTCAAGAATGAACCTAATAAAGCAGGCAACTAGAAATAATGCAAAAGGGAAACAAACCTCTTTGTTCCCCTGATGAAAGAGCAGGTGATGGTGTTCCTGGAGGAGTTACTTGTGACTGGGTTGCTATTTTCTGCTGAATATCAGTCCACAACTTACTAATTAACTCAGAATTCTCTTCCGTCAGTTGCTGGAGAAACCTATAAATTACAGAACAATAAGCTACATTAGAATTATAATATAAATTAACATAATCTAAATATAAATTAAATGACAGCAGGCATTTAATTTATATTATCTATATTATAAATTAATTTAATTGTAATTTATATTTATATAATTATAAATTTAATTTTATATATAAATATGCATATAGATTTAATTATAATTTAATTATAACTTATAATTTAATTATATAATCAATTATAGTTATATAATATAGTTATATAACTAATTATATATCATTATATAAATGTTATATAATTATATAATTTAATTTATAATTTAATTATATAAATTGATTATATAATTTAATTATATTTTATTATATAAATTAAATTATATTTATATTATTTAAATTATATTATTTAATTTATATGTATATTATACTAATTTATATAAAAATAGGTGCCATCATTTAAACTGTCCAAATAGTTACATGTTTGATTTGAAGGAGCTTTTAGTAATTCATAGTCAAAGAAAAAACACTATTCACTTTAACTGATAAGACAGGTAGATAGCAAAAATGCCTATCACCTCAGTGTTAGAAAGAATCATTCCACCTGCCTCCCAGTTTCCTACCTACCTCGGTCCCTAACATAGGCATGTTTGCCCTCTCTGCAGTTTTGTGGTATGGCTCCATCCTCCTCTCTCTTTCTCTAGAGTAAAGTAATTAAGCATATATGGCTCAGCTCCTTTTGGTTTCTCTGTCCTACAAAGGAGCCTGTCCACAGAGCAGCCAGTCTCTGCCCATCAATGAAGTAAACTGACCACAGCATACTCTGTCCCTGTGTGTCAGGGAGAGGCTAGATAGAGTGAGAAGAGGCGCTGCAGTTTAGGGGTTAGTAATTACAAGTACATTGGTTACAGAGCTAAGCATTATGCTATAAACATTTTTATCACTGATAAGGTTGATATTTTAAGTTTCAACTGTCTGATTCACTTGTTTATTTCTCAGAATGCTGAAGGTACCACCTATCTTCTTCTGGAGGCTTAGTATAAAAGCAAGAACAAAGAGATAAATGGGGGGAAAAGCTTTAAGCAAAAGGAACCAGGACTTGATGTTTTGAGAAGTTTTCAGCCTGTCCAAATTGCAAGAGATTAGTAAAGTCGCTGTTAGGAAAGCATACTCTGGAAAGAAGGGCAAGAGTGTGGCTGAATAACCTTTTGCTAGTTCTGACTAAAGCATGTGATTCATGGGTCCTCCCAATGATCTCAGAAGAAGCTAACAATAAAGATGGGATTATCCAGGAAAGATCTGTCTATGGAATAGATGACCATGACATACACAAGAACAAGATCTTTTGAGAATGTTATACCAACAGAAATACTGCTAGCTTGAATTGAAAGACACAAAGGCAGGATGAAATGAAGGAAGGGTGCTAGACTCCAAAAAGTCTACAGACTACCTTTCTCAGCCTCTGGTAACTATCATTCTACTCTCTATCTTCGTAAGTTCAATAGTTTTAATTTTTAGCTCCCACAAGTAAGTAAGAACATGTGGCCATAGCTGCAGATCCACAGGCACAGAGGCCAAAGCCAGAGCCACAGGTACAGGGCAGAGCCATGGATCCAGAAGGGTAAAGATTCAAGTCACAGATCATTAGTCCTAATAGTATTTGCCCTGCTGAATTTCAAAGTTGCTTGGAACTGCTGATATCTTTCTTCCCTGATTTTCCCTCGTAAAATGGAAATGTCTATAACTTTCATCCTATGTCTGTCCCATCATGGTATTTTGAAAGCAGACCACTTGTTTTCTAGTTTCATAGGACCACAAATGGAGAATTTTGCACCAGGATGGATTCTATCCAGTCCTCCCATAACTGATTTAGATGATGAGATTTGGGACTTTTGAGCTAATGATATTTAGATGAGATTTTGAACTTGAAATGAAGCTGAAAATTGAAGGATATTGGGATGGATCTTTGGGGACCACTGGAAGGACCATGGTAGGCTAAACAATAATGCCTGAAGATATTCCATGTCCGAAACCTTGGAACCTGTCACTATTACCTTATATGGCAAAAAAGGGGTGGGCGAAGCCTCTTCAGTTACAATTTAGAATCTTGAGATGGGGAGATTATCTTGGGTAGACCCTAAATGCAATCACGTATATTCTTTTTTTTTTTAATTTTTTCTTATTTCATGTATATTCTTATAAGAGACAGAGGAAGATCTTTGACACCCACACAGAGGAGATAATGTGAAGACAGAGGCAGAGATTGGGGTGCTGCAGCCACAATTTCAGAAGCTGGAAGAAGCAAGGAGCAAATTCTCTTCCAGAGCAGCTTCTCCTCTGGAGGGAGTGTGGCCCTACTGATATCTTGACGCTGGCCTAGTGAAACTGATTTTGGATTTATGGCCCCCAGAACTGGAAAGAAATCAATTTCTGTTGTTTTAAGCCACCAAACTTGTGGGATATTTAATATACTTAATTGTAGCTATAAGACAAAAACAAAAATGGGATACACATGGAAGCATAGTATGTAAATACTTCATGTTCTGTCGAAGCAAAATATACAACTAAAAATGGGGAGAAGGATAGAGAGAAAATAATGGAAAGAATAGGAACATAGAAAAACTCACTTATTGTACAAGCAATAGGTAGAAATTAAAACAAAAAAAAATTTTAACTGACATACCTGACAATGGTATGTAAAAAAAGAAAACAAGATTAAAGGCTCTATAAAAGGTATATATATAAAGGTAACCACCAGAACAAAATTACAAACTTCCTAAATACCAAAAGAAATTTTTTAAAAGAACAGAGAAGAAACATCACATAGAAAATGTAATTGTAGTACAATAAACAGTACTATAAAATAATGTGATGAAGTTAACATCAAACATACCAGTAAGTGTTATAAGCTTACTTCAATTAAAAGAAGAATATTTTCAAATTGTCTAACAAGTCAAGACTGAAGTCTACATTGTATACAAGAGACATACTTAATACAAAATAATTCCAGAAGGCTAAATACATTAAAGATCTAAAATACAGAAAGCTAAATGTAAAAAGCCAAGATAAGCCAGGAAATTGGAAACAAGAAAAAAGTAGAAGTTTCATTCCTGATGTTAGACGAAGTAGAAAAGTCAAAAGGTATTAAATGTGACAAAGCATACTTTATAATGCTAAAAGTTAAAAATCACAATGAAGATACAACACTTATGTTCCAAAACACATGTACCAAAAAACACAATAATCACTTTTATAAGAAAGGAAGTATTTAACACCAAACAATTAAATATACTTAAACATAAAATGCAAAGAGAAATAGAAACATACTAGTAGTAGGAGACTTTAATACACCATTCTCAGAAGAAAATAGTGGCAAAAATAAGTAAGGATACAAAAGTATTAAACAACATAAGCAATGAGGTAGATCTATGGATATACCTTTAGAACTTTATACCTTGTTAGAGTATATACCTTCTTCTCAGGCACATACATGGAACATTTGTAAAAATTTGATCATATATTAGGTCACAAAGAAAACATCATTAAGTTCCACAGGTGGAAATATTACAAATCACACTCTGAATGTAATGTAATAAAATTAGAAAAACAAAGAGACTCTGGAAATTTTTTTTAAATCTTCTATTAGACAATTCTTAAGTAAACATGAAAATATAAACTGAAATTACCTCATTCCTAAAGTAACAAAACACTACATACCAGAATGTATGGTACACATTTATAGTAGTGATCAGAGTAGAATTCAGAGCCCTAAACATGTTTATCAATTAAAAATAAAAGAATGAAAATTAATGTATTAAATTCTCAACTAGGGTTACTAGAAAAACAAAGTAAACCAAAAAAATGCATAAGGAAGGAAATAAAGATAAAAGCAAAAATTGATGAGGAAGAAATCAGAAAACTAGACCTCTAACTAGTAAGTTAAAAATGTTAGTTCTTTGAAAAATTCATTAAATAGGCAAACCACTAAATAACCTAATTTTAAGAAAGAGAACAAACCAAAATAAATGATTGAGGAGAACAAGTAAGCACTGAAACAAACTTTTTTTTAGAAGTATAGAGATTATTGGTACATCTCTATAGAAATACACTGATTAACCTACATGAAATGGAAAATTTCCTAAGAAAATATAACTTATAAAAATTGGCTTGAGAAGAAATAGAAGCTTAAATAAACAAGCAAAGTTATTATGGCACTTCACCACAAAAAAAAAAAAAAAAAAAAAAAAAGCACCATGCACATGCACAAATAGTTTCAAAGCAGGAAAGCTATCAGCCTCAAAAAACAGATAGTCTCAGTACTATATAAATTATTCCAGGACTTAAAAAATTAGAAAAATCTTCCAGATGGTTCTTATGAAATCAAGTATCGCATTGTTATCTCAATCTGATAAAGGTTGCAGACACAAAAAAACTACAGAGAATATCATTTATTAATTTTAACACAAGAATACTAAATAAAATATTAACAAACAACCTCCAATACTCCATTAATGAAAATAACACATTATGGCCACATAGAATTTATTGCAGAAATGCAATGACAGTGCAATATTAGGAAACTCATAACATAATGCACCATATTAAGAGACATAAGCAGAAAACTCATATGATTATACATACTGAAAGTCTGATAAAATTAACTTATTACTGATTAAAATAAAACAATCAAGAAAACAAGAATTGATTGGTATTTCCTTAGCACTGTTTTAAAAAAAAAAATGTATCTGAGTATGGTGGTTGCACGCCTGTAGTCCCGCTACTAGAGGCTGAAGTAGGCTGAGGTGAGAGACTGAGGTGAAAGGATCACCTGAGCTGTGATCATGCCACTGCACTATGGCCAGGGTGACAGAGTGGGACCCTGTCTCAAAAAAGACTAAAAATAACAATGATTTAAAAAATTTAAAGAAAGAAAGAAAAAAGACCTCAGTACTAAAGCCAGTACCTTACTTAAAAGGAAACAATAAAAGCATTTTCATACAATCAGAAACAAGGCAAGGATTCCCACTATCTCCATTATTATAGAACACTGTCCTTTAACTAATAAAATATACAAAAGAAACCAATTAGAGGTGAAAGACTTAGAAAACAAGGAAAACAATGTCTATTTGCAGATGAGATGACAGTCAACCTAGAAACCCCTAGAAAATCAGTGCTAAAACTAATTCAACCAAGATTCAATAAAGTAGCAGAATATCAAGGCAACACACGGATATCAGTAGCTTTCATAAAAACAAAGAATAACTAGTTTGGAGGTATAATGGAAGACAAAATTCCACTTAAAAGAAGAACAAAAGCCCCAAAATACTTAGGAATAAACTCAATAAGAAATAAGCAAAATCTATATGAGAGAAATGTTAAGACACGGGTGAAAAACAGAAAAGTAGACTTTTTTCCCCTAGTTTTTTATTATTATTATTATTATTATTATTATTATTATTATACTTTAAGTTCTGGGCTATATGTGCAGAACGTGCAGTTTTGTTACATAGGTATATACATCCCATAGTGGTTTGCTGCACCCATCAACCTGTCACGTACATTAGGTATTTATTTCTCCTAACGCTATCCCTCCCCTAGCCTCCAACCCTCCAACAGGCCCCGGTGTGTGATGTTCCCCTCCCTGTGTCCATGTGTTCTCATTGTTCAACTCCCACTTATGAGTGAGAACACGCAGTGTTTGGTTTTCTGTTATGTTAGTTTGCTGAGAATGATGGTTTCCAGCTTCATCCATGTCCCTGCAAAGGACATGAACTCATCTTTTTTATGGCTGCCATGGTATGTACGTGCCACATTTTCTTTATCCAGTCTATCATTGATGGACATACAGGTTGGTTCCAAGTCTTTGCTATTGTGAATAGTGATGTATTAAACATATGTGTGCATGTTTCTGTATAGCAGAATGATTTATAATCCTTTGGGTATATACCCAGTAATGGGATTGCTGGGTCAAATGGTATTTCTGGTTCTAGATCCTTGAGGAATTGCCACACTGTCTTCCACAATGGTTGAACTAATTTACACTCCCACCAACAGTGTAAAAGCGTTCCTATTTCTCCACATCCTCTCTAGCATCTGTTATTTCCTGACTTTTTAATGATTGCCATTCTAACTGGCATGAAATGGTATCTCATTGTGGTTTTGATTTGCATTTCTCTGATGACCAGTGATGATGACCTTTATTTCATGTTTGTTGGTCACATAAATGTCTTCTTTTGAGAAGTGTCTGTTCATATCCTCCACCCATTTTTTGATGGGGTTGTTTTTTTCTTGTAAATATGTTCAAGTTCCTTGTAAATTCTGGATATTAGACCTTTGTCAGATGGGTAGATTGCAAAAATTTTCTCCCTCTCTGTAGGTTGCCTGTTCACTCTGATGATAGTTTCTTTTGCTGTGCAGAAGCTCTTTAGTTTAATCAGACACCCTTTGTCAATGTTGGCTTTTGTTGCCATTGCTTTTGGTGTTTTAGACATGAAGCCTTTGCGCATGCCTATGTCCTGAATGGTATTGCCTAGGTTTTCTTCTAGGGTTTTTAGGGTTTTAGGTCTTACGTTTGACTCTTTTAATTCATCTTGAGTTAATTTTTGTATAAGATGGAAGGAAGAAGTCCAGTTTCAGTTTTCTGCATATGGCTGGCCAGTTTTCTCAACACCATTTATTAAATAGGGAATCCTTTCCCTATTGCTTGTTTGTCTCGGGTTGGTCAAAGGTCAGATGGTTGTAGATGTGTGGTATATTTCTGAGGCCTCTGTTCTGCTCCATTGGTCTATATATGTGTTTTGGTACCACTACCATGTTGTTTTGGTTACTGTAGCCTTGTAGTATAGTTTGAAGTCAGGTAGCATGATACCTCCAGCTTTGTTCTTTTTGCTTAGGATTGTCTTGGCTATGCGGGCTCTTTTTTGGCTCCATATGAAGTTTAAAGTAGTTTTTTCCTAATTCTGTGAAGAAAGTCAATGGTAGCTTGATGGGGATAGCATTAAATCTATAAATTACTTTGGGCAGTATGGCGATTTTCAAGATATTGATTATTCCTATCCATGGGCATGGAATGTTTTTCCATTTGTTTGTTTCCTCTCGTATTTCCTTGAGTAGTGGTTTGTAGTTCTCCTTGAAGAGGTCCTTCTTATCCCTTGTAAGTTGTATTCCTAGGTATTTTATTCTCTTAGTAGCAATTGTGAATGGGAGTCCACTCATGATTTGGCTGTTTGTTATTGGTGTATAGGAATGCTTGTGATTTTTGCACATTGATTTTGTATCCTGAGACTTTGCTAAAGTGGCTTATCAGCTTGAAGATTTTGGGCTGAGACGATAGGGTTTTCTAAATATACAATCATGTCATCTGCAAACAGAGACAATTTGACTTCCTCTTTTCCTATTTGAATGCCCTTTATTTCTTTCTCTTGCCTGACTGTCCTGGCCAGAACTTCCAATACTACATTGAATAGGAGTGGTGAGAGAGGGCATCCTTGCCTTTTGCCTTGCCCATCCAGTATTCTATTGGCTGTGGGTTTGTCACAAATAGCTCTTATTATTTTGAGATATGTTCCACTGATACCTAGTTTATTGAGAGTTTTTAGCATAAAGAGGTTTTGAATTTTGTCAAAGGCCTTTTCTGCATCTATTGAGATAATCATGTGGTTTTTGTCTTTGGTTCTGTTTACATGCTGGATTACATTTATTGATTTGCATATGTTGAACCAGCCTTGCATCCCAGAGATGAAGCCTACTTGATTGTGGTGGATAAGCTTTTTGATGTGCTGCTGGATTCCATTTGCCAGTATTTTTTTGAGACTTTTTGCATTGATGTTCATCAGGGATATTGGCCTGAAACTTTCTTTTTTTGTTGTGTCTCTGCCATGCTTTGGTATCAGGATGATGCTGGCCTCATTTTAATGAGTTAGGGAGGATTCTCTCTTTTTCTATTGTTTGGAATAGTTTCAGAAGGAGTGGTACCAGCTTCTCTTTGTACCTCTGTAGAATTCGGCTGTGAATCCACCGGGTCCTGGACTTTTTTTGGGTGGTAGGCTATTAATTACTGCCTCAATTTCAGAACTTGTTATTGGTCTATTCAGGGATTCGACTTCTTCCTGGTTTAGACTTGGGAGGGTGTATGTGTCCAGGAATTTATCCATTTCTTCTAGATTTTCTAGTTTATTTGCATAGAGTTGTTTAGAGTATTCTATGATGGTAGTTTGTATTTCTGTGGGATCAGTGGTGACATCCCCTTTATCATTTTTTGTTGTATATATTTGATTCTTCTCTCTTTTCTTCTTTATTAGTCTGGCTACCGGTCTATTTTGTTGATCTTTTCAAAAAACCAGCTGCTGGATTCATTGATTTTTTTGAAGGGCTTTTCGTGTCTCTATCTCCTTCAGTTCTGCTCTGATCTTAGTTATTTCTCGTCTTCTGCTAACTTTTGAACTGGTTTGCTCTTGCTTCTGTAGTTCTTTTAATTGTGATGTTAGGGTGTCGATTTTCGATCTTTCCTGCTTTCTCTTGTGGGCATTTAGTGCTATAAATTTCCCTCTACACACTGCTTTAAATGTGTCCCAGAGATTCTAGTATGATGTGTCTTTGTTCTCACTGATTTCAAAGAACATCTTTAGTTCTGCCTTCATTTAGTTATGTACCCAGTAGTCATTCGGGAGCAGGTTGTTCAGTTTCCATGTAGTTGTGCAGTTTTGAGTGAGTTTCTTAATCCTGATTTCTAATTTGATTGCACTGTGGTCTGAGAGACTGTTTGTTATAATTTCCGTTTTTGCATTTGCTGAGGAGTGTTTTACTTCCAATTATGTGGTCAATTTCAGAATAAATGCAATGAAGTAAGAGAACAATGTATATTCTGTTGATTTGGGGTAGAGAGTTCTGTAGATGTCTATTAAGTCTGCTTGGTCCAGAGTTGAGTTCAAGTCCTGAATATCCTTGTTAATTTTCTGTCACATTGATCTGTCTAATATTGACCATGAGGTGTTAAAGTCTCCCCTATCCAAGGGAAGCCATGAGGGACTGAGCCTAAGGAACCTTGCACTCTGGCCCACATACTGCACTTTTCCCATGGTCTTCCAAGAGATTCCCTCCAATGCCCACCCCAGCAGGGTCCTGGGTTTCAAGCACAAAACTGGGGGGTCATTTGGGCAGACACCGAACTAGCTGCAGGAGTGTCTTTTGGTTTTTTTTTTTTTCCATACCCCAGTGCCGCCTAGAATGCCAGCGAGACAGAACTGTTCAGTCCCCTGGAAAGGGGGCTGAAGCCAGGGACACAAGTGGTCTGGCTCCAAGAGATTCCCTCCAATGCCCACCCCAGCAGGGTCCTGGGTTTCAAGCACAAAACTGGGGGGCCATTTGGGCAGACACCGAACTAGCTGCAGGAGTGTTTTGTTTTGTTTTGTTTTGTTTTGTTTCCATACCCCAGTGGTGCCTAGAATGCCAGCGAGACAGAACTATTCACTCCCCTGGAAAGGGGGCTGAAGCCAGGGAGCCAAGTGGTCTGGCTCAGCGGATCCCACCCCCATGGAGCCCAGCAAACTAAGATCCACTGGCTTGAAATTCTCGCTGCCAGCACAGCAGCAATCTGAGATCGACTTGGGAGGCTCAAGCTTGGTGGGGGAAGGGGAGTCCACCATTGCTGAGGCTTGAGTAGGTGGTTTTACACTCACAGTGTAAACAAAGCCACCAGGATGTTCAAACTGGGTGGAGTCCACTGCAGCTCAGCAAGGCCGCTGCGGCCAGACTGCCAGATTTCTCCTCAATGGGCAGGACATGTCTGAAAAAAAGGCAGCAGCCCCAGTCAAGGACTTATAAATAAAACCCCCATCTCCCTGGGACAGAGCACCTGGGGGAAGGGGCAGCTGTGGGCACAGCTTCATCAGACTTAAATGTCTATGCCTGATGGCTCTGAAGAAAGCAGCGGACCTTTTAACAAACGGAAAAATACACTATGTTCTTGGATAGCAAAATTCAATGTCATAAAGATGCCAGTTCTCTCTAGTTAATGTAATAAAACATGGAATACTATGCAGCCATAAAAAGGAATGAAATCATGTCTTTTGCAGGGACATGGATGGAGCTGGATGCCATTATCCTCAGCAAACTAATGCAGGAACAGAAAGACAAAAACACCACATGTCCCGCTTTTAAGTGGGAGCCGAACAATGCAGTCTCTAATAAAAATACAAAGTTAGCCAGGCCTGGTGGCGCATGCCTGTAATCCAGTTACTTGGGAGGTTGAGGCAGGAGAATCACTTGAACCTGGGATGCGGAGGTTGCAGTGAGTCAAGATGGTGACACCGCACTCCAGCCTGGGCAACAGAATGAGACTCCATCTCAAAAAATGAAAAATAAAATAAAATACTGAAAATAACCTAAATTACCATATATATGAGAATGGTCAAATAAACTGCGGTACATTCACACAATTTAGTACCATGCAACTGTTTCATTTTATTATAAAAATGAAGAAAAAATATCTCTGTAAACTTATAAACAGCTATCGGGAGATTTCCAGGATATATTATTAAGTGGTAAAAGTAAATATAGATGGATATGTTAATTACCCCAACCTGATCACTATACATTATATGTATAAAAACATCTATGTACCCCATGAATATGCACATTTATTGTCAATTAAAATAAAGTAAAATAAAAGCAAATATAGTATGTTACCTTTTATATAAGAAAGAAGAGAAAATAAGGAGATATATATATATATATATATCTGCTTACATTTATAAAAAGAAACACAGAAAGAATAAATTTAAAAACTAAGGAAACTGATTACCTACAAGGGTAAGTGTAGACGGGAACTAGTTAGAAGGGATAGGGGATGGTGACAGTACCCTAAAAACAGCTTTTTGTATAATTTTGTCAAAAAGAGAGGTAAAAACCTAAAATTGAATACAAATAGAAACAAATGAACCTAATTATATTTCAAATGAATACAATAACCTTTTAGAAATCTGCAAACAATCTTCAATTCTACTTAGCAGGTTTATTTTTGCATTAGTATGGGCACAGCAATTCCAAAACTACTTTCTATGTATTGCAGGATTGAATATGAATAAATCTACTTGTGTAATGTTTGGAGACATGCTGCTCAGTGTTAAAGAAGAGTGATACAAATATGGAATAAGAAAGGACCAAGATAAAACCAATAGTGTTAAATTGGACTTGGAAGTATCACTGTAAATTCATGATTTATAGCTAAATAGACAGAAAACTAGATACTAATGTAGATATGTTCATATACATATGACTATAGGTATATATATGTATGTGTGCATATATATGTATCTGTTGGTCTAAAAACAATAACTGCCAAGTGCAATAAACACATCTAATACTTAGAGCTTGGTTTCTAAACACACTTCTTTAATAAAATGAGTTAAGGATTCTTGAAGAAATGGTTGATTCCGGAGAAGAGAAAGTATGATAAGAGCTATGTTGTGCCAGAAATTAAATGTTAAAGAAGATACGTTAAAAGGACACCGGAATTATTTGAAGAAGCTCCCAAGTATGTGACAAATAAACATCAAAATAAATAAAAGAAAAAACAGTATAATCCATTGAAGGAATATGGCAGACATCACTGTAACCAAACAATGAAAGTTAACAGCACCAATAATTAAACCAAGGTATCACCGCCTCTTGATATTCCATACTGAGGACTTAGCATCACTTTAGGGGTATTCCTGCTCAAAATGCATAAGTAAGCTGAGTCTAATAACGAAGAAATTATAAGACAAAGTCAAGTTAGAGGGAATTCTGTAAAATAACTGCCCTGTACTTCTTCGAAACTATAAAAATGTCATAAAAGGCAAAGAAACACTAAGATTAGATTTTAGAAGATTCCAGGTTTTTTTTAAAATGAAAAGACATGAAAACTAAATATAATAAGTGATTACAATTAGTTCTTTAATCATCCAAAAAAACAAAATAAATATTATTGGGACAACTGGAGAAATCGAAATAAGGTCTATGGATTAGATAATAGTGTTAAATCAATGTAATTTCCTGATTGTGATCATTGCACTGTGATTTTATCTGAATGAATGCTCTTTTTCTTGGGAACCACGCACTGAAGTATTTAGGGATAAAGGAACATGAAGCATGCAACTTACTTCCAAATAGTTCTTTAAAAATGTGTGTTAGTCAACTGCAAAAATATGGAACCAACCTAAGTGCCCAACGACCAATGAGTGGATAAAGAAAATGTGGTATAGACACACCATGGAATACTACTCAGCCACACACACACACACACACACACACACACACACACACACAAAATAATAATAATAATAATGTATTTTGCAACAGTTTGGATGGAGCTGGAGACCATTATTCTAAGAGAAGTAACTGAGGAATGGAAAACCAAATACCACATGTTCTTACTTGCTAAGGAGCTAAGCTATGGGTATGCAAAGGCATACAGAGTGATATAACAGACTTTGGAGACTCAGAAGGCGGAGGGCGGGAGGTAGGTGGGGGATAAAAAACTACATATTGGGTACAATGTATATTACTCAGGTGATGAGGGGTGCACATGTACATGCATGTATGTGTGTGCATACTCAGAAAAGGAGATAAAATGATAAAAGAAATGTGGAAAATGTTAATAATTGATGAATCTGAGTAAAGAGTATATAACAGCTTTTTATATTATCCCTGCAAATTATTTTGAAATATCAAAATAAACAACTTTTTAAATAAAAACAAACTTCCATTTAATAAAAAAATGATGCAATAGACAAACATTGAAACAGCCATGGAAAAAAGCTACGAGTTGTAGTATTTATGCCATATACACATACCTGTCTGTATTTGTGTTAGACTGAGAGTTTAGAGAGTTATCCAACTCATTCTCATTCTCACTTTCTCCTGACTGGCTATTAATAGTTCCTTCTTCTTCACCATCTACATCATTAAGAGCCTGTCTCAACACAACAATAAAAATAGCACAAGTTGATTAGATATATATTCAGACTTTCTTTTTTTTTTTCTGTCATAACAGAAGAGAGGTCCCTCCTCCTAAGCCTTCCACATGTTGTAGAACACAAATCCTCTCACATCCTTCCACTCCTATCAATTATCCTATCTCTCGAACATTTTCAACATCTCTCTCTGTAGTGGCTTCAGTTCACCAGCATTTAAATGTGAGCAAGCCTCTCCCATCTTAACCTGACCCTATACTTACCTTAAGCTATATATGTCTTCTTTCTTCTACCACCAAACTTCTTGAAAGAGTTGTTCCACCCTCCTCACTCACCACCTATGCCCTGCAACTTTGCTTCTGCCCTATTGCTCCACTCAAACTGCTCTCTACAAGGTCAACCTCAATACACTCATTCCTAAATCAAACGGATATTTCTGCCTTTGCCTTCCCTTACTTTTCTGACCACTCATTTCTTTCCTTTAAAATTCACTTGGCCAGGTGTGGTGGCTCATGCCTAAAACTCTAGCACTTCGGGAGGCCAAGGCGGGTGGACCACTTGAGCCCGAATGTTGAAGACCAGCCTGAATAACATGGCGGAAACCATATCTCTACAAAAAAATTTTAAAATTAGCCAAGTGAGGTAGCCCACACCTGTAGTCTCAGCTATTCAGGAGGCTGAGGAGGGAGAATAACCTGAGCCCAGGAAGGTCGAGGCTGCAGTGAGTTGTGATCGTGCCACTGCATTCCAACCTGGACAACACAGCGAGACCCTGTCTCCAAAAAAAAAAAAAAATCTACTTGATACACATTTCTTTTAACTCCCATAATACCGTATTTTCTTAGATTTTCTCCTACTCTTCTGGCCCTTCCTTCCCAATCTCCTTTACTGATCTTATTTTTCTACCCTTTCCTTATATCTGATGTGACTCAAGTCACATCACACCTACTAGGTAAGCACTCAATAAATTTTAGCTATTATTATCCAGTCTTACCTTGTTTGGTACAAACGGTATTCACAGAAGTGCAATACAGTTAAGTAAGAGCAAATCTAGCAACCACAACTAGCATTTGTTGATATTTAAACTTTTAAAATATTTACCACAAGGCCTATATCAACCTTTTCTCCCCTCATCTGATCCACTTTCTGAATGTTTTTATCTAATTTCAAAGCTATAATTACAAATGAAATGCTATTAATTTCCAGACCTCTATCTTCACACCCAGATCTGTCCTAAGCCCTAGACATTCATATTCAACTGCCTATAAGATATCCCTATTCTGGCCAGGCACAGTGGCTCATTCCTGTAATCCCAGCATTTTAAGAGGCCAAGGCAGGAGAATCACACGAGCCCAAGTTTGAGACCAGCTTGGGCAACAGAGCCCAGGAGCTTGGGCAACATGGAAAAACCCCGTCTATACCAAAAATACAAAAATTAGGCAGGTGTGGTGGCATGCACCTGTGGTCTCAGCTATTCAAGAGGCTGAGGCAGGAGGATTGCTTGAGCCCAGGAGGTAGAGGCTGCAGTGAGTCATGACTGTGCCACTGCATTCCAGCCTGGGTGACACAGCAAGAACCTGTCTCAAAAAAGAAAAAAAAAAAAGATATCCCTACTCCATAGGTCCAAGCTGAACAGCTTTCTAACCCCTCCTACCATTCTTCCAGAAATTCTGTTCCTGCCAATATTACCTAAGACCATGAAGAGCGTCACCATCTACTCAAATGCTCAAGCCAGCAAATGAGGAGTTATCCTTCTTTCTCACCTGTCCTGTCCTATCAGCCACCCAATTCTGCCAACTCTACCTCATTTTAACCACACTCAAGTCTATCCCTATTCTCCTTTATTTCCTTCCTTATTCAGGCTGGTCTTCAACATTCGGGCTCAAGTGGTCCACCTGCCTTGGCCTCCCAAATGCTAGGGCTTTGGGTCAGGCCCTCACCACTTCTCACTAAGATGCCCACCTAAGTCTTCTAACCAGACCCTCTCTCCAGTCTTGTCCCTCCCCAATCCACCTTCCACACTATACTGGATCTCATCATGACTCCACTCTTTAAAATCCTTCAGTGGCTCTACTTTTACTTTCCAGTCCTTAGTCCTTCAGGACCTAGGTCCTATTTGTCTCTCTAACCTCAACTCCTGCTACTTCCCTAATCCAATGACAGAGACATGCCTTAATCATCTATGTATCTTAGCATCTAGTGCATGATCTGAAATATTACATAATGAATAAGTGAGTAGGTTTAGTCTCACTAATTCCTATATGGATGAAGAAACTAGGACCCAGAAAACTTAAGTAATTCAGTTGTAATTTCATTTTTTCTTGGTGACTCAAGATTATCTACAGCAACACCAATTTCCCTTCTGATGTATAGTGGTCCTCTGCTTATCTATCCAGGTGTCCTCTCTCTCCTCCCTCACCGCCATTTTTCTCTGCTACCTCTGCTTTGAGAGGCTCACATCACTGTTTTTCATCTGCTATCAGCTGTAAATTGATAAAGAACTTAAACCAGGTAGGTAAATTAGTTGTATCAGTAACATTAATTTGAAATTCTACTGCTGTATTAATGGTAATAGGCTCAGGTGTAAGAATGGACTCTTCAACAGAATAAAATGTGACTGCTTTATTCCATGTTGCTGGGATACATCGTGTACTTGTTTCCAGGCTCCAATTAACTGAAAAAGTGCTTAAAGTGTGACTGAAATAAATAGGGCACACTTCACTATATGATTTATTTAAATCAAAGTAAAATCTTCAGTTGAACATACTACAGCAATAAGACATTCTAGGGTGATTAAATTTCCAACTATCTGAAAGCTAACTTCTCATTAAGTGCCAAAACATAAATGGTTTTTGCCTGGAAATATGGCAAAAGGTTTTGGGCTATTTAAAATATGTGTAACATTTTACTTAATTGTCTTTGGAAGTATGAAACAATATAATTAACATATCTTTTATGATTCTGGACCTTGTAACTCCCTAGGAATATCCCTCTGATGATTCTTTTCTTTTTTCACAGAAACTATAACTTAATAAATTTCATTAAATAGATACTGAGTCCTAGTCATGCATAAGTTGTTTTATTTTAGTATTAAATTATTCATGGGCTTTTACAAAAGTTTACTATCTCAAAATTCTAAACATTTTCATTAATTAAGAATTCCCATTAGGTTAGAACACAGCTAACTAATGTTTTACTAGTGTAATACAATTCTCCCATATAACTAGTTGATAAATTGCAAGTTTCTTGGGAAGCTGTTTCTTAAATATCCTAATACATTAAGAGAGACTAACATTTATGAAGTACTATGTTCCTGGTATTACACCAGGAACTTTACATAACCTATCTCACCTGATCCATGCAACAACGATATCAGGTACATTCTAGTCCCATTTAACAAAAAACAAAGAAGCAAAACACGTTCTGAGCCCACCCAGATATTTTAAGAAATCAGCTCAAGATCAAATAGCTAGTAAGTAGATCCACCTGACTCCAAGTGGAAAGACTCCCTGCTGTTTCCACAATGATTGATGGTGGCAGTCTTGTGGAGCCACGTGGCCTAGATTTGAATCCCATCTCTGATGCAAACTATGTGATCTTGGCCAAGTCACTTAAATTTTCTCAGCTTCAGTTTCTTCATCTGCCAAATGGGGATAACAACAGTATATACACCTACTAGGTAAGCACTCAATAAATGTTAGCTATTATTATCCAGTCTTGTTTGGTACAAACATTACTCACAGAAAGTGCAATACACTTAAGTAACAGCAAATCTAGCAACCACAACTAGCACTTGTTGATATTTAAACTTTTAAAATATTTACAAGGCCTATATCAACTTAAACTTCCTTTCAGCATGAGTGTTATAGCTGTGAGTAGAACACATTACCTGAGGTTCTATGACAGACTCATTAAAGACAGATTGGGTCACAGGGTCTTGATTTACCACAATGGGACCCTGAGAGGAATCAGGAGCCACTGTTATATTTGGAAACCCTGCAAAAGGAAAAGAAGTTGTGATGATTTGTTTCATTTAATTAAATTGACTTCACAAGCTATATACTGCCATTGGTTTGCATCATCATATGAAAATCTTAAACAGCAGCTCACATTAATGTAGTACTTACTATATGCCAGGCACTGTTCTAAACATACTTACATATATTAACTCATTTTACTGTGATAAAACCCTGTAAGTACTATTACTATTTTACAGATCAGTAAACTGAAACTCACAGACATTAAGTAACTAGCCTAGAGTAACACTAATAAATTGGCAAGCCGGAATTCCAACCTTACACAAAAAATTAATGATGTTTCTAGAAGATTAAGATAAACAATGAACTACACACACATTAAAATAAATAATGCGTATATCCGACAAGAGGCAAAGTTCCTTTTATAGAGACTGAAGTTGCTTTAGGTTTCAAATTAAGCTTTACTCAAGTCACGTTTTAAAATTACAAAATCCTGTACTTTATACCACAAGATATTTTAGTAGATTAAAACAATTTACTTTTCCTTAGCTGAATTATTTGTAACACAACTAGTTAATATTCTTAGTGGAAAGGAAACAGATTATAATGACTCTAACCCTAACAACCCTTGTAAATCCACCCTATAATACTTGTAATACAAATAATATGATGCCTAAGAAAGGATTTTAAATTCTTCCAAATAGTTGTGGGCTATAGTTAATAAAAAAGAGAAGCTTTTATTTGAATTGAATACCTGTGCGCCTACGAGGAAACAGCTCTTTTGCTGCAGCTATTAGATGATCAGATTTCTCCAATACATCTTGCATCTGGTATTGATCAGAAAGAATCTAGACACGTGTTAATGACAAGTGTTATTATTCAGATAAACATGTATTTTTCAAATAAAAATAATTTTTCAAATCACAAAGGAAAAGACTATAAAAAGGCCAGGAGCATGGAATAACCATAGGCTACCTTCCTAAAATCCTTCAGCAGTAATATCCTTAAGTACCACTAGATGGGGCTATGACAATAATTACTGGCTTTCAAATACTTGACTGCAATCAAAGAAATACAATTGTGACCCACGACATTTACATACATGCAAATATATTTACACATATATACATATATACTTGTGTGTGTATACAAAATAAAAGTTTTAATTAACCTTGCTCCATGAGAACCACTGATATTTTCTTGTAAATTTCTATTCTATTTTTTAAATGTTGGCAGCAACTCACTAACTTCACAATTCATTAACAAATTATAATCCATAGTTTGAAAAACACAGATTAAAGATATGAATCTTTGAGCCATAAACTTAGAGGTGTTTCAACCACTAGAGTGAATTCAGAATCCACTAATGTAACCCACTAATGTGTCATGACCTACAACTTTAAAGACATGACATAAGATATGAGTTTTAGGATTAAACAAAAAATGTGAGGCTTCTCTGTTTAAAAACAAATCAGTTTTTTACCCTGGAGAGGTATGAACACAAAAAGTAACATTTACAGTAGTGCCTCTGATTATGCACTTTCAACTTAGAAACTTTCATAATTATAAGCAAGGCCACAGCTAGAGTAAAAGCCAGATAATTCTCGCGGCACCACCACCAGATGGCATTCTTAAGTTAAAAGTACTTGGAAACAGCTCAGCTTCCAACACTGACTCAAATTGATAAAATACCTGGTAACAAATGCTCTTACCAGAATTTCTCTATACTACGGAATCAAGTATATACATAAAGTGACCTCAGTTATTGTTTTAGGACACAGAAAGAAAAATAGCAAGAGTCACATTCTTCATTTTTCCCCTTCTTCCCCCACTATAGCCAAGCAGGTTGGCTGGCTTAGTAAGAAGAAAGCCCTGAATTTATTCCTTCCACAAACATTAAGCTTTGGAATGGTATCAAGTCAAGAGCACATTAGAACCAGAAGACTCAGAGTCTAGTCCCAGTCAACAACCCTTCCCCAGCCCTACGGGGTGGTAGATGGATATGGAAATATTGAAAACCTATATACCACTCTAGAGATGTTTGAGAATTTTGCTATAACTTAAATCATATTATCCCACAAACCAAATTTCTACTCCTGCTTAGCCATCTTGCAAGTACAAGCAATTACAAACTTAGGAAATAATGTGAATGAATGAGTATAATCTTTCACTATACTAGAAAAATTACACAAAGCTTATTTCCTAGTAACAATTTTAAGAGTTTACTTTTTAAAAAGCATTGACCTATCAAAACAAAGAGATGGAATTGACACATGAAGATTATAAATAATCTTATTAACCATATTGAGACCTGATACTGATTATAACGAGGTCTCATGTAAAAGCCATTATCTGTCACCTTCTGCTAGTGCAAGCTTGTCCAACCTGTGGCTCAGGACAGCTTTGAATGTGGCCTAACACAAATTTGTAAACTTCCTTAAAACATTATGAGATTTTTTTTCACAACTTTTTTTTTTTTTTTAGCTCATCAGCTATCATTAGTGTTAATGTATTTTATGTGTGGCCCAAGACAACTCTTCTTCTTCCAATGAAGCCAAAAGATTGGACACTCCTGCTTAGTCCCTGCCCTTGGGAAAAATGGTGTGAGTGGTCAGAGATCACTGTACTGGCTTTTACTTCTTCTTTCTAGATTTATAACTCCTCTCATAAAGCCCATCCTCTTGATAGGTAAACTGATTTTCACAAGCCTAACTGCATATATTACTCCTCAAAGAGTTTGCAGAGCACAAACTTAAACCTGTAAGTGGTGGTACACATGTTGGATTTTCAAAGGATCCCAGTCCTTGCAAAAAAAAAAGTCATTATCAGAAACTCGTCATCTTAGCCCTTTTTACCATGGTAATAGACACCAGGTAGAATTGGGGAATTACAAAGAGACTGTAGGAGTTATTACATTTGGGGATTTATTTTTGAAAGCCTCCCTCTCCATGAGTGAGAGGGAACCCTAATTTGCTTGATTCCCATGGCATGGGTACATCTTACAGCAAATGAAATCTAAGATGATGCTGGCCAAAGATCTTTCTCTTAATTTATGTTAATCTAGGAGTCCAGCTTTAGGTGGATGGGTCCTGTTAGCTTTAATACATAGTGATGAAGCTTATGTGAATATGTGTAAGGAGGCTTCTTCCTTTGGTCCACTGCATCCCTTAAACAGAGACATTGCAAATTTACCAACATTGAAATAAAAGATGCACATATCCATTGACTAAGCAATTCTACTTTTAAGAATTTATCCTACAAATATATGTGTACCCAAAAACATTTTCAAAGATATTTATTACATTATTGATAGTAGCAAGGTAGAAAACAATCTGTGGGTAACTGACAGTACTACTTAAGTATCCAGCCGTGTTCTTTTGGTTTCTCCTTTAACAGCAGAACTCCTGCATTTTAGCCAATTACACAGCTAGATTTCCCAACCATCTTTGTAGGTGGGAATGGCCATGTGATGACTTTCTGGCCAACAGGATATATGCCAGAACTTCTGGGTGACATGTAATAGGAGTAGCATGCACCGTTCTTCCTGTTTCCTGCTGGCTGGCATATAGCTGAAGGAAGCTGCTATGGCCATTCTGTATTCAGAGACAGAAGTTGTGTAATAAAGGACTGCAGAGTTCCCTACCAGCTACCACTTTCCTCTCAACTGTTTCATGAAACAGAAATAAATTTGTTTGTTTAAAACAAAACATACAGGACAGTCTTTTTTTATTTCCAGAAGCTTAAACTGTACTCTAATACACAACCTAAGTGTTCACCAATAAAGCACAGGATAAATAAATTGTGGTACATCTATATGCTACTGGCCATCAAAAAGAAAAGGTAGATGTCTAAGCACTGACAGGAAATTATCTCCAAGGTACGCTGGTAGACAGAAAACACCTGAATCCCGGTAAGAGCGGAGGTGCTCGACCCCTGCAGCACATTAAAATTACATAGGAACTGTCTAAAAAACACCTACATGGGGCCACATCTTAGGTCAACTAAATCTGAATCTCTGGGTATACAGTCAAGATACAGTTATATATATATATATAGAGAGAGAGAGAGAGAGATTTTTTTCTTTTTTTTGAGACAGACTCTCACTCTGATGCCCAGGCTAGAGTGCAGTGGCACGATCTCAGCTCACTGCAACCTAGATTCAAGCAATTCTCCTGCCTCAGCCTCCTGAGTAGCTGGGACTACAGGCACCTGCCCCTGCACCCAACTAATTTTTAGGAGCTTTTTTGTTTTTTTTTTTTTGGTTTTGTTGTTGTTGTTGTTGTTGTTGAGACAGCCTGGACAATCTCAGCTCATTGCAACCTCCGCCTCCCAGGTTCAAGCAATTCTCCCACCTCAGCCTCCCAAGTAGCTGGGATTACAGGAACCCGCCATCATGCCCAGCTAATTTTTGTATTTTTGTAAAGATGGGGTTTCACCACGTTGGCCAGGCTGGTTTTGAACACCTGACCTCGGGTGATCCGCCCGCCTTGGCCTCCCAAAATGCTGGGATTACAGGCATGAGCTGCCACACCCAGCTATTACATAATTTTTTAATGGGGCTTCTTGACTCTGACTGATTCTAATGTGCAGTGAGAGTTGAGAACCACTACACTAGTGCCTGAAGCAGCAGATCTACAAAAAGAAGGCAAAGAAACATCACTCACTGTCTCTCACCACCCTTCTGTAAACACCTACTTCTACCACATCTATAACTTGTATGAGAAATTCAGGACATGAGCAGGAACCACTAGAGAAAGGAAAAAAAGCCCAGAGTCTGATGCAATCCAAGCAGGCTGCCTTTTTTCGTGGTGAGATCTGTTTTTAGGCCTTTCACTGAGAATTACCACATAACATTTAAATGTATGTGACTTGTCCAAGATCACTAAAAGATAATAATCTGTACAGAAGCATTCTCTCAATCAAGCCACGGTTCTTTTCTCAAGCTCATGTAAACATTTATTTGGAAGATATTATTCTTTCTGATGATGTCTAAGACTGTGACTTTCTTTCAATAAGAAGCCTAACAAATACCTCAAAGACCATGTATGATTCAAAGTTGCCATGAAAGGTCAGACAGCTAAGTGCTGTACATAAGCTTCAATCTGAACAAGGAGCAACACTAAAGACAAAGCACATTCCTTTACAATGACTTCAACTCAAATTTAAAAAGGTTATTTGCTGTAGTTTCCTCTTATTTCCCATATTGTTTATCCCTACATATCTGATTACTTATCCAAACACCCCACGTCTGGCAAAAGGTTAAGCCAAAGACAAGTTGCTTACTACTCAGTTGGACAAGCATACAACATTATTATTTTTTTTCAAAGTAATCTAACAACACTGCTGTTAAGCTGAGAAAAATAATTACAGCAGCTTACATATAAGAAGAGGAATAAGCAAGGATTTTGCTATTCATTTTATAAGTATTATATCACTGAAATCTCATAGCAATACAAGCAAATAATAATTTGAAATACGACAAAATTCAAGCTGAAAAGTTGAATAATTTACTTAGGGTCACATGGCTGGTAAGTTGTAGAACAGGAATTCAAACCACCAAACCAGACTCCAATCATCACTCTGTTGCTTTTTTTGAAGTCCACATGTAGATTATTGAATAAGAACGCAGTGATTACTAGAGTCTCTCCAAAGTGAATCAAATTGAAGGAAAAAGAACCCTATTTATCTCCTTCTTCTCTTTCTAACTCTAATGCAGTTTAGCATTACCTCCTTCATGATAGACAATCTTCTTTTCTCAAGATTTAAAGTTTCAGGTTTCTGCTTCCTCCATTTTCTCTTCAAAGCTTTTTCTTGGAGTTCCCAGTGTACTAATGCTCTATTCTTTGATTTGTGTATTTCATGACGGCGTACCTATATAGAAAAGTACATAAAGGAATCTTTCAGACACAAAGTTGCCTATTCAGATGGTGAAACCACCTCCTCTAGTTCATCACTTTTTAAACTTTTCCTGGTCCGATATATACATGTTTATATACATTCATAGCCAAAATTTTCAGTCCCCTAAATTTTCAAAAATGATCTTAAAGAAGAATATAGAGCTGGTAAACCTACCTAAAAGATATACAGAAAGAAATAATAATTTCTACTACTTTTCTGCAAGACTATCCAGCAAACTAGTGTTTTTCAAACCACGGGTTGGGACTCACTTAATGGATGATAAAATCAATTCATGGGTCAAAACCAGCATTTTTTAAAATATACACATACACACATATACGCACACTAACTGAGCACAACGTAAAAGGTACAAAATCCACTAAGTCATCTTTGGCAAAGACACACTCATTTCATGATCATCACATCACTACCAAGAACTAATAATGCAGTGTGTTTATAGCCCTTCAATGGCCTCATGTGGAAGTGGGTCACTGAAAATATAGATGTTAGGGAAGTAGAGTTCCTGAAGTACAAGAAGAGATACGCGCCACAGGTCTCAAGTGTCAGAGGGGAGGGTTCACTAAGGTGGCTAAGAAATAAAATCAGATATTTGGTTTTATAAGTACTCTAGTATTCAGAACTATGAACATGAACACATATGATAAAGTGCACTGCTGAGTTTTCGCCATGTAAATAAGAAATCAATCCATTAAAGAGATAATAACAAATATTACACAAAGATTCTGACTCACAAAAAACAAATGAAGATTTTTTTTTAGACAATTGAGGAGATGTGAATATGGGCTAGGTATTAGATGATACCAAATAATTATATTTACTTTTGTTGGATGTAATAATGGCACTGTGGTTATGTTGAAAAAAAAAAAAGGCTTATTTTTTAAAGATGCAAACTGAATATGTAAGCACAAAATGATGTGTTCTCTGGAATTTGCTTTAAAATATTTCCGTGAAAAAAGAAAAAGGTACAATAAATGAAGCAACTATGGCAAATTTTTAATAACTATTCTATCTGGGTGAACAGTACATGGCAGTTATTTCTATTTTTGTCTCCATTTTCCCTTGAGTTTGAAATTTTTCATTTAAAAAATATTAAGTCAGTTGGGCATCATTATTATTCTCAGTAAATAGTTAATGAGCACCTACTAGGATTAAGACTCCCAGGTACACAAAGGTGTATAGGATATGGTCCGTATCTCTCAAAAGCATTAACAATCTGCCCATGGAGATTGGGCATATCCATATAAAGACAAATGATATACATTAGATGTCATATACTCAATGCCTTAGTTAGGTAGTAATAGTTCAGAGGAGATAACTGCTGGTCAGTTTCAAAAACAGGACTTCAAACTTACTAGAAAACTATAGTAATCAAGACAATGTGGTTGGCATAAGGACTGACGTGTAAATCAGTGAAATAGAATTGAGAGTGCTGAATAAACGTTTATATTTATGGACAAGCGATTTTTCAACAAGAGTTCTAAGATAATTCAAGGGGGAAAGAATAGTCTTTCCAATAAATGCTGTTTGGACAATGATTATCCATTAGCAAAGTTGGGCCCCCCTCCCACCACACACCGTACAGAAAAATTAACTTACAATGAATCATAGTTCTACATATAAGAACTACAACTATGAAACTCTTAGAAGAAAACACAGGAGTATGTCTTTGTGAATCTTGGGTTAGGTAACAGTTTCTTAGATATAATACTAAAAACTTATGTGACAAAATAAAAAACAGGTAAATTTGACTTCATCAAAATTAAAAACTTCCCTACTTAAAGGACACCATAAAGAAACTGAAAAAACAACTAAGAAAATGGGAGGAAATACTTGCAAATTATATCTGATAAGGAACTTATATCCAGAATACATATATAATTTTTATAACTCAATAATACAAGCACAAATAATCCAATTTTTAAATGACGAAGGTATTTGAATAGACATTTCTCCAAAGAATATATTATAAATGGCCGAAAAGTTCATAAAAAGATGCTTAACATCATTTATCATTAGGGAAATGCAAATTGAAACCGCATGAGACAGCACTTTACACCTACTAAGAGAACTAAAGTGAAAAAGGTGACAGTAACAATGTGGGGAAACTGGAAGCCTCATACATGCTGGTGGGGATGCAAATGGTGCAGCCACTTTGTAAAACAGTTTGACAATTATTTAGAAAGTTAAATATGGAGAAATTACATGACTCAGCAATTTTACTCCTAGATGTATACATATAAAAGAACTGAATATGTTCACACAAAAACTTGTACATGAATGTTCACAGCAGCGTTATTCCTAACAACACAAAAGCAGAAACAATGCAATGTCCACCAACTGAACAACAGATAAATAAAATGGTAGATCCATACAATGGAATATAATTTGGCAATTATAAGGAATATAGAACTAATATGAGCTAGGCGTGGTGGCTCACGCCTATAATCCCAGCACTTTGGGACGCTGAGGTGGGCAGATTGCTTGAGCCCAGGAGTTCGAGACCAGCCTGGGCAAGATGGCAAAATCCGGTGTCTACAAAAAATACAAAAATTAGCCAGGTGTGGTGGCATACACCTGTAGTCCCAGGTACTCAAGAGGCTGAGGTGGAGATGGCTTGAGCCCAGGAGGTGGAGGCTGCAGTGGGCAGAGACTGATACGTGCTGCGACAGGGATGAACCTTGAAAATATTATGCTAAGACAAAGAAGCTAGACATAAAAGGTCACGTGTTGTATTCCACGTATATGAAACGACCAGAATACGTAAATACATAAAAGCATGAAGTACATTGGTCATTGCCACAAACTGGGAAGAACTGGGCACAAGGAATGACTGTTAATGGGTACAGGGTTTCATTTTGGGGTTAAAAAAACATTCCAAAATTAGATAGTGACAGTGGTTGCACAACTCTGAATATGCCAAAAATCACCAAACTGTACACATTAAACAGGTAAATTTTATGGTATGCTAACTATATCTCAATAAATCTTAAAAAAAAAACCTAAGTGGAAACTTTAAAAAAAAAAAAAGTAGGATTTGAACTAAGATAAGGAAGTAAAGTAAGATTTGAACAGGTAGAGAAGAAGGTACAGAAACTGTTCCAAGTAAGGAATGGGGACTCAGACATGGAAATACACATGGCACACCCAAGGGATAAATTATTACATTGACTAGAACAGTATGTTTGTATAGGGAAGTAATAAATAATGCTGAAGCTATCTATAGATTTTTTAAAAGGCGGATAGATAGATAGATATAGGGCAGTACTAGACTGAAGAGATTTCAACTATAAACACAACATATTTAATGAAACTCTAATACATACTAATTGACATTCCTAGCTAAAATCAGGAAGTACAGAAGCCAGGCTTTTTGATTTTACATAGACGTAAACAAGATTAAACATAACTGAACAACTTCCAGGAAGCGCCTATAGTTTCTATTCTAAAGGTTACAAGTCAAATACCAAATAAAACACTGAATAAATGACTTGAAGTTTTGATATTAAACTCACCAGATCTTCAGGAGTTGCCCGATGAACTGTTAGATCAGTCACAGTATTCTGTAAAAAAAGGTGGCCTTTCTTTAAAAAAAAAAAAGTTTCTTATAAAATATACACATTTATTGGATTTTAATGGCTAAAATGGTTTCAAAATCCTGGGACCAAAAATTTTTTCTTTCTGGGAACCAGTATTCTCAATTTAGATATGAACACATATTAGTTTTAGGTGTCCTATTTATAGAAAATAACAGACTAATTTTAGGTGTCTTACAGAAAATAAGTACTGTATTCACCAAGCAGTCATACATTATATTAAAACAATGAAAATATTCAAAATGAATATATGAAATATGAATAAATGGTAGTATATATTCAAAATGAGTAAGTTTAACTAAAGTTTTAATTTTCACACTGTAGTCTATGGAATCCCAGGATTCCACAATGCAACGCTAAAGGTTCCTAAAAAAAATTGTGTTCACTGGCTGGGCACAGAGGCTCATGCCTGTAATCCCAGCACTTTGGGAGGCTGAGGCGGGTGGATCACCTGAGCTCAGGAGTTCAAGAACAGCCTGGCCAACATGGCAAAACTCAGTCTCTACTAAAAATATAAAAATTAGCCAGGCCTGGTGGTGGGCGCCTGTAATTCCAGCTACTCAGGAGGCTGGGGCAGGAGAATCGCTTGAACCCAGGAGGTGGAGGCTGCAGTGAGCTGAGATTGTGCCACTGCACTTCAGCCTCAGCAACAAAGCAAGTCTCTATCTCAAAAAAAAAAAAAGACAGTGTGATCACTACAGAGAGGTTCAGTTTGTGTCTGCAAACATCTTAAGCATTGATGCTACTACAATGAAAGATGAAATTTGAGGGCAATGCATAATTTCATAAAATGTGAAAACAGTCACTTAAATTAACAGGCACTAAACTAACATGGCAGGGCTACTACCCTGCACAACTCCATAAGTTAAAATTAATATCAGAGTCCATGTAAATAGCACCCCTTGAAATTGTGTGGCACACAGGCTGCACAGCTCTAAGTAGTAACCCTGTAACTTGGCCCTTTCCAAGGCAACTTCAGTCATTGTGCTACACAGATTTGGCAAGGCAGGAAATAAAACAAGTTAGTTTTACTTTTAAGTGACGAGGAATACAAACAGTCAAAAATGGCTTCTGATCAAAGACTAAACTTTTTGGCCATGATTTATATTTGGCTCAAGGCTTTTCTGTATGAAAACTGTTATTACTTTTACAATGATTTAGAAAAGTACAAGAGCCAGGCATGGTGGTGTGCACTTGCAGTCTCAGCTACTCAGGAGGTTCATGAGGCCGAGGCAGGAAGATCAAATCATGAGCCCAGGAGTTTGAGGCCAGCCTGGGCAATAGAGTGAGACCTTGTCTCAAAAAAAAGAAAAAAAAAAAAGGAAAAGGAAAAGAAAGGTACAAGGTACAACTACAGGATCATGAGAATTATTTTTAATAATCATTTAAAAACTTAGGCATACAAATAAGTGATAGGCTTAAAATTTGTTCTCATGGAAGAAAATAATAATTCCATCAATACTACTCTTGCTTAAAAACATTTTCTTTTGACATTGCATTTAAATCTAGTCTATAAGCCATTTCAGAAAATGTCTCACTATTTTTATCAAGACAGTATTAATCGGTTTGATCTCTTCTCCATCATTAACCATTTACTCCAAATGACTTATGACTATTTTCCAAGTTCATTCTACCTTCAAATAACAAAAGATTTTTCCAGCACTGCAGATAATAAAAAGTAAATGAGGAAGGTTCTTAATGCAATTTCAAATGATAGGTTTCAATTAAGTTTTGAGCAATACCGGCATATTGGAATAAATGCAGTCATCCCACAGTATCCAGGACACCCACATACACCAAAATCCACACATACTCAAATCCCACCTAATTGGCTCTCCATATATGGGTTTTACATCCTGAAAATATTGTATTTTCAATCCACCTTTCGTTGTAGAGGTGGAACCCCAGGATACAGCCAACTGTATTTATTGAAAAGAAATTCATGTATAAATGAACCCATGCAGCTCAAACTCATGTTGTTCAAAGGTCAACTGTACTGAACTTCTCAAAGTAACCACTCTGAAGCGGAAAATATGTTATCACATAATTTTTTTCCTATTTATCAGTTTCCTTATCTTAGAGTCACATCCTTGTTATTAAAATTTTATAGCCAATCAGACAGCAACAAAACAATCTAAACACAGAGAAGACCCGCTGCCCCACTTCAAAGGCTGTCAGTTTGCCCAGGATATCTGGCTAACATGGTAGATTGCAAACCAGAAGATTCCAATTCCAAAAGAATCCCTGAGATCTAAACCAATCCCTAACTAGTTACTCTTCGCAATGGAAAGTAAAGGCACCTAAAATCTCATGATCCAAACCAAAGTATCAGGTTACAAAAGATAGAAATCTAGCTGGGTGCAATGGCTCACCTATAATCCCAGCACTTTGGGAAGCCAAGGCGAGGGGATTGCTTGAGGCTAGGAGTTTAAGACCAACCTGGGGAACACGGCAGGGACCTGTCTCTACAAAAAATATTTTTTAAGTTAGCCAGGGGTGGTGGTGCATGCCTATGGTCCTAGCTACTCAGGAGGCTAAGGCAAGAGGATTGCTGGAGTTTAGGAGTTTGAGGCTGCAGTGAGCTATGATGGCATCACATCACTCCAGCCTGGTTGACAGGACATGACCCTGTCTCTTAAAAAAAAGATATAAATCGCCTTGGTAACACCAGGCAATATTCAGGTTAGGAGCCAGAGAATATATGTTACAGGTACTTGAGACTTGTCTTATACCATAAGAGAATATTTGTTCTGAAACTGATCAACCTCTGGAAGTGAGCAATTCATGGGATAAGAGAGCAAAGGTCACCTATTTTTTTTCAACCAAAACTGGCACTCACATGGTTATGATATCACTGGTTGCTCTGAGCAAACCTTAAACAGGTACCGAAAAAATTCACAGACTTCAGTGACACCAGTGAGCTAGAGTTGCCTTTATGCAGTGAGTTCTCAGAGTGAAAGTGAGAAGACTTTTTTTTTTAATATGCTCTCCATCCCCTTAAGATTCCAGTTCTTCAAAGAATATAGAGGTTACAGCCTAGACGTGTGTATTCTTAAAACCTCCCCCAAAGGATTCTGCTCTTCCCTCCAAGACCTAGAATATCACATGCCCAGAAACCTATTCCACCCTATGACATGATGAGCCCCATTCAGAACACCATCTTGCATGACTAGGGCCGTATCACTGTGTCCATTCCTCCAGAGTAACGTTACATTATTTACTATCCCACCTATACTCACATCCCATTCTTGTTTCACCGAAGTTTTCTTCTTCTTTACTTTTGGTGTCTTTCTTACACCAACTCGGGGACCACAGCGGTTCACTCTGACAAATGACATCTAGGAATAATAATCACATCACAATTGTAAAATACAAGAAAAAACAATAAGCATCACCAGGGTGGGGAAAGATACCTGAAAAAAAAAATTTTTTTAAATGCCAGAAGAAAAATTTAAGCATGATAAAACAAACAGGCTATCAAAATAAAATACTTACTCTTTCATTTTACAACTAATAAAAGTTGGTACTGATAATTATAATAAAAGAGGTCTTAAGTCAATAACTTTTATATATTTGATTAACAGCGAACTCTAGGAATGCAGAAATTATGGCCTAAAGCAGAGAACTAAGACAGTCGTCAAAAGCTTTGTCATCAGTTACACAAATTCACAATTAGTAGAAAATAGCCCAGTCACAAGCTAACAATATGAACGTAAGGTGAAGGAAGGAAAGGGCAAAAGAGAGTTGGAGTTCTTTTTTAAGCACTCTAACACTCAAAATCACTACCAGGTACATATGTGCTTACTTGAAAATAAAAGTAGCTAAACTTTAGAGAACAAATGAGGTATGATATCACTTCTAACATATCTGTCACATAATGCTAAATGGTACTAATTATTGATTTTTTTCTATTGCTGATAAACAAATTAATAATTATTGATTTTAAACTATAATTTTTAAATTGCCAACATTAGCTTGCCACTGTTTAAGCAGCAATGCTAAGGACACTAGACTACACATTATACCAAATTAGAAAAAGACCCATAGTCCTCGAACACCAGGATTTTACAATACATATATATGACTTTTAAAAAGCAATACATATACATGACTACTATTGCAGACCCTTTTAACCTACCTAAATAATTACAGGACTTTCCAGCTGACCCCCTTACTCCCAATAAGCCTAAAACAAGGACTCTAGTATTTTCCTTAAGTACTTTAAAAAAAAAAAAAAAAAAAAAAACATTGTCTACTATAATAAAAATGTCTAAATACAAGTATTTCTTAAGAGTTTGCCCTCAATCTTCCTTGCACTATGTACTCTCTTAAGAACATTCACTTCTTAAACACGGTATCTAATTTCAGCATTTACAATTCAGCCAAAGAAAACAAGTCACATACAAGTTAGAAAATAACATTTAAGTTTTATGATGGTAATGATGAGATAGCAGCAGTGGTAATGATGGCATCAGCTAACACATACTGTGTGCTTACTATAAGCCAGATACTATTCTATGCTCTTTAAACATTATTTTCTTGAATCCTCACAATAACCCCATGAGGTACTCACTATTTATTCTTCATTTTACAGATGAGAAAACTAAGAGACAAAGGTTAACCAACCATGAAGGTCACACAGTTAGTAAGTAGCAGAGCCATAAGTACCATTTAAAAAGATACGGAATATAATAGAACTAAGAGTCTAAAACAAACTCTTACATTTATGGTCAGTTTATTTTCAACAAGGGTGCCAAGACAATTCAATGGGGAAAGAATAGTCTTTTCAAGAGATGGTGCTGGGACAACTGGATACTCATATGAAAAAGAATGAAGTTGGACTCCTACCTCAAACCATATTCAAAAATTAAATTGAATCATGGATTTAAATGTAAGAGCTAAAACTACAAGATGCTTAAAAGAAAACATAAGAGTAAATCTTCATGAGCCTTAGGTTAAACAACGGTTTCTTAGAAATGACACAAAAAGCATAAGCAACCAAAGAAAATAATAAATTGGAGTTAATCAAAATTAAGAATTTTTGTGCTTCGAAGGCACAATCAAGAAAATGAAGACAATCAATAGAATGGGAGAAAGTATCTGCAAATCCTTTATCTGATAAAGGACTTGAATCCACACTATATAAAGAATTTTTACAACTCAACAATTTTAAAAATCCAATTTAAAAATGCACATAGGGCTTAAATACACGTTCCTCCAAGGAAGATACTATAGACAGCTAATAAACACATGAAAAGATGTTCAACGTAATTAGTCATTAGGGAAATGCCAATCAAACCCACAATGAGATACCACGTCACACTGACTAGGATGGCTATAATCAAAAAGATGGACAACAACAAGCACTGACAAGAATATGGAAAAACTAGAATCCTCACATATTGTTCATGGAATGTAAAATGGTGTAGGCACTTTGGAAACAGCTGGCAATTCCTCAAGAAGTTAAACACACAGTTACCACATGACCCAGCAATTCAACTCGCATATTTACATCCAAGAGAACTAAATACATATGTCCACATAAAAACTTGTACATAAAAGGTCACAGCAGCATTTTGAACAGACAAAAAGTAGAGACATCCTAAATGTCCACCAACTGATGAATGTATTAATAAATGTGGTATATCTACACAATGGAGTATTACTTCACAATAATAAGCAATGATGTACTGATACACGCTACAACGTGAATGAATCTTGAAAGTGTTCTAAACACAGAAGGCCCCCTATTGCTTGATATCATTGATATGATGTGTCCAGAATAAGTAAATCCACAGAGACATAGATT
The DNA here is from genome assembly GCF_049350105.2 of Macaca mulatta. Lineage (NCBI taxonomy): Eukaryota > Metazoa > Chordata > Mammalia > Primates > Cercopithecidae > Macaca > Macaca mulatta. Next base: position 170,214,592 of record NC_133407.1, on the reverse strand, counting down.
AGTGATCGCCAGCATCTAGAGGGAGCATAGAATGGAGAGTGACTGCTAATGGTCCATGTAGACATGGACCCCTTCCTTACACCATATACAAAAATCAACTCAGGATGACTAAAGGCTTAACTGTAAAACCCAAAACTATAAAAACCCCAGAAGAAAATCTAAGCAATACCTTTCAGCACATACACACAGGCAAAGATTTCATGATGAAAATGTTAAAAGTAATTGCAACAAAAGCAAAACTTAACAAATGGGATCTAATTAATCTAAAGAGCTTCTGCACAGCAAAAGAAACTATCACCAGAGCAAATGGACAACCTACAGAACTCGAGAAAAATTTTGCAATCTCTCCATCTGACAAAGGGCTAATATCCAGAGTCTACAAGGAACTTAAACAAATTTATAAGAAAAAAACAACCCCATTAAAAAGTGTGCAAAGGACATGAACACACACTTCTCAAAAGAAGGCATTTATGCAGCCAACAAACATATGAAAAAAAGTCAACATCACTGATTGTTAGAAAAATGCAAATCAAAACTACAATAAGATACCATCTCATGCCAGTTAGAATGGCGATTATTAAAAAGTCAAGAAACAACAGATGCTGGCAAGACTGGAGAAACAGGAACAATTTTACACTGTTGGTGGAAATGCAAATTAGTTCAACCATTGTGGAAGACAGTGTGGCGATTCCTCAAAGACCTAGAACCAGAAATACCATTTGACCCAGCAATCACATTAATGGGTATATACCCAAAGGAAAATAAATCATTCAATTATAAAGATACATGCACATATACGTTCACTGCAGCACTATTCACAATAGCAAAGACATGGAATCAACCCAAATACCCATCATTGACAGACTGGATAAAGACATGTGGTACATATACACCATGGAATACTATGCAGCCATAAAAAGGAACGAGGTCATGTCCTTCGCAGGGACATGGATGGAGCTGGAAGCCATTATCCTTGGCAAACGAATGCAGGAACAGAAAACCAAACACCACAAGTTCTCACTTATAAGTGAGTGCTGAACGATGAGAACACAAGGACACAGGGAGGGGAACAACACACACTGGGGCCTGTCGGGCAGCAGATGGGTGAGGGGAGGGAGAGTATCAGGAAAAATAGCTAATGCACACTAGATTTAATACCTAGGTGATGGATTGATAGATGCAGCAAACCACTATGACACATGTTTACCTATGAAACAAACCTGCCTATACCGCACGTGTACCTTGGAACTTAAAACAGAGTTTTAAAATATTAAAAATATTAAAATTAAAAAAAATTTAAAAAGAGGCTTAGAGAAAGTATATAGCTCAAAGTCACACAAATAATAACAGGCAGAGCCAAGAGCGGACACTCAAGACCAGGTCTGACTGACTGTAAAGCACCTGCTGGAAAAGTTTGCGAGAATTGGGTTACCTCTCTTTGCTTCTGTCTTTCCCAAACTTTCTATAATGAACCTATGTTACTCTTAAAAATGGGGAAAATATTATTTCAGGTTACATTTAGAATATTTTACTTATTCAGAAGCTAAACGTCCAGATCAGAATGCAGACTGGCCACAACTTGATTACAGCTTTAGAAGACCCTAAGCAGAGACTCTAACTAAGCCATGTCCAAACTCATAACCCACAGAAATTGTGAAATGATAAATAGTCATTGTTTTAGGCCACTAAATCTGTGGTAATTTACTACCTGTGTATGGTAGGATGACACAGGTATAGTTAAGCTGCTATCCCATCTTTGCCCTTCTCTTGCCATCCAACTTCATGAAAAGGTACACTTTAGCACCTGTATTTACTAATCCTTAGTTCTACCTCCAAGTTTTATTAATTACAAAAACTCTGACCCCAACTTTGCACTGAAAAGCGTTCTTTTTTTTTTTTTTGAGTTGGAGTCTTGCTCTGTCGCCAGGCTGGAGTGCAGTGACATGATCTCAGCTCACTGCAACCTCCGACTCCCGGGTTCAAGCAATTCTCCTCCCTCAGCCTCCTGAGTAGCTGGGATTACAGGCGTGCACCACCATGCCCGGCTAATTTTTGTATTTTTAGTAGAGACGGGGTTTTACCATGTTGGTCAGGCTGGTCTCAAACTCCTGATCTCGTGATCCACCTGCCTTGGCCTCCCAGAGTGCTGGGATTACAAGCGTGAGCCACCACACCCAGCAGAAAAGCATTCTCTTGAACACCACCAATAATAGTAACCATATTTTTCTTAACCAAGGATCAGATGTTTTGGTCTAAAAAAGGAATTTTGTGCCACTTACAGAAACCAGAGATCATAAGTGTGCTATCGTTTATTATTAAAATGTGAGACTAGACATATTCTGATGGTTTACAGTGTTAAGACATCAAATATTAAAATTAACACAGCCAAGAAAATCTATGCCTGTTTGGAGAAACTGAAATACTAATGGCCCTTTCCAGCTCTGCACACTCCCAATCCTAGAAGCCCTCTCCTCTCTTGGCTTCCAGGACACCCTTTCTTTTTTTTTTTTTTTTTTTTTTTTTGAGACAGTCTCGCTCCGCCACCCAGGCTGGAATGCAGTGGTGCGATAGCTCAGTGCAATCTCCCCCTCCCAGGTTCCAGTGATTCTCCTTCCTCAGCCTCCCGAGTCACTGGGACTACAGGCACCTGCCACCCCGCCCAGCTAATTTTTGTATTTTTAATAGAGACGGGGTTTCACCATGTTGGCCAGGATGGTCTCGATCTCTTGACCTTATGATCCACCCAGCTCGGCCTCCCAAAGTGCTGGGATTACAGGCATGAGCTACCACGCCCGGCCTCTTCTATTCTTTTCTCCTTTTCTTCACCGGCTCTATTGTCCCCCTCCACACACACAATTTAATCAAAGATCTCCACCCAGTTCTATCTCAGTTCTCATCCCTCTTGTCTTTCCATTAGATACCCTCTCTTTCATTCAATAATTATTTGGGGGAGTGCAGCACACACCAGGCACTAGCTAGGCATTAGAGATACAAGTAAACTAAATAAACCAAGATATCAGTAAACAAGTCTAATATGGTGCCAGCTCTCATGGAGCTGCTTTCTTGATCACAAAGGGGCAGTTCACATCCTCCCTCAGTGACTTCACCTACTCCCTTGAGCAAAGCTATGAATGTATGGACACAAAAACACACTGTGAAAATGAGTTCCAAATCAATGATTCACACCTTTCCACAAAACATGAAACACAGTGGCTCCCATCTGTAATCCCAGCAACTCGGGAGGCTGAAGCAGGAGGATCGCTTGAGGTAGGAAGTTCAAGACCAGCCTGTGCAACATAGCAAGACCCTGTCTCTAAAAAAATTTTTTTTTAATTAGCCAGGAGTGGCGGTGAGTGCCTATAGTTCCAGTTACTCAGGAGGCTGAGATGGGAGGACTGCTTGAGCCCAGGAGTTGGAGGCTACAGTGAGTTAAGATGGCACTCCTGCACTCCAGCCTGGGTGATGGAGTGAGGCTCTGTCTCTTAAAATAAACAAATAAACAAAAACAAAACAAAACCACCAAATGCTCATTTCTAACTACCTATTGTACAAATCTGCCAAATATCACAAATACAGTATATCAAAATAAAGCTCATCATCATACCCCAAATCTCTACTTGCTGATATATAACTGGTTAACTCGATAAATATGTTGAATTAAGCTGAATTTACAGAATTACAATCCTTCTAGTTGCTCCAATTTAAAACCTCAGCATCACCTCTGTTCCTTATCTCTTAGTGAATCAGATAACAGAATCTATTAACTTTTTCCCTAAAAATCTCTCCTGCCCGCTCTTCTCCATCTCTACTAAAAATATTTTTATTCAGGCTCTCGTTATTCTAATTAGTCTCCCTTTCACTCTTCACTCACTGACGTCACCACCCATCTATTAATTAAACTAATATTTTGAAAGCACCACCTAAGGGTGAGGCACCAGATACAACAAGAAAGCAGAATAGTCTATGCCCTTGCAGAGTTAAGAGTTTCTAAGAGGACTGCAATTAAACAAGTATTTACAACAAAAGGGCAGCATGGGAAGTAAATTCTGCCTGCCATGAAAGTACCCAACTAATTCTACGCAGTAAGAAAAAGTTGCCTCCTCTATACCCCCAAAAATGTTTGCACTGAGAGTTAAAATATGAATAAAAGTTAGAAGTAGGGGAAAGAATATTCCAGGCAAGCGAAAATGCATTTACGAAGAGTTTGAGAAATTCAGTTCAATTAACAAAGATCTGAGAGGGTGAGAGGTTAAAGGAGGAGGAAAGGCAGAGAGCAGACCGTAGTCTTCTGAGCCACAGCAATCTGAACACTATCCTAAGACCATAGGAAACCACTGAAGAATTTTAAACGGGATAGTTATGACTGGACTTAGTAAATCCACTCTGACTGGTATGGAAAACTGATTAAAGAGAAACAAGAACTCTTTCCAAACACTGTTGAATCAATCCTACCTAAATACACGGAGAGAGAATAGATCTGAACCCTTTCCTTACCCCCTCTGGATTCGGATGGCTCCCCACTGTCAAGAGGAATCCAACCCAGTTTGGCATTCAGACCCTCTCCCCCATGTGGCCCGGCTGACCTTTCTTTCCAGTGTTCTCTCACATCTCCCGCAAATCCTAAAACCGAGTTCTCGCCTCACATACAGTTGCAACCATTCTTTTCCCTCTGCTTCCAACACCCGTCAGGCTCACTCTCTTCTTTACCGGGTCAACTTTCACGGACTCCTCAAAACTCATACAAGCGGAGCCTTCTGAGAAGCCCCTCTCTGACATCCATCGATTTAAATGACGCTCCCGGTCCCAAAGCATCCTGGATAGTTTGCCTCTCTCCTACTACACGGAAAACTCCCCGAACGCTACAATCGAGTACCCCCAATTTCCAGCTCTGTGCAAAAGCGCTCGAAAGCGGTGCGCACGCGCATACTCGAGGTGCTCTGACGCCACGCACAACCAACCAGACACGCACCCTGACAGGCACTCGCACTCTCAAAAACTGAGCCGCGGCTGCGCTTCCTGAAGTAAGGATTCCCCAACCGGGCGCCTGGATCCCAGGGAACAGAGAGATGCCAGCACAGTTCTCCCCACCCTTTTGGTAGCCCTGGTCCCTAAGGCTCGTTGGGACTGCGAGCTGCAAGCCTCCGATCCATCTTCTCAACTTGCCTTGCCGTTTCCCGACTGCCGCCGCCACCACAACTAAAACTTCACGGTCCGGAACCGCGGAGCGCGCCACAGGTTAACCCAGCCAGCGGCTTCCGGGCTGTTGCCTGGGTTACCAGAGCTCCGCCCCACGCCCTTGCGTATATCCGGCGAGCCAAGTGCGCAGGCTCCTCTCAAAGCCCAGCTCGGGTTCTGAGTCTAAGGGAGTAGTCCCTTAGCAAGGTTCGGGGCCGATTATTAAAGAATAGGCATATAGCATTAACCGGTGCCTCGAGAATTCTCCAAAAGAAATATGTTGCTCGCCTCACCAGACTTCACGTATCACTTAGTTTGCTTTCACCTCTATTAATTTGTTTAAAAATCTTTAGTAGTGTAATCCCAGCACTTTGGGAGACAGAAGCAGGATTGCTTAAGCCCAGGAGTTTGAGACAAGCATGGGCAAGATGGCGAGACCCCGTCTCTACGAAAAATTTAAAAATTAGCTGGGCGTGGGAGCATGCCTGTAGTTCCAGCTACTCAGGAGGCCGAGGTATGAGGATCACTTGAGCCCAGGAGGTCAAAGCTGTAGTGAGCCGCAGTCATACCACTGCTCTCCAGCCTGGACGGCAAAGCAAGACCTTGTCTTAAAAAAAAAAATTGTTTATTACAACCTACAAATGTGCGGGAGAGCTAGGTTCTATGGGGGGCTAAAAGCAGACAAGGTGGGAAACTTACAGCATAGTAGCATACAGTTATCAATGACAAAAATTAAAATTATGATGAGTGCTAAGAAGCAACACTCTAATCAAATACTTAACTTATTATTATACTAATATTTGAATTACTGAGGAAAGCTGAGACATGAGTAGGCCAGTGGGGAAGGGAAAAGCATTCCTGCAGAGGGAGCTGCATGTGTAAAGATGTGGAAAATGCAAGGAACAGGAAGACGTCCAGTGTGTCTGAAGTTTAGAGAACAGTGGGAACTTGCTGTGAAGGGGAGGCTGCCCTGATAGGCTGGATCCAGGACAGTCAGAGCTGTGTGGACCACGTTAAGAACTTTACAAAGCAGTTGATTTAAAAACAGTTTATTTGCTCTAGTAAGACAATTTCCTTTAGCCCCTAGCTTTCTGCTGTTAAAATACACCCATGTGTGGATCTGCAAATAAGTGCCCAACACCTTCTAGAGGAAAGGTACTGCCTTTAATAGTTTTCACTCTAATTGAGGAATTTTGATGTAGATATATTTAATAATCAATCGACATAATCATCCACTTGCTTGCATCCTCAACTCCCTGCCCCTCTCTCAATTGCTGTAATCACTTGGCAAAATGCCAATATTAGCCATCCCTGCTTTACACTTACTAAGTGCTTGCACCCATGCAGCTGAATTTGAAAAAAAACACCCAACCATGCTGACTTTAAATTCATGATTACCGATGTTGAGTAGGACCTTAAAGATGCTTGAACATTTCATTACAGGTCCCTGTTCATTGATTTTCCTGGATGATAGTTTTATACTTTCATTCATACCCAATGTGTCTTCTCCTAGCCTCATTCTCATACAATGACCTTGCTTCCTACTTCATTGATAACACTGATTTATTCAAAAGAGAATTTCCGTAATCTCCCATCACTATTTTAATCCTTCTATCACTATCTTTACCCACAGACCTGCCTTCAGAAGCTTGGCAGAAGAAACATGAAGAAAGCTAATCAAAATACATCATAATCAAATTGCTCAGAACAAATGATAAAAGAATCTTAAAAGCATCCAAGGAAAAAAATACATGTCATATACAGAAGAACAAAACTCAGGATTACATCAGTTTCTCATTAGAATCAAAGCAAGCAAGAAGACAGAATAACAGTTCAAACACATTCAAAGAAAAAACTGTCAACCTAGAATCCTTATACTATCCCTTTTTTTTTAAGACAAAGTCTCACTCTGTCACCAGGCTGGAGTGCAGTGGCGCGATCTCGGCTCACTACAACCTCCACCTCCTAGGTTCAAGCAATTCTCCTGCCTTAGCCTCCCAAGTAAATGGGACTACAGGCACACGCCACCACACTCAGCTAATTTTTGTATTTTTAATAGCAACGGGGTTTCTCCATGTTGGTCAGGCTGGTCTCGAACTCCTGACCTCGGGTGATCTGCCTGCCTTGGCCTCCCAAAGTGCTGGGATTACAGGTGTGAGTCGCCGCGCCTGACCCTGATACTATTCCTGATACCACTTAAAGGTAGACTATGATAAATGAAACGTGTATACTATAAACCCTGAAGCCACCACTAAATAATAAAAGTTATTGTTAAAAGTTTACAAAAGTCGAGAAGGGCACCCAAGATGGCCAAATAGGAACAGCTCCAGCCTCCAGCTCCCAGCATGAGTGACACAGAAGATGGGTGACTGCTGCATTTTCAACTGAGGTACCGGATTCATCTCACTGGGGCATGTCGGACAGTCGATGCTGGTCACCGGGTGCAGCCCAACCAGCGAGAGCTGAAGCAGGGTGAGGCATTGCCTCACCTGGGAAGTGCAAGGGGGAAGGGAATTCCTTTTCCTGGCCAAGGGAAACTGAGACAAACAACACCTGGAAAATCGGGTAACTCCCACCCTAATACTGCACTTCAACAAGGGTCTCAGCAAACGGCATACCAGGAGATTATATCCCACACCTGGCCCGGAGGGTCCCATACCCACAGAGCCTCCCTCATTGCTAGCACAGCAGTCTGAGACCTAACTGCAAGGTGGCAGTGAGGCTGAGGGAGGGGCACCCACTGTTGCTGAGGCTTAAGTAGGTAAACAAAGCCACCAGGAAGCTCGAATTGGGTGGAACCCACTGCACCTCAAGGAGGCCTGCCGGCCTCTGTAGACTCTACCTCTGGGGACAGGGCATAGCTAAACAAAAAGCAGCAGAAACCTCTGCAGATGTAAATGTCCCTGTCTGATAGCTTTGAAGAGAGCAGTGGTTGTCCCAGCATGGAGGTTGAGATCTGAGAACGACAGACTGCCTGCTGAAGTGGGTCCCTGACCCCTGAGTAGCCTAACTGGGAGACATCCCCCACTAGGTGCAGACTGACACCTCACACCTCACACGGCTGGGTACACCCCTGAGACAAAGCTTCCAGAGCAAGAATCAGACAGCAAACAGGGTCTGGAGTGGACCTCAAGCAAACTCCAACAGACCTACAGCTGAGGGTCCTGACTTTTAGAAGGAAAACTAACAAACAGAAAGGACACCCACACCAAAACCCCATCAGTACGTCACCATCATCAAAGACCAAAGGCAGATAAAACCACAAAGATGGGGAAAAAGCAGTGCAGAAAAACTGGAAATTCAAAAAATCAGAGCAAATCTCCCCCTCCAAAGGAATGCAGCTCATCACCTGCAACGGAACAAAGCTGGACAGAGAATGACTTTGACGAGTTGAGAGAAGAAGGTGTCAGTTGATCAAACTTCTCAGAGCTAAAGGAGGAACTACATACCCAGCGCAAAGAAACTAAAAACCTTGAAAAAAGAATGGAAGAATGGATAGCTAGAATAATCAATGCAGAGAAGACCATAAACGAACTGATAGAGATGAAAACCATGACACGAGAACTACATGACAAATGCACAAGCTTCAGTAACTGACTTGATCAACTGGAAGAAAGAGTATCAGTGATTGAAGATCAAATGAACGAAACGAAGTGAGAAGAGAAGTGTAGAGAAAAAAGAGTAAAAAGAAATTAACAAAGCCTCCAAGAAATATGGGATTATGTGAAAAGACCAAATCCACGTCTGATTGGTGTAACTGAAAGTGACAGGGAAAATGGAACCAAGTTGGAAAACATTCTGCATGTTATCATCCAGGAGAACTTCCCCAACCTAGTAAGGCAGGCCAACATTCAAATTCAGGAAATACAGAGAACGCCACAAAGATACTCCTCGAGAAGAACAACTCCAAGACACTTAATTGTCAGATTCACCAAAGTTGAAATGAAGGAAAAAATCTTAAGGGCAGCCAGAGAGAAAGGTAGGGTTACCCACAAAGGGGAGCCCATCAGATTAAGAGCAGATGTCTCAGCAGAAACTCTACAAGCCAGAAGAGAGTGGGGGCCAATATTCAACATTCTTAAAGAAAAGAAGTTTCAACCCAGAATTTCATATCCAGCCAAACTAAGTTTCATAAGTGAAGGAGAAATAAAATCCTTTACAGACAAGCAAATGCTTAGAGATTTTTTCACCACCGGGCCTGCCCTACAAGAGATCCTGAAGGAAGCACTAAACATGGAAAGGAACAACGGGTACCAGACATTGCAAAAACATGCCAAAATGTAAAGACCATTGATGCTAGGAAGAAACTGCATCAACTAACAAGCAAAACAACCAGCTAATATCATAATGACAGGATCAAGTTCACACATAACAATATTAACCTTAAATGTAAATGGACTAAATGCTCCAGTTAAAAGACACAGACTGGCAAATTGGATAAAGAGTCAAGACTCATCAGTTTGCTGTATTCAGGAGACCCATCTCACATGCAGAGACACACACAGGCTCAAAATAAAGGGATGGAGGAAGATCTACCAAGCAAATGGGAAACAAAAAGAAGCAGGGGTTGCAATCCTAGTCTCTGATAAAACAGACTTTAAACCATAAAAGATCAAAAGAGACAAAGAATGCCATTACATAATGGTAAAAGGATCAATTCATCAGGAAGAGCTAACTATCCTAAATATATGTGCGCCCAATACAGAAGCACCCAGATTCATAAAGCAAGTCCTTAGAGACTTACAAAGAGACTTAGACTCCCATACAATAATAATGGGAGACTTTAACACCCTACTGTCAGCATTAGACAGATCAATGAGACAGAAAGTTAACAAGGATATCCAGGAACTGAACTCAGCCCTGCACCACACAGATCTAATAGACATCTACAGAACTCTCCACCCCAAATCAACAGAATATACATTCTTCTCAGCACCACATCGCACATATTCCAAAATTGACCACATAGTTGGAAGTAAAGCACTCCTCAGCAAATATAAAAGAACAGAAATTATAACAAACTGTCTCTCAGACCACAGTGCAATCAAACTAGAACTCAGGACTAAGAAACTCAATCAAAACTGCTAAACTACATGGAAACTGAACAACCTGCTCCCAAATGACTACTGGGTACATAATGAAATGAAAGCAGAAATAAAGATGTTCTTTGAAACCAAAGAGAACAAAGATACAACATACCAGAATCTCTGGAAAACATTTAAAGCAGTGTGTAGAGGGAAATTTATAGCACTACATGCCCACAAGAGAAAGCAGGAAAGATCTAAAATTGACACCCTAACATCACAATTAAAAGAACTAGAAAAGCAAAAGCAAACACATTAAAAAGCTAGCAGAAGGCAAGAAATAACTAAGATCAGAGCAGAACTGAAGGAGATAGAGACACAAAAAAACCCTCCAAAAAATCAATGAATCCAGGAGTTGGTTTTTTGAAAAGATCAACAAAATTGATAGACCACTAGCAAGACTAATAAAGAAGAAAAGAGAGAAGAATCAAATAGACGCAATAAAAAGTGATAAAGGGAATATCACCACTGACCCCACAGAAATACAAACTACTGGCCAGGTGTGGTGGGTCAAGCCTGTACTCTCAGCACTTTGGGAGGTCAAGACGGGCAGATCACAAGGTCAGGAGATCGAGGCCATCCTGGCTAACCTGGTGAAACCCTGTCTCTACTTAAAAAATACAAAAAATTAGCCAGGCGAGGTGGCGCGTGCCTGTAGTCCCAGCTACTCGGGAGGCTGAGGCAGGAGAATGGCATGAACTCGGGAGGCGGAGCTTGCAGCAAGCTGAGATCCAGCCACTGCACTCCAACCTGGGCGACAGGGCGAGACTCCGTCTCAAAAAAAAAAAAAAAAAAAGAAATACAAACTACCATCAAAGAATACTATAAACACCTCTATGCAAATAAACTAGAAAACCTAGAAGAAATGGATAAATTTCTGGACACTTACACTCTCCCAAGACTAAACAAGGAAGAAGTTGAATCCTTGAATAGACCAATAGCAGGCTCTGAAATTGAGGCAATAATTAATACCCTACCAGCCAAAAAAAGTTCAGGACCAGACGGATTCACAGCCAAATTCTACCAGAGGTACAAGGAGGAGCTGGTACCATTCCTTCTGAAACTATTCCAATCAATAGAAAAAGAGGGAATCCTCCCTAACTCATTTTATGAGGCCAACATCATCCTGATACCAAAGCCTGGCAGAGACACAACAAAAAAAGAGAATTTTAGACCAATATCCCTGATGAACATCCACGCAAAAATTCTTAATAAAATACTGGCAAACCAAATCCAGCAGCACATCAAAAAGCTTATCCACCATGATCAAGTGGGCTTCATCCCTGGGATGCAAGGCTGGTTCAACATACGTATATCAATAAATGTAATCCAGCATATAAACAGAACCAAAGACAAAAACCACATGATTATCTCAATAGATGCAGAAAAGGCCTTTGACAAAATTCAACAGCCCTTCATGCTGAAAACTCTCAATAAATTCGGTATTGATGGAACGTATCTCAAAATAATAAGAGCTATTTGTGACAAACCCACAGCCAATATCATACTGAATGGGCAAAAACTGGAAGCATTCCCTTTGAAAACTGGCACAAGACAGGGATGCCCTCTCTCACCACTCCTATTCAACATAGTGTTGGAAGTTCTGGCTACGGCAATCAGGCAAGAGAAAGGGTATTCAGTTAGGAAAAGAAGAAGTCAAATTGTCCCTGTTTGCAGATGACATGATTGTATATTTAGAAAACCCCATCGTCTCAGTCCAAAATCTCCTTAAGCTGATAAGCAACTTCAGCAAAGTCTCAGGATACAAAATCAATGTGCAAAAATCACAAGCATTCTTATACACCAGTAACAGACAAACAGAGAGCCAAGTCATGAATGAACTCCCATTCACAATAGCTTCAAAGAGAATAAAATACCTAGGAATCCAACTTACAAGGGATGTAAAGTACCTCTTCAAGGAGAACTACAAACCACTGCTCAGTGATATAAAAGAGGACACAAACAAATGGAAGAACATATCATGCTTATGGATAGGAAGAATCAATATCGTGAAAATGGCCATACTGCCCAAGGTAATTTATAGATTCAATGCCATCTGCATTGAGCTACCAATGACTCTCTTCACATAATTGGAAAAAACTGCTTTAAAGTTCATATGGAACCAAAAAAGACCCCACATTACCAAGACAATCCTAAGCCAAAAGAACAAAGCTGGACGCATCACGCTACCTGACTTCAAACTATACTACAAGGCTACAGTAACCAAAACAGCATGGTACTGGTACCAAAACAGAGATATAGACCAATGGAACAGAACAGAGCCCTCAGAAATAATACCACACATCCACAGCCATCTGATTTTTGACAAACCTGACAAAAAGCAAGAAATGGGGAAAGGATTCCCTATTTAATAAATGGTGCTGGGAAAATTGGCTAGCCATAAGTGAAAGCTGAAACTGGATCCTTTCCTTACTCCTTACATGAAAATTAATTCAAGATGGATTAGAGACTTAAATGTTAGACCTAATACCATAAAAACCCTAGAAGAAAACCTAGGTAATACCATTCAGGACATAGGCATGGGCAAGGACTTCATGTCTAAAACGCCAAAAGCAACGGCAACAAAAGCCAAAATTGACAAATGGGATCTCATTAAATTAAAGAGCTTCTGCACAGCAAAAGAAACTACCATCAGAGTGAACAGGCAACCTACAGAATGGGAGAAAAGTTTTGCAATCTACTCATCTGACAAAGGGCTAATATCCAGAACCTACAAAGAACTCAAACAAATTTACAAGAAAAAAACAAACAACCCTATCAAAAAGTGGGCAAAGGATATGAACAGACACTTCTCAAAAGAAGACATTCATACAGCCAACAGACACATGAAAAATGCTCATCATCACTGGCCATCAGAGAAATGCAAATCAAAACCACAATGAGATACCATCTCACACCAGTTAGAATGGCGATCATTAAAAAGTCAGGAAACAACAGGTGCTGGAGAGGATGTGGAGAAATAGCAACACTTTTACACTGTTAGTGGGACTGTAAACTAGTTCAACCTTTGTGGAAAACAGTGTGGCAATTCCTCAAGGATCTAGAAGTAGAAATACCATTTGACCCAGCCATCCTATTACTGGGTATATACCCAAAGGATTATAAATCATGCTGCTATAAAGACACCTGCACACGTATGTTTATTGCGGCACTATTCACAATAGCAAAGACTTGGAATCAACCCAAATGTCCATCAGTGACAGACTGGATTAAGAGAATGTGGCACATATACACCATGGAATACTATGCAGCCATAAAAAAGGATGAGTTTGTGTCCTTTGTAGGGACATGGATGCAGCTGGAAACCATCATTCTCAGCAAACTATCACAAGAACAGAAAACCAAACACCGCATGTTCTGACTCATCGGTGGGAATTGAACAGTGAGATCACTTGGACACAGGAAGGGGAACATCACACACCAGGGCCTGTTGTGGGGTGGGGGGAGGGGGAGGGATAGCATTAGGAGATATACCTAATGTAAATGACGAGTTAATAGGTGCAGCACACCAACATGGTACATGTATACATATGTAACAAACCTGCACGTTGTGCACATGTACCCTAGCACTTAAAGTATAATAAAAAATAAAAATAAAAAGAACTAAAAAAAAAAAAAGTTTACAAAAGTCATGTAAAGGATAATGAAACAAATACTTGATTAATCTAAAAGTATTAACAAGAAAAAACAAAGAAAAAAGAGAAATAGGAAAGAAATGGTAAGATGATAGACTCATATCATGAATCATATTAAATGTAAATTGTCTAAACACACTGAATAAAAGGCAGAAATTGTCAGATGTCAGAGATTGTTTTAAAATCTTGAATTTTTAAAATTGCTGCTTTTAAGAAGAAAAACACAGTAAATATAAAGACACTAATAAGTTTAAAATTCAAGGATGGAAAAAAGATGTATCATGCTAGCACTAGTGAAAATAAAGCTGGAGTGATTTTGTCAATATTAGACAAAGTAGAGTTCAAAGCAGAGAATATTAAGAGAGATAAAGAAGATCACTTAATAATAATAAAAGAACCATTTAGTCAAAAGGACATAGCAATCCTAAACATTTTTGAATCTAATAACAGGACTTCAAAATACATGAAGCAGAAACTAATAGTACTGCAATATGAAACTGAGAGATCCACAATTATAGCCAAATATTTCAATGCCCCTTTCTGAATAATTTATATTGCAAGTAAGCAGAAAATCAACAGTTATAAGAGACTTGAACAACACTATCAACCATCTTGACCTGATTGACATTTATTAAACACTCTAATAATTGACAGAATACACATGGTTCTTAAGCATATACAGAAGGTTTAGAAGATGGACAATAATCTGGACCATAAACAAATGTCAATAAATTCAAAGGGATTCAAGTCATGCAAGATACATTCTCTGACCACAATGTAATTAAATTAGAAATCAATAACAGAATGATTCTTGGAAAATCCCTCAAAACTTGGGGAATAAAATACACTTCTAAACAAGCCATTGCTATGGTCTGAATGTGTTACCACAAAATTTATATGTGACAATTTGCCAATGTGATGGTATTAAAAAGTGGGGCTTTCAGGAGGTAATTAGATCATGAAGGCTCTGCTCATTGTGAATGGGATTCATGTCCTTAAAAAAGAGTCCTTTAGGAAGCCTGTTTGGTCCTTTTGCCCGTTTTGCCCTTCTGCTATGTGAAGACACAGCATTCACCCCTTCCACCATATGAGGACACAGCAACCAGACACTAAACTTGCTAGTGCCTTGATCTTGGATTCCCCAGGCTCCAGAACCATAAGAAACAAATTTCTGTTGTTTATAAATTACCCAGTTAAAGGTATTTCATTATGGTAACCCAAATGGACTAAAACAGAAATTGGTACTGAGAAGTGAGGTGCTGCTGTAACAATCACCTAAAAATGTGGAAACAGCTTTGGAACAGGATAATGGAAAAAGGCTGGACTATAAAGGGATGTGACGGTGTGGGCTCAGAAGGAGAGGAGAGCTGTAAAAAAAGGCCTCAGTCTTAAGTGGTCATGATCAAAGTGTTGGCAGTGAACGAAATTCTGATGAGGTCTCAGGTGGAAACAAGGAACAAAATATTGGAAACTGGACAATACGCCAACTTGGTTTTTAAGTAGTAAGAACTTGGTTAAATTGTGTTTGTCTCCTAATGTTTTGTGAAAGAAGGAATCCAATATCCAGTCTTAGTAGAAACCTCTCAGATAACTAGAAATAGCTAGGAACTTCCTCGACCTGATTAAGTACATCTCCAAAAGACCTACATCTAATGCAATGCATGATTGTGAAAGACTGGATGCTTTCCTCCTTAGGTCAGAAAAAGACAAGGATGTCTAGTCTCACCACATCTATTCAACATTGTACTGGAGTTTCTAGTCAGTACCATCAAACGGGAAAAATAAATAAAGAGCATTCAGCTTGCATAGGAAAAATGTCTTTATTCCCAGTGGAGTGAATGTCTATGTAAAAAACTCAATAAAATCTGTAAAAAGAGGCCAGGCATGGTGGCTCACACCTGTAATCCCAGCATTTTCAGAGGTTGAGGCAGGAGGACTGCTTGAGGCCAGGAGTTTGAGACTAGACTGAGCAACATAGCAAGACCTCGTCTCAAAAAAAAAAAAAAAAAAAAAAAAGAATATATAAAAAGAAAAATGCCATTAGAATTAATACGTGAATTTAGCAAAGTTGCAGGATACAAGATCAACATACAAATATTGAGCGTAGGCCAGGCACAGTGGCTTATGCCTGTAATCCCAGCACTTTGGTAGGCTGAGACAGGCAGATCACTTGAGGTCAGGAGTTCGAGCCCAGCCTGGCCAACATGGTGAAACCCCGTCTCTACTGAAAATACAAAAATAAGCCAGGCGTGGTGGTGCATGCCCATAGTTCCAGCTACTTGGGAGGCTGAGACAGAAGATTTGTTCGTACCTGGGAGGCAGAGTTTGCAGCGAGCCAAGATTGCACCACTGCACTCCAGCCTGGGTGGCAGAGCGAGACCCTGTCTCAAAAAAATATATGTATATATTGAGTGTAATTCCACATATTAACAGTGAACTATTAGAAATAGAAAATCTTAAATGCATTTTATGACATCAAAAATTAATTATTTAGATGTAAATCTAACAAAAGATATGAAACCTCTGTACATTAAAAACCACAAAGTATTGCTGAGAGATATTTTAAAAGACCTAAATATGTAGAGACATATCTCGTTCATGGGTTGGAAGACTCCATATTGTTAGATGTCACTTACTTCAAACTGATTTCATATATTCAAGTAATTCCAATTAAAACCCCAAAAGGTTTTTTGTACAAATAATAAATTGATTCTGAAATTCATATGAAAATGCAAAAGACCTAGAATACACAAACAACTCTGAAAAAGAGCAAAATTATGTTACTACAACTACCTAATTTCAACACTTACTATAAAGCTACAGTAATCAAATTAGCATAATATTAGTAGAAAAATACACAAATATATCAGTGAAACAGGATAGAGTCCAGAAATAAACTCATGCATATGTGGACAACTGATTCTCCTCAAAGGTGCAGGCATAATACAGTGGAGAAAGGACGGACCATTCAATAAATATTTCTGAAATAATTGTATGTACATGTGCAAAATATCCTACACCATATGCAAAAAATTAACTAAAAACATGTCATTGACCTAAATGTAAAATCTAAAACCATAAACTCCTAGAAGAAAATATTGGAGAAAATCTGTGGGTTAGGTAAAGATTTTAGACATGATGCCAAAAGCACAATCCATAAAATAATAAATCCATAAATTGGATTTAATAAAAATTAAAAACGTCTCTTTAAATCACCTGCTAAGTGATCAAAAAAGCCACAGACTGGGAGAAAATCTTTGCAAAGTATATATCTGGTTAAAAAACATATCAGAAATGTGTTTTAAACTCTCAAAACTCAACAGTAAGAAAACAAGCCAGTTTTTTAAAACTGGGCAAAAGGTTTGGGCAGGCACCTCACTAAAGAAGATATGCAGATGTCAAATAAGCATCTGAAAATGTGCTTAACATCATTAGTCATTAGAGAAATACAACTTAACACCACCGTGAG
Organism: Macaca mulatta; assembly: GCF_049350105.2. Classification (NCBI taxonomy): domain Eukaryota; kingdom Metazoa; phylum Chordata; class Mammalia; order Primates; family Cercopithecidae; genus Macaca; species Macaca mulatta. The sequence continues at coordinate 170,197,208 of NC_133407.1, read as the reverse complement.
ATACCACTACACTCCTATTGGCAAGGTTAAAAATTAAAAGACTGACCATACCAAGTGTCACTGAGGATGAGGAGGATGTGGAGCTCTCATACATTGCTGGTGGGAATGTAAAATGGTTCACAACTTGGGAAAATAATTTGGCAGTTTCTTATACAGTTAAAGCACACTACTGTATGAACCAGTCATTCCACTTCTGGATCTTTACTAAAGAGAGAAAAAAAATAGGTTCTTAGAAAGTGTTATGCACGAACGTCTATAGCAGCTTTACTTGTAATAGTGAAACACTAGGGTAAGAAAACAAATATCCATCAACAGATAAATGAAAAAAAATAGAATAGATTGTTGTATATCCATACAATAGAATACTACAGAGTAACAAAAACTAATAAACTATGGATACACGCAACAACATGGATGAATCTCAAAATAACTATGCTCAGTGAAAGAAACCACATTTTCAGAGTACATACTGTGTCATTATATTTGCATAAAACTCCAGAAAATGAAAATTAATGCAGACTGATGGCAGGTGAGCAGTTCCTTGGGAATGGAAAGGGAGCAGGGAGGGGCAGGAAAGATAGACTTAAAAGAGTGAGAAAATTGGGCCGGGCGCGGTGGCTCAAGCCTGTAATCCCAGCACTTTGGGAGGCCGAGACCATCCTGGCTAACACGGTGAAACCCCGTCTCTATTAAAAAATACAAAAAACTAGCTGGGCGAGGTGGCGGGCGTCTGGAGTCCCAGCTACTCGGGAGGCTGAGGCAGGAGAATGACGTAAACCCGGGAGGCGGAGCTTGCAGTGAGCTGAGATCTGGCCACAGCACTCCAGAGCGAGACTCCGTCTCAAAAAAACAAAAAACAAAAAAAAAAAGAGTGAGAAAACTTTGTAGGGTGAACGATATTTATTGGATATTTATTTTGTTGACGGTGATGATGGTTCCACAGCTGTCTGTGTGTATATAACATAGGTGACTTACGTGTGACTTTGTGGGTGGGTGGGTGTGTGTCAAAACTTATTAATTGGTATGCTTTAAGTATATAAAGTTGGATGTCAGTTATACCTCTAGAAAGCTATTTATTTGACTTTTTCTTGTTGCTCCAAATATGATCCAAATATGCTCCCGAAACAATAAGATGTACTGCTACTAGGTAATCCACATCCGGATTCCCCATACCCTTAATCAGAGCATTCCTGAAAGTTGCCTTTTATTTCACTATAAACCTTTCCCACTCCCTTGCCTGTCTTTGAGTCTCTACCAAATGCTAAACCCCTTACTATGTATATCAAGCTCTGAATAAATGGCCTTTGTTTATTCTCATTTGAGTGATCTTCATTTATTTTCACTGTGTGTGTGTGTGTGTGTGTGTGTGTGTGTGTATGTGTATGTGTAGTTTTACTATATTGTTGGGTTTTCTTTAATATTGGGAAAATCCATCTTGAGTACCACTATAAGGTAAGATGCCTAAACTGGGATATAAGTCATATGAATCTCTGGTCAATTCTGGGGGGAAAAAATAGGGAAGCTGGCAGTCATGACCAAGTCCTGACCATTCTAGGCTAACTGCTACAGAGGTTTGTCCAACTGTCCTTTGATTGTCCTTTGAATGTTCAGTCTCTCAGCCCTTTCTCTCTCTCTCTCTCTCTCTTTTTTTTTTTTTTAATGGAGTTTCACTCTGTCGCCAAGGCTGGAGTGCAATGGCATGATCTCTGCTTACTACAACCTCTGCCTCCTGGGTTCAAGCGATTCTTCTGCCTCCCAAGGAGCTGGGACTACAGGCATGCACCACTATGCCAGTCTAATTTTTGTATTTTTAGTAGAGACAGGGTTTCACCATCTTGGTCAGGCTGGTCTTAAATGACTGACCTCAGGTGATCCGCCCGCCTTGGCCTCCCAAAGTGCTGGAATTACAGGCATGAGCCACCGCACCCAGCCTCAGCCCTTTCTTTTGGTCATTCTCTCACTTCCAAGAGCTTGACCAATTCAGAGAAGGCTAAATATCCAACCACATCTTTACCACTTGGGGATTCTCCAGTTATCTCTATAGTCAACCATATTGCAAGATCTTCTTGACCTTTTTGTTGTGTCATCATCATGACCACCTGATGAAAGAGCAGCTGCACAGAAACATACAGAACTCCAGATAGAATGCAAAGAACCTACATCATAATGACTATTGACATAAATAACAAGACACTTCAGAAACAGGAACCCCAGTTGCCTAACCCAGGCCAAGAGAGTAAGTCCTGAAGGCCATGAAGATCAATCTTAGAGGGCCAATTAGCTCTTTTGTTCAGATGTTGTTTAGCCTGTCTTGCCTTGTCTGTTTCACATAGCAAGAAGTATATATAACAATAACACAGACACCACCATGACTACCAAACAAGTAATCAAGAACAATGAAATTGTCCATCACTGCTCATGCCAATGAATTGACATTGGTCTGTATTTCCTCCAGGGCTGAGGTGGTGTTACTAATAACTTCGGCCAGAGTTAATGATAAGTTTCTCACAGTCTCTTTCTATTTGTATGATTTGCAACATTGAGAAAACAGCTCTGATTGTTCCTTTAAACAATGAGTCAGTAATTCCTTCAGGTAGAGTACTTGAATAATCAAGGTGGCCTCCTTTTGGAGTTTGCATCTGAGTCAAAATTTTCATCCTAGGTGGTTTATAGAATTAGAGTCTCTGTATACAGACAAGTCTTGGAATACTATTATTAAAGAGCATGAAGTGTTAGTCTGAGGTAAAGAGGACCGTGTGTCCTGGCTGCAAAGGAATTAATAGCCTTAAAGACACATGGAAATGCAAAAAAAAAAAAGATGTTCATGACATGAAGTCAGACCCAAGGCCTTACATTTGCTGGGTTACATATTTGGATATCTATTGGTCTTTTTCAGGTGACAGGTATTTGGCTCATCAACCTTCAAAGTTGTTGAATTCAAATTAGAATTACCTGGGATCTGACAAACAGATTTTAATACTTCATTATTTTTCTGGGAGAAAAGAAACTAGCAAGGTCACAGGTTAATTTTTGCAGTAGGTGCAAGTGAAACTGCCATTGGCTATAAGTCCCTGTGGTCTCATTTGATGAGACTAGAATCACCCACACGTTTTTATCTTGGGGGTCCAATGATGGATGATATATCCAACAGTCAGTAAGATTGATGGCAGTGGCTACTGTTTCAGATAATCTGAGAATTGTGTCAGAATAAGTATGTTCTGACCTGACAACAAAGAGGATACCAAAAGAAAAAAGGGACCGTTATGGTAGAAAATGGCCAGTGGTCTACAGTTAACGAGAAGAATGATTATTAATAAGCAGGTCAAAAACTAAAGAGGAATTAGACAGGGGTCTTGGTCCAATGTGTTAGGTAGAAACTGTCCATTAAGAGGACATCTGCTTGTTTGAAAGGCCTTGGATCAAATGTCTATTTCCAAAGATAGGCTGCTTTTAAGGATCTCTGAGAATTCTCAGCATGAGGTGCCCTATGGACTAGTCTTCCAAAAGTGTGGAATTCTGGCTTGTTTCTTTAGTGGTGAAACATAAAGTTGAGGATTGGCCTGCTGGAGTTTCACTGCTGTATTTGTTATTAACGGTACCTGATAAGGTTCCTTCCATTGAGGTTCAAGAGCAGTTTTTTATCCCATGTCTATTTCAACAGACGAAATTTCCTGCTGGATGCTCCTGAAGAGCCAATGTAAGAATATGTAGCAAGGTGGCCTAAATTTGTTGGTGATAGGACTGGGTATAGTACATGAGTCCCTTCCAATATTTTCCCATATCTGGATGCAGCATGGAAGAATCTAGTATCAGGATGAAATTTCTAAACACATGGGTTTTCCTGGTAGCAGTTCATAATTAATATGACCCCAAGATAGTGGATTATATGGCTGGAAGAGCTCAGGTGACTACCTTTAGCAGGGAAGTGCAAGGATTTATGAAAGTTTTGTTAATTTGAATTTAAGGGTGCCATTGGTTCTTTCAACCTTTACAAAAGTTTGTGGGTGGTAAAGGCAGTATAGTTTTTGAGAAGGGGTAACACCTTATTATGTTCTTTTATAATGGTTCCTACAAATTGTATGCCTCAGTCAGTTGACGTAAAAGTTTGTATACCCCAGTTGGAAACATAAAATCAAGCAGCTTTTTAGAGACGGAAAGGGCTGGAGATTTTCAGCAAGGAAATTATTCAACCCATTCTGAAAATAGACAAGTCCCATCTGAAAGTGTTCAAAGGGTCTTTGAGGCCTTGGTTCTTGGCCATGCCTCACCTTTATAATTTTTCCAGGATTATGTTCACAAGTAACACATGACCCCAAAACAATCTCAGCTGCCTTTTTAAAGTTTTCTCACCAATATTGATTTGAGATAGTAATCAATTTGTCTTTACCATAATGAGTAGTTTCATGGAGAAATTCAGCTAATACTCATTTGAAATCACTTGGGGCCACCAAATGGTCATCTTGAGTTCCAAGGATTATCGGAGGTATGATTCATCAACAAATAACATGAGGTCAGAATTTTTTTTTTTTTTTTTTTTTTTTTTTGAGATGGAGTTTCACTCTTATTGCCCAGGATGGAGTGCAAGGTCCCAGTCTCAGCTCAGTGCAACCTCCACCTCCTGGGTTCAAGCAATTCTCCTGCCTCAGCCTCCTGAGTAGCTAGGATTACAGGCGCCTGCCATCACGCCTGGCTAATTCTTTTTTTTTTTTTTTTTTTTGTACTTTTAGTAGAGACAGAGTTTCACCACATTGGCCAGTTTGGTCTTGAACTCCTGACCTCAGGTGATCCACCTCCCTCAGCTTCCCAAAGTGCTGGAATTACAGGTGTGAGCCACCACCCCCGGCCAAGGTCAGGATTTTCAATGAGAGCTACTAATACATCTGAGCAAAGTATTTAAAGTTCTCTAACTAATGTAAAACATTCATGAGGTTCCCCTTCTTTTGGTAAGTTCAGGAGGATGGCAGGATTCAGCGTGCTGCAGCAGTGAATACTAACGTGAGATGGAGAGTGCAGCTGGAACTCTTAGGAGGTTAATTGTGCCTCAATGGGTGGTAAAGTCTGTACTGCATGAGGAAACATCAGGTCAAGCAGGAAACCTAGGACTAATTTAGCAGATTTGACCAGTTTTGTAGTGGCAGTAATGTCCTAAGACAATCTTGGATTTGCAACTGGATTGAGGGCGAGGCTATAGTAAGTGATGGGTTTTCAATAATTCCTATGAAGTTGAATTAAAATGCTGAGGTTTGTCCAGAACACTCATGCACAAATAGACAAAAGTTTTAGTTAGGGATGCCTACACAAGGAGGCTATTGAAGAGCTGTCTTCAGATTATAGGAGGTTTTTTCAATACTTGGACTCCCAGAAGAGAGGGACTCTTACTGAGGACTTAGCCATTTCATAAAGAGGTGTCACAATCTCAGGAAAATTTGGCACCCATTAACAAGAATATCCCATTAGACCTAGAAATCATTTCAACTGTAGTTTTCTGGGGGTCTAGGATAAGTCTGGATAGTACTCAGCCTGTTAGGAGAGAATGTTCTTCTCCCGCCCTAAATGAGCTATGTTTTGGCAAAACTCTGTATTTTAAAACTTTATATCCCTTTTCTGCTAAAGCTGAGAGCAAGTAGGTGGAATTTTTTTACCAGCTTCTCTAAACAAGTAGGCAGTCATCTACGTATTATATCAGAGGCGGGTGGATCACTTGAGTCCAGGAGTTCGAGACCAGTCTGGCCAACATGGTGAAACCCTGTCTCTACTAAAACTATAAAAATTAGCCAGGCACGGTGATGAACGCCTGTAATCCCAGCTACTCTGGAGGTGGAGGCACCAGAATCACTTGAACCTGGGAGGCAGAAGTTGCAGTGAGCCGAGATCATGCCACTATACTCTAGCCTGTGTGCAAGACTGTATCTTAAAAAAAAAAACAAAAAAAAACCATGGTATTTTCTAGCAGTCTAGCCCCAACTCCAACTACCTCATTTAGTTACAGATCTTGTTTATTTCTTTTTCGCATGATTGAATTAAGGTCCAATCAAGTTTTTTTGGAAATGTTTCACATATGTCTTTTTTGAAACTTTGATCTACTTTACTGGTTTTTGTCTTTTGTTTTGGGATTTTTTTTTTTTTTTTTTTTTTTTTTTTTTAACTCTCAGGCTTATTGCAGAGAGAGAAATCCTACAGGTCTCTTCCTGCATAGTTCAATCAGTCTTTGCTATCTGATGTCTGATGTTTCAACCAACATATGCACAAATTGATACAGGTCAGGTACTCCTGGGTCATAGGCACCCCCCAAAATTCCAAATTATTCTACCACTATTTGCTCTTCTTTTTGGATTTAGGGGAATCTTCAATGACAGCTCTTAATTCATCTTGGGTCCAAGGTGTAAATTCTACAGTTGCCTACATACCTAGCTTATGGAAGGGATGCATCCTTAGAAGCAAATGGCATGTTGAGTTTTAAGAGAACTGTTGGGGAAGACGGTGGTCTGCATGAGAGGAAGGCAAGGAAGGAGCTGCAGAAAAAGAAAGATCAAAAAAATAAAGGAGAAGAAGGAAAACTGAACATAGAGTGATAACTGGAAACCAAGAAGAAGTAGGGTTTACCAAGGAAATAATTCTACTTTGTTGTTGTTTAAGTCATCAGATTGCTCATTCGCTTTAACCCAAGAATCTTATAGTGAAGCAATTTTAGAACTGAGTTTCATTTGTAGACTTTTGCATACCAACTCAAAAATTATCCATTACATCTGATAAATCATTTTCTCTTTCTTTTCTAAGGGGTTTCTCAGGTAATTGTTTAAGTCTAGTGTTTCCCAGCATGGCCACTGATGGCCCAAATCATCTTTGGTGAAATTACACCATTTAGAGAGGTGGGCACTATAATTAGAATTGTAATAAGTGTACATATAAGAAAAAGGAGTTTTTCCTGTAGGAGTGGAAAAATCTGACTTAAATGACCCCATAAGGGCTGGCAACAGTTGAAAGTGAAGCTTGTGTACTTTGCATCTTGAGCCCCCAACCTTGATGATGAGCTGCTTCTAAATGCACACCTGACAACCGGTCTCCCCAGGCAAGTGTAACACCAGAAAGAATGCTCTCTTTGGATCAAAACCAAATTCTCAGAACAAAAATCTAGATGAGAGGGTAATCTTACCTAGTTTTATTGGTAACCCACAGCAAAGTTTGTCCAAATGAATGCCAGTCAAATGAAAACCACATTGGTCTGGGAGGCCAGCTCAAATTAAAGCTTTATAGGGCCTATGCCTGTGTTCTATTCTATGGCAACACTTTCAGACAGCACAATGCAAAACAGAAGCAGAAAAGAAAGAAACAGGGATGAAAAGGAATGGCCTGACTCCACCAAAGATGCCAATCAAAAAGAAACTGATAACAAATGCTAGGTACCAAAGTGAGACTAGATAGCCAAAGAACGCAAAATCAAAGACCAGAATTCAGAACCAGTGCTGACCCAATGTGTCAATGCAGACTCAACAAACTGTGTGCAGTGAGGCACAAGAAGCTTTGGTGGGTACTGCACCTGGCAGAGAACTGGGATCCATGGTAACATGCAGGGCAGACAGTATCTCTGTGGAAACTTCAAGAAAACTACAGAAACAAATGAAGATCACACAAATGAAAACAAACAGAGGCTAATTATTCAGAGCTTGCTCTAGCAAGGGAGTTGGCCACCATCACTTCTGCCTGGTAGAGACTCAAAGGCAGGCAGGGGAGTGAGAAAACTTCATAGTGATAAAAGGGGAAGGTTTTCAGGCATGCTCTGACTGGATCTTGCTGTTGGAAGCTGGAGGCCGGCTAAGTAGGAGCAGGGCATTTTTTGGTTTGGGAAGCATATTTGACTTTCTCTGATTGATCCTAAGTTGGAAGCAGGGGCAAAAATTTGGGTAATTGACTCATTGACCAAGCCCTAATTCTTTTGGGCCATTTGCTGCAGCAATTGTAGTTTGACTTCTTGGACTGGTTGCTGCTGAGGTTGTGGTTTGGTTTCCTCAGCTGATTGCTGCAGAAATTGTGGGTCAGTGTTGAATGGTATTTATGGTCTGGCCATTGCCCACTGGCATATTTAGTCTCTCACGGTAGAATCCTAACATCGTAGATATTAGGGGAAAAAACTGCCTTTAAAATCAAACCAATTGAACTCATGGAGAAAGAGAGTAGAATGGTTACCAGAAGCTGGGAAGGGTAACGGGAGAGTTGGGGGAGGGAGGTGTGGATGATTAATGCATACCAAAAAATGGAATGAATAAAGTGTAGTATTTGATTGCACAACAGGCTATAGTCAATAATAATTTAATTGTAAATTTAAAAATCACTAAAAGAGTATAATTGGATTGTTTGTAACATTACAGATAAATGCTTGAGGTGATGGATATCTCATTTTCCATGATGTGATTATTATGCATGGCATGCCGGTATCAAAATATCTCATATACTCCATACATATATACACCTACTATGTACCCACAAAAATTTAAAATAAAATTCCTTTAAAAAATAAAGAAAAAAGATACCTACCTAATGGACCATATTTTATTTTTTAGCTATTGAACTAGCAGTCACACCATAACAGTATTTGTTCATTCAACACTTTCAACTTTTTAATGCACTTTCAAATACATCATCCCCTCTTTTATCTTTACAACAACCTTGTGATCTTGAGAGGTTAATTACTTGAGGTCACTGAATGAATTTTGGCTAGAATAAGGATTAGATAATATTACAGACTGACTTGTAATATATAACTCAAATTGTTAGGTATAATCACATACAAATGGCTTTAAAATAAATATTTTGTGTTTCATGCTATGATGAAGGATCTGTTCCAATTGCTTCTGATTTAGTTGCTTAAAGTTGAGATAAAATCTTGAAGGAAGGGTCATAGCACCATTCAAATACCTACAAGTCTGCCATGTGGAAGAAGTATTAGGTTTATTCCTATGACTCCAGAGGGCAGAACTAGTACAAGTGAGTGGGAAGAGAGGCCGATTTCAACGAAGAATATGAAGTATCTTTCTAATAATGAGACACTTGCCCCCAAAAGAAGGTGTTGCCTTGTGAAAGAACCAGTTCCTCATCTCTTATAGTGTTTGAAAAGAACTCCATAATAGAACTCCATAATCCAGGAGACTCCTTCCTGGAACTGGTCACACCAGCTAACCTCCAGGACATTCATAGATTTCAAGTTTATGAAATGTCATTGAACTTTGAAGAGAGGCGTAGATATTTTGAATACAGCAGTTTAAAGTCATTCAAATTATGGATGAAATTATTTTGTTGTGCGCCTCAAAAACAGCGAGTTCTATTTGAAGTTTTACCCCCAGGCTCTCCTTTGAATTAGTATTTTTGCTCATATACCCATACATTTTCAAGAAATTTCTTTCTTTCCTTCCTTCCATCCTTCCTTCCTTCCTCCCTTCCTTCCTTCCTTCCTTCCTTTTGAGATAGGATCCTGCTTTGTCATCCAAGCTGGGGTGCAGTGGGGTGATCATGGCTCATTGCAGCCTTGACCTCCAAGGCTCAAGCAATCCTCTCAGCTCAACCTACCAAGTAGCTAGGATTACAGGCATACACCATCATGCCCAGCTATTTTTGTATTTTTTGTAGAGATGGGGTTTCATCATGTTGCCCAGACTTGTCATGAACTCATGGCCTCAAGCTAGCCTGCCTCCTGCCTCAGCCTCCCAAAGTGCTGGGATTACAGGCATGAGCCACTGCACCTGCCAAGAACATTTAAAACTTTAAAACTGAAAATTGTCCTAATAAGGAGTCTACTAACTTAATCTTCCATCAGCATTGTTTTCTGATTTCACAGAAAACTTTACAGCAAATGTATTGTATTCATTCTTGATGTTTTAAGAAATTAAAGGAATTAGACAAAGTAAAAACAAAAATCCATCTCTTTAAAGATGGTAAGTACTAGGATTTTAATCTGCAGTCTTAAATTTTTGAACAAGATCTTTTCTTTCTCAGTGGCTTCTTTTTAAATGGTCCTTCAGGTTGAACACAATTACATTATTTTCTACTACACAAGTCATGAAGCTGAAATAAAACAGTGAGTTCTCTTCCACACCTCAATTGTGATTGTTCAATGTTCTGCAAGGTCTTCTGATGAACCCATTCTCACCCTGCTCCTTAACTGCCTCTTTAACTCTTTAAATCGAATCCCCTAATTTTTATCAGAAAAGTATTTCCTTTTTATGATAGGCTGTGGTTTCTGCCTTTAAAAAATCTATTCTGGGGATTCTCCTGGAATCGATTGTAAGAAGTCATTGCAATGGTAAAGTAGGCAAGAGGGTGGGGTGGAAAGAAATGCCTTCTGCATAAATCTAGTTAGTCTGAGTCGTTTTTTGACAACTTCCGGGACCAGACTTCAGGCAGTGCTGGAAATTGTTCTCTTTACCATATCTTTTTTTTTTTTTTTTTTTTTTTTTTTTTTTTTTTACTGTACATATTTACATACATACACATATGGTGAGGGAGAGAACGTGATGACGTGAGACTCTCCTTGGAGAGTAGGAGGTAATAAAGAAATAAAACAGGTGTCTGAGGAGACGTTCTATTAGAGAGGGGAGAATAGAGAGTAATTATCGTTCAGACAGGCAAGAGTTCTCTGCAGGTAGCAGCCTGGGAAAGCGAACTCGCGCACCCTCTTGGGGGACGGGCTCTTTTGCTTTCTATTTCTTCTCCTGCAGCCAGGGTGCACGCGTATTTGAAACAGACCGAATTTCCTCCTCGATGTGGGGTCAGGTTGACTTTTCGAGACTAGCGGATATTTCTTTTTAATGACTCCAATGCCTTTTGTTACTGCTGTTATTGAGGTTGAGGGAGAAGAGATCGGTCTAAATTCTGGCTGGGTAAGTGGGGGGATTCTCGGCGATGAGAAAGGGGGAACTTAGAAGCCGGAGGAAAATCAGCAGCCCCCTCATCTCCACTTCTCCAGTCCCCCCACTCTTCACCCGTGACCTCCCGTGGAGACCCCAGGAGGCAGCATCAATATTTGATCGACCCTTCGTCTGCACGCTGCCAGCCCTGGCCGGCTGGGCTCGCCAGGCATTGCCCGCTCAGCGCTGAGGCGGACGCCCGGCCCTGCCCCGGGATTTGGAAGGACCCTCTCTGCGCTCGCCCCCTCCCCAGGGTGGCTCTGCTTCCGAGCCTGGGCGCGGTGCCCACCATGCGCGGCTGCCCGCGGCTCGCGCTGCTCTGCGCGCTGCCCTGGCTCCTGCTGGCGGCGTTGCCCGGGCACCCGGCGAAATCCCCCAGGCAGCCCCCGGCACCGCGCCGCGACCCCCTCGACCCTGCCAGGGGCGCCGATTTCGATCATGTCTACAGCGGGGTGGTGAATCTCAGCACCGAGAACATCTACTCTTTCAACTACACCAGCCAGCCCGGCCAGGTAAGACACTCGCTCCCCTCACTTGACTCCTAGAAACTTGCCAGATCTCAGAGCTCCGTCGCTGCTTTGGAGTCCCCTGGGAATTGACCTTGGGAGACCTCGGGGACCAGGGGACGTTTGTTCCCTTTCTCCTCCGAAGCAATCACTGCCCTGCGCGAGCTGCCGCAACACGCCTCGGGGACAACTCTGCTTCGCCTCGCGCCTCCCCTGGCCTGGTCACGGGCATTTCTGGGCTTTGCAGAGGCACCAGTTCCCCGCACTGTCTGCGGGTCCTGGCTCCCTGCTGGGCCTTTCTCCGGGAAAGTCCTGATTTCTAGGGTTGCGGGGTGTGGTGTGGAGCGCGCAGAAGGACCGCACCTCGGTTCTTAATCCCCTGCAGGGAAGAAACCTAATTTCAAGCGGATGATTCAGTCAGACCCTTCTATTTCATAGCGCATGGAGAGGGAGAACTGCTCAGAATCTAAAATGGAAATTGTGTGACAATGGACGGAAGCTGCAAAACCTCTATGCATTCAACAGTCACTTCCTGCGTTTCTGTACCATTGTCACACGTATGTGTTTCAGAGATGCCAGAAGACCCGGGCAAAGACGTGAGAACTGCAGCCATCGGCTGATCCATCCACGTTTTGATTTTAAATAAGGATGGTTAATTGTGTGAAAGTTCTAGACCTATTTTTGACAAGAGTTGAGGGAAGATAAGGAGGGGGAAATGTTCCAGTGACTATCCCTTTGACATACATACTCTGATTATATAATGTAAGGAGATGCATATAGTTCATTTCTTTCCTCTAGTGTTGTACCTCTGGAGCAGCACTGGGCAGGGGGAGAGAGAGAGAGAGAGAAAGAAAGGGTTGGGGGTCCTCCCCAGTGTACCAACCTCTGGAGCTTCTTCCCATATAAATATGTTTATGTATCTCTTACTATACCAGCATCCCCTACCCTCTAGGGAAATTCCAGAACTAGATGATTGGGATACCATGATATGCCTCCCTCTCTGATTCTCACTCCAGATCAGAACTAGAAAACCTCATCACTTCCCAAAGTGAGGGTGGTTTGTATTGAGCAGGGGGTCCAATGTGCCTAACACTGCTCCCAGACATCTTCCAGCTGTGTGTAGCCAGAAAGTGCCCTGAGTGCTCCATCTCCAGTGCGGCACCAAATCCTGTGGCACTGTCACCATGGCAGCACAGCCCTCACCCTGCTCTGTCCTCCAGTAACCTTCAGGTTATATGTTCTGTAGTGAGCAGAGTGGCTGTGCGCAGACCTATTCCATGGTAGACAAGGGAGAGGCTGCAGTTTTTGTTTCCCACACCCCACATACCCAACCTCTTTCTATCTAGGGTGGGAGTACCCATGGACTGGCTGACATGTTGCACATGAGGTGTGTTCCTAGCCCTGTGATTGGCTGGGAGCAGAAAAAAGTCTGAAAACTCCATGATTTCTGGAGTAAGTCTCAGCTTCCCCCTAAATCATTGGTAAGAAAACTCAAATTACGTGTGCTAAGTAAATCCTGACATCAGGCTTTGGTATTTCTTGCAGTTCTGCATAGAGATAGAGCGTCTGGTTTTGAACTGTTGCTTTTACATTGTCCCCTTAGTATTGTGTGAGTTTTGCACTTGAGATCACCTGGTTGACTTCCCTGGTAAACCTTGAGATATTGAGGGCAGGGGCAAAGTCATGTTCATCTCTGTACTCCAGTACCTAGCACAGTGAATGGCACGTAAGAGGTTTATAAGCCAGGCACAATGGCTCACACCTGTAATCCCAGCACTCTGGAGGACAAGGTGGGAGGACTGCTTGAGACCAGGAGTTCAAGATCAGACTAGACAACATAATGAGACCCTCTCTATACAAAAAAAATTTTTTTTAATTAGCTGGGTGTGATGGCACATAAGCCTGTAGTCCCAGCTACTTAGGGGGTGGAGGCAGGAGGATTGCTTGAGCCCAGGAATTTGAGGCTGCAGTGAGCTGAGCTCTTGCCACTGTACTCCCACCTGGGACAGAGTGATACCCTGTTTTTTAAAAAATGGTTTGTTTGTTTGTTTTTTGGAAGGAAAAAGAGGCTTATAAAAAACATTTAGTTTTTTCCAAAAATGAACAAATAAGTGAATAAAGGGTTATTAGCTAAGGCTAAATAAAATGAAACGTACACCGTCTTCAATTTAACAGTCTGGAAAATGTGAGATCATTTCAGATAAAAACATAAAAACAATTTTCTTTTATAAAACAAATTTGGTTTTTATAAAAACACATTTTAAAAATTGTTCTATTATGCCCTATTTGTCTGTGTGTGTTAACATGTCCTTTATTTTATGAAACGGTTTTTAAAATACTTTTGAATGACACAGTAAAAGGTTAACAACCCAAGCAGTCCCTAGAATTTTTATTAAAATATTACTAGTCTGAGAAATACAAAGTTGGGAACCATGGGAACAGGAGATAACAAAAATTTCAATTATTTTAGTGCCAGTATTCACAATATAAGCCAGATGTCCTCAAATCTTACAGCCTTCTGGGACCAGTCTTTAATATGCAAATGCAGTGGTGGAGCCCTGAAGCCACTTACTGTGGGAAATTAACCTCCTCTCCTACCAGCCAGTATTCCTGTTGCTTTCTCCAGAGAAGATATTTTCTTGATCTGTCTGTCCAAACCATTACTCTCGGTTCCTGCTTTCTTCTTGGTTCTTTTTGTCCTGTGTTAGATATCAGCAGCCCCTTCTTGCAGGAACACAAGGCTGTTGGATGTAGCAGAATTTTACTGAAGGTTTGGAATAACATAGCGGAATGACATCACAGCACAAGATAGCCCATACTGTTTCGACAATTTACCACCAGGGGGATTTCAAGATTGCGATGCTCTCTTTCAGGTGCTGGTTTGTCACTATCTTCTTGGCCATCCCCTCACACCTCCTCAAATGCTGGCCCCTACCCACTAAATTTTTGTTACCCTCCCATGTTGTGCAATTTTTGCCATCATTGCTTATCCCACGCTCACTAAGAGGCTCTGTTAAATAGCAATGTATGACCCCAGACCTATGCTCTTTGGAGCAGAAGCTTGGACATGACTGTTTTCCCTTTGACCTGAACAAAGTCTTGATAAGATAAGTCTTTCTACCCCGCAGGGTCATTGCCCACCTCCCCTCTTCAGTGCAACAAAGAATTTGGTTTAGGAAAAAAACGTCTAGTTTTTGAGCTTTAATCTTTGTTTTCCTTCTTCTTCAAGCCATTGTTGCTTGCCATTATTTTTCCTGTGCCTTGGAGGCGAAAGTCTATTCTAAGTTCAGGCTTAAAGACAGGAAGCTGTTGTGGGAGCCATTGCTCCTAATCTTTCCTGTCAGCCACTGCATCTCCCATACCAAACTGTCCCAGAGAACTATTCAGCCAAGCTTGTGTCATACTAATTAGTGGAACTCAGCACCAGGAAAAGTCTCATATGCCTTCCAGGCATAGGGTAATGTAAATATGAAGTTGCCTTTAAAAAAATCGCTTAGAGAATGGAGTGACTGCTTTAAATAAAAATGATGAAAATAATAATTGGAGGTGCGGGTTAGGCAAGATCATGATTCATTTCATTTCTCTGGAAGGAGGTGTCTGGAGACTCACTTTAAAAGGAGGAGCGCTATACTCTGCAAACAGGGTGTTCTATAACCACAGGGCTCAGCCAGGCTAGAAGGAAACTACCTTGTTGGGAAAGTTGCCAGGGATATGTTTGACTGGGACAGAAGGCACAATGCAGGTTTACTGGGAAATGAGAATACCCTTGTAGAGACAGGTGGCAGCAACAATCAGATGTTTGTATTTGAGCTAGATGGTGATAAGAAACCCTTAAATAAAATCTAACCACTGGGCAACAGGCTGTCTTCTCTGAGGTTTTTCCGTACGATTTTTTAATTTGAAATATTTCCCTGGAAGTATTTCTTTTGTCTCATTTATTAACTGAGGCATTTATCTTTTAATGACATATACTTTTCCACGCCCAAGGAATAACCCTCAGCTTTATTAATATAAACCGGTAGTTGTACACCTAGAACCAGTTAAACCAGTCTCTTGGATCCAGATTCAAAAAGCCTACCCAGTCCTTAAGAACAATGAAATGTCCATGTGGACACTCCGGTGGTAACTTCTAGCTATATGCATAACTAATTACATGGAAGAATTTAGAACTTTGATATGATGGCCTGAGTTCTCCCTGTCTCGTATAGGAATGCTTACTCTTTATGTACTGAGGCCAAGAAGCCTCCTCTGCTATCCTCCTATGTCCTTTTGCTGAACTGCACTAGTGCTCGTTGGAGGAAAGACTCATCTCATTAGCCCATTATCTAAATGATTGGACTGTCTCAGTCCACCTAGGTGGATATAACAGACCACCATCGGCAAATCTCACGTCTGGTGAGGGACTGCTTCCTGGTTTGTAGACAAGCTCCTTCTTTCTGTTTCCTCACATGGCCAAAAGAGCAAAGAGAGAAGAATAGTCTTTCATGTGTCTTCTTCCTTTTATTTATTTATTTATTTATTTATTTATTTATTTATTTATTTTTGAGACAGAATCTTACTCTGTCACCCAGGCTAGAGTGCAGTGGTGCGATCTCAGCTCACTGCAATCCCTGCCTCCCAGGTTCAAGTGATTCTAGTGCCTCAGCCTCCCGAGTAGCTGGGATTACAAGCATGCACTACCACACCCAGCTCATTTTTATATTTTTAGTAGAGACAGGGTTACTCCATGTTGGCCAGGCTGGTCTTGAACTCCTGACCTCAGGTGATCTGCCCACCTTGGCCTCCCAAAGTGCTTGAATTACAGGCATGAGCCACTGTGCCTGGCCTCATGCTTCTTCTTATAAGGGCAATAATCCCTCCATGAACGCTCTTGTGACCCAATTACTTTCCAAAGGCCCTATTTTCAAATCCATCATATTGGGGATTAAGTTTCAACAGGTGAATTTTGGTGGGAACACAAACATTCAATCTGTAGCAATCACCTCCTACATTTTTCTCAGAGACTCTGAAAACAGGGCATCAGTGTGTCATGGGTTGTTTAGGAGATAACATTACTCCAGTTATGGCTCTGATGTTATGGAGGAGCTGCCTTCTGCCTACCCAGACTTGACAATCAGGTGCTAAGTTGTGTGATGGATTCCGTAAGTCTGTGCTGTCCAATGGCTATTGAGCACTTGAAATGTGACTAGTCTGAAGGGAAATGTGCTGTTAAACATAGAATACATACCAGTTATTGAAGACCATACAACAAAAATAATAGAAAATGTGTCGTTAGTATTTGTATGTTGTGTTTAAATGATCATATCTTTGATATATTAAATTAACTATAGTCATAACATTAACTTTACATGTTTCTCTTTACCATTTTAATGTAGTTACCAGAAAATTTTCAAACACATATGTGGCTCACATTTTATTTTTATTGAACAGCAGTTCTGCAAGCACTATAAGATTTAAGAGAGGACATACCTCCCACACATAGCTTTGTCAGAGGAAATGAGACATGAGAAGGTTATGATAGGTAAGCAAAATTTTGGTTGGCAGAAAGAAACGGGAAAGGCATTTCAGATATGGAAAAATATATCCAATTTATGTTTTGGCAAGACTATATCAAAGGTGATATGGTATATTTCTTCCAGAAAGCACATAATGTCTGATTGTGTCTTTTTTTTTTTAATGGTAGCCATCATTGATCATCATTATCTAGTTCCATGAATTCATTAGTAGCAGCAAGATAATGATATTTTAATTCTATGATTTATTTTTCATTTTATGAGCTGGAATACTTCTATAATGGGAAACTTCACCTTGTTGGCTATTTGGTTACCTTGAGCTACTGTTTGTAAAGAAAAAATGAAATAAATGCCTTCTTCTTTACCTTTACCATTTTTTAAAATAATAAGTTGGTCTCCTAATAGCCTATAATGATGATCAATGAGATTTTATTTAGCATAATCATGAGCTTATGCATTTAAACATATCTGATACATTTTATTCCAATACAGTTATTATCCTTATTTAAGTTTAAATTGTTCATCTTTGGCCAGCAAAAGGCAATTCAAGTTGGCTCCTGAATTCTTTTGGTAAAACCCAATTGCTCTTTGACAGCCTCCTTGCTTTCTTGTATGAAGTTATTCCTTTCCCAAACTGCAACCAGTCATTTCTGCAGGAAGGTCCAAGGCTATTCCTTGGAGCGATAGAGCTTTTAGAGACCACAGTTTGGGAACTAGGGGCCCTTATTAGGAATGGATTGGTAACCTTTATCTAAGCCTTTTCAGTGGACATGCTAAGAAATAGATCATAAGTTTATACTATTACTTCCAATTCAAATTCAGAAATATAAGGTTTTAACTTAACCTCATCCTTATGGAAGATATTACATCCACATCTTCTTTCTTTCATGCCAAAAATCCTAGTTCTCAACTAGATCAACTTAGTTACTATCGTAGTGTGTTTGTATTCTTTTGAGGCTGAGTAATTTATAAGGAATAAAAGGGTTACTTGGGGAGGCCGAGGCAGATGGATCACCTGAGTTAAGGAGTTTGAGACTAGCCTGGCCAAAATGGTGAAACCACATCTCTACTAAAAATACAAAATAAGTAGCCGGACGTTGTGGCCCATGCCTGTAATCCCAGCTAATCAGGAGGCTGAGGCAGGAGAATCACCTGAACCTGGGAAGTGGAGGTTGCAGTAAGCCGACATCACACCGTCGCATAATCCCTTTCATAATTAAGAAGTCATTTGTGGGCCAGGTGCGGTAGCTCATGCCTGTAATCCCAGCACTTTGGGAGGCCAAGGCAGGCAGATCCACCTGAGGTGAGGAGTTTGAGACCAGCCTGACCAACATGGCAAAACCCTGTCTACTAAAAATACAAAAATTAGGCAGGCATGGTGGAGGGCACCTGTAATCCCAGCTACTCAGGAGGCTGAGGCAGGAGAGTTGCTTGAACCTGGGAGGCGGAGGTTGCAGTGAGCTGATACCGCATCATTGCACTCTAGCCTGGGCGACAGAGTGACTCGGCCCCCAAAAAAAAAAAAGGAAGTCATTGTGAAGTAATACTTGATACTATGTAAATACTGTGTGCCTCATCAAACTTTCAACAACTACTTTTAGCTTCCATTGATTATTCCTACCTGCATTAGATATTACTATGATGGTTTCCAACTTGTGATCTTCTAATTCATTGTTCCTTCTACATTTATCCGTTAATATTCTACTGTAAGAAAGAAATTTTCTTCTCATTTATTTACTTATTTCTTTTATTTATATCAGCATGGGCATATAGATGCTTATTTGATCTAATTATTGCTTTCATTTACATTAAAATCTTGTTATAAACAACCTATCGTTCTAAGTATTTTATATTGTGGGTATATACTAAGAATCTCTCTCTCACTCTAACACAGAAAGCAGGTTTCCTCTCTCCTCTCCCCATCACTAGCAAAATGATATTTCAATAATAAAATTATTTTTGATTGACACATAAAAATTGTACGTATTTCTGGGGATAGTGTGTGATATTTTGATACATGTATGGAATGTGTAATGACCAAATCAGGCTAATTAGCATATCCATTGCCTCAAACATGTATCATATCTTTGTGTTGGGAACATTCAAAATCAGCTCTTCTAGCTATTTGTGATGTTGGTTTTTATGTGTGGGTGAAATAGAAAAGACTGATTAGATTATATCACCTGGCAGATCCATGAGATGCTTGATATTTTCCTTTTCAAATAAGCAGAAAGTATAGTGAGGCCCTTCTTTATAAAAAAAAAAGAGTGTTCCATTCCTGTACAGGAATGTTCTTATTCATATGTGGAGGCTAAAAAAGTTGCTCTCATAGAGGGAAAATTAAAGCTTAGTGTTATACAGCAAATATAGGTTATATATTAAATGTTGTTAATAATAAAACTAATTAAAAATTATTTGTTGAAATAATTCCTTACTTTCGGCCGGGCGCGGTGGCTCAAGCCTGTAATCCCAGCACTTTGGGAGGCCGAGACGGGCGGATCACGAGGTCAGGAGATCGAGACCATCCTGGCTAACACGGTGAAACCCCGTCTCTACTAAAAAATACAAAAATCTAGCCGGGCGAGGTGGCGGGCGCCTGTAGTCCCAGCTGCTCCGGAGGCTGAGGCAGGAGAATGGCGTAAACCCGGGAGGCGGAGCTTGCAGTGAGCTGAGATCCGGCCACTGCAGTCCAGCCTGGGCAACACAGCAAGACTCCGTCTCAAAAAAAAAAAAAAAAGAAAAAAAGAAATAATTCCTTACTTTGAATTCTCATTCCCTCATTTTTTTTTGTTGTTGTTGCTGTGACAATAATAAAGAAATTGATTTTGCCATTAGAAAGAAGGACATGGAGATGCTGATTTTTGTACAAGATTGAACAGGGCATTTTTCAGCAAGTTGAACAAGACAAGTGAAGTTGGTTTAAAGGTATCTTATATTGAAAAGTGTGTCCAGAGAAAGTTGAATATATACCTTCTTTCCTGATAAGAAAGCTATTTATAATTCGCCTCCCTGTCACAGCTCCCAAGAACCAGGAAATTTTCCCCCTCTTTGGACGACTGAAAAGCATTTTAGGAGCTATTTCTCAAATCATAATTTTAAAAAACTTTCTTTTGGACCTAGCCTTCTACAGTTGGTCTCAAGTCTGGCCAGGGGTGCTGATATGTAATTATTGATAGTAAAGTACGATTAATTTAAAGGTGAGGATCACCTATATTTTGGTTAAACTCTAAGCATTTTAATAAAAAACTTTATTTCTTAAATGGTGGCAAAATTAAAGTTTATCATGAAGTAATATATTGTCCTGAGTAAAAACATTCTCTGGTTGCATGGGGTACTTAGAGTTGATACCTTGGACCTTCAAGAGCATAAATACAAATTTGCCCTCTCTGTGCCTAACCCAGGATCCTAAAGTATTTTGACTTGGTTTGCTTCCTCATTGATACCTTCTCTCCACCCCACCCCCATAAAATTTCCCTCATTATTAACATCTTGCATTATTGTGGTACACTAATATTGAACCAATATGTATTTATTATTAACTAAAATCTGTATTTTACATTGGGGTTCACTGTTGGTATTGCATAGTTCTGTGGATTTTGAGAAATACATAAAGTTGTGTATCCATCATTATGATACTGTACAGGATAGTTTCACCCCCTGAAAATAGTCTGTGTTCCACTAATTCATCCTTTATTCCCTTCTCTTGAACCCCTGGCAACCACTGGTTTTGTTTTATTTTTACTGTCTCTCTAGTTTTGCCTTTTCCAGAATGTCACATAGTTGTGAAGGAGTTCAGAACATGCCACTCCACAATATGCTACTCTGGCATATTGACTATTTTGAGTTAAAACTACTTGAAAAACAACAGATGCAAGAAGGTCACTCTGACCTTTATTCTCTTTCTTAAAAGCAGGAAATGTAAATCATGTGAAAGATACTCTCTATATTAAAAGGAAAGTAACATTCTCATCATCGAGGGTGGGAAGTTGAGAAAGAAGGTCCTGCGTACAAATGTTATTAGACGAACCCTTATCTTCCTGGCCACTTCTCCCTGCCATTAACTACCTTAGCCCAAGCCCCTTTGCCTTGTCACATTTTTACAATTTACTACTCTTTGTCTAATTCAATATATAAGTATTCAAATCTAACTGTGTCTTTGGGTCTTCATTTCCTCATGAGGGTGTCCGTGTCACACACCAAAAAAAACTTATATTAACTTTGTATGGTTTTCTTCTGTTGATCTATCTTAGGCCAATTTAATTTTCAGGCCCAGCCAGAACTGTAAGAAGGCAGAAGTTGGAATTATACAACTTGTAGCTTTTTCATACTTGCTTCTTTTACATAGCAAAATGTAAAACATTAAAGTTCCTCCATGTCTTTTTATGGCTTGATGCCTCATTTCTTTTTAATGCTGAATAATATTTCATTGTCTGGATATACTACAGTGTGTTTATCCATTCCTCTATTGAAGGACATCTTGGTTGCTATCAATTTTTGGCAATTATGAATAAAGCTGCTGTAAAATGTGTGTGTGGGTTTCTGTGTGGACATAAATTTTCAACTCATTTGGGTAAATACCTAGGTGTATGATTGCTGGACTATGTAGTAAGACTACGTTTAGCTTTGTAAGAAAGTGTCAAACTGTCTTTCTTCTAAAGTGGCTGTATCATTTTGAATTACCACCAGCAATGAATGAGAGTTCCTGTTGCTCCACAACCTCATCAGCATTTGATGTTATCAGTATTTTGTCTTTTAGCCATTCTAATAAGTGTATATTGGCATCTCATTGCTGCTTTGCAATTCCCTTTAATTGCAAATCCCAATGTTGTTGAGCATATTTTCATATGCTTGTTTACCATCTATATATCTTCTCTGGTAAGGTGTCTGTTTAGATCTTTTGCCTATTTTTAAATTTGGTTGTTTTATTCATTATTGTTGAGAAGAGTTCTTTGTAGATTTTGGATACCAGTCCTTTATCAGATAAATACTTTACAAATATTTTCTCCCTGTTTGAGCCTTGCCTCTTCATTTTCTTAGTAGTATCTTACACAGATCAAACATTTTTATTTTAATAAACTATCATATTAATTTTTTTCATGGATCATGCTTTTGGTGGTGTATATAAAAAGCTGTCACCAAATCAAAAGTCACCTCGATTTTTCTCCTATGCTATCTTTTGGAAGTTTTATAATTTTTCATTTTACACTTAGACATAATCCATTTTGCATTAATTTTTGTGAAAGTTATGAGGTCTCTGTCTAGATGGTTTTTTTTTTTTTTGCATATGCTGTCCAGTTGTTTTAGCATCATTTGTTGAAAATATCTCCCTATATTTTTAGCATTACACTATTGTGTACATGTTTACAATTATACTTTGCCTTGGTGCAAAGGCTTGGAAGCAGCCCCACACCGGGTGCTCAGTGTTCTTATCACCATTCCCAACCTTCCCTTCTGCTGCCAGCATTGCTAAACTCTACCATTCTCTTACCACCCCCTTTCCCTATGTATCTATGTCTCTCTGCTTCTAGCCTTTTTGTCTTCAAATTTCTTATGAACAGGGTCAACCCATCAAGATTCTCCCTCTTTTCTGGGTAGTATCCTGTGGTTGTTTGAGGCTTTGCTAATGGCAAGCATATTCTATTTTCTTAGAATAGAGGTAAATTTTCTTTTTTACTTTCTGATTCAGAGCCATAACAAATAATCTCAGTTGCTAGAGGGCTGATCTCCCAGTTATCAAGGTTTTGCTGGAGAGTTCCAGTGGTAGAAATCTGTCTTCCAGTGGTGGAAGATGAAGAAGACATGTACCTTGGGCAGTCAGTATATAACTGTATTGATGTCATGTTCCATCATTTCCTTTATCCAAGTCAATGAGCTTATCTTTGTCAACTCTCTTTAGCTACAGAAATATAATGGGGCTTGCATTTGAGACTTCTTTCTGGGTTTTCTCATCCATAGCTAAAAGAACATATAAAAATTCTTTGAACCATAAGAAAGAGGTAGCTATATTTTAGGAATTCAAAAGACCTTAAAAAATTTTTTTAAGTTTTTTCCTTGAAATTTTATTTTATTTCTTTTTAAACTTTTATTTTAAGTTCAGGGATATATGTGCAGGTTTGTTGTATAGGTAAACTTGCGTCATGGGGTTTTGTTGTACAATTATTTCATCATCCAGATTGTTTTATCACTCAACTAAGCCTAGTACCCATTAGTTATTTTTCCTGATCCTCTCTCTCCTCCCACCCTCCACCCTCCAGTAGGCCCCAGTGTGTGTTGTTCCCCTCTACGTGTCCATGTGTTCTCATCATTTAGATTCCACTTATAAGTGAGAACATGTGGTATTTGGTTTTCTGTTCCTGTGTTAGTTTGTTAAGGATAATGGCCTCCAGCTCCATCCATGTCCCTGCAAAGGACATAATCTCATTCTATTTTATGGCTGCATAGTATTCCATGGTGCATATATACCATGTTTTCTTTATCCAATCTATAATTGACGGACATTTAGGTTGATTCCATGTCTTTGCTATTGTGAATGGTGCTGCAGTGAACATATGCATGGAGGTGTCCTTATAATAGAATGATTTACATTCCTTTGGGCATATACCCAGTAATGTGATTACTGGGTCAAACGGTATTTCTGTTTTGAGGTTCAAAGTACCTTTTAAATCTCCCAATCTCTTCCCACTTGACAAAGAAGAAAACTGAGAGTAAGTGACATAAATTACTTGCCCAAAATCATGTACTAGTTTGAAGCATAGCCAGGAATGTAATTCAAGTTCCGAAGGGTATTTCCTCAAGATATTTCTACTAAATCACGAGATGTGCGCACGAGAGCACATCAGCTATGCTTATCAACAACAAAAATAATTATTAAATATCAGCACATTTTCACAGTCATGTCTTTTGATCATGCAATTTAAGACTATGTCTGACTCCCTTACAATTACTGAAAACTGAAACGAGATTTTTTATTATCATTTTCCCCCAATGAATTGTCCAGCCATCTGTCTGTGTACCAGGCAAGCTGGGTTGATACTAAGTAAAACTGTGAAGTTGTCAAATTTTCTTCAGTGTTTAAAAGAGCCACAGCCTCCTGTGAACCATGGTCTTACTCTGACTCCCTGTGGATCCCAAGGGGTAAGCTTTAGTTGTGTGTGTGTGTGTGTGTGTGTGTGTGTGTGTGTGTAGTGTGTGTGTTTTATTTTCATCAATGCTGGGTTCCTTCTTTGTGTCAGGAACAGGGCATCTTGGAGACCCGAGCAGTTGGCCTGTCTGTGACTTCAGGGAAATGTCATTCCCGAGAACTGGTATTTCTGGGTCCCCACTAAGCAGCCACGAAGATAAGCCATGACAAACAGGACTAACCGACTATTTCTGTCCCTCTAGATTTAACTGCCCTTTTGTGAACAAAGCGACTCACACCTATCTTCAATAACCCCCTACCCGGAGCCTGTGTTATGGGCCAAAAAGTTAACACTTGAGTGTCCACGGTTGTATTTTCTTCTTTTCTCCTGCCTTCTAAAAATACCCTGTATTTGCCTTGCCTTTCTCTCCATACCACCTTCACCGGGGAGGAAGAATTATAGCTTTCTAAGCGTCAGACAATGTTTATCTGGTTAACAAAGGGATAAACATTGGAGAATAAGGAGAGAGACAAACAGTGGGGAGATCTAGGTGTGCAATGAAGATTTGGGGAGGTTTGTAGACAGGGAGACTCTAAAATTGCTGTGAGGTGTGAGTAACATGGACAGAAAAGGAAAGAGGACGTAGGTTCATGCAGGGGTCTTAGCTACAAACAACAGAAATCAACTGGCAAATATAAGCAGAAAAAGAATTCATTAAGAAGATACCCAGTAGCTCACAAACATAAGTTACTGGGCTCAGACAACATTTGGGGACCAAGGGAGACTACACTGCAGGAAATTACAGCAGCAGTCATGCCGCAGGAATGATTTGCTTGGGGTTCTTCCCCCACACCACTGCCTACACTGCCACTAGATATGGTCACCCCGGACCCTGCTGCTATGGACCCTATTGATATCACCATTGCCAGTGAACGCAAAACTCTCTCTTCATTTTTGTGTCATTTACTCACAATTGAATGTACCAAATGGGCATATCCATCTACCCAAGCACAGGAGGTCCTGTATCTGGCCCCTTTGACATCCATAGGCAGCCTTGCATCCCACAAAACTCACACAGTGGAGTGGAGGAGGAGTGATTCCTCCAGAACATGCAAGGGTTTTGGATGCTTGGGAACCCCAAAACCAATCCCACCAAACATCTTCATAGAGGCAGCTGAAGCTGGGGCATCTGTAAACAGCTTCCTGGGCCCAGACATATGCAGGGACCAAGATGTGACAGGGGGAAAAGCTGGGGTGCTGCTGCCATCTACCTTCATCCATCAAAAGACAAACATCTCCTCTGAGTATCAGAGTGAATTCAAGTGGCATAGATCATCTCTGCCACAATGTTCTTTCCACGATTAGAAATGGTTTTCTCTCTTAAACATGGCCTTACCTGAAGACTCTTCTGCTTGTCTCAAGAAGTTGTCTTTGAAGAGGAAGATGTTTGCAGATGATTGGTTTTGCTCATTTAGAAAGCAGTTTCCTTTAGGTAATATTTATATCCTGACAAACACGTATTTAAAGTTATAAATGGCGCCAGTCTGGCAATAAATTCTATTACAAAAATAAAAGGCTGGTAAGTGTCAGATCACAACTCTTACAATCATAACAATAATTTTCTACTTTTCCATCTTCAGAGCATTAATTAAGTAGGCCCCAGAATAGTTCTAGAAGATACTTGCCTGCAATGTATGGAAATAAAATCCAGGGCATGGATACTTGAGATCTGTCTCAAACCAGAAAAATAATTATTTTTCCTTTTCCAATCCCCTCACAGGAGTATGAGACCTAGCAAGAAGTAGAAAGAGATAGGAAAGATAAAGAGGAAAAAAGAAATCATGCACAGGAGATGAGCACACTCAGATACCTATGAGGAGGCTGAACCAACCCAGGCTATTGGCTGCCTCCCAGGAGCCAAGCCTGGGGATGTCTAAAGACAGAGGGATGTCAGTGGGACTGAAAAACCAATGAAGCCGGCGCGGTGGCTCACGCCTGTAATCCCAGCATTTTGGGAGGCTGAGGTGGGCAGATCACCTGAGCCCAGGAGTTCAAGACCAACCTGGCCAACATGGTGAAACACCTTCTCTACTAAAAATACAAAAAAATTAGCCAGGCATAGTGGTGCATGCCTATAACCCCAGCTACTTGGGAGGTTGAGTCAGGAGAATCGCTTGAACCCGGGAGGCAGAGGTTGTAGTGAGCTTAGATAGTGCCATTGAACTCCAGCCTGGCAACAAGAGTGAAACTCCATCTCAAAAAAAAGCAAGCAAACCAATGCAAAAACTGAGGAACCTGGAGAGACAGAAAATGATTAGCTCTTGGAGTGAGAGGCAAAGATTGCCCAGAATCTGTTAGATTCTTCAGGACATATTATCTTCACACGAGTTTCCATGAAAAATATCCAGGACAGTATTTCCCAAAGTATGTTCCATGGAACAACTGCTCTTTCGGATAGTCTCACTACTTATTGCGTGTTAAAAGGGTCCCAAGTGTAAGGGAGCTTAATCATGTTTTGAATGCCCAATCTGAACCCCATTTGATATGGTTTGGCTGTGTCTCCATCCAAATCTCATCTTGAATTGTAGCTCCCATAATCCCCATGTGTCATGGGAGGGGACCGGTGGGAGGTGACTGAATCATGGGGGTGGGTTTTTCCCATGCTGTTCTCACGATAGTGAATACGTCTCACAAGATCTAATGGCTTTATAAAGAGCAGTTCCCTTGTACACGCTCTCTTGCCTGCCGCCATGCAAGATATGCCTTTGCTCCTCCTGTGCCTTCTGCCATGACTGTGAGGCCTCCCCAGCCACGTGGAACTGTGAGTCCATTAAACCTCTTTTTCTTTATAAATTACGCAGTCTTGGGTATTTCTTCACAGCAGTATGAAAACGGACTAATACATCATTCTTATGTGTTTGGCGGAAATTCTCCCTTTCATGAGTATTAACTAGAGGTAGAACTCCTTTCATGACAGAAGATCAACACCAAGCACTTACTTTCTCATCCCCCCTCTTATTTTTACCCCCCACCAAGCTCAGGCATGGGCATGTAGTCAAGATGCTGCCAATCAGATCTGCTTTCCCTAAACTTTGACTTGGGAACCAACGATACAAGAAAGCAGCTGTTCAGCAGCAACAGAGGCAACACTGAGTTTCCAGGGATGAGCATGGCAACACGGTGGCACTTAAACCTTCCAAAGGCTTTCTTTTGTCCTTAGAATAAAGCCCCAACTGCCCCAATATGACTTATAACACTCTTTGGGATTATAATAGCCCTTCATGCACCTCATGCTCCAGCCAAACTCATTTTCTCTTAATTCTTCAAATATGCTTCTCTTATCGTCTCTCTTCTCCTTCCTTATGTCTACTACACTGTAGCCTTTGTTTGGAAACTTATCTTGCTCTGCCCTCCCCCTCCTTTTCTGGTTAATTCCTACTCATCCTTTAGGAAAATATTCCCCCCAAAATCTATGTCATGCAATCCCACAGGAACTTGAATGTCAATGTAATGGCTTGTTCACTGGCATCCTGTTCGCAAACCTCTGATGTCAAAGAGAAAAGTGCTATGTCTACACTCCTGATTGATGTATCTCCTGTGTCCAGAACAATGCTTCTCACAGGATAGGGAGTCAAACATTTATTGATTGAACAAAGTTCATCAGAAAGTAGCCAGAATCTGACTGTGCATTTTTCTGTATTCTTAGCCTGCCAATGATTATCCTTCTCTTCAACGTTTTTCCGTGTTTGTATTGAATTGAACATTTTAATATAAAATCTAGATTATAAACCAAACGATGAAGGCTTATATGGCTATATTTATTCTAGATTATTGCTAGGCATAATGAAATTGGTGAGATGAGGTCTGGAAACTGCCTCTTTCTAGAAAAGTGCTCTGAGTACAAAATGCCGAGAATTTAAAAGTATAGGGAATAAATAGCTCCCAAGGAATAAACTACACTTTTCAATGAGATGGAATTCACTGCAATGAGCTCTTCCAGGCTAGCTGGAAGCCAGGCTGTGAAAATAAATTAATATCCTACATGAGATGGACTATATAGTCTCTCTTTTTTTTTTTTTTTTTTTTTTTGCCAGGGGTAATTGAGCTTATAAGTGTGTCTCCATGATAAGAAAGGGACTCAGGACTGCAGGGCTGCTTTGCTCAGGGGCAGCTGTTTTTATACAACAGTCACCCAGCAGTCCCATCTTCACTCGGCCAGCTGTGACTGGCAATCCCATGAAGAGTCTTGGCAGTGTTAAAAAGTAAACTGAAGCACAATAAGAATTTAAAGAGAGTATTTGAGCAAACAGAGATCCATCAATCAGGCAGCTCCAAACCAAAGTGGTTTCCTGGGCTCGACCAAGGGAACACAAGGAGAAGGCTTTGATAGGGTGAAAATAGAAATGAAGAAAAGAAAATATTTTTTTAGTTACAGTTACACAACTGCCTTACTTGGTTTATCCTGCTGGAAAGTTCCTAGTTACAGAACTGTAAGTTAGTCTGTGGCTTCTTATTGGTATGCCCTAAGTTTTTTGTTTTGGTTTTTTTTTTTTTTTTTTTTTGGAAATAGAGTCTGGCTCTGTCACCCAGGCTGGAGTGCAGTGGCACGATCTCGCCTCACTGCAATCTCTGCCTCCTGGGTTCAAGCCATTCTCCTATCTCAGCCTTCTGAGTAGCTGGGACTACAGGTGCCCACCACCACACCCAGCTAATTTTTGTATTTTTAGTGGAGGCAGTTTTCACCATATTGGTCAGGCTGGTCTTGAACTCCTGACCTCAGGTGATCCACCCACCTCCTCCCAAAGTGCTGGGATTACAGGCAGGAGCCACAGTGCCCATAATCCCAGCTTATGTTTGCAAGTCAAGCAAGGTTTAGGACATTTATGAGGCCTAACTGGCTTTGTCTGCTCAGGAATTCTTCAGGCCTGGCCTCCATGT
Source organism: Macaca mulatta (assembly GCF_049350105.2). Taxonomy (NCBI): domain Eukaryota; kingdom Metazoa; phylum Chordata; class Mammalia; order Primates; family Cercopithecidae; genus Macaca; species Macaca mulatta. The sequence goes on along the minus strand of NC_133407.1, from coordinate 170,168,232 downwards.
TAATTTACTTTAACAGCAAGTACGTAAAAGCTAAGATAAGATGACAGTAAGGGAAAGGTAGAGTTTTGGAGAATGAATTGCTTTAAAATCCTACAAACCTAATGTTATGAATTGATTTGTTGTCCCAAAAATATATGTTGAGGTCCTAACCCCTAGACTCTATGAATGTGACCTTATTTGGAAGTATCATCTTTGCAGATGTGACCCAGTTAAGACGAGGTCATTAGGGCCCCAATCCAATGACTGAAATACTTATAAGAAGAGGGAAATTTGGACACACACACACACACACACACACACAGAGAACAGCACATGAAGACAGAGACACACAGGGGGACCGTCATGTAGCAACAGAGGCAGAGAAGGGAGTGATTAGCAAACAGTGATTCACACACTAAGGAATGCCAAGGGTTCACAGACACCACCAGAAGGCAGGAAGAGGCAAGGAAGGTTTCTATCCAGAGGAAGCTCTCAGAGGGAGCATGGCCCAGCTAACCCTTCATTCCAGACTTCTAGTCTGAAGAACTGTGAAAGAATAACTTTCTGTTGTTTCAAGCCACCTACTTTGTGGTACCTTGCTACGGCGTCCTAGGAAACTAACCTGATGACACAGAATCAAGCCTTGCACATTACTGTTCAATGTAATACCAACTTCACCTGGGTCCCCTGGCTATATTTCTTTTCCAGGGCCGAGAAATGGAGAAATGAGCTATGTGAATGAGGTCAGAGACAATGCAAAGTTCTGCAACTGGCTGAGACCTAAAGAGAGGCAGTCAGTGCTTTTTCGGCACCACATCCTGAAATAAAGTTCCACTTGCATATGAGAGACAGAAAGAGAGAAACAGACAGACAGACAGGGGGGCGGAGTCTGATCTATGAAGTTAGCATAAGCAAGTCAAACACTAGAATAAGTGTACACCGCGGCGAATGAGCCAGGAGAGCAGTGAGAGTACGTTTTGGGTTCTGCCACACCTGTGCGTAACAAGGAGCCTTTATACAATGAGGGTTGTCGCTCAGAAGTGGGCAAACACAAAGGCCAGCACATCATGGCTTCTTTTTTATTAGTAGTAGGAAACATTCTAGACATAAAACAAGTATAGAAAATAATGTAACAAGCACGTATGTGCCTCACACTCCGCTTAAGAAATAAAAGGATAATATATTTCCTGTTTTTCCTCACCCTCATCCTCTTCCTCCATCCCCAAAAGTGACCATTTTGGGGAGACAGTCCTTCATAGGTTCTCTTGATTTCTGCACATCTTACACGAAGGCACCAACTGAAGTTTTAAAAATACTATCATTTCAAGCATATTTGCATAGCAAACAGCCTCAGAAAGCAAACGATATCTCCCTGTGGACTAAAGGAAAGACAGACTCACTGTCTGTTATAGAAAACTTGGGTTTTCTAAGCTCAGGGTTCCTCTCCTATAGTGCAACCCCCTGCATGTAGGTAGGTATCCATCTGGGCCCATCTCTGACACCTTTATAGTACTGGGGGACCAGAAGAAGTGAAGCTAATGCTGCTTACCCTGACAAGAGTCATCAAATTATTTGTTTCCAACCCAGGAGACTTGTGTCTTCTCCCAGTATCGATGACACTGCAGCAAAGGGGTAAAGTCTCAGATCCTTCAAAGTTCTTGAAATCCATTATTTTAAATGTGATGTTTATCATTTCTGATTATATATATTTTACTGAAGATGTACAAATAAAAATGTTGTATTGTTTTCCTTGTTTACAAAGTTAAATAAATGAGAAAAGTATGTTTCCTTCAGCAACCTGCTTCTTCTCTCAATTTATCTTCTTGAGATTTATCCATACTGATCCATATTTCAGTTCATTTGCTTTTAACCACTGTATAGCATTTCATTGCATGAATATAATTTATCTCTTCATACTTCTATTATTTAGTTTATTTGGTTGTCATTTAGGTTGTTTCCAAATTTTATTGCTGCAACCAATGCTTGCAGTGAACATTCTTGTTTATGACTCCTTGTGCATATCTAAGAATTTTCTTGTGCCTAAACTTAGTCATGGAAATGCTTAGATGTAATGCGAACTCATCTTCAACTGTAGTAGATATTGGCAACTGACTGAAGTCATTGCACCAAATAACATATTCATTCGCAATATGCAAATTTCTATTTCTCTACACGTTGCAAACATAGTATTGTCAATACTTGGGAGGCTTTACCTTTCTGATGAGTGTAAGTGCTGAACATCTTTTCACAGGTTCTTTGGTCATTCTTTTTATTATTTTTTTAAAATATTTTTTGAGACAGGGTTTTCACTCCCATTGCCCAGGCTGCAGTGTAGTGGCCTGATCTCGGCTCACTGCAACGTCTGCATCCTGGGCTCAAACAATGCTCCTGCCTCAGCCTTCTGAGTGGCTGGGACTACAGAAGCATGCCACTGCACCCAGCTAATTTTTGTATTTTTTAAATAGAGACAGGGGTTTCACCATGTTGCTTAGGCTGGTCTCAAACTCCTGAGCTCAAGGGATCCACACAACTCAGCCTCCCAAAGTGCTGGGATTACAGGCATGAGTCACCATGCCTAGCCTGGTCATTCTTTTCAGTTGTTGTTTATATCCTTAACCCACTTTTTCCGTTGGTGTTTTTTTTTTCTTATAAGTTTTAAGGGTCCTTATATATTCAAGACACTGATATTTTGTCTGTTTTATATGTACAAACATCCCTAGTCTGTGGCTTGTCTCTTCCCCTCCTGTATGGTGTTTATATAGCTTCTTCATTTCATAGTAGGATAACAGGTGATACAGAGTTGGGTACAGTGGAGCCAGGGATTCAAAATAGTGATGGCAGCATCTTCTGACCAAGCATTGCGTGGAGATTGGAACACAGGCTTAGGTACTGGTCATGATTCTTCCATCACTGAGTATCCTTGGAGAGGTGCCATCATATCTATCTCAGGTTCTTCCTCTGTACGTGGGATGGTTGGAGTAGATGGTCTCCCTAAGCGCCTTCCCAGATGTAAGGTTTTCCAACACTGAGTGAAGGTCTTATGCATCAAGCAGGCAATGGCAGGACCTATGTGGAAGAGCCCAACTTGTAGGAAGCCTGTGCTGCTTTCCTGACTCCCCCGGGGGTAATCACGTTGTCCTCTGTGTACCCACAGTACTTGCTCACATTGCTACCATCATACTCATCACATTATGCAGTTATTGGTGCCTTTTCCATTTGTCTTTCTGACTAGATTGCAAGCCTCCTCGAGAGCACAGTTGCCTTTAGAATATCCCCAGCACCTCCCATAGCTCCTGACTCAGGGAAAATCCTCAGTAAATGTTTGATGGATGGGAGTGGGAGCATGGGAAAGACAGGAGGGAGGGAGGGAAGAGGAGCCTGCAGAGGTACACTCAGTGAACACAACCAAACACAGCACGGTTACTCAAACAGTTAAACATCTGAAAAAAGGACCATCAGCAGCTACTGTTGTAGCTCTTTTACAAGTGGAGTCAGTTTTTCAAGATCATACAGGAAAACAGTGGTGTACTGAATAATGGAAACCAATAATCTCTGATTCTTAATCTAATATTCCAAATAATATAGGCTGCAGTCTCATTATTTTAGCAAAAATAAACTAGATTTTTGAATTGAATTCATTTCCATTCTTTTATGCAACAGAAATATATTCCTTATAATTTTGAACCTTTCTCTACTGACATGCTGAAAGATTAAAAGGAGAGTCTCTAAGCTTTAAGACCTTTCATAACTGTGATCTATATAATATCAGAGATGGAAGTACTTAAATAATTCTCTCTTAGCTAGCTATAATTCAATTTCCTGCTTGTAGTAAACACAGAAAGCAAACCAGATTTATGCAATAAAAGTGCTCTTGTTGTCATGACAACAGGAAAAAGCAACAAGAGGAAAAATCTTAGCTCTTAGGAATGGCCTTTCACAAGGTGTCAGCGCCCATTAACCATGGTCAATACCCTGTCCTTCATTTAGTTTTGCCTTTACACAGCTTTCTTCGCTGCTGCAAATGTAATCCAATTTTCTCAGCTGCATATTAGCCTCAGGAAAGGCAAAGCAAATTTTGATCAGGGCTCTTTATCCTTTCCTGGGGGTAATCCACTATCTGTTCATCTTGAAAAACTGCCCAATGTCTTCTAGCTCCTACTCTAACTTATTTTTGGCAATTTATTATGCCAGTATCTCTGAGTTTGTTTTTATTATGACTAGGAAGAACATTATTAAATAATAAAAAGGTTAAGTAGATTGCAAAAGCCAGGCCAGGAATAAAATGAGGGTGTGGAGATGAACAGTGAAGTGGGATAATCATGGCAGTGATACATCTGTTCTGCCAGTCCAGTGTCAGCCTCAACAAACACCAGCTTCCAGACCAGCTCTAATATTGGTGATCTCATGGACGTACATCTCAGAACAATGGGCAGTTGGCAAGTTGCTGACTAATGGAGTTATCCATTAGATGGTTTCTTTGGAACAATCCTTTCCAAAGTCTAGTCCCCACCCATGTACATCAGAATCCCCCAGCAGCTTGCTAAAAATTTATATTTTTAAGTTCTATTCTTGATCTGCCAAGTCACAAATGCTGGGGGTTGACTTGAGGGATTTGCTTTGCTAAAAAGCACACTAAAATTTGAAAATCTTTGCCTTAGATCAAAGTGTGAAAAAAAAGATTGAAGGAAATCCCATCTGACATTAAGTACTTAAGAAGGGAGGAGGAGGTTGCATCTTAGGTGAAAAAAGGGAGGCAGACAAGTTCCTTAGGTTTTATCTCAGTTCTGACTGCTATAGCTTTTAAGCTGGACCAAAGTGTGCTCTAAAAACACATGCTATATAATGCTGGTGAGTGTCTGTATTACAGCCTCAAAAGTGAGCCTGCTTCTAAGCTAATGCATTCTGCCAGGCACTAAGGATGCCAAAGATGAAGTTTGCAGCTTCCTAGAAGAGCCATGCAGGTAAACTAGCAGTTTAAATATCATGTGGTCCACAATGAGATGCAATTTTACACTCACTAGTATGGCTATATTGAAAAAAAAAAAAGGTAGTGACAAGTGTTGGCAAGGATGTAGAGAAACTAGAGCCCTTATATATTGCTTGCTAGGCAAATCACTGGAATGTAAAATGATGTACCTCTTTGGAAAACATTTTGGCAGTTCCACAAAAAGTGAAACATAGAGTTACTGTGTCTCCCAGCAATTCTACTCATAGGCATATGCCCAAAAGAATGGAAAATATATGTTCATACAAAAATTTGTATACAAATGTTCACAGAAACATTGTTTATAATAGCTAAAAAGTGAAAACAACCCAAATGTCCATCAACTGAAGAATGGATAAACAGGATGTGGTATGTGCATGCAATGGAATATTATTTAGTAATAAAAAGGAATGAAGTACTGATACATGCTACAACATGAATGAACCTTAAAAACATTATGCTAAGGAAATAAGCCAGATATAGAAGGACACATTGTTCCATTTATTTGAAATATAGGCAAAGCTGTAAAGACAGAAATTAGGTTAGTGGTTGCCAGGGATTGGGGGAAGGAAGGAATGAGGAGTGACTGCCAATGAATACAGGTTTCTTTTTGGGGTGAGAAAAATATTAGAATTAAAGAGTGATGATGGTTGCACAACTTGGTGAATATATTAAAAACTACTGAATTGTGTACTTTAAAAGAATGAATTATGTGATGTATGAATTATATTTCAATTTAAGTGATAAAAGAAATGGCCAAGAAAAAATAATACAGTTGACTACATTTTAAGGATGCTATGTGTGGTAGAGATACCATATAGAGGTAATCAAAGGCCACACAGCACACCCACAAAAGGAAAGGACACCACTTATTTGGTAGGGTAGGAAAATGTTAGGGAAGACTTCCTAAAGGAAGACTTTAAGAATGAGGAAGATATCCAAGGCCAGTCAACACTGGGGACATAACCTTTTTGAGAAACAGTAATTGGACATGACAAGACAGTGGAGGTGTTGGTAGACAAAGAAACTAGAGACAAAGGCACGGAAGACATCAAGAAGAGGCTTGAGGGATTCAAATCCGTGGAGAAAGGGTGAACTTTTAAGTAAGCGATGTTGGAATAACTGGAGAACCGTATGAAACAAAGATAAAATTGCAATCACTCCTTATACCACATGCAAGTATTGATTGCAAAGGGATTAGAGGTTTAAATAATTTTTTAGGATGAAACCATAGAATACTAAAAGAAAGTATGAGCAAATTCTTCTGTAACCGGGAATGGTGAAAACTTCCTTGACTGTGACTAAAAATTTGGGAAAAAGATTGAGAAATTTGACAACTTGAATCTAATGATGCCTCTAGATCTACCTACCAGTTTGCAGGCAATACAGGAGATCAATAAAACCTGTTCAATGACACTGCGGGGTGCAATCCACAAAATCCGGAATGTGGGTTCTTCTACAGATTTGTAATGCTGTTTTGTGAGCTGCTTTCTTTAACAAATAAGTTTCCCAAAAAAGGAGAGAGGGGTACCCTTTACATTAAAAGAGACTCAAAAGACATATGAACCAACTACAGTGTATGGGTCTTGTTTGTGCCCAATTCTTTTTAACTGGAAAAAAATTTTGAAACAATTGAAAAAATTCAAACACTGTGGATGTTAGTAATTGTTAGGATTATTAATTTTATCAAGTGGGATAATGGTGTTGTATTTAAGTTCAAAAGAGAAGGCTTCGTGTCTTAGAGATATAGACTGAACTGTGGTGCGGATAAATGATACGGTCTTTGGTGTGCACCTCTTTTTTTTTTTTTTTTTTTTTTGAGAAGGAGTTTCACTCTTTGTTGCCCAGGCTGGAATGCAATGGCACAATCTTGGCTCACTGCAACCTCTGCCTCCTGGGTTCAAGTAATTCTCCTGCCTCAGCCTCCCGAGTAGCTGGGATTACAGGCATGGGCCACCACGTCCTGCTAATTTTGTATTTTTAGTAGAGACTGGGTTTCTCCATGTTGGTCAGGCTGGTCTCAAACTCCCAACCTCAGGTGATCCACCCGCCTCAGCCTGCCAAAGTGCTGGGATTACAGACATGAGCCATCGCGGCCGGCATGGTGTGTACTTTCAAATAATCCAGTGGTGGGGGTGTATGGGAAATAGGAGGTATAAATGAAATAAAATACATTTGTTAGTAATTATTAAAACTGGATAATAAGTACATGAGCACTCATTATAGTATTCTTGTTACGTTGGGGTAAATCCAAAAATTCTTCAGAGCCACGGAAGGCCTTTTCAACAGGGGAATGAGGAATGACAAATGAAACTGCCCTTCTAGCAAGTGCAGCCCTGGAGTCGGAAGATTAGACAGGGGCCTGCCAAGGAGGGTCACTGTGATGCAGGACTGAGCTATGAGAGTGTCACTGGGGGTGGAGGGGAGGATCTGGGTGTGAACAGTATTAAGGACATAGAAGCAAAGGAAACAAAGAAGCGGGAATCAAGGATGAATCTCCAGTTTCAGGCTTAGATGAATGGCTGCATGGTGGGGCCATTCAACAATCAAGGGAATTCAGAAGAAATTAAAGTTAAGAGTGAAGGGAGTGATCATTCAGTTTCAGATGCTTTGAGTGTGAGGTGCCTGTGGAAGATTCAGAGCTTAAGAAAGAGGTCTCGCTAGAGATATGGTGGCAATTTTCAGCTGCAGCATAATTTCCATGGAAACATGTAGAGTGTAGGCACAAGAAAACTCTCCCTTCAGAGCAAGCACTTCCTATCAAATTAGTAAGTTACTCTTGGGCTATTTTAACATTTAATAAGCAATGCAGTGGCTTAAGGAGAATGATATGAGAACCAAATGGCAGTATATGACATCTATGCTATTCTGTTTCCTCCTAATTTCCATTTTGAATGTGCGATAGATCATTAGGGCTTAATTGCAGGATTTTCTTGTTTCATTTTCTTTCTTCTAATAAAGAAGTTTTCAAGAGAATACTAAGGCATCAGAAAAACAAAATCTCGTGTGGAAGATTAAATCTTGTTGTTGTTGTTTTCACCCTATCTCTCTTCTATTTTGTTCTCTTCCATGTTGCCTATGGTATTACAAAAATTGAAAGAAGGCCAGGTGTGGTGGCTCACACCTGTAATCCCAGCACTTTGGGAGGCTGAGGTGGGCAGACCACTTGAGGTCAGGAGTTCGAGACCAGCCTGGCCAACATGGTGAAACCCCGTATCTACTAAAAATACAAAAATTAGCCAGGCATGGTGGTGCACACCTGTAATCCCAGCTACTTGGGAAGCTGAGGCACGAGGATTCCTTGAACCCGGGAGGTTGCAGTGAGCCGAGATCATGCCATTGCACTCCAACCTAGGCGACAGAGGGAGACTCTGTCTCAAGAAAGAAAAAAACAAAAGAAAGAAAGAAAACACTAACACCATCTAGATCCAAAGTCATGTTCACTTTCCTGTCTTTAAAATAACCATAATAGGGTTAAATTCTTGGATTGATATGCATGTATTCAGAAAGACCTATGGAGTTACTGATATAAAAAAGCATTTTGTGTCAAGGATTGATTTATACCTTAGAGCAAGGGAAAGAGAAGAATACTCAGTCCTGTGATATCTGTTGCTGGGGAAGCGTCATGATTTATTGTTGGTGGGAGCATCAGGCCATCTGTTAGGCTTTAATAAAGTGTGGTCATAACATTTTGATTTGAAACAAAGAAGGATTTACCAACCCAAAATTAAAGTTTTTCAGCAATTGAAGGTCTCATAGGATTTGTTTTTGAAGGAGGGTGGCTTTGTGTGTGTTGTTTTATTTTTAGATATTTGTATCTTTAGTATTTATATTCAAGTAAGAAGAAAAACACATCAGTATCTTTCTTTTTCTGTTCTGGGTTCATTCTCAAAATCTTGTGTCGCCTGCTCCGTTCAAACTCCTCAGCCTGCTGTTTGAAGGCTTTATAATTTGGTCTCATCTAAAATTAATGGAATCAAAATTTTAGCAGGTTGGATTTAGGCATCATTTTAAAAAATTCTCCCCATGCAATTTCAATGTGCAATCAAGGTTGAGACCCACTCTGGTTACAATATGAATGAAGAGAAACAACTGGGGCATTTGGATTACCTATCATGAGAAGCAAATATCAGAAATTAAAGTGTTTCTGAACCTCACAGGGCAACTATGGTGTGTGTGCGCGCGCGCGTGTGTGTGTGCATGCGTGTGCACGTTTTGCATTACCTCTTTCTCCCCTGCCATGCAGGTGACCGCCGTGAGGGTGTATGTGAACAGTTCCTCTGAGAATCTCAACTACCCGGTCCTTGTGGTGGTTCGTCAGCAGAAAGAGGTGCTGTCCTGGCAGGTTCCTCTGCTCTTCCAAGGACTGTAAGTGGGTTTTCTTCCAGGCAACTTCACTACATTTGGTTTTCTTCAATGTCCTAGAACTTAATTGATCTTTTCCCTAATGAAAGGAAAAATCAGACATTTGGAATGTCGAGACATTCTGCATACAAAGTGCAAATAATGATCATGGTGCACTCTCTGACCTGTTCGCTCTGTTCAATTTTTAGATGAGCACTCTACCTAGACTGGCAACACCTAGAAGAGCTTTTACCATTTTAAAAACATACTATGATACTCTATAGCTTTTGGGTACTGGGTCAACCAATGGCCCTCCAATGGGCTATGTCCAGCAGTTAACATAAATGAGTAACTCTTCCCCTGTTCTTCAAAATGCCCATCGTGTGTCTGCATTCTTCATTCAATAATATTTATTGAACACTATTAAGTGGTGGGTGCTGGAGATGCAGCAGTGAAAAAACAACAACGTGCCTGCCCTCCTCGAGTTTCTATTTTTGCAGGGGAGAAGTGTATAAGATACTACTGCACTAATAAAAAAACTTGGAAGGCATGCAAAATGCATGCATAACATTATTTTTAAAGGTTGAAGAACTCGAGGACTGAAATACTGACTCTGATAGCTTTGACTTGGACTCCAGGGCTTTCCTTACTCTCTATTTTAGCAATAGTTTGAAGAGTAGAAAATGGGAATCAGCTGGTTGTTCTATCAGGACAGTTTCCTCCTCAAATTGGATATTTATTCCTCACTGAATTAGGAGAATGGCTTAGCGTAATGTAGATGCCACTTAAGTGAACTAGTCAGCACAGAACAGTCCTCACATCCCTGCTATTATATCATACAACCCAATGCCAACAACACTGGTTCTAAAATTACTGTTGATAGTTCCAGTCTAAAATTCAAAACATAAGGACTTGAAAACAAATTTGGAGAGAAGCAAAATGAGATAGGCTCCTTTCCCCACTCATTCATTGAGTCTCTTTCTTGTTCTTGTTTATTTTTTTCCCCTATATTGGCTGCTTCAGATACCAGAGGAGCTACAACTACCAAGAAGTGAGCCGCACCTTATGCCCCTCAGAAGCAACCAACGAGACGGGCCCCTTGGAGCAATTGATATTTGTAGATGTAGCATCCATGGCACCCCTGGGTGCCCAGTACAAACTGCTAGTTACCAAGCTCAAGCACTTCCAGCTCCGGTAAGCGGGACTTTCTCTGTTTACGTGTCTGTGCTTCCTGTGCTTGTGGATGCTCAATTTATCTTCCATCCTTACAGACTGGGACTCTCGAAGGAAATTACCCACTTAGCGTATGATTTTAGCACCTGCTGAACTCTCCTTCCCATAACTGAGCAGCAGGGCCTTCATCTATACAAAAGAGTGGGAGTGCAGAAGGTGAGAGTGGTTGCCATCATAGGTGAATCTGTTTTCAGGGATCAGTGTGAGGGTCCTGTCCAACCTGAAGCCCAGGCAAGAATGACTGGTGACTAAATACTTTTGTATTCCCAACCGGTGCCACACTCCTGAAGGAAGTTTTGTTTTAGTTCTAGGGAAGACATTAAGCTACTTTCCTTGTCATTATTATTACTCCTGCTTTCTCCTTCCAGGTTAGTAACATAGGTAGGAATGCCGCTTTGTCCTTTCTTGGTGTGACTAGTATTGTTTTCCTCCTGTTTTTTAAAAAACTAAAATAAACAGGCAAGCTCATTGAAAAAATAAGCATGAGACTTGCACACTTCACTAAAGAAGCTACCCAAATGGTTAAAAAAAAACAAAAAAACAAAAAAAAAAACAAAAAAAACACAACTTCATTAGCTATAAGAAATGTAAATTAAAACCATAATGGGATTCCATTACAACTACCAAATTGCTATAATTTGAAAGGCCTACATTCCACTCCTTTGATCTATACCCAACTCCTAGATATCTAATTGTGGTATTCATTCAGTGGGATACTACCCAAAAATAAAAATGAACAAACTATTGCTATACCCAACAACATGGATGCATCTCACAATGTTGAGAAATAGAAGACAGGCCAGGCACGGTGGCTCACGCCTGTAATCCCAGCACCTTGGGAGGCTAAGGCAGGTGGATCACCTGAGGTCAGGAGAGCGAGACCAGCCCGACCAACATGGTGAAACCCCGTCTGTACTAAAAATACAAAAAAAAAATTAGCTGGGCCGGGTGGCAGGCGCCTGTAGTCCCAGCTAATCCGGAGGCTGAGGCAGGAGAATGCTTGATCCCAGGAGGGGGAGGTTGCAGTGAGCCAAGATCATGCCATGCACTCCAGCCTGGCTGACAGAGTGAGACTCCGTCTCAAAAAAAAAAAAAAAAAAAAAAAAAAAAAAAAAAAACAGAGGCCAGACAAAAGGAATGTATGCTATTTTATTCCATTTATATAAAATTTACAGGCAGGCAAAACTATTCTGTGACGTTAGAAGTCAGAATAGTGGTGCCTTTGGGGAGGATAGAAGTGCATGGCTATGTTTGATGATAATTTATTCAAATATATACTTATAACTGCACACTTTTCTATAATACATGTTTGTTATATTTCAATTAAAAAGTTAATTTTTTAAAAAATCAGAATATTTCAAAATCATACGTGTCACTGTTTTCCAGCTTATTTTTCTGATCAGAAAGTTTGGCTCTACAGTAAAGTTCTCCTTAAATTTAAGGCAGTTTATAAAGACATCTGTAGCCAGTAGAGTTGCTAATGGGACTCAAATATTTATCTTGGTCTTCTCTACACTCTTTGACATAGTGTTATACCCATACAGAAACATGGACAGATAAATGAATGAATGGTCAGAAGGATGGAGAAGTAGTCACAGTATTTTTTCTCAAGTCCCTCCATTAATTCTGGTGTTGGAAAAGGTGACATGATAATTTTAAGAGCAAAGAACACTCATCCTCCACAAAAACAAGGAGAAAAAGATTCTCTGGTGAATAACATCCACCTAGAGCGATTAAATCAGAGGCCCTAGGGGAGAGGTTTGGGCACTGGTAAATTGTTTGAAGTTCCCCAGGTGTTTCTAATGTGCAGTCAGAGTTGAGAACCACTACCCTAAAGCAATTTCTAAATATGGTGCTTCAGTTTAATTTAATATATATATTTTGAATCCGAGTCTTTCTCTGTCACCAGGCTGGAGTGCAATGGCACGATCTCAGCTCATTGCAACCTCCATCTCCTGGGTTCAAGCGATTCTTGTGCCTCAGCCTCCCAAGTAGCTGGGATTACAGGTGTGTGCCACACTCCTGGCTAATTTTTGTATTTTTAGTAGAGACGGGATTTGACCATGTTGCCCAGGCTGGTCTCGAACCCCTGGGACTCAAGCGATCCACCCGCCTCAGCCTCCCAAAATGCTGGTATTACAGGCATGAGTAACCGTGCTTGGCCTAATTTAATAATTTAAAAATCTACTTGTGATATTTAACCATATGGGAATACACATTTGATGGGAGTGATAACATGTTACAGTACTTACATAGAGTGCAGTTTGAACTGCAGAGAAGCCTTGCTTTTATCAACTGATCTCTGTCTTTAATCAATCAATCAAGTGTCACCTGGTAGCAGTGGCAGTGTCACTTGGTGGTAGCATATTTGAATTGTAGGAATGGTCTTCTGTAAGCTTAATTAGAACCTTTTGAGAACTGAATGCTGTGAAAATAAAGTCATAAGGTCACAACTGTAGCGAGTGTTAATGAATTATATGCATGCTGATGAAATTGCAAATCTATTCCCTCATGTTGTTTTCTGTTTTTACCTCATAATATGACTTAGCCTCAGCAACCAGACTTTAAAAGCATTTCAAAATCACACATTTACACACCATCCTGGCTGGTGACCTGGAAATCCAAAGGATGATGGTAGTGGGGAAATGTTGAGGATTGTGATGAGAAATGGGCTCAGGAATTGAGAGAAACACTGAAGAAGTAATTTGAAATCTCTAAGATCGAAGTTTCTATTGTACGGTTTTGCATGGCAGACTATAATGTACATAGAACACATTTTGGGAATTTTTTCCCCCTAGAATCATACGTTTTAAGAACTGAAGGACCTTTGGGAATCTAATCCACCCGCCTCATTTTAACAGATGAGCAAACTGCTGCCCAGAGAAGTTAAGTGACTTGTTCAAATTCACACAGCTAGGAAAGGGCAAAATCAAGGCTAAATTGTACTTCTGACTCCCGGTCCTGCACTCTTCTCACTATGACAAGCTATTTCTACTTTCTATTTAAAACTCTCCTCCCAATGGTTTGTGTTTCTCTAAATATGTTTCTCAATTCCTTGAAACATTTACTTAAATCCAACTTTACTAGCAGAGCACAGTGGCTCCCGCCTGTAATCCCAGCTACTCAGGAGGCTGAGGCAGGAGGATGACTTAAGTCCAGGAGTTAAGACTAGCCTAGGCAACATAGTCTCTAAAAAAACAAAAACCAAAAAAATTTGCCAGACATGATGGTGTGTGCTTGTAGATCCAGTTACTCAGGAAGTTGAGGCAAGAAAACTGATTGAGCCCAGGAGTTTGAGGCTGTTTTTAGCCACGATCGTGCCACTGCACTCTAGGCTGAGCAACAAAATGAGACCCCATCTCTACAAAATTCCTTTAAAATTAAAACAACTCTGCTTTAAAGCATTACTCCCTGCCATCTACCTATCCTCTGCACACACACACACAACTGCGCCACTACTCTTTTTCTACACCCCAGTGCCTAGGCGTTTAGTGTTGCTAGAGTGTGAAATTGCAGGCAGGCAACAGCAGATGGTCACAGAAACAGGCAAGCGTGTGATCATGGGGTAGGAGGATCTTAGGAAGGGGCATTAGGAAATTTAAACAGGCCAGGCGCAGTGGCTCACGTCTGTAATACCAGCACTTTGGGAGATCAAGGCGGGCACATCACCTGAGGTCAGGAGTTCACGACAAACCTGGCCAACATGGTGAAACTCCATCTCTACTAAAAAAAACAAAAAATAGCCGGGCGTGGTGGCACACGCCTGTAATCCCAGCCACCTGGGGGGCTGAGGCAGAAGAATCATTTGAACCGGGGAGGCGAAGGTTGCAGTGAGCCGAGATATTACACCACTGCACCCAGCGTGGGCCATAGAGAAAGACTCCGTCTCACCAAAAAAAAAAAAAAAAAAAAAAAAAAAAAATTAAATAGTTGTCTATATTGTGTATGGAGAATGGATTTGAAGAGGACAAAACAGGAGGCAGAGAAGTTAGAAGGCTGATGCAGTGGTCAAAATAAATAATGAGGAGGTGAATTGAAATATCAGGGGAGGCAAAATTGCTGAAATTTGATTAGATATGAGGGAAAAAGAAAAGAAAGAGTCATTAATGTCAATGTGGCTTGTAGATGGTGGGGCCACTAAGAGAAAATGAGAATTTTGATAAGAAAGAGAATAGATGATAGCTTCACTTTGGGACAGGTTGAGTTTGAAGTACAGATATCTGGCGAAGTGTTGGATGTATACTAATATGACACTTAGAGGGGAGCTCTGAGTTACAGTTAGGCAGACTAGTGCAGTCTTGATGAACACACCAAGAAGCCTGGTCCACATGATGCCTGGGCAAGACAAGGTTACAGGAGATAGGGCTGGAGAAACAGGCAGTGCCCAACTTTGATCTTTAAGATGTTGGATTCTAGACTATGGAGTGGAACTTCATCTTTCAGGTTATGGGAGCCATTAAAGGATTGTGAGCAACAGGATAGCATTCGGAGCTCTGATTTCTAGAGATGACTTGAGTGGCAGTGTGGAAGAGGAATTACAGAGAGGAAAGATGAGGGACAAATAGGCAAATGAAAAGTTATTTGAATGGGGAAGAATAAAAAATGATTAGAACTTGAATGTGTATGGCAGCAACAAGGTTGTAAGGGAGAAAACAAGTCAAATAGTACACATGGAGATAATTCATAATTCAGCGAATATATGTGGCAGAATCAAATTTATAGTCCTCTATGAATATTTGCAGCCTTCAGCCCTCCCCTAGCCTTCTAAGTAGGGATCTTGAGTCTGTCTTAAGAGGAGAGAGTGTGTGAGTGAGATAGCTCAGCTACCATGCTGTGAAAAGTAATAGATTTTTTGAAGAAATGGGTGGATAAGAGAATTTTAGACGATTTTGCTATGTGTCATACTACATAATCACCTTTTGGTATTTTGGAGGAGACTACGATAAAGATTTACATTCCTTTTTTTTCTCTCTCTCTCTCTCTTAATGATGCTGTACTGGGCAAACATGGTGCTTCAGGTGGAGGCAGGTTACTTTTACACTAATAGAATGAGTAGGACCTGGTGATCAATCAAATGTGGAAAGTGATAGAAAGGGGGTAGTCCAAGATGACTCCTAGGGTGATGTCAGAAGTCTGGTGAGGTTTACTGACAAAGGGACATAGTAGGTCAGGATCAGGGAAGTGACAGCACATTCCCTCTTATCATGTTGAATTTGAGGTATTCAAGGGATGGTCAAGTGCAGAAGTCCAGCAGGGGATCACTATTCTGTGACTGAAGCTCAGGAGATGGCCCTGGGCTGGACATAGGGACTTGAGATTCACTGGCATTATTGTGGCATTTACAGCAGCTGGATACACATTTTAAAATGAGTTGATCAAGAACAAGGCTGTGGGTAACATTCTCATTTAAGGGATGGTCTGAGAAACTAAAGCTGTCATAAGGGGCTGAGTAGACACAGCCAGAAGTGTGGGAGAAATCACAGGGGGTTAAGTCACTGGATTTAGTACTTAGATACTGCTATGGTCTCAATGTCTGCGTTCCCCAAAATTCATATCGAAATCTCCACAGTGATGGTACTCGGAGTAGGGGCCTGTGCGAGGTGATTAGGTTGTGAGAGTGGAGCCCTTGTGAATGGGATTAACACCTTTATGAAAGAGTCCCCCAAAAGGCCCTTTGTCCTTTATACCACATGAGGATGCAGTGAGAAGGCACCATCTATGAGGAAGCAGGCTCTCATCAGACACCTTGCTGTTGAACATCCTAGCCTGTAAAACTGTAACAAATAATAGATTTCCGTTCTTTACAAGTCACTGAATTGACGGTATTTTTGTTATAGCTGCCTGAATAGACTAGGGCAGGAGCTGACTGTTTCCCTTAGCAAAGGCAATTTCAAGGGAGTGGTGGAGAGAGAATCCTGATAGCAGTGGGTGGAGGAAAGAATGAAAGAGAGATAAACATGGAATACTCCTAAAAGTAGCTGGTTTGTGAAGAGAGGAAGGATACAGCATGACATTAAAGGATGGAGATCCAGGGAAAAGGGAGGCATTTGGGTGGGGTGTTTGTTATTTATTTTGAAAATGGTTGAGACTAGAATATATTTACAAACAAAGAGGTAGAAGGGCAGATTAAATTCATAGGAGAGTTGGATATTTGTAGAAGCAAAGTCCCAGAGTATGATAGAAAGAATGGGAATTTGGTACATGAGTGCGGAGTTTATACTTAGACCAGAGGAATGAAGGGCGGACAGTTCCCAATGACAAGAAGGTGGGTGGGAAAGCTACAGTCCTGAAGGGAGTTCATGGCAGATGGCAGGAGATAACAGGGAATGACATTCTGAAGTTCATAGTTCAGGTGAATAATAGCATATCATTTCCTTCAACAAACAAAGGAGGGGTTTTGAACGTCCACTGTGCTCTGTGCTAGGGGCTTGTTAATCAAGATGTGTAAGATGCTGTGACTCTCACAGTGCTCTCTGGTACTCACCTCAAAAACTACTGAAAGTTTGTCCTGCCTCTCTTTCTACATAGTCTTTCGTCCCATCTCTTTTATTTTTCTTCTACTTGGTTACTCTCCTGTCTATATTTCTTCTCCCTCTCTCTACCCCACCCATGCGCCCCTCTCTGCCTCTTCTCCTGACTCCCCTATCTGCACCTCTGTCTCTCAAGTCCATGGGTTTTTGCCCTTCTCCCCTTTCTTGCAATAGCCAACACAAGGAAACAAAATTGTTTTTTAGCCTCTTATGTTTAACAAATAAACATAACATAAACAGGTTAAAATGTGTTTCATCTTTAAAACAAATCAGTTGAAATTGTTATACTTCTTTCTCTAAAACTAACAATCTATGAGCTTCAGTTAGCTTTGTTCTGTTGTCAATGACCTGTAATAAAATAAACCTTCCCCACCTCTGTTAGGGTTCATGTGGAAGGAAGCAGAATATTTCACCTGCAACAGATACAATGTTTATTTTGCATATACTGCCGACTTCATGAGAAAGTACGGACATAAATGATAGTCTTTTTTTTTTTTTTTTTTTGAGACGGAGTCTTGCTCAGTCACCCAGGCTGGAGTGCGGTGGCGCGATCTCGGCTCACTGCAAGCTCCGCCTCCCGGGTTCTCGCCATTCTCCTGCCTCAGCCTCCCGAGTAGCTGGGACTACAGGCGCCCGCTACTACGCCCGGCTAGTTTTTTTTTTTTTTTGTATTTTTAGTAGAGACGGGGTTTCACCGTGTTAGACAGGATGGTCTCGATCTCCCGACCTCGTGATCCGCCCGTCTCAGCCTCCCAAAGTGCTGGGATTACAGGCTTGAGCCACCGCGCCCGGCCAATGATAGTCTTAAACACAGTAACATGTTTTACAAGCTTGCATGCATTGTACTAGCAAATAAAACATAAAGAACAAGAAACAAAACAGAAAGTGAATATCGAATCTTCATCCATTTCATATTATGACTGAAACTCAAATGATGGGGAAAATTAAAATGGCCAAAAAATACGGGTTGCTTCTGCAAATTTCATGCTGTCACGAAAAACCGGTGGACTTGAAAGATGAGGGTGCAGATAAGAGAGTCAGGAGAAGTCATGTCGCCAGCCAAGAAAATCGTGTCCTCTTTGTTCTCTGATCTGGCAACAAAGAGAGTTGAAGGACTCATGTTGCCCTGGTAACAGCGGGAGACACTCCCAGACTGCTGAAAGGCTCTACCCAGCCCACACACAGTATCACAGGTCCCAACTCTGGCCAAGGACTCTCTGGCCAAAGATTCTCTGGAGCAGAAACATAACTGGGTTTGACACTCCCTTTGGCTTCTTTAGGCGACTTACGGACAGAAGTTTTCAGTTCTGCTTCAGAAGAAACAATCCTCAACATTGATGATGATTTCTGTTACAAGTAGATATATAAAAATTACATCTATTGTTGTGAGCTAAATTCCGAACCCGGCCTGATGACAGCCTACGTTGTGGTCATTACCTTTATAAATAGTGCTCAAATTTTATGACTTCTAAATAACACCTCTAATTATACACCTCTTGCTTAAATGTTTTGAAATGCCCTTTCTAAAGAAATCATTAATTTTAAAACAGGTATTTAATTTTTATGAAAGGAAAATCAAGAGTGGAGAGAAAAAAATCTTCAGAGAGCCCCAGGGGATGAAGCTAATGAGAAATCCCAGAAGTTCAAGTTCAGATGCCCAGAAAAGCAGGGCACATTGGAGGGGCAGGAGCATGCACCCCCAGGTGTGGGGTTCAGCAGCCTGGGGGTCTGAGACTGCCGTGGACTTGTGTGCATGATCTTCATGGCTAACGATGAGGCAAGAGCCAGAAAGGCAAAAGCCCAAAGTAGTCCTTATAAAACTATAGAGAAGACCACATTTGTCTTTGTGACAAACACTTGAACTGTTTCATAGATGCTCATGGCAGACAGCCCTCTATGCTACCAATTTATGCTTCCTATCTCTTCACACTCTCCTTTCTTCAGTGCCTAGATCATTGCTGTCTTACATGGAAGAATGAAAGTATCTAATAATGTAATTCACAGTAAATTACTAATTGAAGAGAAAAAAGCCTCATTATATTCTTTTGGTGGTATTTATATTTTAAAGGAGGGTCTTAGAAGGCAATGCCTAACCCAAAGGGAACTAAATCTTGGGGAATTTCAGCCAGTGTGGCAGCAATCAGGGAGCTATTTGGGGATAGTAAGGGCATGTTTCTGTCCCTAGCCACCATCCCATGTGGTTATCTATTCACCGTGTTTAGTAAAAAGTGATCCATTTTGCCATGGGTCCATCAAAATTATTTTGAAATAGTATCTACAGTATCCAAAAGGACCTTGAACCTGGGTTTCCTCTCTCCTTCAGCCCACTTCTGTTACCTAAACCCTGTGCTTGACTGTAAAATCAAGCACAAGAGAGTCCCAAGGCAAAAGTGGCTACAAAAGTAAACAACTACCTTATATAGATATGGCTTCATGGATATTTAAAGACATAAAAATAATAATCCCCTTCCCCAGTCTGGTCATTCTTGAGCGTTGAAACCACCAAGTCCCCATGCAGTCTGCTTCGTCAGTTTCATGGGACGAGAACTCCCCTCACCAAGGGTGAAGCTCTCCTCGAGTCTACTTTAAGATGGCTTTCTTTTAAATAAATAATTTTTGCTCACTAACTTATACTTTTCTCTCACTTTTCCCCTTTCCCTTCTGCCACTTACGTTTCTCAGGACAAATGTTGCCTTTCACTTTACTGCCAGCCCCTCCCAACCTCAGGTAAGTGAATGGGTTCCAAGAGTTATCAACATCCTACGCGTTGGTGTTGCCTTCCTGTTAGTGAAACCATGTTACCACGGTAGAGTTAGCATGTGGGGTTGCCCTTGACCTTTCACAACTTGAAGTATATTCGTATTCCACTTTATTCTTTGTGTTACAGGAATTTTAGACATAAGATTTAATCATATCACTTTAATAGATATAAAATGGGCAGCATGCTATTTGTTTTCAGGTGTTCCTTGGTTCAACCTTCATTGAGCAAATCGTGTGCCCACTATGCACCAAGAACTTCGTTAGACTGCACCTGGTGCTGGAGACACAAAGATGAAGAACAGAGAGACACAGCTTCTGCCATTATGAACCCGATAGCTGGGAAGCGGTAGTGGGGATAGGGAGTAAAAGGCTGACACCAAAGAGATACAGAAACAATTAATTAACCTGGAAATACAATGAAAATAAGACAGATTTTAATGTTTACAATGTTATAAGTGTAATAAATTAGTTTCTCCTCTCATAAAGAAAGAGCCAGAATGTTGACAAAAAATATTAGGAGAATTAGATATTTTTGTTGTGCTCTGCAGTAAACCATAAACACAAATAGAATAAATACATGAAAACTTGGATTAAGTCAGGCTGTTTTTCTCGTGTCATTTCTAGTTACCTTCCTTTTTTCTTTCATAAGCTTCTGAAGACAAAACTCTATATAATAGCATGTTTGAAACAAGTTTATTTGTTGTATGTTTTCTTTAGTCTGTAATATAGCTTTGGTCATAAATAGCTACTTAGGCTTTGCTTTGGAGTAGTAAAACTGGGATTAACATGGACTTGTCGTAAATATACTACAATCACTGTTGTGCTGGTAAATAGTTCACAACTGGTTTTCAGAGAGAAAGCCCTGATTTGTGGTGTTTGCCCATTTCTGTGGTGTAAATACCTCCACTATGACTGATTTTAAGCTCCCATTGTGATGTCACTGGGAAGTGACTAATGCACAATCAGCTCTCCCAAGCCTGAATGAACCAACTCCCACACCTTTTAAACTTCCTGTCTGTGAAAGTCTCCGCAATGCATATATACTGCCACCCAGTGGCAGGAGAGGACCAAAGGCCCTTAATATACCACCCTCAACATTTATTGACTATTTAATTTCAAGAAATATTTTACAAGCACTAATTAGTAGGAGTAAAGAGAGAAACCTAAAAAAAGCGGGGGGGGGGGGAATAACTTTCATTCTAGCTACAGGAATAGTATAGTCTAACAGTCCTGTACAGAGCTATAATAAATATGATATACTGACCAGGTGTGGTGGCTTGCACCTGTAATCCCAACACTTTAGGAGGCTGAGGCAGGAGTATCACTTGAGGCCAGAAGTTCAAGACCAGCCTGGGCAACAGAGCAAGACCCTGTCTTTACAAAAACTTTAAAAATAAAAAATTAGCCAGGCATGGAATCTTGCACGTATAGCTTTGACTATGCAGGAGGCTGAGACAGAAAGATCATTTGAGCCCAGGAGGTCAAGACTACAGTGATACATGATTGTGCCACTGCAACCTAGCCTGGGTGACAGCGTGAGACCCTATCTCTGAAAAAAAAATTTAAATAATTTGCATCTAAACCCCAAACTGGACTAAAATATACTTAGAACAAACTAATAAAACAGGCCAGGCGCAGTGGCTCATGCCTGTAATCCTAGCTCTTTGGGAGGCCGAGGCGGGCGGATCACGAGGTCAGGAGATCGAGACCATCCCGGCTAACACAATGAAGCCCTGTCTCTACTAAAAATACAAAAAATTAGCAAGGCATCGCAGCGGGCACCTGTAGTCCCAGCTACTCGGGAGGCTGAGGCAGGAGAATGGCGTGAACCTGGGAGGTGGAGTTTGCAGTGAGCCGAGATTGCTCCAGCCTGAACAACAGAGCAAGTCTCAGTCTCAAAAAAAAAAAAAAAAAAAAAAAAAACCTAATAAAACAAAACAAATTCCTTGATATCGATGAAAGTCTTACTTTACTCTTAACTAGTCTCATTTTCACCTATATTTTGTATCCTCTTTGACTACAGGAAATATTTTCTTTTTCTCTAA
Organism: Macaca mulatta; assembly: GCF_049350105.2. Classification (NCBI taxonomy): domain Eukaryota; kingdom Metazoa; phylum Chordata; class Mammalia; order Primates; family Cercopithecidae; genus Macaca; species Macaca mulatta. The sequence goes on along the minus strand of NC_133407.1, from coordinate 170,146,357 downwards.
ACTCACCCAAATGATTGCTCATTCTCAGATAACTTGTGTCAATCACTGTCTGCCTCTATTCCAGGAGTTAGAAGCAGGTCGCAGAAACTGGGGAGGTAGCCAGGAGCCAGATAGTGATTTTTCAGCCTAAATTCCAGCCATTGCTTTGGGTATTTGTCATTCGCTTCTTTCTGGTAAAGGTGGATTGTCAGGCAGGGGTCAAAAACATTTATTTGGGGTTTAAGGTAATTTACAGATAAAGTTGTTAATACTTTCAGTGGGTGTTTACTGCTTGCACAAAACCAATTACTATCATATACGGGAACATATATGAGGCTCATTATTGCAAACAGTAATCATAGTAATGCTCTTGAGTTACAAAGTATGGATTTCCTGGGAAACAAGAACACTCTTGGGAATTCCAGACTCCTCATCTGTTGAAGAGCCCTGTATTATATGTATTTGAGTCGAGTTCCAAAATTAAGTGGGTTCTTGGGGGTATTGCCATCTGTTGTAAGGTGTGGATAGACTTCCAATTGCATCATTAATGACACTCCTTAATTCTGAGATAATTTTTCCCCATCAGAAAGCTTTGGATTATTGAAAAGGATTTCATTTTTATTGTCCTGGTACTCAAAATAGGGTTAGGAAAAAAGATGTTGAAATACAAAGCTAAGTTTTAACTTGTTTTGCCTCTCTGTACATGATAGATTTATTAGAGTCTTATTTGGGAGCCTGTTTTGGTTGCTTTTCTCAAAATCTTAATCACAGGCTTAATATAGCTTCTCAACCAGTTATCATAGTTTATAATTATTTGGCAGAATTCCCCTTTCTTCATCATTAAGAACAAGTTTACAACTTAGAGTTATATTTTTCCAGTGGACTCGTAATCTACATGGGTAAATAGTACAACTTCTTTCAATTAAAAATGTTTCCTAAATCTGGTGTTATTTGAAAAATACTTTTAAAAGACACCTCAACCTGCCCAAAATTGTGAACATATTTCTGGGGACTCTACATGGGACTTGATCTTTGAATCTCTGTATGTTCTCAGTAGATCCCAGCCAGCAACAAGTTTCCTGATCAAAAGGGCAAAGGGGAGGATGAGTCTAGTGCAAATTCTTGCGTATGGGAAGGTGGTTAAAATTGTTGAAAAACAGGCTTATCTGCTTTTCAGTATGGAGTTTTCACATGTCACACTGACCACACAGAAGTGAATCTTATCACATGTTATGTCTCACTTATCCTTAATTCGAAGGGGGCAGGATGCTTCTTAAACAGGAAACAAAATAAATGACTATTTCTTTTACCCTAGAAAAAGAAATAGCAACATTGCATAAAATGGCTGTTTTGTCTTGTTTACTGCTATATTCTTAATGCCTGGCACACAGCCCTGCACAGATTTAGTTGCTCATTATGTATGAGATGAAGAGCTAACTGAACTCATTAATGGAGATTCACTGAGATTTACATATAAATTTTGTGCCTAATAGAGGAAACAATCCCATTCATGTAAATATAAATCGTGTCTTTCTTTTTCTTATTCTCAGTATTTTCTATACAAGTTTCCCAAAGACGTGGACTCAGTTGTCATTAAAGTGGTGTCTGAAATGGCTTATCCATGTTCTGTTGTCTCAGTCCAGAATATCATGGTGAGTGCTGGTAACTTCCCAACCTTCTACTATAGAGCATTATATTATTCCAAAACAAATGAAAGAGAAGGGTGCGAAGCATGCCATCCTCTTACTGGGTATCTCCCTTCCAAAACTACTAAACAATACGAACAGTATCTATGAGTACGAGTGGGCAGACTGTGTTTGCAGACACTAATTTGGAGAGGTAAAGAATAGTTAAGTCTTCACCAAAATCAATAAAGCAAAGAAGGAAAGGAGGGAGGAAGCAGGGAAGGACTGTAACAAAGAACCAGGAAGACCAAGTTGTGGGCTCCACAAGAAAACTAAAATTGAACCCTACCATTTGTTCTGTTTTTAAATTTTTATTGTAACATTGGGTTCTTTCTGTCTCCTGAGATGTTAATGAAAATTGAAAAAAGTGTTATACACTTTAAGACAATAGTTTTATAGTTCTCTTCAATATAACGTGACTTTGACTTTAGAGGACGAGGCCCCAAGTCTTAGGAAGACTATGTCATGACTGTTCAAGGGGGGAAACTTTACCTGTTTCTGGTTAATAAGGATCCCCTGCTCTGTGATCCAAGCAGAAAGATGCTGACAGGACCTATGTGTGGCAGGACATTGCACGACATTATGTATGCTTTCCTTTTTATTCCTCATGCATGCTGCAGTGCCCGGTGTATGATCTTGACCACGATGTGGAATTTAATGGTATCTATCAGTCCATGACTAAGAAAGCTGCCATCACACTACAGGTGAGACATTGTTTCTGTGGGCATTGTTGCCAATGATAATGCTCAATAGATAGTCAGTGTACTGACTGAGCCAGCATCCTAAAGGGATGGCCATCCATGATGTGCCTAGGATCTCCTTCCTTTCTGATTGGTTTAAAAACTAATATGTCTGGCCAGGCGCAGTGGCTCATGCCTGTAATCCCAGCACTTTGGCTGGCCGAGGCAGGAGGATCACCTGAGGTCAGGAGTTCAAGACCAGCTTGGCCAATATGGCAAAACCCAGTCTCTACTAAAAACACAAAAATTAGCTGGGTGTGGTGGTGCACCCCTGTAATCCCAGCTACTCAGGAGGCTGAGGCAGGAGAATCGCTTGAACCCAAGAGGCAGAGGTTGCAGTGAGCCGAGATCACACCACTCCACTCCAGCCTGGGCAACAAGAGCAAAACTCTGTCTCAAAAACCAACCAACCAAACAAACAAAACGATATATGTCTATGCCTGAAATTTAAAAAAAAAAAAAAGTCATTTTCTTACTGGGCTGAACATGACACCAGAAGTTTGGGGATGATTTTTTTTTTTAAAGACAGGGTTATAGAACTATAATGGACCTTAAAGTTCATCTTGTCAACCGCACTTCATTCATGGATGAGGAAATGGGCACATAGAGAAACACACTTAGAGTAACTCAAAGCCAAGATGATAACTGAGTCCTTTGCCTCCCTAACCTAAATTATTTATTCAACTGCTGAGTGTGTCAATTTTAGAAAAGTTATTTATCATTAGATTCTAAAATAAAAACTTAACATGTAAGCATTTGTTATTAAACATAGGCTATACACATATTATTTGTATGGTGCTTATTAAAGTTCTAAGCACTCAAATAGGCACAAAATTGATTGAAATCAGAAATGTATATCTATTTACCTTAATTTCTTGGATATAACAATTATCTCAGAGTGGATAATCTAGAGTTGATCACAGGTATGTGAAAGTCCTTTCCAAGGAGTTAGAGGGCAGGGGTGAACTTTATTTTTCTTCTCTTTCCTCTTTCTTTCTGCCCCCACCCCCAGGGACTTTCTCCCTTCTAGCTCTTTCTTACCGCCTATCATAAGGTTGTTATGTCTTATGCAGAAGAAGGATTTTCCAGGCGAGCAGTTCTTCGTGGTATTTGTGATAAAGCCTGAAGATTATGCCTGTGGAGGATCTTTCTTCATCCAGGGTAAGAGCTAGTGAGGAACACTTGGCTACTTAGAAAAACCTGAAGGAAGGGAGTGCAAGGGAAGCTGAAACCTCCCTCTAGTTCCCACTAAGCAAGGGTTGGTTCCATCAGTATGACTGGGAAAGGCATCTGAGAGATACTTGAGAAAAAAACAAAAGATAGAAAGTAACAGATCTAAAGGTATTATTGATACTACAAAATGTCATTTAGTGCGTTTCATCTTTTTGAAGCATTGTATTCCCTCAGACCATGGAAGATAAGTTCACTCGGTTGGCCCTTTACTCAACAAATATTTGCTATCACGAAGTAATGATCTTACACAGCGATCAAAGTACATTTCCTAAGATGGGGTGGTAGCCGGTAGCCGTGTAACTACTTACATTTATCAGTAGTCATCATTTCCACAATGATGGACAAGAAAAATTCAGCAGTCTCCATCTCAGTTGCCAAAAATTTTACCTTGAAAAACAGTAGGAAAGCCAACTGCAACAACTTATCCCAATAATAAGGGGTATGGGAGCTCTTAGGCATAGTACAGATAGTTATGGTTAACTACCCAGTAGCTACCTTAAGGGCAGAATAGGCTGATGATTGAAAACGTAGACCACTAGCCAGTGATTAACCACATGTGACCAACACAAAGTGTGTTTACTGTTGATTGTAACATCATTTCCTTGGTATGAATGTTTAGGTGAAATTTCTCCTAGTATGTTCTTTAACCTCTTAATTACATGGCTCCAAAATTTTGCCAATGTCAAATATTCCTTGGTAAACTACAAGCCCTTTCATGACTATATAAGAGGGAAAAAATTGTACTGGCTAGAAACATACAAACCAAAGGAAGAGGTAGCTTCTGTTTTCACAGCTGTTTTCTTCACATGTCTGTGGATATCAGGGGAAGGGTCCACCCCTCTTCACTGGAGAAGGGAGGCTGCAATCTATCACTGCATCTGTTAGTGATACCAAAATGCACACAAGCAAAGGCCAAATTGAGAGTCTAATGCTAGCCTGCTTCACCAAAAGGGATTTCAGATGGTTTGAAGGTTTGGGAGTTAGATATTCCTCCAGTTCTTGCTAAAATAACATTCAGCAATCAGAGTTAATTCTGGACATTTTTTGAACAATTGTTCAGATAAGAGACCCAAAAAATCATTATCTGATTCATTGTGTTTTGTTCTTTTTTTATTTTTTTAAACCAGAAAAGGAAAACCAGACCTGGAATCTACAGCGAAAGAAGAACCTCGAAGTGACCATTGTTCCTTCCGTTAAAGGTCAGTGTTGGCTCCAGAATGCATCGGAGAGATTCCTGTGTCGGAAAATCAGTCATATCATTTGATATTACTGTCATCCTTCCAGAGAGAATTGTCATAAGAAAAGTAAAGTTTATTTACCTTAGAAATAGAAAAGGGAATCAGAGCATTTTGTCACATCCCTCCTAAAAACAAAGGGACCTCAATCATGAAGTTGTAGACAGGCAGTCCCTTCCCAGCTTCTACTGGGAAGTCATCACTGTGAACGGTAGCTACTGTGGATGATGTCTGGGGACCTCCAGTAGCAGTTTTGCTATGAATAAAAATTTCTTAGGACTTAAGAATCAATATGATGGAGGGCGGCCCTTTAAGCTGTCCTGTCTCAGACAGAGTCTTCTTTTCTACAGAGGATGACCTGACTAAAGTTGTTTCTCTCCCTTCAGAATCTGTTTATGTGAAATCCAGTCTTTTCAGTGTCTTCATCTTCCTGTCCTTCTACTTGGGATGCCTGCTTGTTGTGTTTGTTCATTATCTGAGGTAGGTCAATCACTTCCAGAAATGTTAATCCCCTGTGCCTGTCTCTGTGTAACGCTTGGAGCGCAGACTTGACAGCCATATTGACTGGCTTCAAATCTCCCTCAGCCACTAGCGGTGTGACCTTGGATACCTCGTGACCTCGGAGACGTTGCTCAACTCCCTGTGCTTCAGTTTCCTCATCCGTATAATGAGATAATAATTTACCCCACAAAATGTACAACTGCAGTGTTTATATCAATAACACACACATAATAGGTGCTGGTAGAGTGTCAGTTATTTTCCTAGTTAATTAAAACTCAACAAAAAGGCAACATGTATATTTTTTAGACCAGAAAATACTCACTGTAGATGGTCAGTTTTTCCTAACATGTAGATTTAGAAACAGCTTTAAACATTCTATCAAAAAGTAAATGTAATGCCTAAAATAAATTTTGAGGTGCAACAAAAAGCAGGAGTAATGTTCTTTGATACAACATTACCAAGTGTTTTCCTGCTATTGTAGCATCGATTTTCCAGTAAAATGTCCCTTGGGGGGAAAAAGGAGGTAATTGTGCTGTAATTTGACCAAGGAAATTTCCCTTGCCAAGAGTTTGGAGCCCCTAATGACACAGGGCTTTCCTTCCCTCTCTCAGCGGGGTTGAACCTTGAGAATTCCGTTCTTTGTGGCCCTCTCTGTGAAACAGCTACAAAAGAATGGCAGGAGATTTACAATAAACAAATGTTCTTTCTCTTCTTGAACAAGTAAAGAAAACAAAGCCAGCATGGAGTTTTGAGACTATTTGCAAAATGAACTCCATCCATGGAAAGATTTCATGGCTACCTCAGTGATACAACTCCGTATCTTAAGAATATGGGTCTATCTCTGACTCAAAAAAAACTGCCTCGATGACCTGTATGAAACTTTTGAGTTCAGATATTGCCTTCAAACACAGTAGATGACTGCTGGCCAAATCTGGGACAATTTGAACACCAAAATTATTAGGAATAATGCATTATAGACCATTGGAAAAAATAAAAATGTCTGAGTCCCTGTTGATAAAGGAAGGAAGGGCCTAAACACCTGTGGATACACATTCAGCGATTCAACAAATTTACGAAAACAGCTACCCATTTGGTAAAGGAGCCATTAGCAGATACTGGTAGTAGACGGGAGAAAGAACTCTTGACTACAGCAAAATGACAAAAGCTGGCTGGTAAATATGGAGGAGTGCCGGAGTTGGAAAATCATCATTTTGCAAATATCATGTTAAAGACTAGATTTGCTTAAGAATCATTGATGAATGTCAAATCTAACATGCAGAAATCTGATGAGGATGAAGATGTGTGCATGGCCTTAAAGTGTATCCTCACAAATTGCTTAGTAGTTAAAGTGGAAAAAATAGTAGATATACAGTAAGAAGTCAAGCATATTGACAGGGTGATCAAAATTAATATCACCAAGGAGAAGATGGACATTCTGTGCCTCCAGAAGTGACACTCTGAGAAGGACACAATGTCACTTTTGCACCATTCCAGAAATGCATATTTGGAATCTAATCATGTGGAAAAATCAGACAACCTCCAACAATAAACATTCCATTAAAATGTGTCATAAAAGACAAAGAAAATTTATAAAAGTATTCCAGATTGAAGGAGACTAAAGATATGTTACAACTAAAGACAATACCTGATCTCAATGAGGATCTTACATTATACTAGCAGAAAAATATACAATAAAAGATATTATTGAGTCAATTGACAAAACTGGAATACAGATAGTAGATTAGATAAGAATATCACATCAATGTTAAATTTGTGAATTTGATAACTGTATTGTGGTTATGTAAGAGAATATTTTTTTGAAATATTTAGGAATAAAAGTTCAGGTCTTGGTTGTATGCAAGTTACTTTCAAATGGTCCAGGAAAAAAAGTGTGTATATATGTGTGTGTGTATCTTGGTACGTATATATCATATATATTACATCTTTATGGAGAGAGTGAGAATGATCAAAGCAAATGAGGTAATAAGCTAACAATTGGTTGAATCTATTTAAAGGGTATATTGGTATTCTGTGTTCTTATTCTTGCAACTTCTCTATAAATCTGAAATTATTTTCAAATAAAAGTTAAAAACAAAACCCCCAGGCTACAGGTGAATATTATACCTGGAAAGTATACAGTAGCTGATTAGCAACTCACTTAATTTATCAAATCAGAGTTACTAATATTTAGCAGGTACTTGCTGTGAGGCAAGCATTGTGCTCTAATTAGCTTCTTCTTGATGTTTGCTTACAAACTCCTTTTAGTGTCACACTCTTCCATTCACTGAAAGAAAGCAGCGTATGATACATTTGAAAGAAAGCATGGTTCCATTTGCCTTTCATGGCAAGTGCTCTAAATAGATTATTTCATCTGATGCCCCCCAACAGTGGGTACTATTATTATCACCAAGTGACAGTTAAGGAAATTGAGGCACAGAGGGATTAAGCAATTGTAACAAGAATTCATAGCCAGTAAATGAAGGAGCTAGGATTTGAACTCAAGCAGTCTGGATCCAGAGCCTTAGGCCTGAAGCAGGCTGATCAAAGTGGGTCTAGAGTGGTCAAGCCCTATGAGAGATGACAGTGCTGACCAAGAATGCCAGACCAAAAGCCTGGCACCCCAGCAAGGATCTAAGTTGAAAAGGGTCCAAAACGCTTCCAATTTTGCCTTGGATGAGTTCCAATATCATGGAAAGAAGTTCCTCTGTTATGCCTCTCATAGGAAGACTGTCTCTACTCCTGACGTTTTAGATTTTAGAAAACTGGAGTGTTCCTTTTTAGTTAGCTAGTATGCATAGTTAACATACAAACAGACAAGTTAAGCTAATAGCTGGTTATCAATCACTCTGAAGTTGTTATTTAGCCAACTAAGGCAAGCAGTTTTTCTAAGCTGTGGTATAAGGCTCTATGGAAACTTCTAGCCACAGATTATTTTGCTACAGTCAAATGCACAGCTTAGATTTCTCCAAATATAGACAAAGTGGAAATAGAAATGCGAAATGTAAGAACTATTTGGCATTCTAAATAGAAGAATAGACTGAGGGAAAAAAATGCTCTAATTGGAGAACTTTTCCTTCATTAACTAAGCAAAATAACAAAGTTTTCTGTAAAACCATATGAAGCTAGTCATCTCAGGATAATGCCAGTTACTTGATGAGTCCCTTAAACCCTATTACGAGTACCTATGGGGTTTGTAGTACATGCTATGAGATCAGGATAAAAAACATTGATCAGAGACATGGCCCCTGCCATCAGGGAGGTAAGAATCCAAAGCATCTTCATACTGTATTAGCCTGAAACTAAACACTATTCCCTTCCCATCCTCCAGCCTCAGTCCATTCAACATGTGTTTATGAAGCCCCCCATGATGAATGTGCAGGTCCTGGACCAAGCACTGCATACTTGTTCTCTTACTTGTTCTTCACAATCACATTGCCAGACATTGAATCCAAACTGCCCAATCCAGAATACTCATCCTTCCCTTTGATTCTTGTATTCGTTATCTATTACCACAATGATGCTACAATTTATTTTTTTATTTTATTTTATTTATTTTATTTTTTTTTTTTTGAGATGGAGTCTCTCTCTCTCGCCCAGGCTGGAGTGCAGTGGCATGATCTCGGCTCACTGCAAGCTCCACCTCCTGGGTTCACGCCATTCTCCTGCCTCAGCCTCCCAAGAATGCTACATTAAAAAAAAAAAAAAAAAAAATCTGTGGCACACAGCAAAACATGTTAAAGCTTGCTCACAAATCTATGGGTCAGCTGGATGGTTCTGCTAATCTGGGCTGGGCTGAGAGATCCCAGGAGGGTGTGATCAGAGAGTGTGGTCCACTGGCAGCTCAACTAGGAGCTAGCTCTTCTGGGCTGGCCTCAGCTGCACTTGTCTGTCATCCTGAAGCAGGCTAGCTGGGGCTTATTTGTTTCCAAGAGAGACAGCAGAAGAGTGCAAGCCCTCCTGAAGATGCAGGTTCAGAATTAACACAATGTTACTTCCCCCTCATTCAATTGGCCAAAATAAGTCATGAGGGTAGTCTAGATTCAAGAAACGAAGATGTAGACTCTACCTTTTGGTTGAAGGAGCTGGATACAAGGTGAGGTGCAGCCATTTTGCAATCAATCTAGCACAGCCCTCATTTGCTATTTTTTCCTTTATTCACTAGATACCACCTGCCTTATCCTAGCTTTGTAAATCATTTAACTCCTCTAATGAAAAATTTTGTCAGTTCCAAAATCTAGTGCAATCATGGGTAAAGCCTGTTAATACAAACACATGATCAAAACATCATTTTCTATAAGTACCTACAATTGCTTTCCAGTCAGTTGTTAACTAAAATTGTTAAAAAGGAACTTCACTACAGCCTTATTTGCCAGTTATGAGAGTCAAGCCAAATCACAACTTCCCTCCTTTTTTTTTTTTTTTTTTTTTTTTTTGCTGTAGTCTTTCACCCTGTCACCCAGGTTGGAGTGCAGTGGCACGATCTTAGTTCACTGCAACCTCCACCTCCTGGGTTCAAGCAATTCTCCTTTCGCAGTATCCTGAGTAGCTGGGACTACAGGCGCGTGCCACCACGCCTGGCTAATTTTTCTGTTTTTAGTAGAGACAGAGTTTCACCATATTGGTCAGGCTGCTCTTGAATTCTTTACCTCAGGTGATCCACCCACCTTGGCCTCCCACAGTGCTGGGATTACAAGCGTGAGCCACTGCACCTGACCAACTTTTCTCCTTAAAGATATGCGTCATTCATTCAACAAATATTTAGTGATCATCTATGTGCCAGCTGTACCCTAGAAGTTGGAGATATATTATAGTGAATGAAACAGTATATATCTCTGCTGTGATAGAGCTTACATTTTAAAGGGAAGAAATATACAAGCAAGTAAGCAACTAATAAAGAAAATCATTCCAGGTACTGACGGAAAAAACACATTGGTATGATAAAGAACGATTGGATTGGAGAAGCTACTTTCGAGTAGATTTGGTTGGCAGGGAAGGTCTCTCATAACCAAGACCTGAATGGCAAGAAGGAGCCAGCCATGAAAGGATCTGGAGAGAGAGTGACTCAGGTTGAGAACAAAAGCCAAGGCCCCCTGCCATTCAGGAATTTGGTATGTCTAGGCACAAAAGAGCTATGAAGAGAAGTTCTGCAACCAAACATACCAAAATCAGGATATGCAACTTCTAGAGTTCCCATCTGGAAGTAATAAGAGAATGTACCAAAACACGGGCACTTCTGGTCCCCAACTTTCCTCTCACACCCTCCAACTTCATTTGGAGATAATAATTCACATTTTAATTCTTGATGGACATTCCCAAATGGTATAGTTTGTTTGTTAATAATGACTTTATTGAGATATAATTCATAGACCGTAAAATTCACCCTTCTAAAGTACACAATTTTGTGATTTTTAGTATATTCATAGTTGCATAACCATCCCATGATCTAATTCAGAATGTTTTCATCATTCCAAAAAGAAACTCCGAGTTTAACAAGATTGCATGAGATCAATATACAAAAAATCATTTGTATTTCTCTACATTAGCAATGAGCAATCCAAAAATAAAATTAAGAAAACAATTCCATTTACAAAAGCACACAAAATAATAAAAGATTTTGGAGTAAATTTAACAAATTCAGTGTAAGACTTGTACATTGAAAACTGCAAAACATCATTGAAATAAATTAAAGGAGATTTAAACAAATGAAAAGACATCCCATGTGCATAGACTGGAAGATTTAATATTGCTAAGATAATGCAGCAGATAGAATAATGGTCCCCAGAAGGTGTCTATGTCTAATCTCTAGAACCTGTGAATATGTTACCTTACATGGCAAAAAGAACTGGTAGATGTGACAAAGTTATGAAGATTATCTTGGATTATCTATGTGGACCTAAGGTAATCACAAGAATTCTTATGAAGGAGACAAAAAGGTCAAAGGCAGAAGAAGGAAATGCGACAAAGGAAGCAGAGGTTGGAAGGGGCCACGAGTCAAGAAATGCAGGCTGCCTCTAGAAGCTTGAAAGACAAGAAAATGAATACTCCCCTGTAGCATCCAGAAGTACAGGCCTGCTGACACCTTTATTTTAGCCATACAAGGCACATTTTGATATTCTGACTCCCAGAACTGTAAGATAATAAACTTGTATTGTTTTAAACCACTAAGTCTGTGAGTTCGTTACAGCAGCAGTAGGAAACTAATATACTTGACAATACTCCTCAAATTAAACTACAAATTCAACACAATCCCTTGCAAAGTCCCAGCTGGCATTTTCACAGAAATTGACAAACTGATCCTAAAATTCATATGAAAATGAAAGGGACCCAGAAGCCAAAACAATCCTGAAAAAAAAAGAAGAAAGTTGAAGGATTTGCACTTTCTGATATCAAACTTATTACAAAGTTGCAGTCATCAGGATTCTGGTACTGACATAAAGAAAGACATATGGAAGTCTGAGGCAGGAGAATGGGGTGAACCCAGGAGGCAGAGCTTGCAGTGAACCAAGATCACACCACTGCACTCCAGCCTGGGCGACAGAGCAAGACTCTGGAGATGAAAGACTGTTTTTGCTATACAGCCACTGTCGATAACAATTTGGAAAAAAAGTTAAACATAGAATTATCTCATGCTCAACAATTCCACTCCTAGCTATATACCCAGGATAACTGAAAACATATGTCCACACAAAAACTTGTACACAAATGTTCATAACAGTGTTACTCATGACAGCCAAAATATGAAAACAACCAAAATATCCATTAAGTGCAAACATGTCAATGAAAGGTGGTATACCCATACAATGGAATATTATTCAGCCATAAAAAGACTGAAGTACTGATACATACTACAGCATGGATGAACCTTGAAAACATTATACTAACTGAAAGAAACTAGACACAAAAGTTTGCATATAAAATGATTCATTTTTAATGAAATGTCCAAAATAGGCAAACTTATAGAGACAGAAAGTAGATTAGTGTTTTCCAGGGGATGGGGAGTGACTGGTCATGGGTTTGAAATTTCTTCTGGGGATGATGAAAATATTCTAGAATTCAATATTGGTGGGAGCTATACAACTTTGTGAATGTATTTGACTGGTGTGAAAGTAATTGCCTTTTTGCCATTATTTTTGAAAGCAAAATCACAATTACTTTTGCACCAATCTAATATTAAAACTCACTAAATTATGCACTTTAAAGGGTGAATTTTATGGTATGTGAATTACATCTGAAAACTGATGAATGAATAAACGATGTAAATGACTGAGAATGAAAGTGCTGGGATATATGGTAACTGTGTTTAACTTTTTGGGAAACAGACAAACTTTTCCAAAGTGACTGCACCATTTTACATTCCCCCCAGCAATGTATCAGAGTTCCAATTTCTCCATATCTAAACACATGTGTTTTTTTGTTGTTGTTTGTTTTGTTTTTCTTTTTTTTTTTCTTTTCTTTTCTTTTTTTTTTTTTTTTTTTTTTGAGACAGAATCTCACTCTGTCGCCCAGGCTGCAGTGCAGTGGCATGATCTCAGCTCACTGCAACCTCTGCCTCCTGGGTTCAGGCAATTCTCCTGCCTCAGCCTCCCAAGTAGCTGAGACTACAGGCGCCCGCCATCACACCCAGCTAATTTTTGTATTTTCAGTAGAGACAGGGTTTCACTATATTGGCCAGGCTGGTCTCGAACTCTTGACTTTGTGATCCGCCAGCCTTGTCCTCCCAAAGTGCTGGGATTACAGACGTGTGCCATCGCGCCTGGCCCCAAAGACATGTTTTGAAGAGACCCTAGTAGACAAATCTGCAACAAAATCTATAAGGAACCAATGTAAAATCCTGAGGTTTTCGCTGTCTTAGGAGCATGTGTATGTGTTTGTTTGCAGGTTTCACAGAAAATCCACTGATGGAAGCTTTGGGTCCAGTGATGGTAAGAGCAATGCTTGGTTTCAATTCAAAATGGTGTCGCATAGTGTGGCAATATCCCATTTCATCCTTCTTTTACCTCTCTGCCTTTTGCAATTTACAAACCCTCCCTTCATTCCTATCCCACAGAGTAATCTAGCCTGCAGTTGGAAAGCAGAGCTAGTGAAAACCAATTCTATAGTTCAAGGGGTCCCAAACCCTAGGCCGTGGACTGGTACTGGTCTGTGGCCTGTTAGGAGCTGGACTGCATAGAAGGAGGTGAGTGGCAGGCGAGCGAGCATTACCACCCGAGCTCTGCCTCCTGTCAGATAAGTGACAGCATTCGATTCTCATAGGAGAGCAAACCCTGTTGTGAACCGTGCATGCGAGGGATCTGAGTTGCATGCTCCTTACGAGAATCTAAAGCCATAACCCATTCCCACCCCTGTCTGTGGAAAAATTGTCTTTCATGAAACCAGTCCCTAAATGTTGGAGCCAAAAATGTTGGAGACTGTTGCTGTAGTTGATAATTATTGAGACGTGGAGGTCACACTAAAAACCTTTACTAGGAGTGTCCCTTGTAATCACAGACCTTTGGTCAGCCATTCATCTTTTTTAAAAGTTTCACCTTTTCGAGGACATCATTGTTCCTACCTAATTCATACATAATTGTTCATATCCCAAAGCTGATTTGTGAACAACAGTAAGAATGTATTGTGCCAACTCTAATACAGAGTTTACTTTTCCCAAACTGAAACGGAGGCTTTTTTAAGTGTCTAGAAAACTGAAATCCTTGACACTAGCAAGTATAATAAAGAGTATAATAACTTGGGGGAATCCAGAGTAATTGACTCTCCAGTGATCGTACTACACCTTTTCCTCCACTCTGAGAGTTTGAACAAAGGAATTCAATGACCTGATCTTTTTAACAAACTTGAAAATTTAAATGTCCTCATTTTTGAAAAACCTAAACTCAGTGTTCATAAGTTATTAGGCACAGAGCAAGAATTTGGTTAAAAAGGAATATGAAGTGGAACTTGGTTTTTAAGTCATACATAGCAGATATTTAGTGTTTTCCACACTTAAATGAGGTCACAGAATCTTAGAAAGAGTCAAACTCACCCGCTACACCCCTCCAGCAGGATGATTGCTCCCTTTGCTGGAGAGTTTGCTCTTTTTTTTTTTTTTTTTAATGTTTGTCTTCCTTAATGTCAGCATGTCTGTTTTTCCAGCCACCCAAGCACTTTGTTTTATAAACATTCAGCTGTCAGTGTAAAAAACTGTAAAAGAACACCTGCTCTCACGGCTTTAAAATTCTAAATGCTCCTCTCCCTTTTAGTCATCAAATATTTAAATGAATTTGTCTGCTCTCTGGATCTCATCTTTTTTCCTACAGTGTCTCCAGGCTTTGTGATTAGTTTAGGCCTAGTTGAACTTAGGCTTACATCCAATCGATTGAATCCCATTGGGTAGCCTCTGAATGGATAATCTGTTATTTTTTATTGTATGAGTAAAGTCATTTTATTACAATAATATGTATTAAAGGAATTCTGTATTCAGAAGGGTCTGCTGAACATTGAAGCATAAGTGGACAAAGCTGGGACTTGAGCCAGATCATTGTCCAGGTTCAGGGAGGCTCTGAAAATTATCTAAGAGCTGGAGGTACCCTTCTGACGGTAAGCGGAAACACATGAGTGAGCAGAAAGAGTAAAGATGCATCGTTAAGATTCATGTGGGTGTAAGTAACAACAGTAACAAGAAAAAAAAATACCTCAAACATGCTTAATCAAGAAAGAGACTCCTAGCTCTGGAAGTTGAGCCAAAATATGTACTTCAGGATTGATGAGTCCGGTGGCTCTGGTCCATTTCCCTGCCATTCCCTTGGCTTCAATTTACTCCCAGGGCTGGCAGTGAGATGGGTCAAGGCTCACACCTTCACCTGACAACACCAGAGGGAAGGACCTTTTCAGAAGCCCTCAGCAACTTCTTGTGTTTTATTGGCCTAGAGTGAATCATACACTTATTGTTAAACCAGTCACTGCAAAGAACAGATTTACCTACACATCAGACAAACCTACTTTTAGAATTAAGGTTAGGTCCTCTTCTTTAAGACCAGAGTTTCTCAAACTCAATATTATTGACATTATGGGCCAGATAATTATTTGTTGTTGGGGGCTATTCCGTATCTTATAGGATGTTTAATAGCATCCTTCACCTCCACGCACTAGATTCTAGGAGTTGCCCTTCCTTGGGACAACTAAAAATGCCTCCAGGCTTGGCACAGTGGCTCATACCTGTAATCCCAGCATTTGGGGAGGCCGAGGTGGGAGGATTGTTTGCGCTTAGGAGTTCGAGACCAGCCTGGGCAACATAGTGAGACTTTGTCTCTATAAAAACAAATAAACAAAATTAGGTGGGCGCGGTGGTGCGCACCTGTGCTCCAGCTACTTCGGAGGCTGACGTGAGAGGATCGCTTGAGCCCAGGATGCTGGGGCTGCAGGGAGCTGAAATCACATCACTGCACTCCAACTTAGGTGACAGAGCAAGACCATGTCTCGGGAGAAAAATGCCTCCAGACATTGCCAAATGTCTTTTTGGGGGCAAAACTGTTTCCCCACCTCCCCCTGTTTGAGAACCATGGACCTAAACACATGAAGACACCTAAATAAGATGCCAGCTAAGGGCTTTGAAATAGGAAGAAAATAAGGAACCTTTGTAATGTAGAGAGGCCACAGGGAATGATGGCATCGCCCCCAATGTCATGACCACTGGTGAGTCAGGACCTAGACGCTTAAACCAAGAGCAGAAGACAAGCTCTGCCCAAGGGAAGAACCAGTGACTTTTTTAGGCATCCCAAACAGAGCATCGAGAAACCAGCCAGGAGCAAGAGACAGAGGCAAGTAAGGACCATATGTGGAAGCTAATGAGAGACATTCAGGGAAAAAACAAGGATACAGAAATGTCTTTCTCTCCCAAGGCCAGGATCAGCGTGACCATGGGGCACAGGAAGTTCAATAGAGCTCAGAGTTACAGGAAATGCCTTGGGTGCTTATGTCCAGAGAAAATGCTAGAAGCAGCTTCTGAAAGGGGAAGAGGATCCCACTAGACTTAATATGGTGTCTCCCCACATCATTGTGGAGCTAGATATCTATGGAACTTAGCCTAATGCTTTCACCTTAGACGTAACTGAAGTGGAAGAAATGGAATCAGGTCCCTACAGGTTGCCAAATTGGTGGCAGCTCTTTTGGAGTTAGGAAGGACGCACTCAGAAAATCTGTGGGCTACTCTGCATTTGTTTTTCTTTGATATGCCTGCAGTCATTTAATTAAGCTGTATGTAAAAATCTCGATGTTGGCTCTAACTACACTAAAAAGCAAAAGAATGTATTTCATACTTCGTGTGATGAAGAAGATTAGACCCTGGAGCCTGGGTGAGATGGAAATAGTGTTGGCAAAGAGCTGCTCCAGGGGACTTGCAGGGACTTTTTTACTGTACTATGAATGACTGGACCCTGCATTGTCTAATCATCACCTAATACCAAAGACAGGGCATCTGTGAGAATCTTAGAGAATCTAAGAAAGGCTCTGTGCTACAAAAACATTTCTTCCGCTGGCTTTATCAGAGAGAAACCTCACATTTCACATAATTGTTAAAGAGCCTCTACAGAAATTCAGTTACCAGCTGAGAAAAATAATGAAGCCTCCCCAACAGGCCTCCGGGACCCCTTGAGCTGCCACCAGGAACTGGGGGTACAACAGAAGAGGAGGTTACTTTCTCAAATGCAAGAGCTTGACAAGCCTAATCGGTTGTAGATTTAAGAACCAAATGGCCAACCCGGTCCTTCCCTGGATAGAGCCATTACTGAATCAGCCTCTTAGCCAAGAGCAAGATCTGATGGAGATAAGACAAGGAGAGTGTTGAACGTGGAGGACTCAAGGAACACAGGCTGTTTAGTGGCCAGGGGTCTCAAATTCTATTCCTACATCTCTACTCTTCTTTTTCCAGTTTTCTTGTTCAACTTTTTCTTCTAGAGGAATTTTACTTTTACATCCATCTGCAAAGATGATGGTTTTCTTCATTTTTTTCTTCAACTATTGAAACAAAACGTGACACTAAGTTGGGATAAGTAGGAAACTGGCATAAAAATAAAATTTGGGCCAGGCATGGTGGCTCACACCTGTAATCCCAACACTTTGGGAGGCTGAGGCCGGGGGATTGCCTATAGTCAGGAGATTGAGACCATCCTGGCCAACATGGTGAAACCCCGTCTCTACTAAAATACAAAATATTAGCCCCACGTGGTGGCGTGTGCCTGTAGTCCCAGCTACTCAGGAGGCTGAGGCAGGGGAATCGCCTGAACCCGGGAAGCAGAGGTTGCAGTGAGCTGAGATTGTGCCACTGCACTCCAGCCTGGTGACAGAGTGAGACTCCATCTCAAAAAAAAATAAAATAAAATAAAAATAAAAAATAATCATGCCTGCTAGTTCCCATCATTTCTGACTCCGTCTTCAGCTTCCAACCTGCTGAGTCTTCAGAGACAGAATGGAACAAGGCAACTAAAAATATGAAGTCCCTGAAAGACGCAAACATGCTTAAAATGAAATGAAAATTTTCTCCTCACATAGGGCATTTAACATAAAAAGCAAGCGTGCAAGCATATCCTGTTCTATGTCAGTGAAGTAGACAGATGCAGGGGGCTCAAGCTCAGAAAGACACATATCAAAACAAGTTTCCTCATTCGGATGAGATCATTCACAATCGTATGTATCTGCTATTTCCAGCCAGAACATCTCAGTCTGTCCTATAAATTGATATTTTATGTTGAATTCTGCTTTCTATGTACTATACAGTTAAATATGGATATGGTTTGCCTTCCCAGACCATACTTGACGTTTAGAAGGAAATGCCTTGGTTTTTGCATTCTTAAAAGGCTTTAGACATAAGCAAAATGAAAATAATACTGTTATCCCATGTTGGCCAATCTCATATTTAAATGGTGCATATGAAAGTCCACAGAGTGAAAACACTTCTGCATGCTGGCAATGGCATTGCACATGAAAATCTTGGTGCTCCTGTCCGTCACAGAACCCATGACGCTGCAGCTGCCTCAGAATGAACAGAGCCAGCAACAACATCAAAACCAGATCGTGCTCAGTGATGAGGCAGAGCAGAAAACAGAAATCAGTGATTCATTAAAGTCTGAACAGACCTACACAGCTGGCTTTGTCTTTTTAGTGAATTTGTCACCTAACAAAACAGTGATTGTTTTTGTTTGTTCACTTGCTTTGATTTTAGTTTTTGGTTTTTGTTTTTCTTTTGATTACACACACACAGAGAACATTGGCTCCCACGAACCATTTCGACCTCCTGCTACAACTGAACTCCAGCATTTTCCTACACACACTTCTACTTCCCATATCAGAGGACTTCCAGTGACACCAAAATGCACTATGTGCACGTAATATCAAAACATCATGTTGTACATCCTAATATATACAATTAAAAAATCTTTTTGTATAAAAACAAGTTTTCACTGAGACCAATACAATGAATTACTATCCATCCCCTATCTGAGTGACTGGGCAAATTACTTCATCTTTCAGCATCTCCCTTTTATCATCTTTAAAACATATGGTAATATTATATGATAAAATATATGGTAAAATATATGATAATATTCTCAGCATTTTGTGATTTTAGTGTCATTCTTCATTTACTATTTGCACATTTCATAATTTTCAAAATTACATTTTAAAGAAGGGACATAAGTTAGTGACTTAAAATAAGGAGCTTGGACCAGGCATGGTGACTCACACCTGTAATCCCAGCACTTTGGGAGGCCAAGGCTGGAGGATTGCTTGAGTCAAGGAGTTGGAGGCCAGCCTCATCAACCTAGGGAGATTCTGTCTCTACACTTGAGTCAAGGAGTTGGAGGCCAGCCTGATCAACCTAGGGAGATTCTGTCTCTACACTTGAGTCAAGGAGTTGGAGGTCAGCCTGGTCAACCTAGGGAGATTCTGTCTCTACAAATAATTTTTGAAAAATTAGCCAAGTGTGGTGGCATGACCCCGTGGTCCCAGCTACTCAAGAGGCTGAGGCAGGAGGATCGCCTGAGCCTGGTGGTTGAGGCTACAGTGTGCCGTGATCGTGCCACTGCACTCCAGTCTGGGCAACAGCATGAGACCCAGTCTCAAGAAATAAATAAATAAAATAAAATAAGGAGCTTGAAAAGAGAAAAATGTGAAAGATACTGAGGGGGATGTAAAAGACCTACAACATCATCTAGGAATAAGAGCAACCTAGGGGTTCCATGAGACTCCCTGCAATGAACTAAACAGAAAGAAGATGCAGCATGACCCACACCAATGGGTAATCACTGGCAGGCAGCAGCTTCCAATCTAAAAAGCAAAAGCTGTGCTTTTTTAAAATGTGACTTTATTACAGTGGAGATGCAAATGAGCCTCAATCTCTTTGCTCTTCAAAAGGTATTCTTGAGCACTATATGAAAGTAACATATTTACTATCAATTGTTCTTATTTGAAGGAAAATTCCTGTGTTTTCAGTTAAAAAGATACGTTTTGTCTAATATATACACAACAGAAGGTTATTCAACCTTTAAGCAGGATATGCTGCCATTTGCAACAGCATGCCTTCCATAGATAAACATGAAGGATGTTATGCTAAGTGGAATACACCAGACACAGAAAGAAAAGTACTGCAGGGTCTCTCCTATATGTGGAATATTTTAAAAAGTAAAATACATAGAAATAGAGATTAGAACAGTGGGTATCAGGGACAGGGAGCAGGAGGAAATTAGGAGCTATAAGTCAAAAGGTACAAACCTGCAGGTAGGTAGGATGAATAAGTCTAACATACAGTAGGAAGACTATATATAGTTAATAATATTGCATTCTATATTGAAAATTTGTGAAGAGAGTAGATTTTAGGTGCTCTTATAACAACAAAAAAGAGGGAACTATGGAAAGTGATGGATATATTAATTTCCTTAGCTATAGCAATCATTTCACTATGTGCATGTAATATCAAAACATCATGTTGTGCATCTTAATATATACAATTAAAAATCATTTTTTAGGCCAAGCATGGTGGCTCATGCCTGTAATCCCAGCACTTTGGGAGGCCAAGGCAAGCCGATCACTTGAGGTGAGGAGTTCAAGACCAGCCTGGCCAACACGGTGAAACCCCGTCTCCACTAAAAATACAAAAATTAGCCAGGTGTGGTGATGTGCACCTGTAGTCCCAGCTACTCAGGAGACTGAGGCAGGAGAATCGCTTGAACCTGGGAGGCAGAAGTTGCAGTGAGCCAAGATCACACCACTGTACTCCAGCCTGGGCAACAAAGTGAGACCCTGTCCCAAGAAATCATAATAATTTTTTTATAAAAAGAAAATAAGGTTTCAGTGAGATCAATACAATGAAACACTATCCGTCCACTCTCTGAGTGACTGGGCAATTTACATGATCTCTCAGAATCTCCCTTTTATCATCTTTAAAATGTTGAGAATATTATTATCAACCTCTTAGGGTTGTTGAAAATTTAGAAGAGTAAATTCCTGGAAAGAATTTAAAAGACTGTCCTACACAGTAAGTCTGCAATAAACATCAGTCAGTAGTAATAGAGGTAGTACTGGTAGCAGCAGCAGTAGCAGCTGCAGCAGCAAAGCTCTATACTGTAACTATGGCCAAATCTGTTCTAAGTCCAAAAGAGTCAGGCGGATTGCACACAACATCTTCACATGGCACTGTTACTGTGCTCAAAAGATTTGATCTTAAGACTTAAGAGTCTGAAGGCAACCTGTTTCTTTGACTTGAAGTTGGATGAAAAACATAGATTGTATTGATGACATGTTACATACTTATGGGTTAGCCCAAGAAAGGCCAGGTAACACCTAGTTTCTCTAAATAAGAAGAAATTTTTAAAGGGATCGCCAAGCCTAGTAACAGTGCCAGAAAGCATGCATTCTGAGGGCCAAAGTCTGCATTTTGAAGGCCAAGATCTGTGTGCTAAGGGCCCTGGGAACCGCTGAGGCTGCCAAAATTGCTGCATTAGCCAAAAGCTTTGCTGTCCAGCTGAGCCAACTCTTGGCTAAACCACCAAAGAAGAAAAGAAATTGGGTCTCCAAGGTCATTGCATTGGTCCTTATAATTAAAGTGTAAACTCAAAACCTTTAGCCAGGTTTTGGACTTACACTTTAATTATTTTTCTTTATGGGGGAAATTAATGGACACATAAAAAAATTTTAAACATGATAAAAACCTACAAAGTTGGCTTACAAAACTGAATATTTTTATTGCCCACCAATGGAAATGATGGCTGTATTTCAGTAGAACTCACACATAAATACTGAAATTTGAATTTCATATAATTTTTACCTGTCATGAAACATTATTCTTCTTTGGATTTTTTCCCCAATCACTTAAAGGTTTAAAAAACCAGTCTTAGTTGAAGAGCCATACGGAAACAGGCGGCAGGCTAGATTTGGCAGATGGGTCATAGTTTTGGTGACTCCTGTATTAGTGTAAAAAGAAAATCAAACTTAAAATAATGTGGCTTGATGATTCAAGCTACTTAGAATAGTGTTGTTTTGTTTCAGCAACTGGACGTAAAGTGTTTGCCTCTTCACTTTTTTTAACAGGCTCTGGAAATATGGTGGCATCTCATCCCATTGCTGCCAGCACACCCGAAGGGAGCAATTATGGAACAATAGGTATGTCCTGCCAGGTCTGTTCATGAAAGTGTTTCCTAGTTCTCCAGAGAATATGGTAGAAAGGCATTCCAGCCACTAATAACTGGGAATGTGGGCAAAGCAGTTATCCTATGAGATTGTCTTTTATTTGTAAGATGAGTTGGTTGGAGGTTTGGAAGCTTCCTCCCAGCTCTAACTTTCTCCAGTTCTGTTGTTCTGTTTCTTGGATCTGCTAGCCCCACTTGGGCAGAATTCCTTCAATGTTTGCCATCTAATACTAAGGCCCTCTAGGGACTTTTTCATATCCAGCCTGGGTTTAGGGCATGAAAGATGTGGCCCAGGGAGCCTGACATCAATTGACCAGTTGTTTCATTCTCAGGTTTCAGTGGAGTAAGGGGCGATCAGAAGACTGAGGCAGTGCTGCAGGTGAACATGGCTGTAGCCTACCAACCCTTCATTTTGGCTAACTTCATAATTGAACCTGCTGACTGCCACCCAGTCGTTCACATGGCAAACCCCAATGTTCCTTAAGCGGCCTGAAAAGAATGGAATCCTAGACCTGTCTTGTTAGAGTAGAAGCACATTGAGCTGCCTGCCCTTCCATATTGCCTGTGGACCTATGAATGGTGCTCCTTAAAATGTCAGTGTAGAGGGACTGAGAATCCTGTCTTCCTGCCCTATCATTCCGTAACTTTGAGAAGCATGTGGGCTCAGTGCAGGCTACTTATTTTTAGTTCTGTAAGAACAGGATTTTTTAAAAACCATCTGAACAGAAGAAATAAAGCGGAAGGTAAGCTCAGCTCATGTGCTCATCAAGCTGCACAAATCTCCATCTGCTCTGGGAAACATTCATGGGAACAGAAGGATTCTTCCTCCCGAGAATGTTGTTTTCATTATATAATCATAGATATGGCATGTGGGTGATTTCTGTGTACAAATACTTTACCCATGAGAAATGTATAGCTGTTAGATATGTGTGAGCTCACACATATATGCAATAGATGCTATACATAGCTGTGTGCATGTGTATGTGTATATATTTATGTTCATATTTTAACATATGAAACATGAAATATAAGTACAATATTATTTTTGTATCCAAATAGTTAACAGAGCAGATGCCCTTAGATTCTAATATGTGTTCAGTCCTGAAGATAGACAAGTTAAATATAAAAATAGGAGGAGAGGAAAAATAAAAGTCCATTGAGAAGGAATAGAGAGAAAGAACAGGTCTTGTGAATAAGGAGTTCGTTTGGATCAACACAGTATTTGCTAGAATGAGTCTGCAGGGTGCTTTTTGCAGAGAGGAATGGGCTCCATAGGATCTCCATGGCTTTTGAAGGCAGATGAGTTGTCTCTGTTTCAGATGAGTCAAGCTCCAGTCCTGGAAGGCAGATGTCCTCCCCCGATGGTGGGCCACCAGGCCAGTCAGACACAGACAGCTCTGTGGAGGAGAGCGACTTTGACACTATGCCAGACATTGAGAGTGATAAAAACATCATCCGGACCAAGGTACCCACTCTGCCTCACCATACTCTTTGAGAGGGCAGAAAGTTTGGCAGTAGAATAAATTTCAGCAGTACCTCAGTTTCCTTTATTTTGTTTCCTTCAGGGAAAGTCAAATTTCCCAGAAGGCTTAAATCAAATGTGCCTACAGACTAAAAGCAATACTCTGTTAATTAGCACTTGTTTTCTCGAGGAAGAAAGGTGAGCACGTTAAAGAGAACAGAGCATTAATACACTTTTAAGGTCTGAAGTGGCTGACCATGGACAATAGAGGCGGAAGGGATCCAGCCAGATGGAAGAAAAGATTCATTTGAGGGGTGTACTGGGGATGGCTCCCTGGTTCTGTGCGTATCATCTTTCAGTAGGAAAGCTCATTTCTTTCTGGCTTGTAATTATTGTTTTGTGTCATATCCAGCAAAAGATATGAAGGTGAAATGCACAGTTTCAGCCCTATGTAGTTCAAGAACCACACAGCAGACAGCTCTGAAAGCTGGGAAATCAATTCTTGACATATAAGAAGCACTCAAGACTTCCAATAAGTTGCCCACATCAGCCAGTCCTTAATATTCCAAGGAAAATACTAAGATTTTTATTAAGGTATCATGGGAAAAACAACATTAAAAGTCTTAAATAATTTTAATCAAGAAATTTGATTTAATTAATCAAATTTAGTAAATTTGAATAATTGTATCCCTTGAAAAAAAAAAAATATATATATATATATATATATATTTTTTTTTTTTTTTTTTGAGACAGAGCCTGGCCCTGTCACCCAGGCTGGAGTGCAGTGGCGCGATCTCGGCTCACTGCAAGCTCCGCCTCCCAGGTTCAGACCATTCTCCTGCCTCAAGCCTCCTGAGTTGCTGGGACTACAGGCGCCCGCCACCACAGCCGGCTAATTTTTTATAGTTTTAGTAGAGACGGGGTTTCACCGTGTTAGCCAGGATGGTCTTGATTTCCTGACCTCGTGATCTGCCCACCTCGGCCTCCCAAAGTGTTGGGATTACAGGAGTGAGCCACCGTGCCCAGCCCCCTTGAATAATTTTAACAATTTTAATTTAAATTGAGACGTGTTAAGTTTGCCTTTGTATCTCATGCATAAACAGCTGAGTACAGTTTTGCATTCTCTTTTTATTTGGCATTCCAGATGTTCCTTTACCTGTCAGATTTGTCCAGGAAGGACCGGAGAATTGTCAGCAAAAAATATAAAATTTATTTTTGGTAAGTAGATGACCAGCAGGACCATGGTTCCCTTAAATAAACATAAAGTTTTCTTTATAAGAGCCACAACCACTTAGGCACAAGGTTTTAGTGTTTAATGAGGCACAGGCGTAGGGGATGGTGTTACCAGCCAACTATCAGTAGACCTGCGATGGCCACACACATGAACACAGCCTCCCTCCCAGCCAAGAGGCTGAGCTGCCTTGCAAGAAATCTTCTCTCCCCTCAGAAACCCTCAAGCTGAATATTGTACTTTTGTGACAGCTCCTCGTCTTATTTTCTCTTGAAGGATGCCCTTTAGCTTGCATACAGATCTTAGAAGGACATAAGGGACAATGGGGCCACATGAAGTTTCATAGTGGGACCAGCAGTTTGGAAACCACACCCCTTTCATGCAATCCATCACTCATTACTCATTACAGTTGTTAGATGTTCAATCTAACAACAGCCTAAAGAGACGTTCCCTCATAAATGATGTGGTTAAACCAGAAGCAGTTATTACTCACACTGTTTTACAAATGGTTGTAAGAAAAGAAAGAAAAAAGAAACCCTAATATCTGTTGGGTACTAATCATTAACCTTTTTAAAAAATACGTTTCAGTTAGTATTGTCAGCTTTTGCCTCTGCAACCTAACTAAAAGTATCCAAGGGAAGCTTTTCTTTACTTCTTTAATTTCCCTTTAGACAGGATACTGTGTACCAAATGCCCCAATGCAAGAGAGGGGAGGGAACGACTGGAGAAACAGGAACCACATAATCAGCTTCTGGCTATTTTTGCAAGTTAATTATGGACTTATGGGGTGGAAGCATTCTTTTAAAAATATTAACCAAAGACTCCACTGTTCATTTGAAAATAACTATTTCTGGTTCTTTCTGCCTGCATAGGAACATCATTACCATCGCTGTGTTTTACGCACTGCCCGTGATCCAGCTGGTCATTACCTACCAGACAGTAAGTGTTGCCCCAGCCCCAGAATCCCAGCTTGCTTTCTGCAGGGAGAGTCTCCACTGTGACTGACAGAGAGAGGTACAAGGTACAACTTAGGATCCATTCAAGAATTTCCCGTTGGGGTTCCAATTGGAGTTCACTATTGCTTCCTCTTTCTTTTTTATTTTTTTTTTTAAGACTGAGTCTCACTCTGTCACTCTGACTGGAGTGCAATAGCACGATGTCGGCTCACTGCAACTTCTGCCTCCCAGATTCAAGCAATTCTCTTGCCTCGGCCTCCCGAGTAACTGGGATTACAGGCATGTGCCACCATGCCCAGCTAATTTTTTTGTGTATTTTTAGTAGAGGCAGGGTTTCAACATGTTGGCCAGGCTGGTCTCAAACTCCTGACCTCAGGTGATCCGCCTGCTTCAGCCTCCCAAAGTACTGGGATTACAGGCATGAGCCACGGCACCCAGCCCATTTGCTTCATTTTTAACTGATCTTTCAATCTAGTTCCCAATTGTTTTATCACAAAGGGAGCTGCAATCTCTTGTATTATTTTGTCTACCAGTCTGAAATTCTTACCTTGCGCTCATTCAGTCATGATATCTATCCACTGCATCTGTTACTTAACACTCTGAGCTTTCTGATCATTATGGGATAATGAGTAGAGTAAATAAAGTTCCAGACCAAAACAAAGGAACCTGATAGCTAATCTAGCCTGTGCCTTCCCATTGAAGGTAAATATTTTTTTGTAAAATTAAAAACAGCTTCGTGGCTTGGCATGGCAGCTCACGTCTGTAATCCCAGAACTTTGGGAGGCCTAGGCAGGTGGATTGCCTGAGCTCAGGAGTTTGAGACCAGCCTGGGCAACATGGCAAAACCCTGTCTCTACCAAAAATACAAAAATATTAGCTGAGTGGTGTCATGCACCTGTGGTCCCAGCTACTCAGGAGGCTGAAGTGGGAGGATTGCTTAAGCCTAGGAGGTGGAGATTGCAATAAGCTGAGATTGCGCCACTGTACTCTAGCCTGAGTGACAGAGTGAGACCATGTCTCAAGAACAAAAGAAAGAGAGAGAGAGAGAGAGAGAAAGAAAGAAAAAGAAAGAAAGAAAGAAAGAAAGAAAGAAAGAAAGAAAGAAAGAAAGAAAGAAAGAAAGAAAAAAAGAAAGAGAGAAAGAGCTTCATAAAACTAACAAAATATTACAGTAAAAAGAAAATGTAAAATAAGAACAAACATTTTTTAAGCAAAAATAATATGAAAGTAGTTTGAGAATCCTCATTCCTCCATAGAATCCTAAGCCAAGGTCACTTAAATTACGTTCTATAGAATTTATTACACAGAAAGCCCGTTTACAATAGCACAAAGCTGAAGTTGTTTCTAATGCAGTGGCCCTCAGACTTTGCTGTGAATTAAGGTCACCTGGGAAGCTTTTACAAATCCCAGTGTCCAGGTTGTACCCCATCCCAATTAGATCAGAGCCTCTGAGGGTAGAGCCAGGTATCTGTAGTGTCTAAACCCCCAGTGATTCCAACATACAGCCAAGATTGTGTGTTAATGATCTAATAATAGTTAGCCAATTGCATACCTATTATGCAATGAGAACAAGGACTTCACGAGGTTTGAGCACCACTGTTTATAACCTAAATCTTCTCTGCATACTTTGGGAGACTGTCAGAAGATACACCTGGACTGTGGTTTGGGAAAGTTCTTGACAGAGATGGTGATAAATAGGGAAAACTGAACACACATCTCCTTGTGTCTACCTGCCTCATGTTTACCATTTCTACCCAGAGGAGGGGACAGCTCTATATCCCCTCTGCATTCACCTAGAAAATAGACATAGTGTGACAGTCCTGAAACGTCCCAATGTTAACATTTCATAGTCCTTTCATCATGATAACAAAGGAAACGCATTTGGGTGAATTCCACCTCGGGGCTGCATAAGGGGGTACACAGAATATTCCCGTTCAAAGCAAGATGGTAACTTTTTTGGAAAAAAGCACCTGTGCTGTGTAAGGTGGCAGATAACGGCCCATCTCTGCCGAGGAGCACTGGTTACATTGTAAACTAGCGACAGCGCGTCTCCCTGAGCCCTGTCCGCTCTTTGTGATTTCCAGCTGGGGCCCAGAGGACGGAGGAAAACCACATTTCCTCTTCTCACTCTTGATTTTACAGGTGGTAAATGTCACTGGCAACCAGGACATCTGTTACTACAACTTCCTCTGTGCTCACCCCTTGGGCGTCCTGAGGTAAACCCAGTCCTCTGGTTGCCCATGAGGCATTTAGAAATGCCTTTCTGTCTAATGTTGTGATTTCAGTTTTTAAAAATGCTAAAAACAACTGTGGGAAACGACTCTATTCAAGGGTAAAAAGGAACTAAACCAAGAAGTTGAGACCAGGTATGCTCCTCTCGTTCCTGTATATGGTTCTCAGGAAACATTCCTAAGCAGGCTGCCTGCTAAGATGAGGGCAGTGACATTTTTTAAAATGTCAGATCTCTAGCTGTGGTGGCATTTGTTCACAGCCATGAGCTGGCAGCCTATTGTCTCATTCGATCCATTAAACAACCTCATGAGACAGACATTACTACAATCCCTATTTTTAGATGAAGGCAGGTGAGGACTTGCTGAAGGTCCCTCAGCTGCTACGTAGTGCAGGACACAAACCCAGCCCTGTGGCCTCCCAGGCCATGCTCCAGCCACCAGAACTTGGAGACGTGGAAGAAACATTGCCTGGGAGTTGGGAGTCTGGCTTCTTGCTCCAGAGCTGAACCAGCATTCGTTTCCTCAAATAAAGCTGCTGGCTATGATTGGCTGACACTTATCTGAAATTCACAATTAGAGAGCTGAACATCGACACTTACGTGGGTCCACCTGTGAGAACTCACTCTCACGGTGTAGCTGAAACACTTGCCCGTCTTTGAAGCAGCTGTCCTTCCCAGGACTCATACTATACAAATGCCATCGGGATATGAGAGGATGGGAGGGTGTTAGGAAGCCAAGCAGGCGCTCTTGAGAGGAAATAGACACATTGTCACAGGCTGAGTAAGCATCATAAAATGAAGGAGTTATGTTAAAGAGGATTTCTAATGCTTTTCTGATCCTGAAACCTTATGGAAAGGTTAATGGAAAACACTGATGCTGAATTCGTTCGTTCCTTCATTCATCATGCATTCTCTGGTCCCTTTGATGGTCTTGACTCTCTCATGGCCTCTCACTCATCCCTGTAGTGCCTTCAACAACATTCTCAGCAATCTGGGCCACGTGCTTCTGGGCTTCCTCTTCCTGCTGATAGTCTTGTGCCGGGACATCCTCCATCGGAGAGCCCTAGAAGCCAAGGACCTCTTTGCTACGGTGAGGAGAGAGTGGGTGGGAGCTAGGGAGGGTTATGGATCCAAACAGGATCTGCAAAGGAGTGGGACATCTGGCTTGACGGTGTGATGAGTTATTATGTGTAACAAACTGCATGAGACTAGAAGCATGGGCTTCCAGATTAGTGATGTGGTGGATATGGCACTATTTAATGTCTATTGACCACCCTTTCTCCTTTTGCAGGAGTACGGGATTCCCAAACACTTTGGTCTCTTCTATGCTATGGGCATTGCACTGATGATGGAAGGGGTGCTCAGTGCTTGCTACCATGTCTGCCCTAATTATTCCAACTTCCAATTTGGTAATTAGAATTTATATCTACTATACAGATTTGAATCATGAGTCTCATCCTGGAACCCTCCCCAAAAATGTCAAAGTCATGCTTGCAAGGATCAAGTGGCATTTTATGTGAGCTGAGGTGGTCAAAGAGGACCTCCACACAGAGCATGATCTAATTGAGCAGTGAGACTGCTTTGGGATGAAAGTTATGGAGAACCCAATTTATATTGGATTGAATAATAAGGACATCCAGATGTAGAAAGGGCTTGTGGTTGATTTATCTGGTGGCTCTGCCTTCATTTCTCTGTGATCTCTTTGACTGTACTAAGCCTGTTTGTTGGTTTTATCCTCAGGCTATCTTCCCTGATGGTGGCAAAAGTAACTATAGCAGCCCCCATCTTCATAGCTCCACCCAACAATTCCAAGGCGACAAGCTGGGTTCCAGGAGCCTTCAATTAAGAGCAAGGAAGCTGTTTTTTGAGAAAGCCACAGATAACATCCTTTCACACCTCAGTAGCTTAAACAGTCATGAGCCTTTTTTTTTTTTTTTTTTACAGCATCTGGCTCTGTCGCCCGGGCTGGAGTGCAGAGGCATGATCTGAGCTCACTGCAATCTCTGCCTCAAGGGTTCAAGTGATCCTCCTTCCTCAGCCTCCCTAGTAGCTGGGACTACTGGTGCACACCACCACGCCCAGATAATGTTTGCATTTTTTTTGGTAGAGATGGGGTTTCACCATGTTGGCCAGGCTGGTCTCCAACTCCTAACCTCAGGTGATCTGCCTGCCTCTGCCTCTCAAAGTGCTGAGATTACAGGTGTGAGCCACCACACCCAGCCCCATGAGCCCATTCTTGAATCATTCTCTAAGCGCTGGTTAGCTCAGACCCAGGTTGCTTCACCAATCAGCAAAAAAGGTGGGACTGTCTTTAGACCAATCAGCGCTGTCCCTGGAGCCAAAGGTGGGATTAGCTTTCCTGAAGCAAAGGGGCTGAGACAGTGTGCATTTCTGAATTGAAAGCGGGTAGACATTGAGTTAGTATTGAGATGCTGTTAAGAAGGAAGGGAAGAGCTGATGCTGTCTAGCAAGTAACGACATCCTCCATGCTCAAGGATGCGGATTTTTTTAAACGGTCATTTAATGTTTGTGCTCCGGCTTCTGGTTGTTAACTCTGAGCACCACAGAAGTCTGTCACATTTAATTTTTTTTAATTAGAAAACATTTTCAATGGAGAAAACTACAGAGAATATATTATTCACCACTCAGAATGAACAAATGTCAACACTTTTAAATATTTGCCTAGATCTACTTTTTAGACAATAAAGCACTGTGATAAAGTTGAGGTCCTGTTTTGACGCACTTTCAAACTTAATCTCCTCCTTCCTCCCCTAAAAGCAATAACCATGATTAATTTGATATTTGCCTTTCTGGTTTTTATAATTTTTCTATATTTGTAGCAAATTAATAGTAGTTTATCATTCTGTGTTCTACAGCCTTTTTGCATTCAAGAATATGTTTTCAAGATTTATCAATATTATATCAAGGACATGTAGTTCACTCATTTTTTTTATTATTATACTTTAAGTTCTAGGGTACATCTGCATAATGTGCAGGTTTGTTACATATGTATACCGTTCACTCATTTTTAAGGGTTATCTATTGTATAACAAAAAGTATCACATTTCTCAATTCCTCTATTGAACAGCATTTAGATGTTGCCCATATTTTGCTATTACAGATAATGCTACAATGAGCATCCTTCTATATATGTCTCTTTGTATGTATGTGAGAGAAGTTCCTTGTGATACCTAGAAGTAGAATTTTTTAGTTACTTGGTCTGTGCACCTTCTATTTTACCAAAAACTGACAAATTTCTCTCCAAAGCGTTAATTCCCACTCCCAATAACTGTGTGAGACTTCCCATTCCCCAGATCATCACTAACATTTGTTACTGTCAGACATTTAAAGTTCTTACCAAGTTTTTGAGTAATATG
Organism: Macaca mulatta; assembly: GCF_049350105.2. Classification (NCBI taxonomy): domain Eukaryota; kingdom Metazoa; phylum Chordata; class Mammalia; order Primates; family Cercopithecidae; genus Macaca; species Macaca mulatta. Next base: position 170,115,076 of record NC_133407.1, on the reverse strand, counting down.
GAGGCATTGCATTGTTGTCTTAATTTGCATTTCCACAATTCTAATGCAGTAAGCTACGTTTTATTTCTGGCTATTTTCCATCACTGGGCTATAAAGCTATAAATGTGCAGTAATCAATATGGTTATATTTTAGGGTGCTGAGAACGACCTCCCACACCCATCTGGGGCTCATTTTATGGTCACCGTGCCTACACTATCACTATTAGGAATTCTTTTGTTATTGCTGTTGAACACCAGTGTCTAAAACGCAAGGGGGGATAGTTGTTTATTGTATCAGACACTCTTCTTCCATGAAAGAGGAGTTATTTATTTATTATATCAGATGATTTTTTTCTGTGAACTAAAGGGCAGCCTTAGAGAGGTTTAGAAGTGGAGTACGTGGGATCTGCCTAGAGAATGTTCCAGGAGGCTGACATGTTAGAGGTCTCCACACAGTCTGCAGGTAGCAAATAGTCCATAGATTGAAGTGAGGGGTACTCAGAGGCTGAAGAAGAATCTAGAAAATATCATCTGTCTGTCACCTACTGAATCCTGATCGTCTGGCTCCTCCTTTGGGTCCTCAGACACCTCCTTCATGTACATGATCGCTGGCCTGTGCATGCTGAAGCTCTATCAGACCCGCCACCCAGACATCAATGCCAGCGCCTACTCCGCCTACGCCTCCTTCGCTGTGGTCATCATGGTCACCGTCCTTGGAGTGGTGCGTCCCCCACCTTCTTCCACCTGGCTCTCAAAAAGTGCCCCCCTAGGTCCAATAAACAAACAGCAATCAAGTGAACGGGTTTGGATTAACCAAAATCCTCAGTTCATGACACACTTTTATCATTGGCCCTCTCATGGCATACTTTTATTTAGTTATTTAGTTTTTTGGTTTTTTTTTTTTTCCCAGACAGAGTCTTGCTCTGTCACCAGGCTGCAATACAGTGGTGCGATCTCAGCTCACTGCAACCTCCACCTCTCGGGTTCAAGCAATTCTCCTGCCTCCTGAATAGCTGTGCCTACAGGTGTGCACCACCATGCCCGGCTAATTTTTGTATTTTTAGTAGAGACGGGGTGTCACCATGTTGGTCAGGCTGGTCTCGAACTCCTGACCTTGTGATCTGCCTGCCTCAGCTTCCCAAAGTGCTGGGATTACAGGCATGAGCCGCTGTGCCCGGCCTTGTTGGTTATTTTTAATAATGTATTAGGCATCTGTAAAACCACCACAGGATAATTTTAATATAAAGCTAGGCCTGACTCATGTGAAAATGGAATAGGGGTATATAAGCTGACTGGAGAGACTGACTCAAAAAAACAGAAACCACTTTCTAAATATGCATGGGCAACACGTGTTGGCTGTTTTGGTTATTTGAAGTGCATTCGCCCCCACTTTAGACCTATTGCCTCTTCACCATTGCTATTCAGCTGCCTCTCCTATTTCTCTTTTCCATTTTCATTTGGTCCCTTAACCTTTTTTTTTTTTTTCCTCTCCCATGGGGGTAAGATTTGTGAGAGTTTCCAGAGGGGGAGAAAAACAGAATGCGCACACAGCTGTTTTTGACTCCTTACACATACAGGAGAGAGGGTGATTTTGATGAGTTTTCTAGGGAAAACCCCAGATGAAGCTAACTTCCATCTTTACTCCTAGGTATTTGGAAAAAATGATGTGTGGTTCTGGGTCATCTTCTCTGCAATCCACGTTCTGGCCTCACTAGCCCTCAGCACCCAGATATATTATATGGGCCGTTTCAAGATAGGTGAGTTACCTGTTAATTCTCTACTAAACACACGAATCAACTTCAATGAAAAATCAGACATTGCCTTTACTTATGCTGAATGAAAGTGTTACTGGTCATCATGAACACATGCTCTGGATTCTATGCCACGTTTAATAGCATATATTCTCTCCAAGAGCTTCCTCTCCCTTATAGGATAGTGATAAGCTATTACCACTAGTTCTATTTTCAGCTGAGAAACTAAGATTTGCCACACCTCAGAGAGGAGGTATACCTCCAACCCTTGGTTGCAAACACTTTGCAGTCTGCCAAACTTTGACTTGTATTTAGAAAATGGTATGATCGTCATACCACTAGTTCCACCTAGAGGAACATTTTTCAGTTTGCAAAATTCAAAGGGAGCATTTCTCTAACCATGCGAAATGGTTATCAAGAATGAATTATATATTTTCAGATTCTAGGGCTGGAACTTTTGAGACCAACTTGCCAATCTTAGAGGCAGGATACCTGCTGAGCTCCCTCCAACTTATCAGAGAGCATTGTATGTTCTACAGAAATCACCTTGTGATCTGCTGTTGGTCAGTCATCATATATGGGAACAGATTCAAGTGGTTTTAGTGCACTTAAATTTAAAAAAATCATTTTAAGTTCCGGGAAGTCAGACTTACATATCCTTTTGTCTATTTTAAGGAAAATTATTATATGTAAACATAGGCAAACCTCTGATATTAACAAAGCCTGGAACAAAAGTCCAAATAAAACCCTGCATAGCTTATGTGTAAGAACATCAAAGTCATAAAGTGGACTAAAAAGCTATTAAATACATGAAAGGAGAGAGGGAGGGAGGGAAAAATATACCTCCACTGCAACGTAGAAGGACTAGGTTCAAATTTAAAATTCTTGGTTCTTCAAAGAACACTTTTTTCTACCTCTGGTTGTGTCTTAAGGAGTCTCACAGGTATGCATGTGGCACCTTTGCCCAACATCCGATGTTCATCCACATCCCCCATAAATAGCCACCACTTGGCCATTCCCTGCCCCCAGAGGTATGCCTTAGTGGTGCCATCTGCCCTCAGGAGGATAGACAAGGGAAGGGGGCTAAGCAGGCCCTAGAGCAGGCTCAGAGCCTTCTGGGCAGGTAGATCCTTCTGGCACCCTGGAGTTCAGAATTTCAAGAAGGAAAAGAGGAGTCCTTTGGCCCTACAGACTCCTCACTCATGAGGGAATGAGGCCTCTAAAATATGGGACCCTCTTGTCCAGGTCTAAGAGCAATTCTAAATAAATGAATGGCTTTAAGACTAGAAGACCGAATAGAGCAATTGCTCGTTTTCAAAGGTTGGTTCTTTTTCCATGGTCAGTAGATTTACCTCTGGCATGAATATAGCCAGAATACCTCCAAATCCCCCAGTTACTTGAGCCAGTTGTGTAGAACATTTGGCAGGGCACGCTGGGCATGCTCCTCCACCAGACAGAAGGTAAGTGAAGTCATACAAACTAAACTTTCAAAAGGAAAATCATTCGGAGCATTATTGTTCTGGTTTCTTCCAGAGTTGGAAAAATAAACTTGAGTGCAGATATACGCAGTGGAGTGACCACTAATGCACAGAGGAGCTTTCATGTATTTATACCACCTTTGCCTTATGCAGTTTTGCAATGCCAAATTATCCTATCTTTTAAAAGAAGTGAAATTTAGCGTATTATATTATGACCATGGAATAATTTGTTAGGGTCCCAACAGGAAAAAGATGTCACACACAAAGAAAGAGAAGGATTTATTCACAGAAGGACTATTCACAAGATGTGGATGGGGTAGAGGGGAATAAAAGGATATCATGGAAACTTGGGGTTAGAAGCAGTGAAGCTTTTACATCTATAAGCCCAAAAAGACAGGGAACACATGGTTCCCAAAATGTGGAAGGAGAGAGTTATGGGGAAAAAAGTCACTCTGAAAGGAGCAGTGACCTTTCATTGACATTCTGGCCAGCATGCAGTAACCTCACAGGGAGGACGCCAGCAAAATAAGTCCTCCGAGCTCACTTTCCTTCCTTTGTCCCTGTAGTCTCCTGCTGGGATTCCCCATTGTCCAAGGAAAGTCAGAGAATCCACTGATGTCGTCCACACAGGCCCGCCTCCCCAGTGTGGTGGGTCCCCAGGAGACAGACTCATGGCAAGTGGGCCTAGTACAGCAAATGGGAGCTAGCCAGCCTGTAGTTTAACTGAATATTTTCCATTTCCGTACCCATGGAGTCTTCCCCAGGTGGTTACAGATGAACCAGAGTCAAAAGAAAACGTTCTATTTCGTCGTGACAATGACTGTATCTAAATTTAGTCCAAAGCCAGGAAGCTGGATTCGTGGACAGTGTTCAGCTGACTCCAGCCTTTCTACCCATGTCATAAGCTGCCTTTGCTTTCTAATCACATGTCCTTTCTCTGTGGCCCCTCGGGCTACACAAGCAAATCAATGTGGACACAGGAAAGGCAGCAGCAACGAGGAAGAACATTTAATCATTATCTCTTATAAACCAGAGAGCCGCTTCCCCAAATCACTACTGTGTCCACCATTCCCAGAGCTCTGGAAAACGACCTCCGGGATTTCTCATGAGAGACGCTGGATTATAAACCGGACGTGGTGCACGAAAGTAGACAGGGAGAGAAAAAAGTCTCAGTTCACTCTTGGAGGATTTGAAGACTTCTGAATGTTTGAGACAAGCAGAAAGATCCTGTGTTCTTTTTTGACAAGTAAACATTACTTTTATAATCAGAAAGCAAAGTTAGAGTCATCCATCTCGAGAAAAAATAAAATGACCAGTAGTTTACATGTTTGGCTACTTTCTTACAATCTCTTCTTTTTTTTTCTCTCCTTTCTTCTCTGCTTCCTACTGATTCAGATGTGTCTGACACAGGTAATGTTCAGCCACCCTTTCCAGGGGTCTAGATTGCTTTTTTATCAAAGTGACCCAGCTGGCTGTCCTGGCAGCCCTGCTCCCTGAACAGCCTCTTTCAGGCTGGGCAGACTCCGTGGGAGTGGGGAGAGAGAGACGCTCGGAGGGGAGACTGCGCTCCACCCCAGCCTGCTCCACGCCACTTCTGGGATGCCACAGAGCCAGGTGTCTTCCCCCTGGTTAAATTGACCACAGGGGTAACCTTGAGGAGGAGCAGGATTCATAGCAGAGCTGAGATCCACATTCTGGAAAATGTTTGCCTTGGGCAGACCCAGACTGGCATTCGATATCTGTGGTGTGGACAGCTCACAGAAACACAGCCCGCCTTTGAACCTGACTGTTCATGTAACGTTTTAATACACACACTCGCTGCATTTCATATCATCCTTTTCAACTGTGTTTAAAAACCCTTTTCTGTCTTTTTCTCCCCATCTTAACTTACCTTCCCTTGATGATTGTTTCAGTTCAGATAGATTTTCTGAACATGCTCAGTGAGCCTTTAGTTCAATTGTTACTAACTTACAACCACATTGAGAAATAACAGATCTGAACCTTCACAAGCTAAGATTTCCCATCCTCTGGAGAGAGCATATGTTTTAAAGTAGATTGAGGAGACCCATAACATCTCTACTATAAAGAAAACACCACCAGAGTAAACGGTAAACAAAAAGAAGCTTAGCTGAAGGAGACAGAATAAGGGTCGGCCAGCCACCCATGTTATTTGTGAGCGCTTGTTGCTCATGTCCATCTTCCTCGCCTTTCTGCTGTGTGATGCACAGATATGGCATCCCTCAGTGACAATACCATTTTTCAAAGCAAATGCTTATTGCACACCTATTAGGTGCAAAGCATTCTAATGCATTTTAATGAAGTGAGGATGACATCATTCTGGCTCCAAAAGCCACTTCAGAGTATTTGTATTTTCGTTGACTAAGCCTTCTCACCATGCATTTTTGTATTATCAGCAGATTTGGGAATTTTCCGGCGGGCTGCCATGGTGTTCTACACAGACTGTATCCAGCAGTGTAGCCGGCCTCTGTATATGGTACGTGCATGTTCCTGTGTTCTCTGACCCTCTCCCAGGAAGAAGGGGAGTAGTAGGAGGGACAGGCGTGTGGCAGTCACTCAGGGCTCCTAAAATCAAGAGGGCCAGATGGCCCAGGGTGGCTAAAGGCCCGATAGTGGGGAAGGAGCATGGTGCTTACTCTTTCTCATAAAAGTCAAGCTAACATGGTCCCATTTTTATAAACAAAATATTTGCTAGTATATAAAAAAGAAGAAAATACATCTACCCAACTGTTAAACAGTGATGATTATGGACACATGGTGGGGAATAACACACACTGGGGTCTGTTGGAGGGTGGGGTGGTGGGGGGCCGGTGGGAGGAGGCAGAGGATCAGGAAGAATAGCTAATGAATGCTGGGCTTAATACCTGGGTGATGGGATGATCTGTGCAGCAAAACCACCATGACACACGTTTACCCATGAAACAAACCTGCACATCCTGCCCATGTAACCCTGAGCTTAAAATAAAATTTGGAAATAAAAAATAATAATAACTTTTTTTTTTTTTTTTTGAGACGGAGTTTTGCTCTTGGCCCGGGCTGGAGTGCAGTGGCACGATTTCGGCTCACTGCAACCTCCGCCTCCTGGGTTCAAGCAATTCTCCTGCCTCGGCCTCCCGAGTAGCTGGGATTACAGGCATGCGCCACCATGCCTGGCTAATTTTGTATTTTTAGTAGAGGCAGGGTTTCTTCATGTTGGAGTCTGAAACTCCCAACCTCAGGTGATCCACCCGCCTTGGCCTCCCAAAGTGCTGGGATTACAGGCGTGAGCCACTGTGCCCTGCCCAATAATGACATTTTTAAAAAACAAAATAAAAATAAATGAACAGTGATCATAGCTATGGGGAGGATCAAGACAGAGCACCCCTATAAATAATCATCCAAACAGGTACCCTTGTGGAAGTGAAGGGCACACCGCTAATAATTCCACCAGGACAGCAGGGGTAAACTAGGACTGTCTCCAGCAAACTGGGACCCGTGGTCACTCCAGTCACGTTCATTAGGAACTTACACTTCTACATTATGTGTTTCTGTACTGTTTGATTTTCACAATGAGCAAGAATTTTTTATAACTTGTGCTTATTGCTTGATAGTTGAAATATACTTCAGTGTATGATATATTTCTGTAGTGAGCTCAGAGCTCAGGGCCCTGGTCCCAGCTCTCTCTTGGCTCTCTGGTCAGTGATCTTGGGAAGGCTGCCTTCCTCCTCTGAGCCCACTGCCCAGGCTTTACAAAGTGCTGCAGTCAGAACTAGTGATGCTAGTATGGCCTGGCACACAGGGATTTAGCAAGTACCTGCTAATCCTTTATAATCAGAATATTTTTTCTAAAGGAATATGGAAACCTGTGAGCACTCTAGAACTTGGGCAGGAGCTATAAGCACTAAAAACAAGGGAATTGAGGCTGGAAGGTTTATTCAGGTGAGAATGAAAACATCCATTAGGACTTGTGAGTATTTTGAGAGGCAAGTTCTCCTGCTTACCTGTGAACCAGGAGAGGCAAGTAATGTTTTTGGTTTTTACATTAATTGATGGAGGCTTCTTTTTTTAAATAGACTTTATATTTTTTTAGAGCAGCTTTACATCCACAGAAAAATTGAGCAGAAGGTACAGAAATTTCCCATATACCCTCTGCCCCAACACCCCCCACGCACAGCCTCCCCCACTATGGACGTTCCAAACCACAGTGGTACATTGGTTACAGTTGATGAGCCTACACTGACACATCATTACTACCCATGTAAGGCTTACATTACATTAATGCTCATTCTTGATGTGCGCTCATAGGTTTTGACAAGCGTGTTGACATGTACCTACCATTATAGTATCATATGAGCCAGTTCCACTGCCCTAAAAATCCTCTGTGCTCAGCCTATTCATCCCTCCCTCCCTCTTAAGTCCTCACAACCACTAATCTTTTTTCTATTGACACAGTTTTTCTTTTTCCAAAACGTAATTGGAGTCATACGGTATAGAGCCATTTCATACTGACTTCTTCCACTTAGTAATGGGCATTTAAGTTTCCTCCATGTCTTTTCATGGCTTGATAGCTCATTTGTATTCAGCACTGAATAATATTCCATTGTCTGGATGTGCCACAGTTTATTTATTCACCCACTGAAGGGCATTTTGGTTGCTTCCAAGTATGTGTAATTATGAATAAGCTGCTATAACATTCATAGTTTCTTTTTTCCATAGATTTTTGTGTGGACATGAGTTTTCAACTCCTTTTGTTAAATATCAAAGGGAGCTATTGCTGGATCGTATGGCAATCATATGTTTAGTTTTGTAAGAAACTACAAAACTGTCTTCCAAGTGGCTGTATCGTTTGGCATTCCCACCAGCAATGAATGTTACTATTGCTGCACATCCTCGCCAGCATTTGGTGTTGTCACTGTTTGGGGATTTTAGTCATTCTAATAGGTGAATTAATGTTTTTTTTAATGAAGTTACTTCCTCCAAATTGGATGGATCACCTAAAAGACAAAGAATTGCTACTTTTAAATAGTAGATGAGTGGTTATGCAAATTAAAGTATGATCAAATCTCTCCTAAAAGTTTTAAGTAGTATGCAAAGGACAGGGACAGACTGTGAATAAATCTCTGTCAGAGTAATTGTTATTTATTTATTTATTTATTTATTTATTTATTTATTTATTTGTTTTGAGACAGAGTCTTGCTCTATCGCCCAGGCTGGAGTGCATTGGCGCAATCTCAGCTCACTGAAACCTCTGCCTCCCAGGTTAAAACGCTTCTCAGGCCTCAGCCTCTCAAGAAGCTACACTACAGTTGTGTGCCACCACACCTAGCTAATTTTTGTATTTTTAGTAGAGACGGGCTTTCACCATGTTGGCCAGGCTGGTCTCGAACTCCTGACCTCAGGTGATCTGCCCGCCTCAGCCTCCCAAAGTACTGGGATTATAGGCATGAGCCACCACACCCGGCCTATTGTCCTCTAAAACTGACCTTTTCTCCCTATTTTCTCCCCTACAAGACTGTATATTGTAGACACAGGAACCTGGGAGTTTCAGGACCTTGAAACCAGAGTAATGGGTACAAAACTAACGCCCTACAGCTGGGGCCTGAGAGTTGCAATTGTGGCTACCAAGTAGTACACCCCAGAAAAACAGTGCTCGATTACATAGTACCAGTGTCAGAATGCTCTTAATTCTGTAATCAGCACATCCCACCAGCCTCCCCACTGAGAAGTGGGCCTGTGGGCGCAGCTCCACTAAACACTGGGGAGAAATAGAGTCCTGCTTTGCTCACCACATTTTCTTTCTCAGGGATGAGGTCAGGTCTATTTGCAGTTAGAAGCCTTGCCATTTAGTCTTCATATACAATCAGTGTCAGATCATAGGCAAGGCACTCTTAGAACCATAGAAAATGTTTTTCACCAATGCAATCGTTTTCCCATAGTTGATACTTCCACCACAGTAGGTTAAAAGAAAAGTCGGATGTGCAGCCTCTCATTTGATGTTTTCTTTCCTCTTTTCCAGGATAGAATGGTGTTGCTGGTTGTGGGGAATCTGGTTAACTGGTCCTTGTAAGTAGTCTTATGAAAACATGTTTTTGCCTGTATTAATGTCGGTAACGCTGTGGTTTAGCTTTCTTTGACTGTCATTTTTACGAAGAAATCTGAAATTAAGGAGAAGGTAGGATTGCTTGTTCTAGAGACTCAAAAAAGGTAGTTGGACATTCTCGTGTAGCAATTGTAGCCTCTCTTAAAAACACTGAGGCATTGAGTTCATTTGCTCAACAAGACAAACATCAAAACTCGTTAAATCTATGTGGATACGTTGGATAGATAGATGGTTGGATGGATGGATGGATGGATGGATGGATGGATAGATAGATAGATAGATAGATCGATAGATAGATAGATAATTATACCACTGATTGCAAACATCCAACATAGCTTTAAACTCTTTCACAGAACTTTCCATAAAGACTACCCAGAAGGTCTTCTTTTGTATAGAAATTTTTCTTTTACTAAATGTATGTGTGTGTATGTGTCTGTGTGTGTGCAAGTCCCTCTTTTATTTCTTTCTCTCCCCAGTCTCTTTCTTTCTTTCCACCTACATCATTCTTCCTCCTCCTTTCCCATGGCCTTTGTTCCTCAAATGGCTCAAAATAGAACAGAACAACAGATGCATATTTTTGCTAGCCACAATTATTTTATGCAATCTATTCTCAATTTATACAGTTGAATGAGTGAAATATTTTAGTGATCACTCAAACAATAAGTAAGTTTAACTGCTTTTATTTGTAGCTCCTAGCTGATGAGCTCCTCGGGGTCAGTGGCCTTTGACAAAACAAAAACAAAAAAAGATTCTGTAATCTCAGTGAACATTAAGGAATGAAGAGGCATTCCTTCAGAGGCAGCCAGAATCAGGTCATGAGAATCTGAGTCTTATCTGGGGGGCATGTGCTTCTGGAAGAAGCTTCCCATGTTGTCACCCCAGGGATTGCCCCAGGATAAGATGTATACCATTTAAGGATTCCTCCTTTACTTGGGGGCAGGTCGAGATGAGAGGATTCTTGGGCAGTGGTCTGTTCTTGACCACCCTTTTAGCAGACTCCACAGTCCTGGTGGTCCTGAAAGAGAAGGCACTGGGGGGAGAAAAGGGACCAGCCTCTTGATAATGAACAGCCTTTGACTATCACCGTGGGGGCTCAGAATCACTTGGCTTGTCTCCGTCTCTCACGTAAGCAAAACCATATCCACGATCTGCTCACGAGACAAGGCAGATGGTCTCTCTTTGTACAGCTCTGTGAGACGAGAAGGCCTGCAGGGATGAAGGAGGCTCAGTGACAGACCTCACCGTGATTATCTGATAGTGGGCTACCTCCTTCCCAGTTGCTCCATAAAGACATGGAATGATTTCCCATGAATGTTATTTTAAAAGGAATTACTTTCATATGGTCCTGAAGAAGAAAAATGGTGTGTGTGCATACATATGTGTGTATTTACATATAGGCATAGAGATGTATGTACATACATATGCATATATATATACTCAGAGAGAGAGAGAGAGAAAATGACAAAGCAAATGTAACAAAAAGCTAAAAACTAGAGAATCTGAAGGAAAGATGTACAAGAGTTGCTTGGTATACTAAAGATTTCAAAATCTGGGAGAAGAAAATTTTCTATATTACACACAACAAAGTCAGTTGAGGCCGCGTGCAATGGCTCACACTTAGAACCACAACTCTTTGGGAGGCTGAGGCAGGAGGATTGCTTGAGCCCAGGAGTTTGAGACCAGTCTGGGCAATATGGTGAGACCCTCTCTCAAAAAAAAAAAAAAACCAAAGTCAGTTGGAATTCAAAATGAACAAAAAGAGTCCATTAATAGTAGCTTTACACTTTAAATACTTACGAATAAATTTTGAGAGATGTACACAATCTTTCTGTAGAAAATGTAATTATCTTCTTAGGAGTCATAAGGAAAGTTAAGCTAAATGAAGACAGACATCAGGTCCTGGGTGGAAAGATAACTATTGCAAAGATATCCTTTCTCAAGGTAATGTATACATTTAGAGTTAGAATAGTAATTAAGTTAATAAGGTTTTATGTTTTATTCTAAAAGTTATTTGCCTAGTTAGGCAAAAAGTTCAAAGATCTTTGAAAAAGAGATTAACAGAAGGAAGGAGGGGCAGAGGTGACTAGCCCAGCATTGTCCAGTAGAACTCTCTGGAGTGATGTAAATATTCCACACATACAGCCCAATACAGTAACTATTAGCACATAGATATCAAAGACTTGAAATGTGGTTAGTGTGACTGAGGAAGTAGATTTTCAATTTTATTTAATTTCAATTAATTTTAATTTAAATAGCCACATGTGGCTACCAAGTGGAACAGTGCAGGCTAGCCTAATCAGATAATCTAGCATATTATAAAATGATAATAAAATAGTGAGGCACTGATCTAAAATTAGAAATTAGAAATATGAATCAGTGAATCTGAATGGAGGACAGAAACCCAACTAGATAGAGATATTGAGATTTTGAAAAATATATATGTGGATGTGTATTCATTAAAAACAATTTCAAAACAAGGAGATAAAGAATTATGTAATAAAGGACATACTATAACTGAATAGAAATCTGGAACAAAATTAAAGCTAACTCCAACCAAAATTAACTTTAGCATTAATTTTAAAACCATGGACAGCTAGCAAAAATTTGATAATGAGTGTCAAGCCAATCATGGAGATGATTTTGCTTCTATTCTAAGGAACTAATCTTAAATGAAAAAAATAAGCTCAATGTCCGAAAGTATTTATTCATTGTAGTGTTTCTTATAATAGTGAAAAACCGAAGAATGTGGGAAAACACTTCACTTCAACAAAAGAGGAAAGATGATCGTTTACATTGCATTCAGTTATGGGAACTTTACATGGTTGTTAGAAATGAATGCTTGGAAGAAAGTGTAATAAATTAAAAGTTACTTATATAGGCAAGGCACCATGGCTCACAGCTGTAATCCCAGGGCTTTGGGAGGCTGAGGCAAAAGGATGGCTTGAGGACATGAATCCAACACCAGGCTGGGCAACATAGCAAGACCCTGCCTCTACAAAAAAATTTTTTAAGTTAGCTGTAAGTGGTGGCATGCATCTGTAGTCCCGGCTACCAGAGAGGTTGAAGTGGAAGGATCGCTTGAGTCCAGGACGTGAAGGTTGCAGTGAGCCGTGACTGCGCCATTGCACTCTAGCCTGAGTGAGGGAGTGAGACCTCAACTGTTAAAAAAAAAAAAAAAAAAAAAAAGATGCTTATATGTTAAAGTATTATTTTAAAAATCTACTGTTTTATCACGAGGTAAGAGTTTAAAAACAAATAAAATAAACTAAAAATAAAAGTTAAAAAAAAAAAAAAAAGCAACTGCCCCTTCCCCCTCAAGGGACTGGGGGATTGGAAAAGCCAACAGTGTTACAAATCCACCTTCACGGCTGCCCACATTTCTCCCACGCCCGCAGCGCCCTCTTCGGATTGATATACCGCCCCAGGGACTTTGCCTCCTACATGCTGGGCATCTTCATCTGCAACCTTTTGCTGTACCTGGCCTTTTACATCATCATGAAGGTAAGAGCGAGCTCCGGGAGCCGCTGCGTCGGGCCCTGGGGCAGGCGAAGGCGGAGACCCGTAAGGCCGCATCTGTTTCTTCCCCGGCAGCTCCGCAGCTCTGAGAAGGTGCTCCCGGTCCCGCTCTTCTGCATCGTGGCCACCGCTGTGATGTGGGCTGCCGCGCTGTATTTTTTCTTCCAGAATCTCAGCAGCTGGGAGGTAAGAGGCCAGTTTTCTTACCCAAAAAGAATTTCTCTCTCCAACTTGCCATTTTGGCCTTTCTGCCTCCCTCTCTTAATGTGTTTTCACAGTGTTTAAAATGAAAGTTTTCTCTACCAGGGATGCTTTGTAACAGCCATACATAAATGCACACTAACTGCGTGTGGTTATCATTCTCAGGGTGGCCCTTTATAAATCTGTGAGCACTATTGACATTGCAAACTTGGTCTTCATTGCATGTTGTATTAGGACGCTGGTCCCAGTGAATGCTTAACGTGGTCAAAAGCCTGGAGTAGTGCATCTCCTCATCTTTCTCATAATCTCCATCCATCAACAAATACCCAGGCCGCGCGCGGTGGCTCACGCCTGTAATCCCAGCACTTTGGGAGGCCGCGGCGGGTGGATTCCGAAGTCAGGAGTTCGACACCAGCCTGGCCAACATAGTGAAACCCCGTCTCTACTAAAAATACCAAAAGAATTAACCAGGCGTGCTGGCGGGCACCTGTAATCCCAGCTACTCGGGAGGCTGAGGCAGGAGAATGGCTTGAACCCGGGAGACAGACCTTGCAGTGAGCCGAGATCGCGCCACTGCACTCCAGCCTGGGCAACACAGTGAGACTCCATCTCAAAAAACAAAAAAAACAAATACCCAAGCTCACGTATCATTACATCCCGTCCATAGATAGCAGAGCCGAAGCCTAAGAAGTTACTGGTATATCTGAGACACAGAACAGGAAGAAGTCTTAGCATTCCATCACCACAGTCACCACAATAGATTTTAGAACATTTCTGTCACTCCAGAAAGAAACCTCATACACATCAGCATTCACTCCTCACTTCTCCCTAACCCCTTCGCCCTAAGCAACTACTAAATCTACCTTTTGTCTCTGTATATTTGCTTATTCTGGACATTTCATGTAAATGGAATCACACAATACACGGCCTTTGTGTCTGACTTCTTTCCCTTATGTGTCCTAGGTTCAAGCATGCTGTAACATACATAGTACTTCATGTCTATTCATTGCTGAATAATATTCCATTGTACTGATATACCACATTTTATCTACCTGCTTATCAGCTGATTGACAGTTAGATTGTTTCTATTTTTTGTGTCATTATGAGTGATGCTGCTGTGAATATTTGTGTACAAGTTTTTTTCTTGAGGTAAAATATACGTATAAAATTTGCAATCGTTACCGTTTTAAAGTGTGCCATTCAGCAGTCAAAAATACACGCACATTCTTTTGTTTTTCCCCTCATCTCCCTCTCCCCCCACCCTTCCTGGACTCTGGTAACTACCAAACTATTCTCTGTCTTCATGGGATCCACTTTTCTAGCTGCCTCATATGAGTGAGAACATGCAATATTTGTCCTTCTGTGCTTCACTTATTTCACTTAACATAATGGCCTCCAGTTCCATATGTGTTGCTACAAATGGCAGGATTTTATTCTTTTTTATGGCTGAGTAGTATTTTATTGTGTTTGTATGTATATGTACACTGCCTGTGTAGATATGTGTATCATATTGTCTTTGTCCTTACCTCCGTTGATGGGAACTTAGATAGATTCCATATTTTGCCTATTGTGAACAGTGCTGTAATAAACATGGGAGTGCAGATAACTCTTTGACATACTGATTTCTTTTCTTTTGGATATATATCAAGTAATAGAATTGCTGAATCATATGGTAGCTCTATTTTTTCCTTTTTTCTGTTTTTTGTTTTTTGTTTTTTGTTTTTTGAGACGGGGTCTCCCTCTGTCTCCCAGGCTGGAGTGCAATGGCATGATCTTGGCTCACTGAAACCTCTGCCTCCCAGGTTCAAGTGATTCTCCTGCCTCACCCTCCTGAGTAGTTGGGATTACAGGCACCCGCCACCATGCCCAGCTAATTTTTTTTGTATTTTCAGTAGAGACGGAGTTTCACCATGTTGGCCAGGCTGGTCTCAAACTCCTGACCTTAGGTGATCCACCTGCCTGTGCCTTCCATGGTGCTGGGATTACAGGCGTGAGCCACTGTACCGGCCGTAGCTCTATTTTTAGTTTTTTAAGGAACTTCCAAACTGTTCTCCACAGTGGCTGTACTAATTTACATTCCCACCAACAGTGTGTGAGAATTCCCTTTTCTCCACATCCTCACCAGCATCTGTTATTGCCTGTCTTTTTGATACGAGCCTTTTTAACAAGGGTAAGATGATATCTCATTGTAGTTGTGATTTGCATTCTCTGATGATCAATGATGTTGAGCACCTTTTCATACGCCTGTTTGTCATTTGTATGTCTTCTTTTGAGAAATGTCTATTCATGTCTTTTGCCCATTTTTAAATTGGATTTTTTTCACTTAGAGTTGTTTGAGCTCCTTATACATTCTGGTTATTAATTTCTGGTCAATGGATAGTTTGCAAATATTTTCTCCCATTCTGTGGGTTGTCTCTTCACTTTGTTTGTCATTTCCTTTGCTGTGCAGAAGCTTTGTAGCTTGATGTAATCTCTCTTTTCTATTTTTGCTTTGTTGCCTGTGCTTTTGAGGTCTTTGTGTACAGGTTTTTGTGTGGATGTATGTTTCCTCGGAAGCTAACTTTTCGAACCAGACACCTAGTAGCATTTTTGTAACTTTCCAGACGTTCAACTCTTTGAACAGTTGAACTGAGGGAATCTTGCCCATGTTCTGCCTCACCTTCCTCCAGGGAACTCCAGCCGAATCCCGGGAGAAGAACCGCGAGTGCATTCTGCTGGATTTCTTCGATGACCATGACATCTGGCACTTCCTCTCTGCTACTGCTCTGTTTTTCTCATTCTTGGTGAGTTCATATCTATCTTTTTGTGACTTCCTTCTCTCTTTACATCTTGTACTCTCATTTTCTTCTTCTGCTCTTCCTTACATTTTTTTTTATATTCCTCTCTAATTTTACTTTCCATTTCCTCCTTGTAATTCAATATACAGACCATCTTATTTCTTTTATAAATTTTATGTCCTTTGGTTAGATCTTTAGTTTTTCTTTTACCCTTCAATATCTTTAGACACAGAGGGACAAAATTATTTTCCCTAAGTTGCACAGCACATTTTTTCTGAATTGGTTATTAAACCCACATGCCCGAAATTCCCCCAGGAACCACTTTTAGCAATTCCGATAACATTGGGTTATTCTTTCTCATGCCATACTGACATTCCTCCTCCTCCTCCTCCTCCTCCTCCAGTCTCTCTGAATATTTCACAAATATTTTACATATTCCTTAAGTGGCTTAGGATAGCAGCCACGCCTCTGTTGCCTTCTGATCAGTCTGTCCCAAAATCTCTCCTGTAGTTTCTGTTTTTTTGCCCCAACCCTTTCTCAGAAGCCACGCGTATTTATATCAACCCTGAATTATAGTTCCATCCTTTAATCCTAACTTTGACTTTCCCCAATTAAAAGTCCATGGTGCCGGTTCAATCGACAATTAACAACCCTACTAGACTTCAGGCCCCAGACCTACTAGACGCCCGCCCGGGCTCCACGCTAAGCGGGCTCAGGCGGGCCATATAACTTCAAGAGTGGAGCAGGGCTACCCCCTAGTGGCCAGTTTGGGAAGCTTAGCCAATCTGTGTAAACATTCCTTGTCTTTTACTTCTGATTGTTACCTTCATGAGAGAGACAGAGACAACAAAAGTGGAACCAAAGGTTCCACGTGGGGACAGTAGTAGTCGAGGGAACTAGAAATGGAGGAGAAGGGTACATTTCTTATATAGCAACACTCTATCCAACAGGACTTCATTCCCTTTGACTCTTGACCTAAATGTCCCCTAAGTAATGACTTCCCAGGCCACCCTATCAAAATTTTTTACCTCCCCACACCTGATACTTCCTATATTCCCTCCATTATTTAACTTATATCCTTAGCACTTACTACTATCTAATGGGCTATATTTTACGCATGTATTTGTTTCATGTCTAAAGCCCTCTTTAGGATGTAAGCTACATGGAGAATAGGGATTTTTGTCTCTTTCATTACAAACTATATCTCCATAGCATCTGGAATAGCACATCATAAACCTTCATGAATATTTGAATTAATTGACAAATGAATTGTATAATTAGAGTAAGTGCCTATTAAGAGCTAGGGATTGCAGAGAGCTGCAGAAGGCATGAGAATGAGAGGGAACTAACAGTTTCCAGTCTGTGGGCATCTCAGAGAGAAAACGGGACTTAGTGTGGCAGTGACTGTCCATTCCTTTCATTTCTCTGTCCCTCTCGTTTCAGGTTTTGTTAACTTTGGATGATGACCTTGATGTGGTTCGGAGAGACCAGATTCCTGTCTTCTGAACCTCCAACATTAAGAGGAGGGGAGGGAGTAATCAATCTTGGTGCTGTTTCACGAAAATTACAGTGACCACAGCAAAGTAACCACTGCCAGATGCTCCACTCACCCTCTGTAGAGCCAGCTCTGCTTTCACACAGGAAAGACAGGGGCTGCGGGAGATTTAAACCTGCAAGAAGGGAGGCAGACGGGGAACCATGTTTTGAGGATAGACGCAAACCTGAGGAGCTGAGAAACACTCACTCCTTCCATCTGCAGCTCTGGGAGTGCAACAGGGACAGGCGCTGCACCCAAGTCAACTCGCCATCTTAGGGCCCCTCCCACCCTCAAGGAGACTTGCCGGCAATGGCAGAATGCTGCTGCACGCTTCCCTCCGGTTGTCGCCCTGCCCAGAAAGGCCAGCAGCTTGGATTCCTGCCCAGAAACTGTGTTGGCCCCCTTCACACCTCTGCAACACCCGCTGCTCCAGCAGGAGGATGTGATTCTTTAGAATATGGTGGGGAGGTGACCCCAGGCCCTGCCCTACTGGGATACATGTTCTAGTGGCACCAGCTAGTCACCTCCCAGAAGAAACTCTGTATATTTCCCCCAGGTTTCTGATGCCATCAGAAGGGCTCAGGAGTGGGGTTTGTAACACATTCCTGTTAACAAGTAACTGTCACCGGGACTAAGGCCTGGGTGCTTACATATTCCTTCGTGTCTTCATCTCACTGACCTGTGTGGACCTCATCACTCTGACTCTGCCTTCTTGGAAAGGCCCTGTCACTCCACAGATGTCTGGCCAGCTTCAAGGCAGAAGGAGAAACAGGGAAAGCTCTTTTAACAGCAGCACGAACAAGAGAAATGACTAACCATACTAAAAGACTGGTAACAGCAGCAGCAGCCAGACAGGCCTCACCTTAAGGACTTGGGCTGCCAGAGCAAATTCAGCAGCGTGAGCAGTGCTTACTTGGCCCTCCCATTCACACAGCTCAGTTCTGTGCCCACATCACCTTTAGGGAAGAAATCAGCGTTCTAACCAGGGACACTACTTCAGGAGTCCTCCACAGCAAGTCTGCCATCTGTCACCTTATGTAGATCAGGGTTCTGGGCTTCCTCCCTGAAGTTCTCAGAAGCAACTCTCAGGATGCACAGCTAATCTAGTATTGTCTAGTATTGTCTCTCGGTTGCACCTGACTCTCATTCTCTCCCCAGTAAGGTGTTGGCAAGCTCAGCATCCGGGTTCCACTCTCACACTGTCTGGCATTTCTGTGTCTGAGAAGTCCTACATTGACCAGGCTCCCTTGTTGCCTGGAGTCTGATGTAATCAGAAAATAGACGCATAAATGTGCACATGCGTATATATTTGCTTGTGAAATTAAAGTCACCTCTCGCCTCTGCTTTCCTGATCATTTGTTAGAGACATGGATCAGGAATTTTTTAAAATTATTATTCTTTCTCTAAACTATTTGCATTGTGTTCATAAACCCATTTTAGAAGTTTGAACCGCAAGCTTTTCCTGATTTTAAAAAAAAAAAGATGCTTTCAATGAACTATTCTGTGATTTTTTTTTAAAGTCCCCAAATATGTACTTAGCCTTCTGTTATTCTTTATTCTTTAAGAAGTGTTGGTTCCATTGACCATAATAAGGCCACCAATTAAATGGTTGTGTTAATCCAACATGTAAAAAAAAATTTGGCGGGGCACAGTGGCTCACGCCTGTAATCCCAACACTTTGGGAGGCTGAGGCAGGAGGATCACTTGAGCCCAGGAGATTGACGCGCAGTGAACTATGATTGCGTCCCTGCACTCCAGCCTGGATGACAGAGTGAGACCCCCATCTCTTAAAAAATGAAAAATAATAAAGATTTGAACCTGTTTCACTATGGCTGGTTTGACCTAATTTCTTTATCTTCACGCACTATGATTTCTAATCCACAGAAGACGAAGGGAGGAAATGTGAACACAAAGTCCATTCAAGTCGCCCTGTGGCTGAAGTGAATAAATTTTCAGATGCATAACCTGTTTGGTAGCTTGTTCGGGAAAATGTGAGTCGAAATGGGGAGAGGGCCCTGGAGGAAAGGGTGGACTGTGCTGCTGGAGCCTTCACTGTTTTCTGATCACGTCTGTCTTGTGCTACAAACTCACACGCTGTGGTCAGTTTTGTTCTTGCAACAGTACTGCAAATCCAGACCAGGCTTGTTTTTACAAATACCAGTTCTAAATGTACATGTTGCTAATTCTTTCCACAGCGCCAGTCTCACGGTTGGAGGACATAAAGTCATTCAGCTGTATCTGTAGGATTTACGCAAGTGCTGGGGTGGAGGGGAGCACGGAGAGCTTAAAGAGCTTAACGAGCCATTTCTGTAGTACAGTGTCTATGATAATTCTCGCCCGGGTTCATGGACTTCACTCTTTAAAAGGGAAAGGAAGAGTTACTCAGAAAGCCGAGTTCAACAGGAGCGTAACTGGAGAAAAGCAGTCACTGTGAGGAGGCTGTTGGCAAAGCAAGCACAGAAGTAATAAGAGCGGTTCAGCTGGAGCAGGACCGAGATGTAGCAGCCAGAGGCGCAAAGCTGTGCACATAAAAAACGACCTCTTCACACCCCTGACAAATGCTGGAGAAGCAGCCCGACCTCTTTATGCTCCACGGTTTACTGATGGATTTGCCCGGTTTTATTTTAGCAGCAGGAGAAGCCAGTGGAATGCCAGAGTCTATCTGGGGAAGGGACTTTCCATGACTGAAGGAGGTCACCGAGCTAGCTCCTTGGGGCAAAGAAAATGGCAGCTGCTCTCTATGTAACTCCAGGCACCCACCAGAAGTTTCTGTGGGGTCACAAAATGCATGTGTTGGTAAATCAAATACCCAAATCCTCCTCAATATGGGTGATGGTCTCTATCCAAAACGTAGGGGAAAGGGAGGAACAAAGATAAACACTATTCACAGAAGGAACAGTACAATCTGTAGAAGATTCTGGAGTCCACCTACTCGCGGTGTGCCCGTGGGTAAGTGGCTGAAACTCTCACATCCTCAGCTGGCACATCTCCATGATTCTATGTGAGAACGGTGAAGGTGGAGGTGTGCAGGGTACCAGCAGCAGTGCTCACGCAGACGGGATCCTCAGCTCACCCTCCTGAATCCCAGAGGGAGGCAGGGCAAGAGTGGATCCGTCGGCCAGTCTGGGATCTCTCTCCTCCAGGGGCTCTTCATTGAAACCAACTGTTCCGTTTCCTGTCCTCAGCTCCAGGAGGCCCTGAACAGGTTGGGAGGCCTCTTCCCCTTCAGAGACACTGCCCACAGCTGTTCAGCCTCCTCCCATCCCTACCCCCATCTTTGTCCTTTGTGGCTGCATTTCCCCGACTCTGGCCCTGAATATCCTTATTCCACCTCCGATGAAAAAAAAAAAAAGCTACCAAAGCTAGGGCCAAGTGGGAAAGCCTGGCTATCTATAATGTGACACCTCATCACTGCTGTCTCTGCCCTGGGAATCTCAAGGAAAACCTAAGTTTTCTCCTCTCGAGTAGCTATTTATTACAACCCTGTTTCAGGGAATGCCACGTGCAAATGTTTCCCTCCCTTCACACCCTTATTATCAAACATTCTGTAGGACAAGCTTGCGTCTTCAGCTAAGGAGAACGCTTCAGCCTACAGGTGACAAAAGAGTCCCTGAAAGTGGAAGCATGGTTTTGAAATGAACCACCATGAATCTAATGTCCCTGGTGAAACTAAGAAGAAGCACTATCGGTAAAGATTCTATCTGCTCTGCTCGAGTCAATGGAAAACGCTTGTTTACCGTGATTCCACCCAGCTTGTAGTAGTTTTGTTTGTTGTTGTTGTTGTTGTTTTAACACTGGAGGAGACAAGATATATTTACATGGCTAAGTTTTAATGTCTCCTCAAGACGAAGGCACCTTTGTTAACAAGGTTAAGTGCATGTTAAATCTTAGGCCTGAATGCTCACGAATTCGAGGAATCTGGGGAAGAGTCACAGATCGCCTTCACCGCTGAGTTTCTGGAACACCAGAGCAAGAGGGTTTCACCTGGGTCTCCTCTGTAGAAAGAGACCTCTACTTAATGAACTCCAAGGCAGGGCCCGTTTACACTGGACAGCTTTCCTGAAGCATGGTCTTGCTATTCTTATTGGAGTACAAAAAAGACTAGATGGTCACCGTTGTTCATGAAGAAGTACCCTTTGCTCCCCCAATTTTAGAGAGAAGATCCCTGCCTTCTTAAATATCTCTAGATCAAGAGATTTTATCATTTTCCCTGAATTCTTAAAATTGTTTAAATTCCTTGGCTCTGTCCTACATCCTTTTGTCTGCCTTGAAGTCCCTGTCATCTAAGGTTTATTCATTTCACTGGAGATGAACAACAACTGGCATTTGTGTAATATAAAATAGCCTTGAAGTCATGTTACATTTCAGTCAAGTACTAAATAAAAACTAGGGGTCCCATCTCTTGTCCCAGCATTATAGTTATGATTTAGAAGTCAACAGATTTAAACAGTGGAAGATTTTCAAATCAGGGCAAGAGAAATCTGATATACAGTCTCGACATGGCTTGCTCCTGGGCCCCTGTTTTATATTTAAATCTTGACTTTTTTGTGTGAATTATGACTCTAGGTGTTTTAAGCGGAATATCATCCAAAATAATTCAAACAATCTCTCTTTTAGGGTGCTGCAACATTACCATCCCAGGAAGAAGTGGGTTTGCATTTTATGATTTACATTAAATTGTTTATCTGAACCTTTCACAAGGCACCCTGGTACTAGACAGGCGTCTTCTAGGAAACAGGACATATTTAGGCATGAGGTTTACTCTGCTTTTATCTCAACATGGGACACCTTGCGAAGTAATAAGCTTTTTGAGGGGGTGCTTTTCCCCTTTATTCTCTCATCACATCTCTGTTCACTTACATAGAATCAGAAATACAGTTTTACTAAACAGTCACGAAATACTTGGGCTAGGCACTGTGAGAAACTGGGCACAGCAGTGAACAAAATGCACACCATCCCTTCCGACATGTGGTCTACAGTCCATTAGGGCAGATGGACATGGAAAAAACAGATGATTATAATCTGTTTGTGATAATCAGGCCACAAACTACAAGAAGAGAACATCCTTATAAGAATCTTATCATTACGTGCAGAACAGAAAAAATATTCAAGTAACTCTCAGCAATGTTTATGCTGAAATGTAAAGCCCTAATTGCTGATAGCATCTCTCTCACAACCGAATTCCTTGAGAGCATATTTGGTTCTGGAGGCCTCCCTAAGAGACCTCTTCAGGGAGGTTCAGGCTTTCTCTGTCTATGGTTCCCAGTTACCACAAAACCAAACACAGAAATAAAGCAATTAGGGAGACCCTGCTTGGGCTCTGGTATCAGAGAAGGATGCTGGTTCTCAGGGAAGGGTGACTTTGAAGAAATAGGCTTCTCACTGAGATTCCTCCAAACATGTCTGAGAATTTCAAGTTGACTTTCAAAGGCTAGAACTTTATAATAATTATGTGGATGGAACGTTCACGAAAAGGAAAACTGAGATGCAGCAAGAATAACGTAAACCTGGAAGACCTTGAATGGAGACTCATTCGAAGGTCAAGCTCAAGCAGTTAGTGATTTCTGAAAGCCTAAGGGGGAAGGGAACAGATATGATTTTAGCCTGAACCATCCCTAAAAGCTGTGAATGTGGAAGGTGACTTTAAACAAGAAGGTCAATGAGACTGGATTGGGACAAACAGGGAAAGATAGCTGCTTCTTTGAGTAATGGAAGTTAAGAGCTAAGCTAGAAGGAAAAGAAAATTACTTAACTTCATGAAAAGCATTGGGTAGTAGTGTTGATGACACAGATGACGCATGGAGTCTGCAGAAGGCCGTTTCAGTGTCTATAAAATGGGTTGCGGATGGGGGACTAAAGGAGGAGGAAAAACTTTTGAAGGGGTGGGCTTGATCTTGTTTTCAAACAAACTGAAAGCAAAAAGAAAGGAAGCCTTGGGGTCCACTGAGCTGAGACTACAGCGACTACTTACTACAGGCAGAATTTTAAAATATCATATTGGGACTAACAGGGAAGCTTACAGCCTATCGGACACCTACAGCCTGGCCTGTCCTGCCCTGGGGAGGTGAATAACTATCATTCCTAGGTAAAAGGGGAGAAGTCAGAAAAATAAGAAAGATGATTTAACTGATGACTTCAAAGTTTTCATAAGAAAAATGAAAGTCCCAGTTTTGATCTCAGCAGAAAACAGAGATCTAGAGAGAAGGATAATTGGAGTGGGGATGATTTTATTCCATCCTTGAAGAAACAAAAATAGCTCCTCTGCCTAACTCTTCCTAAGAAGTTGCAACAACCTCACTCTGCTAGAGGACAAGTATGGGACTGAAGCTTTCAGTCTGCCCTCTTAGTGGGATCTTACTATTGGAAACTTATGTCCTCAATTCCTACCTTCCAATTTCTACTTATAGAACATTAAGGTTGGCATAACTGGTCATTAAAACAGCCACCATTTGGCTGGGCGCGGTGGCTCACATCTGTAATCCCAGCACTTTGGGAGGCCAAGGCGGGTGGATCGCTTGAGGGCAGGAGTTCAAGACCAGCCTGGCCAATGTGACGAAACCCCATCTCTACTAAAAATACAAAAAATTATGGCCCGGTGCTGTGGCCCATGCCTGTAATCCCAGCACTTTGGGAGGTCTAGGCGAGTGGATCACCTGAGGTCAGTAGTTCGAGCCCAGCCTGGTCAAAATGGCAAAACCCTGTCTCTACTAAAAATACAAAAAAAAAAAAAAAAAAAAATTAGCCAAGTATGGTGGCTTGCATCTGTAATCCCAGCTACTCGGGAGGCTAAGGCAGAAGAATCGTTTGAACCCGGGAGGCTGAAGTGGCAGTGAGCTGAGATGGCGCCACTGCACTCCAGTCTAGGGGACAGAGCAAGACTTCATCTAAAAAAAAAAAAATTAGCTCAGCGTGTTGGCATGCGCCTGTAGTCCCAGCTACTCAGGAGGCTGAGGCACAAGAATCTCTTAAGCCTGGAAGGTGGAGGTTGCAGTGAGCCATGATTGCACCACTGCCCTCCAGGCTGAGCAACAGAGTGAGAGTCTGCCTCAAAAAAAAAAAAAAAAAACCATTCATCATTGGGCACTCTGCTAAGGGTTTTATACACATAACCACATCTAATCCTGAAAACCTCCCTGAGAAGTTATTACTATTACCATTAGTTCCATTTCCTAGATGGAGAAACTGAAACTTGGAGAAGTCACTGTTCAGTAGATGAAGTGAATGGTGCAGAAACCTGGGCTAATAGGAATGAGTGGCTCAGGTAATAAGAACAGAGAGAAGGACAACAGACTGTGCTGCAATGAAGATTCACCTTTTATTTTTGTGTGTACCTATATGTGCAAAACACAGGCCTAGAATTATATAACTGTTGACGGTATTAACAAAAAGGAAAGCATTTTCCAAAATATGGAAGATATATGCCTGATATACAAACCTGAGTAACAATGGAACTCACTGTGTCTTACGAAAGCTAATCAATAAAACCGCGGCTGTGGAGCATTTTGGCTCTCTAAACTGGAACAGCTGGATTTCTATAAGGACCATTGCTTCAGGTTCTAAGCTTATAAAGTTAAGAACCAAAGTCCTTTTTATAAATTCAATGATTGCACTTGGCAAAGCACTGTAGACCCAAAGATTCATTTTAAATTAAAATACATGTGGCATAAAGCATCAGGTTACTACTGGGAGCCTGTTGTTTCAAAAACGAAATTTAAAATGGAGAGAAAGCACAGGAATGTAGTGAGGTTATTTATTTTCTAAAAAACATTCAGTAGCCCAGTGCGCTGGCTCATGCCTGTAGTTCTAGCACTTGGGGAGGCCAAGGCAGGAGGACCACTTGAGGCCAGGAGTTTGAAACCAGCTTGGACAACATAGCAAGATCCTATCTCTACAAAAAAAGAAAATTAGAGGTTAAAAAACATTCAAAAACTCAAAAAGTTGTCAGGAGTCTAAAAGTTCTCCAAAGCTGCCTCCAAAACCAATCTGTGCTGGCCCCATGGATCAGGCAGAATCTACAGCTCCCTCAGTGGTCAAACCATCTTTGTTCTTGGTCTCTGGGCCCAGCTCTCTCCTCCTATAAGGTAGTAGTTTCCTCCCAGCTACTTTAAATTTTCTTCCCCAAAAAAATTTAAAGAAAAATTTTAGGCTGGGCACAGTGGCTCACGCCTGTAATCCCAGCACTTTGGGAGGCCAAGGTGAGCAGATCACGAGATTGGGAGATCTAGACCATCCTGGCTAATATGGTGACACCCTGTCTCTACTAAAAATACAAAACATTAGCCAGGTGTGGTGGCAGGCACCTGTAATCCCAGCTACTTGGGAGGCTGAGGCAGGGGAATCACTTGAACCCAGGAGGCGGATGGAGGATGCAGTGAGCCAAGATTGCACCACTGCGCCACTGCACCCTGGCCTGGCAACAGAGTGAGACTCTGTCTCAAAAAAGAAAAAGGAAAAGAAAAAGAAAAGGAAAGGAAAAATTTTAGACAAAGGAACCAGTTGCACTGGAACTAGTTGAACTGGAAAATCATATTTCCTCATTTAGGGTATAATGATAATGGTGATAAATGTTTCTAAGTTTGTCCAGAAATAAGACAAAAAAAGCAATAGGACTTGGTTTGGAACTCTGACATGCTAACATACTCCTGTATCACCTCCTGTGCTAAGCTGTCTGTTGGACTTTTTAAAAAATATATTTAAAGTGGGCCAGGCACAGTGGCTCAAGGCTGTAATCCCAGCACTTTGGGAGGCTGATGGGGCCAGATCACTTGACGTCAGGAGTTCAATCCCAGCCTGGCCAATATGATGAAACCCCGTCTCTACTAAAAATACAAAATTAGCTCGTGTGATGGTGCGTGCCTGTAATACCAGTTACTCAGGAGGCTGAGGCAGGAGAATCGCGTGAACCCAGGAGGCAGAGGTTGCAGAGAGCTGAGATCGCACCATTGCACTACAGCCTGGACAATAGAGCGAGACTCTGTCTCAAAAAAATAAAAAATAAAAATATTTAAAGTGAATTTGCACATCACTTCATGGCAGCATTTTTTAAAAAAAAAAAAGGTAGGGGGGATATAACCTAATTAAACCATGAATTCCTAGAAACCTTCCCAAACCAGTTAGTTCTACACAACTGCAGTCAGCCTGCAGCCTTTTTCCAAACCATGGATCTGAATGTGATTAAGCAACGTAAGAAACCACCACCAACCAGACCCACACAGCAGAAACTTAGTTAAAAGCTGGATGTTAGTATCTTCCCCCAAAATCTTCCCCAAAATCTGTAGCTTATTTGATCATGTGAAAAATTAAGTAGCACACTGATACTAGTTAACCAACCTACCTGACTTCTGAACTTATCCAGGAAGCTAATACGCAGTCCCAGCTGACTTATTAGCTAAGAAGACACCATAGGAAATATCCAACCATAACCATATAAGAAAAAAATTGTTAGATTGGACTTCATTAAAATTCAGAATTTTTTTCAACAAGTCACAGATTGTCAAAGATTTTTAAAATGACTCATAAGCTGATTTTCAAAATGGGCAAAGAACTTGAACAATCTTTCACACAAATGGCTAAGAAGTCTATGAAAAAGGGCTCAACATCATTAGTCATCATAGAAATGCAAAATAAAATACAATGAGATACCACTTCATTCTCACCTAGAGAGGCCAAATTAGAAAGAACTGACAAATGCCAAATGCCGGCAAAGATGTAGAACAATGGGAACTCTCATACAGCACTGATGAGGGTGTAAATTGGTACAACCCCTTTGGAAAACTGTTAGCAGTATCCTTTAATGATGTAGACATACCTACTCTGTAACTTAGCAATTCTGTAGTATACTAAGTATATACAATGGAAAAAAACTCACCAAAAGACATGTATAAGAATGTTCATAGTTGGCCAGGCATGGTGGCACATGCCTGTAATCCCAGCACTTTGGGAGCCCGAGGCAGATGGATCACCTGAGGCCAGGAGTTTGAGACCAGCCTGGCCAACATGATGAAACCGTCTCTACTAAAAATACAAAAAATTAGCTGGGTGTGGTGGCGGGTGCCTGTAATCCCAGCTACTCGGGAGACTGAGGCAGGAGAACCACTTGAACCTGGAAGCCAGAGGTTGCAGTGAGCCGAAGTCGCATGCCATTGCACTCCAGCCTGGGCAACAAGAGTGAAATTCCATCTCCGGGGAAAAACAACAACAACAACAACAACAAAAAACATTCATATAGCAGCTTTCTTTAAAGTAGCTGCAAACTGGAAACAGCTCAAATGTTGATCAATAGGAAAAAACATAAATGAAATGTCATATATTGCAAAATGAAGCTACTGATGCACACGGATACATCTCACAGATAGATACTGGGTAGGTGTGGTGGCTCATGCCTGTAATCCCAGCCCTTTGAGAGTCCGAGGTGGGAGGAACACTTGAGCCCAGGAGTACATCCTACATGGTGAGAAAAGTCAGACAGAATAGTAGTTATCTCTGGAGCAAGGATTGACCTGGTACAGGTATGAGAATGATGGAAATGTTTTCCTTCCTTTCTTCCTTCCTTCCCTTTCCCTTTTTTCCTGGTCAGTCTTTTTTTTTTTTTTTTTTTTTTTGAGACAGGGTCCCATTCTGTCACCCAGGCTGGAGTGCAGTTGCGCAATCTCAGCTCACTGCAATCTTCACTGCTCAGGGTCAAACGATTCTCCCACCTCAACCTCCCGGGTAGCTGCAACTACAGGAGTGCACCACCACACCTGGCTAATTTTTGTATTTTTTGTAGAGACAGGGTTTTGCCATGCTAGAATTACAGGCGTGAGCCACCGCATCTGACCTCTTTTTTGTTTTTTAGCCTTTTCTAAGGATTAACTTTTGGTTTGTTGATTCTCTCTGTGAGTTATCTGCTTTCTATTTTATTGATTTCTGCTCTATTATACTTTTCCTTTGACTTACATTGGGCTTAATTTACTATTTTTTCCAGCTTCTGGAGATGGAAACTGAAATCACTGATTTTTTCAAATTCTCTTTTTTTACATAGGCATTTAAAGCTATACATTTCCCTCAAATTAATGCTTTAGCTACATCACACAGGTCTCTCTCTCTCTCTCTCTCTCTCTCTCTCTCTCTATCTCTATCTCTTTCTCTTCCCCCTTATCTCTCCCGCACTCTACCCAAACATTACAGAGACTTCTTTCAGGTGGTGGGCTACCTCATCCAAGGACTTCTCACACTTTGTAAGTTTGTGTAGTCCTGAATCAGGAATAAACATTTGAATTACTTGTGGCCTCTGGTTCTTATGTAGTGTGTTTGACATCCAACAGCTTTAAAGGGGTGGGAACAGCAGATCCAGCAGCAAAGTTAGGTCATAATAATCTGATTTGACTATAGCCATATTAGCTTTCTGTTGATTAGCATTTACATATCTTACATATCTTTTTCCATCCTTTTACTTTTAATCTGTTTCCTTATAATTAAGGTGGGCTTTTTGTGCTTTTTGTGCTTTTTGTAAACAACATAGAGCTGATTCTAATTTTTTTAATTCAGTCTATTTCTAAAATTTTAAATGGCCATTTCAATCTATAACTACTGATATAGATAGTTGTAAGTCCATCATTTTGCTATTATTTTTCTATTTGTTCTGTGTTTTGTTTTATTCATTTTTTCTGACTTATTTGTGTCCTTAAATATTTAACTATTTGATTAAATACATTGAATAATCAAGTATTTTGTTATTCCCTTTTACCTTCTCTATTTTATCTTATCTATTAGCATTTCAGTTTTGCCATATTGTATTATTCTTTTGAAATTATAATACAGAACCTTGATTTATTACCATCTACCTTTAATTATCATTTTCTACAACTTCTCAGCAATAAAATATCCACACCAGTTTTACTTCATTCATCCTCTCACTTTGTCTTATTATTGTCATCTATTTTACTTCTGCATTTGCATAAGCCTTACAAGACATTGTTATTGTTTTAAATATCAATATTCTTTTATATTTGCCAATAATTTACCCTTTCAAGCCCTCTTCACTTCTTTCACCTGGGATCATTTTCTGGCAAACCAAATAACTTCCTTTAAAATTTCTTGTAGTGCTGGTCTACTGGTAAAACAAAATATTGCTCAATTTTTGTTTGTATGAATATGTGTTTCTCTTTTAGTTTTTAGGGAGTTTTCATAATTTATAGAATTCCATGTTGGTAGGGCTTTCTTTTGTTTGTTTGTTTGTTTTGTCCTTTAAAGATGCCATTCCACTGCCTCCTGGCTTCCATTATTTTTGTTATGAAGTTAGCAGTCCTATTGTTTCTTCTTTGAAGGCAATTTATCTTTATCATCCAGGTGCTTTCAAATTTTCTTCTTTTCTTTTTCCTTTATTTGAGATGGAATCTCACTCTGTCACCCAAGCTGGACCAAGCAACTGAGATTACAGGTGCCCACGACGATGCCTGGATAATTTCTGTATTTTTAGAGATAGGGTTTCACCATGTTGCCCAGGCTGGTCTCAAACTCCTGACCTCAAGTGATCTGCCTGATTCGACCTCCCAAAGTCCTTTATCTTTAGAGTTCAGATGTTTGGTTATGATGTATAGGTGCAACTTTCTTTACTATCCTACTGTGGGTTCACCAAACATCTAGAATCTATAGTTAATATATTTATCAGTTTTGAACACTTTCACCCATCAAATATTACTTCTGTCCAATTCTCTCTCCTCTCTGTTTGAGACTTTAGTGATACATAAGTTGGATATTTTGACAGTGCCCCACACGTATCTTGCATTTTGATCACTCTTTTCTATTCCTTTTTCTCTCTGTGCTTTGGTTTGATTACCTATTGACTAATATGTGTACTTTACTACAAGTTTATTTAAGAAATTCCTGGCTGAGCGCAGTGGCTCACACCTGTAATCCCAGCACTTTGGGAGGCTGATGTGGGTGGATCACAAGGTCAGGAGATCGACATCATCCTGGCTAACACGGTGAAACCCTATCTCTACTAAAAATACAAAAAAAAATTAGCCAGCCATGGTGGCAGGCGCCTGTAGTCCCAGCTACTCGGGAGGCTGAGGCAGAAGAATGGTGTGAACCTGGGAGGCAGAGCTTGCAGTGAGCTGAGATCGTGCCACTGCACTCCAGCCTGGGCAACAGAGCAAGACTCCATTTCCGTCTCAAAAAAAAAAAAAAAGAATTTCCTAATTTCACTTTTCCAGCTCTAGATGTTCATTCTGTTCTTTTTTTCTATTATTTGTCAGGTTTACTGAAGTATAACTTACACACAAAATCCACCCAACAGAGTACAATTCTGTGACTTTTAACAACACAAGATATAGAACATCTCCCCCCATAATTTGTTCCTCTTTGTAGTCAACCCTTCCACCTTTCCCCAGCAACAACTGTTTTGTTTCATTTCTTTTTTTTATAAATTGTAATTCTCTATTTTTATCCTATTTTTAAATTTTTCCATTTTAATATATTTTATAGTTATTTTAAAGCCATTGTCTGTGCATCTGGATCATCTGTGGGTCTACTTACACAATCTGCTTTTCTTTCTTATTGGCCACATTTCCTAGATATTGGATACATTTTCTGAGGATTGTATATAAAAGAACGTTAGAGATTAAGGTTGATGGTATTTTCCACCAGAGAGGGTTCACGTTTTCTTTGTTAGGCAGAGAGTATTGAGCTGTATGAGAGCTGGGACATAGCGTTAGATTCAGTTTGCCTCTGGTTTTAAATGTCTTGAGAATGACAACTGCTCCCTCTAGCAGGACTTTATCTCCTATGCTTCATGAAACTATGGGTGCTTTCACTCTGCCTTTTCAGCCCAGACTCATCCAACACCCCCAGGGGAAAAAGGACCAAAGATCTCAGCTTACCTAGAAATGTAATTTCTCTCTGGAATTTTGTTCAGATAGTTCTATTTGTAATTGCTGTTAATTCCAAAAACTACACTATAGGGAGATTAAATTTAAGCATAGTGTTTGCATCTTTATGATTTATGTCTTTCATGGCATAATAGGGCTTCTTGTATAATCAAAATGTATGTTCCATCTATAACATCTGAATGGGAGGTGGTATGCAATAGTAGGAAGTTAGCCCTTCACAGTCAGAATACTAACTTTTAATCTAAAGTCCCAAGAAGGTAGATCAAGGAAAATATTGTGAGCTTTAATTTTCTGGAGTACATGTGAGAATAAGTGGTGTCTAAGGTCCTCATTTTACCTTTTATTTTTATTTTATTTATTTATTTTGAGATGGAGTCTTGCTCTGTTGCCCAGGCTGGAGTGCAGTGGTACAATCTTGGCTCACTGCAACTTCTGCCTCCTAGGTTCAAGCAATTCTCCTGCCTCAGTCTCCAGAGTAGCTGGGATTACAGGTGCGTGCCACCACACCCATCTAATTTCTGTATTTTTAGTAGAGATGGGGTTTCACCATGTTGGACAGGCTGATCTCGAATCCCTGACCTCAAGTGACCCACCCGCCTTAGCCTCCCAAAGTGCTGGGATTACAGGTGTGAGCTACTGTGTCTAGCCATTTTACCTTTTAAAACTTTAGGATATATTTTAGGCCGGGCGCGGTGGCTCAAGCCTGTAATCCCAGCACTTTGGGAGGCCGAGACGGGCGGATCACGAGGTCAGGAGATCGAGACCATCCTGGCTGATACCGTGAAACCCCGTATCTACTAAAAAATACAAAAAACTAGCCGGGCGAGGTGGCGGCGCCTGTAGTCCCAGCTACTCGGGAGGCTGAGGCAGGAGAATGGCGAGAACCCGGGAGGCGGAGCTTGCAGTGAGCTGAGATCCAGCCACTGCACTTCAGCCTGGGCGGCAGAGCGAGACTCTGTCTCAAAAAAAAAAAAAAAAAAAAAAAAAAACAAAATAAAAAAACAAACAAACAAAAAAAAAACTTTAGGATATATTTTAGACATTCACAGGACAAAGACTACAGGCATAAATGAGATCAACACCTGAGCATCTGCTACCCAGTGCAATAGAATATAACAATACTTTTGAAGTACTCCTCCCTCCTTGATATCATCCACCTTCATCCTTTTCTAAGAAGTAGCCATTATCCTGAATTTTGAGTTTATCATTTCCTTATCTTTTTTTTTTTTTTTTTTGAGACGGAGTCTCGCTCTGTCGCCCAGGCTGGTGTGCGGTGGCGCAATCTCCACTCACTGCAAGCTCCGCCTCCCGGGTTCACGCCATTCTCCTGCCTCAGCCTCCCGTGTGGCTGGGACTACAGGCACCCGCCACCGCGCCCGGCTAATTTTTGTATTTTTAGTAGAGACGGGGTTTCACCGTGTTAGCCAGGATGGTCTCGATCTCCTGACCCCGTGATCCACCCATCTCGGCCTCCCAAAGTGCTGGGATTACAGGCGTGAGCCACCGCGCCTTATCATTTTTACCACACCTGTAGGCTAGCCCAAACAATAAGTTGTCTTGATGTATGGGCATTTAAACTTTACATCACTCTATACTGTACAAGTTCCCGTGCAATTGTTTTGCCTCCAGGCTTCATGCTTGTGAGTTTTGCTAAGTGATGTGGGTAGCTATCGGGAAAGACCTAACTTGTCTCACAGTTCTGTGCTTTAGTTTCCTCTGCTATAAAATCAGCAGAGAGTTTCAAGTGGATCATCTTGAAATATTCTTCCAGATCTGAAACTCTGATTTTACTTTTTATGAGTATAGAGATATACAGTTTGTTCTAACAATATAGTACTGGTCATAATTATGATTTGAGGTCTGCTGGTTGATCAGGAACACAATCCCTATGGCAAATATGTCATGGCATTATTTTCAGATGTTATAGCAAAATTTAAAGATTACTTGAATAGAATACTTCAGTGCAAGACAAGCCACTTCAATGCAGGTTTGAAGTGACACATGCAATGATCAGGGAAGACAGAATTTACGATGCAAAAATGCAAAGTTTATTTTCTTAAATAAAATACTATATTCGTATCTATACAAATAATTATTACAACCATTAAAATGTTACATTTAACAATAAAAATTTCCAAACTTTAAACAAGAGGATGGTTCAGAATATTCACACCCTAATACAATGCATTTGTAAAAAGATGTCAAAATAAACAGGACCTATTCTTATTTACAACTGTAGGACAATCCTGATCATATTATACATATCTGCTCTGGATTCCATTACAAAACAAATTAGTTTCCATAAGAATTATAAACCAGGAAATTTACAGTAATAGGACACAGTGTGCAGCAGACACTGCTGCCATGGTAATAGATACAAATATTACACTATTGAAAGCACTAAAATTAGTTATTTTCTGGTGACTGCCCTACAGTAAGCTTCTCACCCAGTGTATCTATAAATAATTTGTGAAGGTAATTATGTTCTCCTCAGATTTTCAACTTTTAACCAAAGTGAAAATATATATATATATATGTATATATATTTATATAGCCTGCTGAAAGTGGAAGCGAATCTTTTCTTCACAGTAACACAACTGCAGCATCTTAACACTGTCTGGTCCCTTTCTTCTTGGAAGATCAACAGTTCAGCTCCCCTTAATGGTTACCATTGTAGTCAAGCCCAGTACCTTAGTGACTTCACAGGTGAAAACTGATTTGAAGACTTCAGGGGTGGGAGCACAGAGAAGTCTCAGAAAACTGAAGGGATTTTGAGACATCGAACTTTAAGTTCCTATGACATAGTATGGTGTTAGCATGGTGTATAGCTCTATACACAACTGAGGGAAAAAATCAAAGATCATCTTTTTGAAAAATGTGTTCAACTACAAATAGTTATCTTCTGTCTTATGAAATCTCTAATGACAGGATTATGCAGTCATCCAAAATGCCCCAACTTGTATATCATGCCCAACATTTACAACCCAAGTTGGTTCATGTTTATGAAGCATCTGACCACATACGCGTGCCAGAAAAAGATTACAGTTGGTACAGTCTGTGTAAATCTAGAAATAAGGATGTTGAATGACCACCACATACAAGCTCTGAGTTTAACAGGAGTTTTGCTACTAACTAGTAAGTTTGGGTTTTTTTTGTTATTTTTTGCTTTTTTTTACAAATCAACATCAAAGATGGCTCAGAGAATGATAAGGCAACAGTGAGAAACATCAGCTGTACTTGTCGAGAAGGTGTTTGATTACACAGCATGTACCATCCCAGCTGGCCCTTTGCTATAACAGAGGAGTGGGTGAGTGATATGTTCCAACAGCTGGTCTAAAGACCAGAGGCACAGTTTCAGGTAAAGTGCAGGAACAGGGTAGAGGCTACAGGTGGAAAGATCTAGAAGCTCTGTGTCCAACAAGGTCCTCACGCTTCTTACCAGCGTGGACTGCCTCAATCTAAATTTGGTGTCCCCCCTCCACAGGCTCTAGTAGAAACCTAAGCAGGAAGAATAGAATGCAGACAGAATATAGTTAAATCCAAAAAAGGCCCTTTTCTGTCAAATCCTGGGGAAAGAAAAATGGTAACGTTCAGCCAAAAAGGCATCTTGAGAAGAAACTAACTTCTGCCTTTAATTTGCATATAGGTATCATAAAATCATCACTCACAGATTAACTTCACTAGTTTGTCTGGTTGTTGGCTATTACTGTTGCCCTCTGGATGTACACAGCCACAGGTGCATTACCTCCAGGCAAAGGCAGCATTTATACAGACAACAGAATTACAAAAATGACTTCCAGGCTCCTCAAGATATCACTCCAAAGCTGTTTCATTTTGGCATCACCTTTGCCCCTTCATTCTTCCATAGGAAAAAACAAGGCCAACCAAACCAAGGGACAGAACTATATGGCACATTGAAATATTTTAAATCAATTCTGGCTAATTTTGTTTCAAGAAATTCTTGTTGCTCTTTAAGAGAATATGAGGCATGCTGGTTCCCAAAGCCAAGACCTGGGAATCCCTGATTTGGGCGTATGACTCACTACCACACGCTGATCCATACATGGTGGGCTCAATCAATGTTTCAAGGCAAAGGAGTAATCATCCCGCTAAGGAAATGACCAGCTTCCCTGAGCCCTATTTGACGTGGAGCAGATGGAAGAGCATAAGTGCCTACATATCAAAGGGAAGATAAAGCTAAGAAGATGCATATTAATGAGATTTTACCCTTTCTCAAAAATTTTTAATTTTACTCCCATTAAAACATGCTTCCACATTTTTTGGAGTATAAGTTTTAGCCTCTCCATGAAATGGCTAATGTTAGAAGGCAAGAGCAAGGCAAATAAATTATCTTTAAAATACTTATATCATTTTGTATTTTAAGAAGGCTAATTTTTAAAAGTTGATCTTTGTTGCAGTTCAGTATAACCCTGATATGTGACTGGAAAATGCTGCAAAAGAACAACCCCTCCTTTCTCTTTCCCCAGTTCTGATATGTTAAATTTTATGAAGCAAGACCATTGAGGAATTCCCACATCTTACCTAGAAAAAAGGTGCCATCTCTGGTACCCCAAAAGATCTCACAATAAAAACAAAAATAAATTTCCTGAACTGGTATAAAACAACATATAAGCCATCCTAGAGCAACTTGTATTTTCCCAAAAAAAAAAAAAAAAAGAAAGAAAGAAACAACCAACATCAAACTAGATTCCTTTCATCTATGATTGACACATTAAACGTTTATGCATGAAGAGAATCTGGAATTTTTCCCTTCATTAGAAGTTATTGTTAAATGTTGAAAGGAATCAACCACTTTTTATAACTGATTCTGTGATCAATAATGCTAAAAAAGAGACAAAGAAATGATTTAATCAATGACTGTCACTCATGACTCAGACATAACTTCGTGTATTTCCAGAAGTTAAAAAATGGTTTTACTTTCTATAATCATATATTAGCAGGCCAAGAATAAGGTTACATTTATTATAACCAAAATTGACTATGTTTTCTGCTATCCCTTTACCAAAAATTATATTCAGATTAACACTAGATACCATATAACAAATTTCTTCCCAAAAATCACGTAGCTCTAATTATCAAATACTTAATACTGCTAGTAAATCTCATATATTCATGCTTTTCAATCAAATAAGGGTACTAATGTCTGAACACTTTCAGAATTGAGCCATGTATGAACTGAAGTCTTACATACACATGCACACATCTGTAAAGTAATAGAGCTACACATAAGTAGGAGTCAATTATTCACAGATGGTCACATTTTTCCTCAGATGGTCAAATAAGCCTTATTGAGACTCTTTCAAGATCAAAGTGTTATACTGTTGGAATGAAAGCTCCGAGAAATGCAAATACTATGTCTGAACACAGCTAAGCAGGAAAATACAATTAATGCAACAGAAATACTTGAAAGTCACAGGCTTTGAGGCCTTTGCATTGCAATGTTCAAACTGAGTTTCTCCTTAGCCTGTCACCTTGCTTTCAATTACATCTAGCAGTCCCCAGTTCTTCAGAACTTAACAGCCACTGTAGAGTGTGTGTGTGTGTGTGTGTGTGTGTGTGTGTGTGTGTGTGTGTGTGTGTGTGTGTGTGACAGAGAGAGAGACAGAGACAGTGAGAGACAGACAGATGAGAGAGGGAGAGAGGGAAAATGAACAGCCAAACACATGGAAAACTGTCCTTCTTGAAACTGGCAGACTGGACCTTTCAAGTACAAAGAAAAATTTGAATGTTGCAGCTTAAAATTCAGTTAAGAGAATTCAAAAGCAAGTCATAAATGGCACATTATTTCAATAAAAAGTTTTGATTACTATGTTTATCTGTTGTCTTAAGTAACTTATTCATGAAGCTCTATTCTTCCCCAAGACCATTTTGAAGGAAGAAAATACAGGTTGTTCTTGTTTTGTGAGCAAGAAAAAAATATTGTTTTTGTTTGTTTGTTTGTTTTGTCCCTAGGAGGCTGCTTAGTTGGCAGGAGAAAAAGGTAGGAGAGTTTGGTAAGAACAGTTAAAGAGGCACAACTGTCCCTTTTGCTGAGTGTTTAGAAGAGGTATTCACTGGAGTTAACTGCTCTGACCAACCCTTAGGAAGCTTTTTAGGATTTAAAAAAAAAAAAAAAAGGGAGGTCAAGGTGGGTGGATCACCTGATGTCAGGAGTTCAAGACCAGCCTGGCCAACATGGTGAAACCCTTTCTCTACTAAAAATACAAAAATTAGCCAGGTGTAGTGGTGCAGACCTGTAATCCCAGCTACTCGGGAGGCTGAGGCCTGAGAATTGCTTGAACCCAGGAAGCAGAGGATGCAGTGAGCCAAGATCCTCCCACTGTACACTCTAGCCTGGGTGACAGAGTGATACTCTGTCTCAAAAAAAAAAAAAAAGAAGAAAAAAAGAAAAGAAAAAAGAAAGAAAAGAAACGCTGGTCCTTGAGCTCACTTTGTTAACAAAGCAGATAAAACAATTTATATGCATCTCTCCCACCCCATCCCATTTTTGGCAGAATATAACAAGAACAAAAAGTAACGGACTTCATGGGTTTAAGTAAAGGAATATATACTATTGTTTTCTTAGTTTTTTTTTTTTAAGTTTTCAAATTTTAATATGGGTTTTTTAAATGTATTATAAACTTCTGTGGGGCTTTTAAAAAATCCCTACCTAGGCTGAGCACGGTGGCTCACGCCTGTAATCCTGGCACTTTGGGAGGCCAAGGCGGGCAGATCACAAGGTCAGGAAATCAAGACCATCCTAACATGGTGAAACCCCATCTCTACTAAAGATACAAAAAATTAGCCAGGTGTGGTGGCACATGCCTGTGGTCCCAGCTACTCGGGAGGCTGAGGCAGGAGAATTGCTTGAACCCAGGAGGCGGAGCTTGCAGTGAGCTGAGATCACACCACTACACTCCAGCCTGGGCGACAAAGCCAGACTCTGTCTATTAAAAAAACAAAAATCAAAAAAACCTACCTATATCAGGTTCTTCTATGTTTTAGCAGGTCTCAGGTCTCAATTTCCCATTTTTAGATGGCAGGCCTATTTTTAAAGGACCAATTCATACTTTAAAATATGTGTACACACACACACATACTTACACACACAGAGACATATAGAAAGTCTATATATTTTTTGAAGCACCATTTCACATCTACCAACAAGAAAAATAATAAACAAATTCATATCCTCATTATAATTCTGTTATGAAGGATAATAATGTAATATACAATGCCATATTACTAATAAATACTGTCAGTAAATGAAAATACTGACAGTTTAAATCTCTGTTCAGAAATATTTTTAAAGTAAGGCTCAAATAAATGTGTAGATTACAAACACACTATTTCCTGATCAATCCTAATATTTAAATGAATGCAAAAGAATTTATTTCAAGATCAAATAAATAAAATGAAGAGAGAATACTAAATTAAACTTAGCTGATGAAACATCCATTGTTAACTGAACCCATGCAAAACTCCACAATACAACTAACTGCATTTACCCTTATGGCCTAATGCAAAATGCAAGCACAAAATGGAGAATACGTATGTACTTAACTTGTTAGCTTTCTATATGTAAGGCTAAATAATTGTCTAAGGAAGACCTTTGAAGAATCTTGGCACATTAAAGGAACACAGCTCCCTAATTTGAAGAGTAAGACACACAATTCAGATAATTTATGGATTGTTATAATTTAGAAAGAAGCCTCTATCTAAACCAAACTTTGAGAATAAAGGCTGATTGAACAATTCATTTATTTGCTAACTGCTTGACTTTAACTACAGACATTTAACTCAACATCAGTTCAACATCTGCCATAGGTAAGAAGCTGTTCTAGATGCTGACATTAGCCAGCACTTGGTTATGAGCCACTGTGTTTTATCAAGCTGTCTATATTTTTCAGTAGCAACTTAATTATATATTCTGTAAGTTATCAACAATCAAGTTTAAGGCCGGGCGCGGTGGCTCAAGCCTGTAATCCCAGCACTTTGGGAGGCCGAGACGGGTGGATCACGAGGTCAGGAGATCGAGACCATCCTGGCTAAGACGGTGAAACCCCGTCTCTACTAAAAAATACAGAAAACTAGCCGGGCGCAGTGGCAGGCGCCTGTAGTCCCAACTACTCGGGAGGCTGAGGCAGGAGAATGGCGTGAACCCGGGAGGCGGAGCTTGCAGTGAGCTGAGATCTGGCCACTGCACTCCAGCCTGGGTGACAGAGCGAGACTCCGTCTCAAAAAAAAAAAAAAAAAAAAAAAAAAAAAAAAAAAAAAAAAAAAACAATCAAGTTTAAAATCTAGGCTCCCTCCTACTACCCAGTACATGACAAGATGATCTCCCCCAATTTCCAGCTAATTAGTATTTAGGAAATATCAACTTGGAAATGTAAATCTACTTGGAAAGTAAGAAAGTACACCATGCAGCTGCAAATGAAAGATAACTTGTTTTCTGACAACCCAGTATCTGCATCTGACATGGCTTCCCTACATTCAGAAGATAACTGAAAACTGATTATACAAAGACACACACACACAATCCTTCTCTTCATGTACATGTCTGTGCACACGCACACACAAATACATTTGTAATCTCATTACCTCTACATTTCGCTTATCAGTATTTAAACAGCTGAACTGCAATCATGACCTAGAATATGGCTTATGTTATGGGCAGGTCTGTTTGAGGACTGCTTGGAAGAGTCAGAGGCAGAGGAATTTGCTATCGTAAGCAAAGGTGACATTGCTGAGCCATCAGGAAGCGCTGTAGCTATTTCTGGAAACAAAGATGTCATATTAAAATTGGATAAATGAGAGTTGGTCATGTGCATTGGTGGCATATCTGGGAGAAGAGGAAAACTTGGTTGAGC
Source organism: Macaca mulatta (assembly GCF_049350105.2). Classification (NCBI taxonomy): domain Eukaryota; kingdom Metazoa; phylum Chordata; class Mammalia; order Primates; family Cercopithecidae; genus Macaca; species Macaca mulatta. Next base: position 170,074,996 of record NC_133407.1, on the reverse strand, counting down.
AAACCCAACAGGTCTGGGAGGAGATAAAATTGATCCAAATCGGTTATTTAAACTTCCACTGTTTACCTTCTCTGTGCTGGGATTTGAGAACATCTGATTAGGAAAATAGGGGATTGAAATATCATTGGACAGTGTAGGATGAGCAGGAGAGTATGGAGGATAGAAGGAGGGCAGAGTATTTTGCGGATCTACCGGGATGAGGGCTGGAGTTCGAGTGGCACTAGGCTGAGTAACCTGTGGAATGAAAGAAGCATTAGCATTTATTGGTGGATTCATGCCACCCTCAGGAATAAAAGAAAAACCAAAATTTTGTGACAGTGTATGCTGATCAGGACCTGAATTATCATTAGGTACTTGTGGGCTATCAGGCATGAAACGAACAATACTTCCTCTCTTCTCTGTAGCAGGTTGTTGACGTCCAAGAATCATACTGCCACCAGTAGAGAGAGGAAGATGGGGAAGACTTGGATCAAAGACATTACTTTGCCTTTGGTTTCCAGAACGATTCCTTTCAGGTTGACGAATTTTGGAACCACTGCTGTCTTGCAGGGGATGCCTTGATCTCTGGGGAACTGAAGAATTAGCTTGACGTACAGGAGGGCCTTGATCACCATTTCCATGAGACACAGATGGATGTGGCAACCCTGGCCTTGCAACCCCATGCATGTTGGTTGTGACTGGAGGGTTCATGTGGCCCTTGGTCGCATGACTGTCAGTAATCCTCATGGGATTGGATTTCTGCACAGAAACATTGGGGCTTGTGTTTCGACCCTGAATATCTCCTGAGGAAGAGGAACTTGAAAAAGGAATATTCAAGGTGCTGTTCCTGGTGTTAATTGCACCTAACGACATGTCACAACTTTCCCTATTCTGACTATCACTCTCTCTTCTAATATGGACATTTTCATGAGTTGGGGGACAATTATATTCAATTGCAGAGGATGGACCACACTGTGTATTCCTCTGATGTTCTGAGAGTGACCTCTGGCTCCCAATGACCTGATCACTGAGGTGAGGGGCAAGTAAGCTCTGCATGAAACTTTGGTGACAAGTATTTTCACTGTCCCTTGATGGAATACCATTTCCTGTTGGGATGCTCTGAACTGGTGGGTAAGGTAATCTCTTTTGACGGTCAATTGGTGGTGGGCCAGTATTTTGACTAATTCGAAAAGCCTGGGACTGCATACTCCGCAATGATGATACAGGGTTACCTATTTCATTGTTTCTTGAAGATTGTACTTCAAAATTACTCTGGGGCTGTTGACTAGCTCCACTTGGTTTAAACGTCTGACAATCGGAAAGGCGGATATCTGAGGCTACAGTGTGGTCCACACGAGCCTGCATATTATGAATAGCCAAACTCTTATTTCTGGGAACATCAAGATAGCTTCTCATTTCAAGCTGATCTGAAACTCTGGAACCCTGAATTGATATCCCCATTCTCTGCTCTGAATTAGAAGATGTCTTTCCAATGAGTGCCTCAGCAGAATAACTTGAAACTCTATTTCTCTCCGGCCTGTGTGGAGTACAGGTCATGTCTGAAGATCTAGTCACAATACTTGGTTGGGACACCATTTGCTGCTCTAAGCCTCTTGATGTCAAAAGCCTCTGCATTGGATTATGCCCAGATACATGTTCAGATGAAACCCCTGAACCTTGCTGTCTGCTTCCAACATCCTGCTGTTGGTGCATAATATCTTGATTGAGATGGTTCTGGGGATGGTTATGATGGTTCCGACTAGTTGAAGGGTTTTCACAGCTCTTCTCTGTCTGGGAGCTTCCAAAGTGTTGCTGCATTTGTTGCTGCATCTGCTGATGGTGGGGATGTGGCTGCCCACTCTTGGATCGGGACTGGTCAGTTCCATGGTGCTTGGGTTGTAAGGAAAGCTGAGAGGCCTGGGTGCCCTGAACAAGATTCCTCTTTTTCTGCATCTGAACTTCCTGTTGCAGAGTCCTCTGTTGGTGGACATTATGGGGCTGAGAGTGGACAGAGCTCTCTGCATGAGGTACATGATGCTGCATTTGATATAAGTGATGCCTCTCTCTTAACTGCCCTGCTTGTTGTTGTTGCTGTTGCTGCTGCTGCTGCTGCTGCTGCTTTATGTAGAGATGGTTACTATGAAGGTGAGATACCCCTTGAGCTGGAACATGCTGCTGCAGGGCCTGTAGATGTTGACTTGCCTGGGTTTGCTGCTGCTCAGCAACTGAAGGCTGAGAACCACACTGAACTTCAGTTTGCCTCAATGCAGGAGCCACAAAGTTGTTACTAGGTGGAAATAATCGTGTAAGGCCATCTCCATGAGCTGGGTTGCTAACAGGCACAACCGAGTTTGAAGAATTAGGAGGGATCTGACTGACCATCATTTGAGTTTGATCAGAAATGGTGTCTGGAGTTCTGCTCATCAGGGACATACTTTCAAGCCTGAGGGGGGCTGGCTGACAGTGCTTTTGCCGTTTAGCTGAAGACAGTAAAAGGTCATCTTGGACAGCACGCTTAGCGGAATCTTTACGGCTTTCATGACTTGGCTTTAAGAGTGGCTCTTGAATCTGTGAATTTGGTATGGTACTAGTCATAGTATTTAGCTGTTCTTGGGAATATTCGGTCATCAGAGATGGTCCAGGAGGTTGACTGTCATAGGAGCTAGATGAAACAGTCAGATTAACCGTTGCAGGCACAGTTGTTTGCTCTGAAGTTGGGGATAAACCCGCACAGCTGGCCAGAGGATGGCTGATGCTGCTCTGATGGATAAGATTATTCACGCTTAAACTGGTGATGCTTGGGGGCTGAGAAGGTGAAGCCTGTAAAGGTGCATTTGATGTTTTAATTCCTAGAGAACAGCTCGGTTTTTCAAGGGGCCTCTCCATAGTTGCTTCAATTGAATCCTGAGAATTAAATTCATTTGGTGTTGCTTCTGCCTGTCCTGTGCCATTCTCTTTAGGTATCTGTGATTTGAAAGGTGGGTCTCCCTCTAATGATGATGCTTCAGAAGGCTTTGAAGCAACTTCCCTTATATCAGCCTGGAGGCCAACTCTTCCCTTCTCCAGGTTCTCCTGGTCAAAAATAGCTCTTGCTGCAAGAGCTACTATATCGGTTTGCTCTACAAAGGTACAGCTGTCACATGTATTAGCTGTTGCATTGCTGGTCACATCTTCTCTTGTTGTTTCAGGAAGCATGGATGCAACTGAGAAACTACGACTACTGCCAGAGCTGGTTGACATGGGAGAGTCAGCCTGTCTACTGGTGATCAAAGAACCATTAATAACCTCTTGATCAGGCAGGCAGGAATGATGCTGTGGAGGATCTCTGTCATCACTGTTCATCAGTAATAGTTCCTGTTTGGGATGTAAATTCACACTTGAATCAACTATTTTAGGATTTTCTGAAGAAAAGTCAGGATGATCCATCTGATCAGAAAGAGATGATTTCTGAGGGTTTTTTTTTTTAGCAAGATCAGATAGCAATGTAGTTAAACCTTGCCCCTTTAAGAGACCTGTGGTTTGCATTGTATCTGATGAATCTTGCTCAACTGTGCAAGGTTCAGCAATGATTTCTACCTCAGAAACACAGTCAGTACTTGTAGTGCTTGTTGTAGATGACAAACCAGAAACCTGAGAAACCAAAATGTGAGGATCACTTGGAGATGGAATCAATACATTGGCTGAAGTGCAGGGTTTGGCAGCATCTGACAATGCTAAATGACTTGGTGGTTTATCCTGAGGTGTCTCTTGTTGCAGATTAGGGGTAGAATCTTTGGATTTTGCTGGGGCCATTGCAAAATGTTCACTTGTTACAGATTCTTGGGAGGGTGAGCTGGACTTTTCTATTGACTTAGATTTGGATACAGACTCAGGTATTAATGATTCAGAGTTTAGAACACCCAAAGAATGTGAAGCAGAAACACTCACACTATTTGCCTGGGACATAGAGACAGGTGGTAATACAGCAGGGAAGCTTTCTAGCAGTCCATCATTACAGGGCAGCTCTGCTGAGCTTTCAGGGTTGGGGCAGTCTAACTTGCTCACATCTCTGACTGGATTCAGCGGACACGCTGACTTGTTTGCTGCTAAGTGTTTCCTGGCACCTGGCTTCTTATTCAACCTTTTAGATTTCATGTTAGGAGGCAAACAAGCAACAGTGTTCATCGAGGAAGTACTCACTAGATTATAAGTACTGGCTAGTGTGGCTGAACTATCTGTTGTCACAGGAGGTGCTGCAGTTGCTAATGAAACACAGTTAGCTGTAGTGGTTTGACTATTTGCAGCAGTTTGAGCATTGGCAGGCTGGCTAATAGACAATTGTACACAGCTTTGCCCAGCCATCTGTGATATGCTTTGATTGAGGCTGGCCAAAGCACCAAATGTATTCAGGGCAACATTGGTATTTGGATCTTCGCTGGTGGTGGGTTGAATAATTTGCATAGGGGTTTGATTTGTAGTTCCTGATGAAGACATCACAGGCTGCAAAGCAAAGAGCTGTCCATTTAAAGAAATGGTTTGAGGCTGTTGGTTTGACATGGTAACAGAAAAAGTCTGTGTTGAGTTAGACACTGATAAAGATGAAGGTCTTGGTAATATGTGGACAAGATGCTTTCCTCCAAAAGTCTGTGGTGTTGAAACATTTTGCACTGAATTATTAGACCCTATTACAGTATTGGCTCCATTAATAGGGAGTCGAACAGAACCAGGAGGTGGAGCAGAGAGGAGTGGCAAAGGATTCTGATTAGCTGCCTGTATGATTACTATCTGTTGACCTACTGTGTGGTTGGGAACTTCTGCTCTCATCACCGTTGGGCATGGGGTGGTGCTGGGTGGTTGAAGAATTATAACATTTTGATTAGTTGGAGCTGCATTAACAGCTGACCCAACTGGCTGAGCCATCTGAATCACCTGCATTGCTGAATTCAGTGGAAGGATATTTTTGGGAGGCTGAGATTTAACTTGTGGCTGGGCAATTAGTGGCTGCATAGGTAAAGATGGACAAGAAGGCAATGTTACAACTACTTGCTCAACTGGCTGCCCATCTGCTGGAAAGGAATTATTCAAGTTGATGCCTGTAGCCACATGTCTACTGTGGTTACTTGTGGTAGGGCTAGTACCAGACTCATTTAATACTGGAGTCACAGCAGAAGACGGTGTCTGGCTTAAGGGCTGAATAGTGTTTCCCGCCAGTTGCAAAGTAGTCCACGTTGTCTGTGTGTTTCCAGCTGAAGAAATTCGTGTAAGGCTATTAATGTTTTTCAAATCTGAAGTACTAACGCTTGAAGAAGGCAAAGAACAAGAAAGAGTCCAACCATTGTCCAAAGGGTTTCCCGAAAGAGTGCTTATAGGAATGGTGGCCTTCCCTACTCCAGGGGCAGATGATGCCACCACTGTAGCTGTACTTGTCAAGTCTGCACTCTTGCTAATGCTCATTGGAGAAGAATCATCTGCAGTTCTGGGAGGCTGGGAGCAGACTGTGGTGGTAACTGAAACAACAAAAGTGTTTTGAAAATCACCTCTGAAGTCCTGTATGCTCAGGCAGGACTTGTTTCCATGGTGCACTTTAGTGGCAGCTGCTGAGGAGCTGAGGGGGATGTTTACAGCACAAGGGGTCATTTTCTTCAATAATTTGGGGTTCTCTTGTCCATTCTTATTTTCAGAAGAATTTTGATCATTTAAACATGTGTGCAAAGAATGATGTTGGTGAGGCTCAGGTCCAACTGAAACAGCAATCAGTGAGCCACTAGAGGCACCAAGCACACTTGATTCGCTTTCAGAGGTGGGAAGCTCGAGAACACTCTGAGCAGAAATGGCAGCAGGAAGACAAAGAGGAACAGGCTGGTTGGTAGCCAATGCAGGAACTGTGGTCTGATGCCATGGCTTGTTTTCAGAAGGGTAAACTCCAGAAATAGATATAGGAGTCACAAGATTGCAAGTCCTCTGTACTGGCACCACATTGGCGGTCTGCTTTTGTAAATTATGACTAACATTAAAAGTTATCCCCTGAACAGCTGTTCCCTGGCTGTTTCCACCAGGCTGATTCCCGTTGGAATAAACAATGATATTTTTTTGAACCTGGTCACTAGGAATAACAACAGAGACCTTCGAGTTTTTAAGATTTCCTTTCCAGTGAATTGTGGGGTCATCATATAAGCATATGTCATTAGCTTTCAGTAACTCAATATATCGGCCATTTTCTTTTTGAATTTCTTCCAGTTGTTTCCGTAGCTTTTTTATTTCTTCAGCTATAACATTAAAAACAAAAATTTATAAATACCTGGGAATGTCAGTATTTACAATAACTTGATAAAGAACTGTATACTAAACTACTGAATTCTAATAATAGCATTCTAAATACCTCAACTGAGACTCTTCAGCTCTTTTCTAATACAACTTCTTTTTTCTTTTTAGAATGATATCCTAAATCCCTCTGCCCTCCTTTAAAAAGTATAAATCTTTAAAGGTCAACTGAAAAATTACTCATAATGTAGAAACCTCAAAATTCCCAATTTAAAAATTTCCAATAGGGCAGCTACATAGCTGAAGTAAGGGAAGACATACTGCTATCATGGTAACATGCTAGGAAAATAACATTGAATATCAGTATGCCATTTAAATGCTGCAGCAGCCAACATTACCTGTGATAGTAACAGACAGTCTCTTTATTTTTTATTTTTTTGAGACAGAGTCTTGCTCTCTGACCTAGGCTGGAGTACAGTGGTGCAATCTCGGCTCACTGCAACCTCCACCTCCCAGGTTCAAGCAATTCTTCTGCCTCAACCTCCCAAGTAGCTGGGATTACAGGTGCACACCAACACTCTCAGCTAATTTTCATATTTTTAGTAGATTCAGGGTTTCGCCATGTTGGCCAGGCTGGTCTTGAACTCCTGATCTCAAGTGATCTGCCCATCTTGGCCTCCCAAAGTGCTGGGATTACAGGCATAAGCCACCATGCCCAGATGACAGTCTCTTTTATAAATGGCTTTAGTTTCTATTTTACCCTTTGAAACAATGGAGACAAAAAGGAATAGAGCACGTAAGAAGTAAAGTGGCACCAAAGTGCACCAAAGAAAGCATCGACAATGGAACCTGCACCTTGCTTGGTAGGGACAATGCAGGTATGCTACTGAGCAGTGAGGACATTGTCACAGCCCTCCTTTCTAAGGTAGATGGCTTCATCTATGAGTACCACCAATGGGGCAGACTTAGCTGCTGGTATATGCTCTGTGACCCCACACATCCCCAGCTGCCTTGAAACAGTGGAGAGTATTCTCATTCCTTTTCCAAAGCAGCCTATTCTCCAGGCTAACACCCTGTGAGGGAGCCTGAAATGAAAAGCTCCATTCCAACAAAGACAAGCTGAAACTAGCAGATCATTTTTCTTAGTTTAAAACTAAGAGACAAAAGAAAGATACCAGTGTCCACGGACAGTAGAAATTAAAGAACAATCATTATGGACCAAATAATAATCACGGTTCTCACTCACTGTACCTTTACTACCTGGCACATTTCATTCATTATTTAACAACAATGACAACCATAACAGCTAACATTTATCAAGCAATTACTATATGCTAGGCTTTAATCTTAAGTTCTTGTATTATCTCTCTTAATCCTCACAAGAACCATGAGATAGCTACTTATATTTTATTATCACCACTTTTAGATGTGAGAAACAGGCTCAGAGCAGTTACTGGGACTTAGAGAGGTTAAGTAACTGGCCAAAGGATACTGAGTGAGTAAATGAAGCTGAGATGCAAACCTAGGAGGGCCTGAGTCTAAGGCCATTGCTTTGGCCACTAGATATGTGCACAGTGAGCATGAGGAAGAAGCCACTCAGAGAAAAAAGAGGATACAACAGACGCACAGGAAAAGAATCAGAGAAATAATGATCATGACAGAAATAACAAACACAGATGTAGGCTGCCTTAGATCCCACCCCTAACCCCTAGCCTGTCTGGTCAGCTTTTTCTGAGTCCCATGCAACTTACATTTTTCAACAATTTCCCTTTTTCCTAAGGTAACTTGATTGCCTCAGCCTCTGTGCTTTGAAATCAAAGGAGCCTTCATTAGGAAAGTCTACTCATCATTCTGTCTTACATACCCTTCTGCGGGGTGCCTCAAATGGTCACTAAACATGGATTATTTATCTATCTGATGGCATCACAAAAGGACCTGGGCCATAAACACCAGCTAAACCAGGTGAGTGGGGAAGCTGCTAATATTTAACTAAAAGTAAACAAGGAGAATTCTGAATGCTGACCTCCTAGGTATGCTTTCCAGTATCTTTCCCATCCATTACAACAAACACAACCCAGCACTGGCCTTACCTCAGGCAATTCTGCCCTTTTTTCTCCCCTTTTAAGGTGGCCTACTGAGTTGTCACAGGAAATTCTCTCCCTGCACTTGGCAGGGGCATAAATAAAAGACAATTTCAAACTGGCCTACCCTGAGCTTTACACTTGCCTGGAATATTTTTTTTCCACTGCTATAAGGAAACTTTCTCTCCAATGCTAATGGAAAAGGAGAACTCATTTGATGGCATTAAAAAGTCACCTTTATCTAAAAATCAAATATCATTAAATGATCAGGCAGTTTGATGCACACAAGTAGTATAAACAAAATGAATGTTTTGGCCTTTTTTGTTAATGCATAATTAAGTCTTGGCACAAGAATATCCTAATCTTGTTTTTAAGTTTCACTGAGCAGAACTCCCCCCTTACATCTTCTTATGGGATTGCCTTAACTGCAATGTCCAATTGGAATAAAGGAGATTTAGCATTACCAGTATCATGAGTTAGGCAAACAGGAAATACACAGAAGAGTTCAAAGTCAAAACTATGTATGCCTGCAAGATAAGTGGTGCTCACAGAGGAGGAGAAAGAGTTAGACTGAAATGAATGTATTGGTAACACTATTCTTCCAGACCCACTGAATGCAGGGTCTTCATGTTTTGGGGCCAAAAAGCTTTCTGTATCATAATATAAATTTCACTGTGACACAAACACCTAAACATTTTTTAAAATAACAAAAAGTAAGAACTTTTAAATCTTTACCTTGTTCATTGTTTCCTCCATTAAGCAAGAGTTCATCATTTTGCCTTTTCAATTCTGTTATATATTTAAAGGCTTGGTCCAGGATCATATTCTTGCTCTGCCCAAGAAAATTTTAAAAGTTTACAAGTTTCACTAAAGGGTAAGAACTTGCCAGATGAAACTCTAAGCTTTGTCTTTATCACATATATATGATACATATCTTCTCAAAATTTAAAATAGGCACTATATTCAAAAGCTTTTACTGTATATTTTTCATTTATTAAATGGTCATTGGGCATCTAATGTGTGGCAGGCTCTGTTTTAGGCACTAGGGATATACTAGTATAACAAACAAAGTCTCTGTCCTTGAAGTATACACACACGCGCGCGCACACACACACACACACACACAGGAATGCTACGAAGAAATATAAAGCAGGGTAAGGGGGAGCCAGAGTGATGGTGGAGGTTGCTCTCTGCAATGGACTGAATGTTTGTGCCCCCTAAAATTCATATGTCTAAACCCTTATCCCCAGTGTGATGGTATTTCAGAGGTAATTAGGTCATGAAGGTGGAGCCCCCATGATAGGATTAGTGCCTTATAAGAAGAGACAGAGATGATCTCTCTCTGTCTGCCACTTGAGGACATAACTAGGAAGTGGGTCATCACCAGGAAGTGAATTGGCTGACACTTGATCTTGGAATTCCCAGCTTCCAGAACTGTGGGAAATTAAGTTACCCCGTCTATGGCATTTTTGTTGTAGCAGCCTGAACTAAGACACTGAGAACATTTGTTGTATATGGAGGTTGGGGAAGGGCCCTGAATAAGGTGATACCTGAGCAAAAACTGGAAGGAAGTGAAAGGAAGCAGGCCCTGCAGATATATGGGAAAAGGGAGTCCAGACAGCAGGATCAGAAGGGCAGGGGCCCTCAGCCAAGCTAGGCTTGGCACGTTGGAGGAATGGTAAGGAGGTGAGCGGAGATACAGTGGAGTACATATGGGAAGAGTGGTAGAAGAGGCCAGAGAAGGCCTTCAAGACTGTGCAAAGGTTTTGGATTTTAATGTTATTCTTTACTCTGTTTAACCACAACTACAAATTATTCTAAATAATAGGTCAAGAAAGAAATGTTACTTGATTGAGTTTTGGTGTTGTGCTTCCAGTACATTGTATTCCTAAGCTTTTTCAAAAAGATTGTATGTTATGTTAAAGTATTCCTTTATACTCATGTCCAACATATGCCTATATATCTCTCTTTTAAAAATCCAGACAAGGCCAGGCGTGGTGGCTCACGCCTATAATCCCAGCACTTTGGGAGGCTGAGGCGGGCAGACACTTGAGGTCAGGAATTTGAGACCAGCCTGGCCAAAATGGCAAAATCCCATCTCTATCAAAATTACAAAAAAGTTAGCCAGGCATGGCGGTGCACATCTGTAATCCCAGCTACTCAGTAGGCTGAGACACGAGAATTGCTTGAACCCAGGAGGCGGAGGTTGCAGTGAAGTGAGATCCTGCCACTGCACTCCAGCCTGGGCGACAGAGTGAGATTCTGTCTCAAAAGAAAAAAAAAACAAAAAAAAAAACAAAAACAAAAGGATTTTGTATTTCTTTACATTTAAAAATATATCTTGGTGGCCAGGTACAGTGGCTCACGCCTGTAATCCCAGCACTTTGGGAGGCTGAGGTGGGCAGATCACCTGAGGTCAGTAGTTTGAGACCAGCCTGACCAACATGGAGAAACCCCGTCTCTACTAAAAATACAAAATTAGCCGGGCGTGGTGGCACATGCCTGTAATCCCAGCTACTCGGGAGGCTGAGTCAGGAGAATCACTTGAACCCAGGAAAAGGAGGTTGTGATGAGCCAAGATTGCGCCACTGCCCTCCAGCCTTGGCAACAGTAGCAAAACTCCATCTCAAAAAGATGATACACATATCGATATCTATATCTATATATGCAATACTTCCATATAGCATCTAGATACCCTTCTTCTTTTTTTTTTTTTTTTTTTTGAGACAGAGTCTTATTCTGTGGCCGAGGCTGGAGTGCAGTGGCGCAATCTCAGCTCACTGCAACCTCTGCCTCTCGGGCTCAAGTAATTCTCCTGCCTCAGCCTCTCAAGTAGCTGGGACTACAGGCACATGCCATCACGAATGGCTTTTTTTTTTTTTTTTTTTTTTTTTTGATAGAGACAGGGTTTCACCATGTTGGCCAGGCTGGTCTCGAACTCCTGACCTCAGGAGTTACAAGTGTGAGCCACCACGCCCTGCCCCTACTTATTCTTTTTTTTCTTTCTTTCTTTCTTTTTTTTTTTTTTTGAGACGGAGTCTCGTTTTGTCGCCCATGTTAGAGTGCAGTGGCGCAATCTCGGCTCACTGCAACCCCGCCTCCCAGGTTCATGCCATTCTCCTGCCTCAGCCTCCCCGAGTAGCTACAAGCGCCCACCACCACGCCCGGCTAATTTTTTGTTTGTTTGTTTTTAGTAGAGATGGGGTTTCACCATGTTAGCCAAGATGGTTTCGATCTCCTGATCTCGTGATCCACCCGCCTCAGCTTTCCAAAGTGCTGGGATTACAGGTGTGAGTCACCGCATCCAGCCTATTTATTGTTTCTAATGACTGTATTTATTTTATTTACCAGTCTATTGTTGATAAACATTTAAGATATCTTGTCATTTCTGATTTTTCTCCTTCAGCTATCAAGAATGTTGCAATGAATATTTAACCTCTACTCCAGGATATATATTATTAGCTATCTCTAGTACTTTGTAAATAACTGTTTTCATGTAGGAATCACTGTGATTTAGTCCTTTGTTTAGCAATTTATAATTCTGAGTTCTTTGCACTGAGTCCCAACAGAGACCCAATACATAAACCCAGAAAATTATTTACTACTAAGAGAAAAATAATATTGTTCTTTTTAAAAACAATAATCTGAACAAAGGCAGAACCTGATAATTCCCAGCCACCTGCCCCACTACTGCAGACAGGGCCAAAGCCTGTGAAGAAAATCTTAGTCGGCTCTACTTCTCATAGCCAAATACTGACTTCCTTTGCACATTCTAGGGGGGTAGAGTAAAATGGTTATGGTTTCCTTTCTTCAGAGAAACTCGCAGGGATGAAAGCCAAGAGCAGGAAAGTAAGATTTTCCTGGGCAAACATCTATGTTTACTGAGTAGCTACCTTCCATTGAGACGTGGAGAAAGAAAAACAAATTAGAAGGCGTAGTGTGTGCCATTGTGTTAAGGAAACAGAAAGAACAAATTTTAAAAAGGCTGAAAAATACATATATGGAGCTGGGCGCTATAATCCCAGCACTTTGGGAGGCTGAGGTGGACGGATCACTTGAGGTCAGGAGTTCGAGACCAGCCTGACCAACATGGCAAAACCCCATCTCTACTAAAAATACAAAAATTAGCCTGGCGTGGTGGCATGCACCTGTAATCCCAGCTATTCAGGAGGCTGAGGCAAGAGAATCACTTGAACCTGGGAGGTGGAGGTTGCAGTGAGCCAAGATCATGCCACTGAATTCCAGCCTAGGTGATAGAATGAGACTCCGTCTAAAAAAAATAAATAAATAAAAATAAAAAAATTTTTAAAACCATATATGGAAGTCTAAGTCCATCCTACAGGGAAGAATGAAAGGAAATGAAGAGTAAGTCCTTTCCAAGGGAGACAACATAGAGAAGCAAGCTGATTTGCTCCTTTGACATCCTGGGAAGGCTCAACACTGAGAACCACCAGCCTCTACAGAAGGTGGGGCGAGCTGGGGGTTAAAATAGAGGGGAACTGGCTGAAAGACTCCTAATAAAGCAGTAATAAGAACCACCCCCTACCCTGCCCCCACGCACATATTCTACACAGCTGGGTGACTTTCCCTTCCTGCCCAAACCGCAAGAGACAAGTTTATTTTCTGTGAAATTTGAACCAGAGAATTTCAGCCTCAGGGATACTCGGCTCAAACGTGGACAAGACGAGGGTCCTAAGTGAAACGGGGGGGTGGAGTAAAACTCTGCCTACTACAGCACAAGACTCTCTAGCCCTCCAACCCCCATCCAGCTCCCAGACTAAGAGCAACCAGGCTTATACTCCTCTTGCTACCAGTCCCACTCCCAGGCAGGAGACTGATGGGTTCTTCTCTGAGAAAATAAAAAACTTAATAGTTATCCCACAAAAGAAAAAAACTACAAATACTGATATGCTTTAGTTCCACAACAAGAACAACAAAACTAGCATAGCTTCTAATCATGCAACACCTAGGGCCACCAAAAGATAAATCTATTCAATCAGCTTTTTAATGCCTCATTCCCAAGAAAGAAAAAAACAGCTTCAAGTCACTAAACATTTAAGGAAAACCTCCCCAAAAAAAGAAGAGACAAAAAGGGGAAAAAAGGAAATCAGAGGAAATAAACATAAACTGAAAAAAACTTCAGGAAAACACCTGCATATACTATTCAGAGGTGAGAAGATATTGTATCCACAAACATATGGTAGGAAAAGGAACAGAGAATAAGAAAAAAAGACTCTTGAAAATTAAAAATATAAGAGCTGCAATTAAAAACAGAAGAGCTGGAAGAGGCCAACTGGTTGAGAATGAAAAAGGAGAACAGAGGGTTCCAGAAGTAAAGTCTTGAAGAAAGAAAATGGCAAATGAAAACTATGTAGTACACTCAACCTTGTAGAAAACTCTGCTAAGAGATGGTTGGAAGTGTCAGAAGAATTAAAGATAAGCACATGAAAAATTAAGCAAATGGAAAACTATGAAGTAATTATTTACTCCCCCCAAAGACAAAAGCAACAAATGAAATATAATAATAGTACACTCCTTGGCTCAGCCATGAAAAATATTCACTCTTTTAAAAACATGAAAACTGAATACCGATTTAACCAAAAGTCATAGAATTATAATGGGAGGACTGAAGAAGAAGAAGTCAGGGGAAAAACATAACAACGAGTCAATAGATAATATCTAAAATTGAAAAATTCAGGTACAGCAACAAAAGTATGTTATTTAGAAATATAACAAGGAAAAAAAAAGCAGAAGAAACAGTTGAGAATATTTGCCTCTGAGGAGCTGTGTTGGGGTTAGGAAGCAGGTAGGAGATTAATGTTTGTTGTTTTAAGCTTTTTAGTGCCGTTTGCTATGTGTCTTATTAAGTTTTTGCATATTTTCATTTAATTACAACATTATAATAGTGATTATTGCTTGGGAGTAAGATATCACCTTATTTTTTAAACCTTTTCATGCCTTTCATATTGTTTCAATTTTTTGTTTTGTTTTGTTTTCAGTGGAGCATGCTTTATCCTCATCATTAGAAGGAACAAAAAGGTACCTTCATTAGAGGACACTGTCATACTTTAAGCTGAGATTTTAAATACTACTGGGGGTTAAGAGGGCATGGAGAATAGATTTTTTAAAAGATCCTTGGAAGATTCTAAGTAAGAATTTAAAAGGAGTAGGAACATGCATTGGCAGGAAAACAAAACGAAAAAATGCCTGGCAAATAGAGTGGCATACACATAAGCATAGTCATGTGATTAACTTAGTAATCAAGAGAAAACTGAAGAGTCCAGAAATTATATGGTACATTTGACCATGAAGAAACTGTACTAAAAGACTGTTGGAAGCATGGGAAGAATTAAAACAAGGCAATTATTAACTTCAAAAGAACCATACATAGAAACAGAAAGGAACAAAAGTAATCATTCTAAGCACCAAAACAACTTAGGGAATTGTCTGTTCATACGCATTGAATGAGGATATGAGTAGACTTCTTACCTGCTTCAGGGCAGGAGAACATGGGATCAGCTCTCCTATTCTGTTTATCCCAGCATTGATTTTCTTCTTTCTATGCCTCTCCACTAGATGGGAGAAAATTCGTTTATCAAACCTTACACTACTTAGTCAAAGTGCCTTCATTCAACCAAGGTAAAGAAGTTTTAGGTAAAGAAATCACTAAGAAATGCTTATCTTAGCCAGGCATGATGGCTCACACCTGCAAACCCAGCACTTTGGGAGGCCAAGGCGGGTGGATCACCTGAGGTCAGGAGTTCAAGACCAGCCTGGCCAACATGGCAAAACCCATCTCTACTAAAAATACAAAAATAAGTTGGGCATGGTGGCACATGCCTGTAGTCCCAGCTACTTGGGAGGCTGAGGCAAGAGAATTTCTTGAAACCCAGGAGATGGAGGCTGCAGTGAGCCGAGATCATGCTGCTGTTCTCCAGCCTGGGCAACAGAACGAGACTCCTCCTGGGAAAAAAAAAAGGGGGGGTGGGCCGGGCGCGGTGGCTCAAGCCTGTAATCCCAGCACTTTGGGAGGCCGAGGCGGGTGGATCACGAGGTCAGGAGATCGAGACTATCCTGGCTAACATGGTGAAACCCCGTCTCTACTAAAAATACAAAAAACTAGCCGGGCGTGGTGGCGGGCGCCTGTAGTCTCAGCTACTCGGGAGGCTGAGGCGGGAGAATGGCATGAACCCGGGAGGCGGAGCTTGCAGTGAGCCGAGATCACGCCACTGCACTCCAGCCTGGGAGACACAGCGAGACTCCGTCTCAGAAAAAAAAAAAAAAAGGGGGGGGGGGTGGAGGGGGAGGTGAAGGGGAAGGGCTTATTAAACATTATCACTATAAATAACTGTAATAAGTAAAATGTCTAAGATGTCATTTTTAAAGTCTAGTTTTATAGAAATCTACATAAGTAATACTTTTATTAGCATTTTGTTTTTTCTTTGACACAGGGTCTCACTCTGTCACCCAGGGTGGAGTGCAGTAGTGTGATCTCAGCTCACTGCAACCTCCTGCCCTCAGCCCCTTCCCTGGGCTCAAGCCTCGTGAATAGCTGGGACCACAGGCATGCAACACCATGCCCAACTATTTTTTTTTTGTATTTTTAGTAGGGAGAGGGTCTTGCCATGTTGCGTAGGATGGTCTCAAACTCCTGCGCTCAAGCTATCGGCCCACCTCAGCCTCCCAAAGTGCTGGGATTACAGGCGTGAGCCACTGTACCAGACCTTAAAATTTTAAAGACCATCATTGATAATAATTACATTCAAATTACAAACAAATAGGAATTGCTAATATTTCATTACTATTAGGTCATCATTCTATTATAGTTCAAGTAATTACTAGAGATTTTAATGATAATCAAATTTAAAGAATCCACTAACAAACAAGTTACTAGAAAGCTGTCTCTTTATGGCAAATGGGCAAATAAGGCCTTTCTAGGCAGATTAAAGAACCTTGAAACACCTTTTTGGATGACTACTGGGCCTTTTTGGAACAGAAACAGCTATTAGTTATGACTTAAAATACATAAGAAAGGGCATTGGTTTGGTTTTCTCTATGGGATCTGGGATCTGGACTCTCCACTTTGGCTATGTTGGATCTTTCCCATCAAAGAAACAAAGCAACTGACAGCTTCTCAATCAACTGTGAGATGTTCCAGGCTTATGTGTTACAAATTTAAAAGAGGTCAAAGGACAGAAGACATTATACAAATAATTTCTATAAAACACTGTAAGTGGAACCATTAGTATTGTCTATTTTCTATTACAAAGTTTTCTAAAACATTCCTTTTTAACAAAGGATTCCAGTGCCTCTAAGTAGATGATCTTTCAGTAGCATGGGTGTGACTTGTCTTGCAAAATATACATATTTTTTGCTTTATGATCTAGCAGTAAGAGCATCCTTCTTTTCTTTCTTTCCCCCTTCCCCCCCCTTTTTTTTGCGACAAGGTCTTGTTCTGTTGCCCAGGCTGGAGTGCAGTGGCACAATCACAGCTCACGGCAGCCTTGACCTCCCAGGCTCAAGCAATCCTTCCACCTCAGCCTCCAGAGTAGCTGGAATCATAGGCACGCACTACCATGCCTGGCTAATTTTTTTAATTACTTGTAGAGGTGGGGTCTCCCTATGTTGCCCAGGCTGGTTTTGAACTCCTAGGCTCAAAATATCCTCCTGCTTTGGTCTACCAAAGTGTTGGAATTACAGGCATAAGCCATCACGCCTGGCCTAGCATCCTTTTCAATGACACCTAATTAGTCTTTCTTAGTAAGTTATAGTAAACAGCTTTTTTTTTTTTTTTTTTTTTTTTTTTTTGAGACACAGCCTCACTCTGTCACCCCTGGAATGCAATGGCATGATCTCAGCTTATGGCATCCTCCAGCTCCCACATTCAAGCAATTCTCCTGCCTCAGCCTCCTGAGTAGCTAGGATTACAGGCATGCACCACCACACCCGGCTAATTTTTTATATTTTTAGTAGAAATGGGGTTTCACCATGTTGGCCAGGCTGGTCTCAAACTCCTGACTTCAGGTGATCTACCTGCCTTGACCTCTGCAAGTGCTGGGATTACAGGCATGAGCCACCATGCTCGGCCTATAAGCACATATCTATGGCACCATGTGACAGGTGACTCCAATAAAAAAGGCTTAGCTCTTATGGTCAAAAAGATTAATTTATACAGCCAAAAAAATTAAAGCAATAAACTGTGCTTACCTTTCCTCTGAATTCTCTAATAATAGTAGTTGTTGGTTTCTAAGAGTAGATTTTATAATGCAAGGAGGTTAAAAAAAAAGTCAACATTAAGACTTTTTACCCCCTGCTGATAAATGGAGTTTCAAAGGCAATAAACTCCACATTCTGAGAAACAGCAATATCCCACCAGTGTTCAACATACTTTTCCATAGATAAAATTTTCCCAAGGGTCCTTTGCTTAGACAAAGGAAGGTATCATTTATAGAATAATAAAAATTAGCTTCTAAAATAATATTTTTTAGACCTGAATGCAGTCTGTGATAGAAAATAAGATGCTACACAGTGTGCCAAATTCCAAATGTATGCACAATTAATTTTATAGATGTTTATCTGGCTTTGGCCTATAATTTCAATATCTGAGATAAAATCCAATATTTATTTTCCATACTTTTCCCCATAATTGAGGACTCCAGAACTTAATTTAAGACTGTTCACATTGCAAGGCCTAAAGGATCTATAGCCTGCTGCTCATCTCTTACCTATACCTCTAGGCAGCCAGCCCCCTCAGGAATTGCTGCAAAGATACATTCCCTCCATACTATCTAGGAGAATAATATCTGGACTACCTTGGTAGGTAAAATCACTTAAAACACTAGCTCCAGGGATACAGTAATCTCTTAAAGTATCTAAACAGACTATGAATCAGAAGATGATAAGCAAGCCATCTTCATGAGACTCAGGGAGCATTTTGTCAATTAAAAACAGTAAGGGAACAGTTTCCTAAAACATAATGAATAATGATTCCTTGCTTATAACATAAAAACTTATAATCAACTGCAGTATGATTTCATTTTGAATGCAAAAAATGCTAACAGGTAAAATTTAAATTGTTTCTACCTGCATTGTGTGTCTCCCGGTTTTTCTTTCTGAAACAAAAAGTACAGATAAAAGGTAACATGAAAATAATGGGAAAGTATTTTTACCACTTTATACTTTGAGAATCATAAAAATAAATTTTATGAATTTGTATTTGTTGCAGCAATAAGAAACAATCTGAAGAAACATTTCCTTAATATATATTATGGTATGAAAATCTAATGGCAGAGAACCTCAATATAAATTTAGAAACCACAATTTCTGGAGGTAACTACAACTCTCTATTCTTCCATACCCAGAAGTCATAGGTTGGGAAATGAATCAATCACTGAAAAGCTTAATTAACTATTTCAAAATGTAACTTAGGTGCTGGTAAATTCACGAAGTGATGTGCCAAGTAGATGATTTCTGATGTTTGTCCTGCACCTGGGCCAGTACGGGTGTGGGTGTACAGGAGACACAAGCAACAGTAGAGAGTAGTTTTGTAATCCCTAGGGAGGGAGATGTTGCAGCCAACAGCACCCGTGCACAGACAAGTGGCATTTGAGCTATCTTGTATTCATGTACCTTAGGTTGTCCAAACTCTTAAATTTTCTTGAAATCCAATCTACTAAAAGCATTGACCTTCCCTTTTATACACAATTACTCAAAACATTAGCATTCTCTAACAGCTATTTGGTAAGGAAAGAGAATCGTGATTTTAATATTAGTAGAAGCATTGGCCATGCAATTCTAAGCAGAAACATTGCGAAAGGTGCTAGAAACTCAGAAAAAAAGGTTATACAAAGAACCAGAAGTAATATTGTTCTGATATGCATATTAGCATTAATGGATTATAATGTCACAAAATGTCTATTCAAACTGACTAGAGCCTAAATGAACTTAGGATATACAAAAATTAATACTATAGGCAAGTGAAAATGTCATTAGCAACAAAACATTTAAAATAGATTTGGTAATATATTAACTACTGACAGTCATTCTTGTTATACTGCTAGTAGAATAAGAACAGACAATTTTTTTTCCTTTTTTTTTTTGAGATGGAGTCTCTGTCACCTAGGCTGGAGTGCAGCGGCGTGATTCTGGCTCACTGCAACCTCTGCCTCCCAGGTTCAAGCAATTCTCCTGCCTCAGCCTCCCGAGTAGCTGGAACTACAGGTACGTGCCATCATACCCAGCTAATTTTTGTATTTTTAGTAGAGACAGGCTTTCACCATGTTAGCCAGGCTAGTCTTGAACTCCTGACCTCAGGTGATGCGCCAGCCTTGGCCTCCCAAAGTGCTGGGATTACAGGCGTGAGCCACTGCACCCGGCCAGGATGGAAAATTTTTAACCATATACCTTTTTTAGTAAATCTGTATTTATCTAAAAATATTTTTGGAAAGTAATAATTTCCTAGGTATCTAAATAAAAGTTCTCTAAGGACTACCTGTGTGGCAAAATAGGAACTAATTCTGCTTCTTATCTGCCCAAAGTATATTACATTGGGGCTGTGGATACATACCTGTGCTGCTTTTTTGTAGGCGTCTCATTCTCTGTCATTTCTGGCATGGTTACAGTAATAGGAACCTACAAAAGGATAGAAAGACACACCAGAAAGCTTAGTCATTCTAGAATCTTATAAAAATTGATCAATAGCCATTTGATTTGAATATTAAAATGCTAAAAAAAAACTGACATTGAAAAGCACTGGATTAGGTGTTGCAGATAGAAGTATAAGAAAATAGGATAAAAGTACTATAATTAGTAAATGTGGAAAATGGTGAATATCAAATGTGAGGTATAGCCAGAAAGTACTTGAGAAAACTTGAGTAGAAAAAATATCACTGCAGGCTTGGAAATCAAGAAAAGCTTAAAGGGGATGTGAATTTGAGCAAGAGCTGGAAAGATAGGTAGAACATACTTGAGTTGGGAGAGTATGCTATTTGTTCATGTGAAGTGTTATACAGAATTTAAACTAAAACAACGGTCCCCAACTCTGAACACAAAAAAACCAAACATGACAAGAACACAAACATGTAATATTCCATACATGAAAGCAAGCATTCATTCACTCACTCATTTGTTGGGCTTTAACTTCAAACTGCTAGAAGTCTCACATTATCATTTGAATGTCATTAAAATCTGGGCATGAAAATTCTATATATATTTCAATTATCAGGCTACTAAATAATACATGCACTATTGGAAAATATACATATATATAGGAAAAGGCCGGAAAGCAAATACATTAATATATTAATCATAGTTAAGTAAGGGTAGTGATATTTTGGTGATTTCATTCTCTTCCCCGACTTTCAAAAATTTCATAATGAAAGCTGTGATGCTTTTATATCCCAGAGACTGACAACTGTATTCGTCCGTTCTCCTGCTGCCATAAAGAAATACATGAGACTGGGAAATTTACAAAGGAAAGAGGGTTAACTGAGTTACAGTTCCACAGTGCTGGAGAGGCCTCTGGAAACTTACAATCATGGTGCTCTGTCACTTTTTGAACACTTTGCTGCTTAGAAATTTCTTCCACCAGATAACCTAAATTATCTCTCTCAAGTTCAAAGTTCCACAGCTCTAGGGAAAGGCAGAATGCTTCCAATTTCTTCACTAAAGCATAGCAAGAGTCACCTTTGCTCTAGTCTCCAAGAAGTTCCTAATCTCCATCTGAGACCACCTCAGCCTGGACTTCATTGTCCACATCACTATCAGCATTTTGGTCAAAATCATTCAACAAGTCTCTAGGAAGTTCCAAACTTTCCCACATTTTCCTGTCTTCTTCTGAGCCCTCCAAACTGTTCCAACCTCTACCTGTTACCCAGTTCCAAAGCTGCTTTCACATTTTCAGATATCCTTATAGCAGTGCCCCACTCCCAGTACCAATTTACTGTGTTAGTCCATTCTCACGTTGCTATGAAGAAATGCTCAAGACTAGGTAATTTATAAAGGAAAGAGGTTTCACTGATTCACAGTTCCTTAGGGCTGGGGAGGCCTCAGAAGACTTACAATCATGGTGGAAGGGGAAGCAAACATATCCTTCTTTACATGGCGGAGGGAGGGAGAAGTGGCGAGCAAAGTGAGGAAAGCTCCTTATAAAACCATCATCTCATGAGAACTCACTCACTATCACAAGAACAGCATGAGGGTAACGGCCCCCATGATTCAATTACCTCCCACTTGGGCCCCTCCCATGACAAATGGGAATATGGGAACTACAATTCAAGATGAGATTTGGATGGGGACGCAGCCAAACCATATCAGCAACCTTTCAAAATGAGTCTACCAAGTTGGGATACCTGCTGTGGTACACTGGAGGAGGTGCAAGTAGTGTGGTTTCCCATTTTTTTCTCCGAGAGAGAGAAAAAGTAGCAAGTATGAAGTCTGAAGTCAGAAAGCATGAGGAGTTTAAAATCTGTTTCTGCCACTTCCTAGCTGTCAGGTCTTGGGCAAGTTACATAACCCTCAGAACCTCAGATGCTTCATCTACACCATGAATCATAGTAACAGTATTACATTTTTGGATTGTTCTGAGCAGGGAATGAAATTTTGCAGGGACAGCACAAGACCATGTTGCCTAGTAGTAATAAGGATTTAATAAATGTTAGCTTTAAATGTTAGTGAGATATTTCAGGTTAACTTTAGCCCTAGGGAGGAAGAAGGGTCCTGGGAAATAAGCAGACATGAATGCAGGAAGGGGAAGACAGAAAGTACTGACTGAAGCAGCCTGTGGAGAAACGTGTCATCAAAACCCATGTCCAGCAGTTTATTCCTATTCCACTTTTTCCCTACCATTTGTGAAGTACCTATCAGCCTAAAAGCAATGAGCTCACAATAGGTAACCATATGGTGATGGTGGGGGACATGTAATTAAATAAATAAATGAATAATCCCTGTGACCTTCTCACCTAAGGGCTTGCAGAGTTTCTTCACTTTTGATTCCTGGCTTCCAATGCCTCCCGTTTCTGATCCAAATGTATCATCTTCTGCCAGAAGATGGTCTATGGGTTATGCTTTCTTCTTACTACACAAGAGAAAAATCAATGAATGTTTATAGTTGCGAGGTGTCCATTAGCACCACGTAAGGCAAAGGCTGACAACCTATGGCATGCAAGCACATTTTTAGTGCCACGAAGGATGATCCTGAATTCTCCCCACCACTTGAAAGCAAATCAATGCAGTTGCTCTCAAAAGTCACTTTCCTATTTGGTTACCAATGCTCCACTCCCACAAAGATGGTAGTCTTACAGCCAATAGATGGTCCCCAAGAGGTGATTCTCTGTTTTCTCTTATGCATGCTCATTGTCCCTTCGGTCCTTACTAGCTGCTGGTTACTCAAAGTCCTCCACTTGGGTCTTACCCTAACTTCTGTCCTCAATTCTAAAATTATCTTTCCTTCAATTTCCTACCTCCTACTTCTCTCTTGTAAGATTGCCTGAAAACTTACATAGGGACCTTCCCCTAAGGCAGTGACACTAGAAGACAGTCCTCAGACCTTTGCATTGCATGTGTTCTTTAAAAATGTAAATTTGGGGGCTTCATTCCAAACATGACAAATGAGAGGTCCGGGTAGGGCCCAGGAATTTGCATTTTCAACAATCTCTTTGGGTGATCTCCCCTCCTCTCCCTCCCCTCCCCTGCCTTACCCTCCCCTCTCCTTCCCTTCCCTTCTCCCTCCCTTCCTCCCTCGCTCCCTTCCTTTCTCTCTTTCTTTTTTGTTTTTGGTTTTTTAGGTACAGAAAAATTTTAGAAACTTCAAGAGAGGGATCTGAATTTTAATAAGTGCCCCAGGTGATTCTGATAGGAAAAAGTTGGAAACACAGGCAGTTATCTTTAATTGGTGAAAATTCAAGCATCTGCCCAATACCCTAGTTCCAATCTTTCCCCTACAGCCCTTTTGAAAGTCTGCAGATAATTTCACATATAATTAAGGGACATAAAGTAAAAGTTCTAGCTGTCTAAACATCTAGAATCTTTTTTTTTTTTTTCTGGGCTCAGTCCATAATAACCAGTATCTAAAATCTTAGAAAGTCAATGACACTAAGGGTCTATCACATAAGTAAACATTCTTTGCACTCAGGTGAAAGCCAGGAATTTAACTGAAAGAGGAATACAACTGTAAATCAAAATCATCCCATTTACCAAATGCCATTATGAATATCCATCTCAATGTAAAATTATTTAGAGGTCCAATGTTCATGCTATTAAAATTGCATTCCTGATGCTAAAAAAAAGAGCATCTATGGAAAGTAACTATACAATATTTTCATAAATCCCTGTCCACTTAATAATTAGCTTATTAATAAAGAAATTACATTTTAAATATATTTACATAACTAAATACAAATACACACTTTAAAATATTTAAAGTGTCATTAAAAATTTTTTTTAATTTTTAAAAATGTTTTTAGAGAAAGGATTTTGCTTTGTCATCCAGGCTGGTGTGCAGTGGCATGATCACAGCTCACTGCAGCCTGAAACTCCTGGGCTCAGGTGATCCTCCCACCTCAGCCTCCTAAGTAGCTAGGAATACAGGCACACATCACTATTCCCAGCTAATTTTTTGTAGAGATGGGCTCTCGCTATGCTGTCCAGGCTGGTCTCTCTCTCTTAACTCCTGGCCTCAAGTGATCCTGCTGTCTCAGTCTTCCAAAGTGCTCGGAGCCACTGCACCTGGTTCCATTAATATTTTGGCTGCATTAGTTTCTGAATGCCAAAGAATTACATTAGTAATCTCTGAATTATGCTTTTATGGAAGAACTATTCCTGACGTTAGTCAAACCCAGTGTGGTACTCAGATAACCTGCATCAAAATCGTATTTTTCAAAACTTTCTTCCTTGAGGTAAACCTTACATATAATAAATTGCATAAATCTTATGTATAATATTCAATGGTTTCTGACGAATGCACACAACTGCATGACCCAACCCCATCAAGGTACAGAACATTATCACCAGAGAAAGTTCTTTTTTTTTTTGAGACGGAGTCTCGCTCTGTTGCCCAGGCTGGAGTGCAGTGGCACAATCTCTGTTCACTGCAACCTCTGCCTCCTGAGTTCAAGCAATTCTCCTGCCTCAGCCTCCCTAGTAGCTGGGATTACAGGCACCCGCCACCATATCCAGCTAATTTTTGTATTTTTAGTAGAGATGGGGTTTCACTATGTTGGCCAACCTGGTCTCAAACTCCTGACCTCAAGCAACCCACCCATCTTGGCGTCCCAAAGTGCTGGGATTACAGGCGTGAGCCACCGTGCCCAGCCTGAGAAAGTTATTTCATGACCCTTTCAAGTCAATCCCTTCCCCTACTCCAGAAGCAAACCCTATCCTAAATTTTTTCACCATAAAACTTCATACAAATATACTGGTTGGGAATTCTTTTGTGTAAAGCTTTCATTAAGTATAATGTTTCTGAAATTCATCTAGTAGTTTGTTCATTTTTATTGAATTCATCTAGTAATTTGTTCATTTTTATTGCTGAGTATAAATATACAACTGCATGTGAATTTGTAACAGAGTTTGTTTATCTGTTTTTCTTTCTTTCTTTCTTTCTTTCTTTTTTTTTTTTTTTTTGAAACAGAGTTTCGCTCTTGTTGCCCAGTTTGGAGTGCAGTGGAGGATCAAGGATGCATCAATTTTCGCCACAGATATTGGCCTGTAGTTTTCTTTTACTGATGTGTCTTTGGTTTGGTATCAGGGTAACACTGGCTTCATAGAATGAGTTTGAAGTATTCCCTCCTCCTCTATTTTTCTTAATAGTTTCCACAGGACTGGTATTAGTTCTTCTTTAGATGTTTGGTAGAATTCCGCAGTGAAGTTATTGGGTCCTGGGCTTTTCTTTGCTGGGAGACTTTTAATTATGACTTTGATATCATTACTTGTTATTGGTATACTTAGGTTTTGGACTTCTTCATGGTTCAATTTTGGTAGGTTGTATGTGTCCAGGAATTTATTTCTTCTAGGTTTTCCAATTTATTGGCATATAGTTGCTTATAGTAGTCTGTAATGATCCTTTGAATTTCTGTGGTATCCACTGTATGTCTATTTCATTTTTTATTTTATTTGGGTCTCCTCTCTTTTTGTCTTGGTTTGTGGATTTTGTTTATCTTTTCAAAAAACAAACTTTTTGGCCAGGTTACGGTAGCTCACACTTGTAATCCCAGCACTTTGAGAGGCCGAGGGAGGCATATCACTTGAGGTGAGGAGTTTAAGACCAGCCTGGCCAACGTGGCAAAACCCTGTCTATACTAAAAACATAAAAATTCACCGGGTGTGGTGGCACATGCCTGTAATTTAAGGCTGAGGCAGGAGAATCACTTGAACCCAGGAGGCGGAGGTTGCAGTGAGCCAAGATCACCCGCCACTCCAGTCTGAGTGACAGAGTGAGACTCTGTCTCCAAACAAAAAAAAAAAGGTTTTGTTTTGTCAATCTATTTTATTGTTTTTGTTTTCATTTCAATTTCACTTATTTCTGCTCTGATCTTTACTTAATTTCTTCCACACTTTTGAGTTTGCTTTGATACTGCTTCTCTAGTTTCTTAAGATGTACTGTTAGGTTCTTTATTTGAAGTTTTTCTACTTTTTATTTTTATTTTTGAGATAGAGTCTCACTCTGTCACCCAGGCTGGAGTGCAGTAGTGTGATCTTGGCTCACTGCAACCTGCACCTTGCAGGTTCAAGCAATTCTCCCTACCTCAGCCTCCCGAGTAACTGGGATTACAGGCACCCACCAGCACGCCTGGCTAATTTTTGTAGTTTTTAGTAGAGACGCGGTTTCACCATGTTGGCCAGGCTGGTCTTGAACTCCTAACCCCAGGTGATCTGCCTGCCTCGACCTCCCAAAGCGCTGGGATTACAAGCATGAGCCATTATGGCCAGTCTGAAGTTTTTCTACTTTTTTGATGTGGGTGCTTTCATCTTATTACCACTTTTGCTGTATCCCATAGGGTTTTGTATGCTGTGTTTCCATTTTCGTTTAAGGAATTTTTTAATTTCCTTCTTAATTTGTTTATTGACCCACTGATCACTCAGGAGCATATTGTTTAATTTTCCTATATTCACATAGTTTCCGAAGTTTCTCTTATTATTGATTATAGCGTTATTCCACTGTGATCAGAGAAGATACTTGATATTATTTCACCACCATGCCTGGCTTTCTTTTCTTCTTTTTTTTTTTCGGACTTTTAGTACAGACGGGGTTTTGCCATGTTGGCCAGGTTGGTCTCAAGCTCCTGACTTCGGTGAGCCGCCCGCCTCAGCCTCCCAGAGTGCTGGGATTAGGCATGAGCTGTCACACTCAGCAAGATTATTTCAATTTCAATTTTTTGTTTTTTGAGATGGAGTCTTACTCCGTCACCCAGGCTGGAGCGCAGTGATGCGATCTCAGCTCACTGCAACCTCCACCTCCTGGGTTCAAGCAATTCTCTCCCTCAGCCTCCCAAGTAGCTGGGATTACAGATGCCCACCACCATGCCTGGCTAATTTTTTTGCATTTTTACTAGAGACGGGGTTTCACCATCTTGGCCACGTTGGTCTTGAACTCTTGACCTTGTGATCCACCCGCCTCAGCCCCCCAAAGTCCTGGGATTACAGGCGTAAGCCACCAGCGAAGCCCACCTAAAAATGTTTTAAGACTTTGTCCAGGCACAGTGGCTCATACCTGTAATCCCATCACTTTGGGAGGCAGAAGTGGGAGGACTGCTTGAACCTAGGAGTTCAAGACCAGCCTAGGCAATATAGTGAGACCCTATCTCTACAAAAAATAGAAAAAAGTATCCAGATAGGTGGCATGTGCCTGTAGTCCCAAATACTGCAGAGACTGAGGTGGAAGAATCACTTAAGCCTGGGAAGTCGAGGTTGCAATGAGCCATGATCATGCCACTGCACTTCAGCTTGGGCGACAGAGTGAGACCCTGTCTTGCAAAACAAAACAAAACCAAACCAAAACAAACAAACAAAAAAACACCACTTGCTTTGTGGCCTAACATAGGATCTATCCTTGAGAATGATCCATGTGCTGAGGAGAAAACTGTACATTCTGCAGCTGCTGGATGAAATGTTCTATAAATATCTATTAAGTCCATTTGGTCAATAGTGCAAATTAAGTCTAATGTTTATTGATTTTCTGTCTGAATAATCTGTCCAATGCTGAAAGTGAAGTGTTGAAGTCTCCAACTATTATTGTATCGGGGTCTATCTCTCTTTTTGATATAATAATATTTACTTTATATATCTGGGTGCTCCCCTATTGGGTGCATATATATTTACAGTTGTTATATCCTCTTGCTGAAATGTTCCCTTTAAAATTATATAATGATGTTGTCTCTTTTTATAGTTTTTGTCTTGAAATCTATTTTATTTGATGTAAGTATAGCTACTCCTGCTCTTATTTTGGTTTCCATTTCTATGGTATATCTTTTCCATCCCTTTATTTTCAGTCTATGTGTGTGTGTCTTTATAAGAGAAGTGCGTTTGTTGTAGGAAACAGATCATTGGGGTTTTTTCTTCTTCTTCTTCTTCCTCTTTAATCCATTCAGCCACTCTATGTCTTTGGATTGGAGCGTTTAGCCCATTTACATTCAATATTATTATTGATAGGTAAAAACTTACTCCCGCCATTTTGTTTTCTGTTTTCTGGTTGTTTTATGGTCTTCTCTTCCTTCTCATGTCAGTGTTTTTCTCTGGTGGTATGTTTTAATTTCTTGCTTTATACATTTTGTGTATTTATTGTATTTTTTTGACTTGAGGTTACCATGAGGCTTGCAAATAACATCTCATAACCCACTATTTTGACTAATGACAATCTAACTCTGATTGCAAAAACAAACTAGCCAAGAGAAAACTGATAAAAACTCTAGTTTTTATGTATAAAAACTATTATCTGGTTTTAAAAACTATAGTTTACTTCATGAACATAAGAGTAAACAGAAAATCTGAATTTTTTTTTTTTTTTTTACATCAGATACAAAACTCTACACTTAAATTTCATCCCGTTTTTTTTTTTTTTTTTTTTTTTTTTTTTTTTTTTTTTTTTTTTTGAGATGGAGTCTCACTCTGTTGCCAGGCTGGAGTACAGTGGTGTGATCTCAGCTTACTGCAACCTCCACCTCCCAGGTTCAAGCAATTCTCCTGCTTCAGCCGCCTGAGTAGGTGGGACTACAGGCATGTGCCACCATGCCCAGCCCAGCTGATTTTTATATTTTTAGTAGAGACGGGGTTTCACTATGTTGGCCAGGATGGTCTTGATCTCTTGACCTCGTGATCCACCCACCTTGGCCTCCCAAAGTGCTGAGATTACAGGCGTGACCCACCATGCCTGGCCCATCCCCTGCTTTTTAACCTTCTGATGTTTCTACTTATATCTTATTACACTACCTTTTAAAATGTTGTAGTTATTATTTTTGATAGATTTGTCTTTTAGTCTTCCTACTCAAGACATGAGTAGCTTACACACTATAGTGTTAAAATATTCTGTATTTGTCTACGTATTTACTGTTACCACATACCTTCAGACAATTTCTTATTGCTTGTTAACATCTTTTTCTTTCAGGCTGAAGAATTCCCTTCAGCATTTCTTGTAGGACAGGTCTGGTGTTGACAAAATCCCTCAGCTTTTGTTTGTCTGAGAAAGTCTTTATTTCCTCTTGATGTTTGAAGTGTATTTTCACTGGATATAATATTCTAGGATAAAAGTCTTTTTCTTTCAGCACTTTAAATATGTCATCTGACTCTCTTCCGGTCTGTAAGGTTTCCACTGAGAAATCTGTGGCCAAACATACCGGAAATGCTTTATATGTTATTTTTTTCTTTCCCTTGCTGCTTTTAGGATCCTTTTTTATCCTTGACCTTTGGGAGTGTGATTATTACCTGTCTTGAGGTAGTCTTCTTTAATTTTTCTTGGTGATCTATAACCTCCTTAGACTTGAATACTGGTATCTTTCTCTAGATTTGGAAATTTCTCCAATATTATCTCTTTGAATAAACTTTCTACCTCAATCTCTCTCTCCACTTCCTCTTTAAGACCAATAACTCTTAGATTTCCCCTTTTGAAGCTGTTTTCTAAATCCTGTAGGCATGCTTCGTATTTTTTTCTTTTGCCTCCTCCGAGTATTTTCATATAGCCTGTCTTCAAGCTCACTCATTCTTTCTTCTGCTTGATCCATTCTACTGTTGAGAGACTGATACATTCTTTAGTTTGTCTACTGAATTTTTCACCTCCAGAATTTCTGCTTGATTCTTTTTAATTATTTTAATATCTTTGTTAAATTTACCTGATAGGATTCTGAATTTCTTCTCTGTGTTATCTGGGATTTTGTTAAGCTTCTTCAAAACAGCTATTTTGAATGCTCTGTCTCAAAAGTCAGATATCTCTGCCACTCTGGAATTGGTCACTGGTGCCTTATTTAGTTCATTCAGTGAGGTCATGTTTTCTTGGATGGCCTTGATGCTTGTGGATGTTTGTCAATGTTTGTGCACTGAAAAGTTAGATATTTATTCCAGTTTGTTTTGTCTGGCTTGTTTGTACCCATACTTCTTCAGAAGGCTTTCTAAGTTATTCAACAGGAAATAAGTGTTGTAATCTAAGTCTTTGGTCACTGCAACCATATGTACATTAGGGGGCACTCCCAAGTCCAGTAATGCTGTGACTTCTGCAAAGGTACCACTTTAGTGGTCTTGAGAAAGATCCAGAATTCCCTAACATATCAAGCGGAATCTCTTGTTCTCTTCCTCTACTTCCCCCCAAGCAAATGGAGTCTCTTTCTTCATGCTGAGTTGCCTGGAGTTGGGGGTGGAGTCATGCAACGCTCCTGTGGATAAACCCACTGAGACTGCTGGGACACACCTGAAGCCAGTACAGTATTGGGTTTTGCCCAAGGCCTGTGGCAACTATCTCCTGACTATCACTGATGTTTATTCAAGCCCAGGGGCTCTTTACTGAGCAGATGATGAATCCTGCCAGGACTGGGTCTCTCCCTTCAGGGTCGTGGGTTCCATTCTGGCCCAGTGGGGGGTCTAGAAATGCACTCCAGGAGCCAAAGCCTGGAATCTCCAGGAATCTACTTGGTGCTTTATTTTATTGTGGCTGAGCTGGTACCTGAGTTATAAAACAAAATCCTCTTTATTCTTCCCTCTCCTTTTCTCAAGCAGGAGTCTCTCCTGATGGCCACCACAGATGAGAAATGTGCTGGGTTACACCTGAA
This sequence comes from Macaca mulatta, assembly GCF_049350105.2. NCBI lineage: Eukaryota > Metazoa > Chordata > Mammalia > Primates > Cercopithecidae > Macaca > Macaca mulatta. Next base: position 170,044,449 of record NC_133407.1, on the reverse strand, counting down.
ATCAGCAGTTTTGGGTCTTGCCCAGGGCCCACAGCAACTACTGCCTGGCTACTGCTGATGTTTATTCAAAACCCAATGGCTCTTTAGTCAGCAGGTGGTGAATTCTGCCAGGAGTGTAGCCTTCTCTTTAGGGCAGTGGGTTCCCTTCTGGCACAGGGTTGGTCTAGAATTGTCATCCAGAAGCTATAGTCTAGAATGGGGGCTTTATTTTACTGTGGCTGAGCTGGAATCCAAGTTGCAAGACAAAATCCTCTTTACTTTTCCCTCTTCTCCTGGAGCTGCAAGCTGTGATGTCTGGAGTTGGAGGAGTGGTGATGCAAGCACTCCTTTGGCCACTCCACCTAGTATTTCACTAGGTCGTGTGCACCCCATGTTCACTGGTTCCAAGCCCATTGCAGCACTAGGACTTGCACAGGAATTGCAGGCCTTGTGGCCTAGACTGCCTTTCAAGTTCATTTAGAACACCAGAGCACTTTAGCCCTCAGTGGTGGGGCTAGCTGGAACTCGTGTTCCAACTGATAGGATGGAAGACTCCCCTCTGGCAAGGGCTGGTCTGAATGCTCCCTCTGTGGGCATCAGCTCAATTCTGCCCTGCGCTGCTTTCCACTGTGACAGAGCAGCACTGAATTCCAATGAAAAGTTGCACAGTCACTTTGCTCTCCCTCCCGCAAGCACAGAGATTCTCTCTGCATGGCTGGAGGAGGGGGAAAGGGTGGTGTAGGCAATTCAAGGCTGTCTTTCCTACCCTCTTCAGTGTCTCCTTCCTTGATATGATGCTAAAACTAGGTACTGTGATCACTTACCCGATTTTGTTTTCTTTGTAGAGACAGGGTCTCACTATGTAGAGCAAACTGGTCTCAAACTCCTGGCCTTAAGCAATCCTCCACCTCAACCTCCCAACCTGCCAGTATTACAGGTGTGAGGCACAGTGCCTGGCCACCTGATATTTGGTTCTTATGTGGATAGTTGTTCTGCAGCATGCGGGCAATTGCTGGAGGGTTCTATTCAGCCATCTTGCTCTGCCTCATCCCCTCCTCAGTGCTTGTGATCTATACATGACATCTTTCCCAGCTTTTCAACAATAATTACAGTAATTCTTATTTTCCTACTTTCTTATTCTTTTTGTTACTTAACTAGATTTTTTCATTATGCAAATGAAATATGCTTGTATTGATCTACTCAGATCATACCGAAGGAGTTGTGAAAAGAAGTACTCTTTTCCTCCTTAAATTTCCTGTTAACACTATTCAAGTATCTATTTCTATATTACGATTTTCCCCTTTTTGTCCTTTATTTTTTGGAAGTGAATACTAAGTCTAGCCCACACTCAAAGTGAGGAGAATTAATCTCTACCTCTTAGAAAAAGGATTATGTAAATATATTTATAATTATTCTGCAAGGAAGATCTGTCACTTCTCCCCTATTTATTTATTCAATAATTTATTTATATCAGGATGGACTCATGGAGATTCATTGTATTCTTCAGATCACAATTCAATGCTAGGGTTAATATGTTGTTCAAATTGTCCACACATTGGCCATTGGGTGCTCTTTTGGATTAGCTGTTGTGCCCTTTATGCACACACGGGCGCGCGCGTGCGCGCACACACACACCCCCCCTTTCTAGCACTTCCTTACTTTTTGGTACTACAAGATACTCCAGGCTCATCTTGTGTTTCCCCTGCCCCACTCTTAGAATCAGCTTTCCATTCAAGGAATTTTTGTTCCTTTCATTGGAGAATGGAATTTAGAAACCAAGATCTAGGTGCTGCCTGTTCTCATTGCTACTGGGGTATCACTACTTCCAGGCCTTCTCAGCAGACACAGCTATAATGTATGTCTATTAACCCATGTATAGACATAGATCTACATTTGCCTCTGTATCTATCTGTATTTATATTAAAATAAGCATGAGTTTATACTTACATCTCTGATTCTAATCTAGCACCACAGGGCTCAGTATAGTCTTCCCCCCTGCTTATTTGTAATATCTTTCTGACAGTGAGAAATCTGGCTCCCAATATCTACAATTACTTTTACTAATTTCCTCAAACCTAATAGCCATATAAATTGGTTCCAGAATGCTAACTCCACTCCTCATAGTCCTTTTAAGGATCAACTGACATCATACACATCCAAGGTCCTTTAAGGCAAGAACAACTTTGTTCTTTTATCCGAAGGGCTTAGCACAATACACGCACAATGTGTAACTCAAATGCTTATTGAACGAACGATGGTCTTCTGAAACTAGTATAGCTAAATTTATACAAATGTAAAATATTATTATAATCATTAATAAGTTTGCTTTGTAGTATAACTGTAAAACTGACTCCAGGGTCAGCTAATTCAAAGTTTAACTCCTTGGTCTTAGGCTAGTTTCTTGATCTATGATCACCTACCAGTAATGTTTTCTCCTCTGTTACTGAATGGCCCTCAGTGCCATCTGCAGGGAAGGCCCCCCCATCTTTTTTTTTTTTTTTTTTGAGACGGACTCTCGCCCTGTCTCCCAAGCTGGAGTGCAATCACGTGATCTCGGCTCTATGCAACCTCTACCTCCCGAGTTAAAGTGATTCTCCTAAGGCCTCAGCCTCCCAAGTGGCTGGGATTACAGGCACTCACCACCACGCCCGGCTAATTTTTTGTATATTTAGTAGAGACAGGGTTTCACCATGTTGGCCAGGCTGGTCTCGAACTCCCAACCTTGTGATCCGCCCACCTTGGCCTCCCTAAGTGCTGGGATTACAGGCATGAGCCACCGCACCTGGCCAGAAGGCCCATTTTGAATTCACACTCAGCAAACCTAGTCTGTCTCTCATCAATTACTCCTAGAGCAGTGGTTCTGAAAACTGAATACTCATCAGAATCACCAGAATTCGTTTCCAGAGACTGGTTCGGTATACAGGATATAGTGTTCTTGAGGGCAGGTATTTGAGTGTGTTTCATTCACCGATGTACTCTAAGTGCCTAGAATCATGCTAGGCACATAAGTGAGTAATCAACAAGTATTTGTTGAATGAAGGAATGAGTGACTGAGGTGAGGTGCAAGAATTTTTCAAAACTCCTGAAATGATTCCAAAGCACAGCCACTGAGGTCATTAATACAGATGCTGGTCGGGCGTGGTGGCTCACACCTGTAATCCCAGCACTCTGGGAGGCTGAGGTGGGCAGATCACGAGGTCAGGAGATCGAGACCATCCTGGCTAACATGGTGAAACCCTGTCTCTACTGAAAATACAAAAAAAATTATTCGGGCGTGGTGGGGGGGGTGCCTGTAGTCCCAGCTACTCGGGAGGCTGAGGCAGGAGAATGGCGTGAACCCAGGAGGCGGAGCTTGCAGTGAGCCGAGATTGTGCCACTGCACTCCAGCCTGGGTGACAGAGCGAGACTCTGTCTCAAAAAAAATAAAAATAAAAATACAGATGCTGTTAAGCCGCCACGTACCCTTCACCTCACATCAATGAATGAAATTGTATAGTAAATAGAAAAAGCCTTTGATGTCAGACTTAGGATCACATCTCAAAGCTGGCAGGTACTGGCTATCTGATTTTGAAATAAGTACCCTTTAGAGTCTCAGCATCCTCACATTTAAAACTGGGAGAGTCTCACCAGCTTCTCAGAGGACTGTTACGAGTTTACATGATGATACATTTTATGGATCTAGCAAAGTGCCTGGTACATAGCAGGTGCTCAATACATGTTAGTTGTCTTTCTTCCATTTCCTCCTTAATTTACTGAGAAGATAGAAGCCAAGTCATCTGGTCCAAGTTCCTTAACTGGATTCTACATTTACCATAAATCCTATAAATCTATAAATATATCATTTCAGGCCTCCAGGACTTCTTAATTATTTGATCTAAGAAAAGGGACTTTATATTTGATTCTTTTCTCTTTAGCACTTTATTTTCTCTCTTAACCATCTCTCCTTCCAAAATGCAAGGATTTTCCGCATGTTAAACAAGAATTTACTGCCTTTTCTGCCTACAAGTCTATTTCTCTCCCCATGTTCCTGTGAAACTTCTCACCTCTCCAACTTGGCCAGTGTCTCCTAAACCTTCTGGCTGCTCCAGCCAACCACAGCTGCTTCCTTGGAGGTCAGGGGCTATTTTTCACCAATCATAGATGATTTCCCTCTTGGCAGGATTTGAGGCTGCTGATCTCTCTCTTTCTTGAAATTCTCTCTCCTAGGTTGTCTTTCTCCTCTCCTATTATGCATCCTCTTTCTCTAACATGGACACTTTTCTTTCTCCTTTGAGTTCCAAGGTTCAACGCTCTCTTCTCTTTTTCAGGTTTGCTTTTTCCCTACAAAGGTCCAAACTGTTTCTGTGTAAAAGCCTTTATGTTTTTGTAAGAAAGCTACCTTTCAACTCTAACTTTGCTCCAAATCTCTCTTCAGAACATTGCATTTTGAACAAATTAACAAGTCTGTTTGGAATGTGTTAAATTCCCTTTTCTCTTAAGATATGTATTTCCAAGTTCTCCATTTTATCAATGACACCAAAAGTTTAACCTGGCTCTAGACCCAAAAATAATCTTCATATCTTCTCACCAAATCCTATCAATTATTTTCATAATGCTCATCTCTTCCCCTTTGTTATGACCACCTTAGATTAGGCCCCATTTTACACATGTCTGGCCTTAGGCAGTCTTTGTTATTGCCCTCAGCCTTTCTCCCATTTGATGGAGTTTATGCCCCAATGTCTTACAGTCTTTTCAATTCGGCACATTTACCATGTCCTCTCCTGCTTCAGAATCTACAGTACTATTTTCCATGATCTACTGCATCACATCCAAACTCCAGGTCTTGGCATTCATGACTGTACCTTCTTCACTGGCAGGTCTCACCTACCCACTTCCACCTAGCACAACACACATAAAAGGAGGGTTTTCTAGCTAACCATGCCATCTACCCTTCCCTCCTCTTCAATTCAGACAGGTTTATCCCTGTGCACCTTATCAGCTAGTTCACTTTGTGCTAAATCCATGCCATTTTCCCACTGAAAGGACCTTTCCACTTTGCTCTGTTTATCCAAATCCTACTAACCCTTTAAAGTCCGGAGCAAGTCTATCCTCCTCTATAAAATCTTTCCTAATATTTCTAGCAAAACTAAACCCTCTACCTATACTATGGACTCTATCACTCTCACTACTTAGTAAACTTCTTATAGAATATCCCTTTTCTTTCATATATTATTAATCCCTCCTTCCCTCTTTGTACTTTTCCATTAAAAATATCCTTATTCAGGGCCAGGCACAGTGGCTCACACCTGTAATCCCAGCACCCTGAGAGGCCAAGGGAGGTGGATCACTTGAGCTCAGGAGTTTGAGATCAGCCTGGGAAACAAAGCAAAACGCCATCTCTACCAAAAATACCAAAAATTAGCCAGGCATGGTGCTGCAAACCTGTAATCCCAGCTAACCAGGAGCCTGAGGTGGGAGGATGGCTTGAGCCCAGGAGGCGGAGGTTCCAGGGAGCCAAGACTGCACCACTGCACTCCAGCCCGTGAGACAGAGTGAGACCCCATCTCAACAAAAATAAAAATAAATCCTTATTCAATGTTTTCTATGTAAAAACCTAAAATGATTTTTCTCCTGATCTTGCAACTCCCTATAGGTGTCCCCATTCTTCCTTCCAACCACCAGTCTTCTTGAACAAGTTGTTTATACTTACTACCCGCCCTTCCTCACTTCCTATTCACTCTTCAACCAGCTGTTACCTGACTTTTATTCCTAAAACTGCTTACACCAAGCTCACCAAAAGACTTCTGCACTGCCAAATCCAACAAACTTTGTAAGAAATCTGTTGTTTTGGCCTTCTGACAATAATATCCTGCCTTTGCTTTGGAGATCTTCTCTGTCCCATTCCTGAAATCTGATGGGACCATCAAACACGGGCTCACCTCTGGGGTGGGCATGCGGCTAACTAAGAAGACTCCCTGCACAAGCAGGAAAGCTTGCTGAGGCTGAGTTAGCCCCATAGATCCTTGTGATCCTGGGAGCTTCTGTTTTCCTGGCCTTCCCAAGGCTTCAGTATTCTATCTTCCTTTCTTTCTGTGAGTTTATCCAGTATCCATTTGCTGCTTAAGTTAGCCAAATTCAATTTCTATGGTTTATAATCAAAGAGAAATTGGTCCCTCAATTGACACAAAGGTAGATAGTAGTGACACCACAAATTTCTTCTCCCTGTCTCCTTCACTTTGGTTTCTGCTGTTTATGGAATTCCTGAGAACTCTTCATTATCCTCTTTAAAGCTTTCTCTGACCCCTAGAGCAGTGGTCCCAACCTTTTTGGCACCAGGGACTGGTTTCGTGGAAGACAATTTTCCCACGGACAGGGAGTGCAGCGGATGGTTTTGGGATGAAACTGTTCCATCTATCTCACGCATTAGATTCTCATAAGGAACGCGCAACCTAGATCCTTTGCATGTGTGGTTCAAAATAGGGCTCGCGCTCCTATGAAAATCTAATACTACCACTGATCTGACAGGAGGGTAGCTCATCTCCTGCTGTGCGGCCTGGTTCCTAATAGGCCATTTGGGGACCCCTGCCTTAGAGGTTAGACTAAAACCCTTCTTCATACTCCCAAACATCCTAATACTCCACAATGTCTTAACATGAAATACAATCTGTATACTTACTAGTTTTCACCACCAGACTATAATAAATTTCATGTTTGTATCCTCAACAATTAGCACTCAGTAATTGAGTAATAAATGTCTGCTGAAAGAAAATCTTATCTTTCCTTTTTTTTGTATTAATCATTACATCATATATTTTACGTACTTATGTTTAATTTGGCATCTAATGAATACTCCATTGAGTTCCTTAAACAATCCTCCCAATAAGTCTAAAAAGTTCTTATGAGCCGAGACCACCACTTACTATTTCTGTATTCTCTTTAGCACCTAACAGCGTTGGGCACATAGTAAATACCCAATAAATACTTGGTGAACTGAATTAAAAACACAGTATTAGCACACTAATAGAAACAACTTATTATGCCCTACTGATCTAATTAAAAGATCCGGCCTTCTGAAGTAGTGCAGTTGTCCCCATATGGAAATTTTAATAAGAAAAAGAAAAATTATCCAATTGGACAGTTAACCACGTTTCTCTTAGCAAGAGTTCCATAAGTATTTTATGAATAATAAGTGTACACCTTTACAGCACAGAGTAAAAGACTCAAGACACATATATGCCTGTGCATAATGGAAGGAAGTTTACATATTTAAGGGGTCTGTCACAACTACAATCACTTAGATTCTACTAACCTTTAACAAATCTATAATGGGAGTATAGGACATAAAATAGTTAATAGCAAAATCAATTGATGCCAAATCAACTTATGTTCAAGATGTATATGGCTATCTTTTTATAATATATAACATGGCAGTCATTTACTCATTCAAGAACATTTATTAACCGCCTAGTAATCACAAATGCAATGTTAGGTCCTAAGAATACAAAGATAAAACAGTTCCTATGTTGGTGGAGCTCTATTTCTGCCATGTTGCAATGGTATTCAAGAATATGTGAATGGTACCCCCTGGAGTTGCTCAACATGGAGGCCCTGGTTAGCAGTATGGTGGGGAAGGCACGAAAACACATACTTATGGCAATGTGCTAAGTGCTAACACAGAAACAAGTACAAACTGTTATGGGGCCATGGAAGATAAATAACCTACTAATGAAATCAAGAAAAGATATGAAAAAAAAAAAACCAGATGTCTATAGATGTCTATACATGAATTCAGTGCTAGTTAAGGTATGAGGAAGCTACTAACATACATCAGATGAAATCAAACCTAAAACTATGGTTGCAGGAAGAGTCAGAAGGGTTCCAAACCAAACCAGTCCAACTTAAAGAAAACCACTGCAGAAGAGATGAAAAATAAAATATTCCTTATCATTACATTTGAGAACAATGAAACACACAGAACTTAAACTGCCACATACTGTAAGCCTAAAGAGAATCTTTTAAACATGTAGCATAGAAGTTCAAAGGCAGTCGATCACTAAGAACTAGAGTAAGCTGCCCAGAAAACTTTCATAAAAGTGTAATTAGAACTATTGTTGGCAGGAGGGAGGAATAGAGTAAAGGTGTCCATACCCTGAGAAAGGTCAACATCTTTAGCAAAAGCAGTGGGGGGAAAGTTGGACACATGAGTGAAGCCTGATTTAGAAAAGCCCAGAACACAAGCTTAGCTTTTGGACACTGTTCTAGTCTCATGGGAGTTCTTAGCCAGGGCTACTGAACAGAATCACCTGGAGAGCTTTAAAAAATATGCCCAAGGCAGAGCTTTACTCCAGATCAAAAATAAGAGAATTTCTGGGGGAAGTGGCCTGGGCATTAAAACTTAAAGACACAGAAGGTGATGCTCATGTACAGTCTGAATTGAGAACCACTGGGCTAGAGAACAGAGAGGTAAAGCATGACAGATATGACTAAGGCTCAAGATTGATTTAAGACCCTGTTTATAAGCAACAAATTTGAGCTGATAACCTGTTGAAGCTTATCTTCTAACCTGAGTTAAAAATTCTCAGTTTTCTTAGTGTTTCTTTTCCCTTGTTGACAAAGCTAAGCTCTGAAAATAGGAAAAGTACCCATCAATTTCTCATACATGACTGGTTCATTGAGTGTAAGGTCTACAACTTTAGAATTTTACTTCCATGATGTTCCATAGACGACTAACCTAGCAAATAAGTACTTCAATTCTAAGCTGCTCTTATATCCCTGCAATGCACTCCTTTTATATTAGAGAATGTTCTAGGCTGCTTCCAGATTTTGCAAAACTCCTAAATACAGAGAGATCCCAATACCTACGTACATCTAAGTCTTTTAGCTTAGACCAGGTGTGTCCAATCTTTTGACTTCCCTGGGCCACTTGGGAAGAAGAATTGTTTTGGGCCACCCATAAAATACACTAACACTAATGATAGCTGATGAGCTTCAATAAATAAATAAATAAATATCACACACAAAAATCTCATAATGTTTTAAGAAATTTTACAAATTTGAGGCCGGGAGCGGCGGCTCATGCCTGTAATCCCAGAATTTTCGGAAACCGAAGCAGGTGCATCACCTGAGGTCAGGAGTGTAAGACCAGCCTGGCCAACACGGAGAAACCCTGTCTCTACTGGAAAAAAAAAAAAAATAGTTGGGCTGGTGGCGTGCGCCTGTAATCCCAGCTACTCAGGAGGCAGATGCAGGAGAATTGCTTGAACCCAGGAGGCGGAGGTTGCAGTAAACTGAGATAACACCACTGCACTCCAGCCTAGCCGACAGAGCGAGACTCCGTCTCAAAAAAAAAATAAAAGAAAGTTTGCGAATTTGTCTTCTTGTCTTGGGCTACATTAAAAGCCATCCTCAGACGCGGGTTGGACAAGCTTGGCTTAGACTAAAGCAAAACTGCTTTAAGATTAAGTATTCATTCTTGCATGGATACATTACTTCTGCTTTCAGAAGTGCCATTACAATGTATTTTACTTATTTTGTAACAAATACTTTGAGTATAAAGAGAAACAACACATGTATCCCAAACAACAACTCTATACTATGTTATTAAACAAGAGTCCTGTGAGGGAGAAAACAGTCATCAAGGTGAATGGAGAGTAGGACAGCCTGTTGATCCTTTAAAAAGTAAGTTTGTCTGTTTGGTTTTCTTTACAAAAGAGCAAACCTGAATATGTTTCAGGATCCACGTTACTCACCGTAAGATTTATTCAAGAAATCTGTACGTTGTTTATAGGTAAGGAAACGTCTTCTTTACCTACACAGTTGGCCACGAGTGTCTTGTTTTGTGTGGTGTTAGGTTACTGTATCTACTTGATGGTAAAAATGTTATGAGAACGGAAGTTGAAATTCTGCACTTTGGTTTATGCAGTCTCTTATTTCCAGATAAAGTTAATAAACGCAAAGGACCATATCCCAATGTAACGGGGAGGGTTGGGAGGACAAGCTTCAAGAACGAGTGGGGTGAATTCAACTATCAAAATTGTAAACATGAACAAGAGCCCAGGAATCTTATGTTTCATCCGGATACAAGAAAGTAGATTTCAAGAGTTGGTCATTCACTTGCACTGCTTCTATTCAGAAAGCAAAAGAAAGCCTTCTAAAAAGAAAACACAAGCCTAACACTTCGACAGAGAGGTGAGAGGGAAACAGCAAGCCACATGAGTCTGACGAACGGGTACGAAAGAAATTCAGAGGGCGAGCAAAGAAGGGGAATGAAGAAGACAGGAAAAGGTGAAGGAGGCGGGCAAAGGCCATCTGGTGTGAACCTGGCTGCCCAGCTCTTTATGCACTCAGGGCAGCGTGGGGCCCCTCTCGCCCCGAGCGCATCTACGAGTTGGGGCGCAGTGCGAGCCCCCCACGGGCCTGGCAGCCGGGGACACAGGGCGGGCGGGAGAAGAGGGGTGCGCACGCCGCGGACGCTGGCACCCCACGAGGTGCTGCACGCAGGGGTCCCCAGGAAGGAGGCGCACTTTAGCGCAGCCCTGGCCTCTGGGAGCAGGAAGGGGGTGGGTGGAGCTGAGCCCGGGGCCGCCCCCCGGAGCCGCCCCCGCAGCCCCGGCCCCCGCCCCCCGCCCCGGCTGTCAGTGGCCCCCTCCCGCAGTCACTTACCCGCCGGCTGCGCGGTCTCGGCCGCGGTGGCGGCGGGGACGGCGAAGACCCCCGCCTGGGTCATGATCCCAGGAGGGGAAGGCAGGAGTGTCTGACCGTCTGGACGAATCTCTCCGTCCGCGGCCGCCGCCTGCTCCTCCGGGGCTGGGGGAGCGCGGGCCCAGGCCCTCCTCTCCCCCCGCCCCCGCCGCCTCTTTTTACGGCCACCGCCGCCGCTGCGAGCCCGAGCCCTCAAGGCCGGAGACCCGGCAGCAGCGCGGCCTCAACTTTCCCAGCCCCCCTCCCCCCGCCCTTCCCCGCCCCTCCCGCGGCCGCAGCTCGGCAAGCGAACAGCCTACCCTGGGCGCGCCGCGCTCCCGCCTCTGTCACTCAGCCCGCCAATCAGGCTGCGGGAACGCTGCCATGATAGCCAATAAGAAGACAGAATACCGTAGCGCTAGGCTTAGAGGGCGGGAGGAGGCGGAGAGAAAACCAAGGAGTGAACGGAGTTCGGGCGGCCCAATGAGGAGGGCCGGGGGGCGGAGGTGTGCAAGTTGGGTTGAAGGAACAGGAAATATTCTTAAAGGTAGAGTGACGGACAGGAAGGAAAGCCAGTAGATGAATGGGAAAGAGGTGGGCCTGGTTCCTTAAAGGGGACGCCTTGAGAACCTAGAAAAGAAGGTGTTCTACGAAACTTCTTTCTGCCTTGTTCTGTGGTCTCTTTTCTTCGTCTTTCAGTAGGAGTTTGGAAGTGGAAAAATTGAAAAGAAAGGGGGCAAGGAAGTCTTTCGGAATAGCCCCTCTTAACGTGGAGGGCAGGGAGGCAAGAAGATACCTCTTAGTAAATGTGAGGAAGAAAGAGAATCAGACGTCTCCGACTTCTCGATAACTGGAAGATTGTTGCTGACTTGACGTTGCTCGCATTCGTAGGCTGTGGTCTCTTGTCATCCTTTATTTGCAGCAACACACAGATTTCTGCGAACTGGAGATGGCCATGTTCAGAAATGCCCTGGGGGCCTCCCAGCTGGGACAAGGGAGTTTGGCATTGGGGGATGGGGTTTGAAATCTCAAGCCTGGGTTACTAAAGACCTGGATCTAGCAGAAGTAGGGCTACGGGTCACGAATTGGAGACCTGAGTGCCCCTTAACTCCAAGATGGGTGTGGAGCCCTTGGAACCGTGATCACAACTCCCTTTCCCTAGTTTCGCTTCATATTTTATAACCCCCTCCTGAAACAGGTGTCCTCCACCTGGTTGTGGTTATAGATTTCCAAGCCCTTCCACAACCAGATTTGGAAATATCCCAGATCTTTGCTGTCCATGGGCTAACTTCTGTCCATGGGCTAACTTCCAGATCAGGTAACTTCCAGAAGGTGCACACAGGGCATGGCATAATGGGAATTACTTGAGCCTGTATACTGAAGCAGCAGAAATCGCATTGAGCAAAAGGGTAAAGGTTAACAGTAACGGAGTCTTATGTTTGTACAGTGGATTGAAAAGCTATGATGAAACGGAAGGCCTGTAGTGTTGCTTATAAACTGGGGTACTAATAAACAGGCTAGAAATCTTTAACTCATCCATCTAGGCACACGAAGTTCGAATTAGCCTTTGAACAGACTTGGCACATCCAAATCAAAGCTGCAGATAAGAAAGATTCTACGAGTCAGAGCCATAATAACAATGCTAATAACATCACCATAAAATTGTATAGTATTGGTATGCTCAGCCATAGGAAACAATTTCCAATGTGTTCAGGCATTTCCCGTTAACAAATATATCTAGGGTATGCATGATTTCCTAAACAACTGCAATGCATCAATTCTAAAGTAAAGCCACACAAATAGTTTTGATGAATCATGAAACAGAATTTAACCGTTTCTTTAGATCACCTTTAAAAATACACATTAATATATTTCTGGCACGATATAGACATAGAAAAGAAGAGCAATTTCTGTTTGATAAAGATCACAATATTAGCTTTTTAAATTAATCCTTATTTCCTAAGTGCAGCCTTTCTCCTTTCTTTTCTCTTTTTTCTTTTTCTTTTCCTTTCCTTCCCTTTCCCTTTCCCTCTCCCTTTTCCTTTCCCTTTCCCTTTTCCTTTCCTTTCCTTTCCTTTCCTTTCCTTTCCTTTCCTTTCCTTTCCTTTCCTTTCCTTTATTTTCCTTTCCTTTGTTTTCTTTGTTTTCTTTTTTCCTGCGACAGGGTCTCCCTCTGTTGCCAAGGCTGAAGGTCAGTGGCACTGTTAACAGCTCACTGCAGCCTCCACCTCCCAAACTCAAACGATCCTCCCACCTCAGCCTCCTGAGTAGCTGGAACCACATGCCCGGCAGTTTTCTTTTGGGTAGAGATGGGGGTCACATTATGTTGCCCAGGTTGGTCTTCAACTCCTGGGCTGAAGCCCAGAATCTTTTTCTTGGCTTTACCCATTCAACATCCGTTTCAGATAATCACACCAGTCCTATTTTCGAACTAGCTGGCAGTGCTTCAGTGACCTATATTGGTGGTAAAATATACTGGCCAAGTGAAACTGGTGTATAGGGCTGTTAGTTCATTTTTTTTCAAGTGGACAGAATGAAACTGATTTTCACCCACATTCTTGAGACTTTTCAATGGTGCTGAAAGACTATTTGCATGATACATAAGCACTTCCTTGCATCCCCAGTTTCATATCAAGACCTCCGTTTTTTCCTACTACTAGAGATGACTGACTGCGGGAAGAGGCCACTGAGAGCCTGGGGCGGTGACCAAGGCTGCGGGGAGGCCCCGGACTCAGCTCCACCCACCTCCATCCTGCTCCAGGAGGCAAGAACTGCGCAAAGTGCGCCTCCTTCCTAGGGATCTCTGTGTGTGGTACCTGGGGGGTGCCAGCGCCCATGGGGTGCGCACCCTTCTTTTCCCCGCCCGCCCCGCGTCCCCGGTTGCCAGGCCCGTAGATGCGCGCGGGGCGACAGGGCTCCCATGCTGCCGTGAGTGCATAAAGAGCTGGGCAGCCAGGTTTACACCAGGTGGCCTTTGCCCGGCCAGTCTGGTCTCGAACTCCTGACCTCAGGCAATCTGCCCGCCTCGGCCTCCTGAAGTGCTGATTTCAGATTTCAGACGTGAGCCACAGCGCCCGGCGGCCTTTTTTTTTTCCCGCCTCCTTCTTTGAGATGGGGTCTTGCTCTGTCGCCCGGGCTGGAGTGCAGTGGCGCGATCTCGGCTCACTGCAACTTCCACCTCCCGGGTTCCAGTGATTCTCCTGCCTCAGCCTCCCAGTAGCTGGGACTACAGGCGTGCGCCACCACGCCCAGCTAATTTTTTGTTATTGTATGTTTTACTAGAGACCACCATAATGGTCAGGTTGGTCTCGAACTCCTAACCTCGTGATCTGCCCACCTTGGCCTCCCAAAGTGCTGGGATTACAGGCGTGAGCCACGGGCGCCCGGTCGCTTTTTAACTCTCACTTCTCTGTCGAAGTGTTAGGCTTGTGTTTTCTCTTTAGAAGCCATTCTTTTGCTTTCCGAATAGAGTAAGTGAATGGCCAGCTCTCTTTTTTAAATTATTTTTTTAGAGATTCTCACCCTGTCGCCCAGACTGAAGTGCAATGGTGTGATCATAGCTCACTGCAACCTCAACTCTTGGGCTCAAGGGATCAGCCTCAGTCTCCCAAGTAGCTAGGACTACAGGCACTTGCCGCCACACCTGGCTAATTAAAAAAAAAAAAAAAAAAAAAAAAAAAATTGTAGAGACCAGGTCTCACTATGTTCCACAGGCTGGTCTTGAACTCCTGGCCTAAAGGAGTCCTTTCTTCTGGCCCTCCCAAACGACTAGAATTATAGGCATGAGCAAAACCACTCCGGCCTAAATGGCCAGCTCTTGAAATCTACTTCCATATTTCCCAAAAGAAACTGCCCAACTTTTACCCAATGCAGTCATAACACTTGTTTCCACATTCCCAGTGGCAGTATATGTGAGCTCCAGATATTCCACAGCATGGCCAACACTTGATATTGTCACTCTTTTTAATTCTAGCCATTATAGTGAGTGTAAATGGTATCTCATTGTGATTTTAATTTCCATTTCTTGGCCAGGCGTGGTGGCTCACACCTGTAATCCTAGCACTTTGGGAGGCCGAGGCTGGCAGATCACCTGAGGTCAGGAGTTCGAGACCAGCCTGGCAACATGGTGAAACCCCGTACCTACTAAAAATACAAAAATTTGCCAGGCATGGTGGTAGGCACCTGTAATTCCAGCTACTTAGGAGGCTGAGGCAGGAGAATCGCTTGAACCTGGGAGGCAGAGACTGCAGTGAGCTGAGACTGCACCATTGCATTCCAGCCTGGTCAACAAGAGCAAAACTCCGTCTCAAAAAATAATAATAACAATTCGCCCATTTAAAAATCAATATGTTTGTCTTTTGAATTGTAAAAATATTTAGGTGCTTTGGATAAAAGTTCTCTTTCAGATATGTGTTGTGCAAATACTTTCACCCAGTCAATAGCTTGCTTTTCATTTGCTTAAGAGTGTCAATAAAAAAAAAAAAAAAATACAGGCATATCTTAGGGATATTTTGGGTTGGATTCCAGACCACCACTATAAAGAGAATATTACAAAAAAGCAAGTCACACACGTTTTTCGTTTCCAAGTGCATATAAAAGTTATGTTGGGCCAGGCGCTGTGGCTCAGGCCTGTGGATGGCTTGAGCCCAGGACTTTGAGACCAGACTAGGCAACATAGTGAGACCTCATCTCTAAAAAAATGAGGCAAGAAGATCACTTGAGCCTGAGGTTAAGGTTACAATGAGCTGTGATCTCCCTACTGCACTTCTGCCTGGGCAACAGCAGTGAGACCCTGTCTCATTTAAAAAAAAAAAAAAAAAAAAAAAAAAAAAGTTATGCTTGCCAAGTGCATTGGCTCAAAATTGTAATCTCAACACCTTGGGAGGCTGAGATGGGAGAATCACTTGAGGCCAGGAAATCCAGACCAGCCTGGGTGACAAAAAGAGACCCTGTCTCTACCAACAATAAAAAATTTTAAATTAGCTGGTAGCAAGCACCTACAGCCCCTGCTACTTGGGAGGCTGAGGTGGGAGGATTGCTGGCGCCCAGGAGTTTGGGGCTTTGATGAGTTATGATCATGCCCCTGTACTCAAGCCTAGGCAACAGAGTGAGACCCCATCTGTTAAATAAATAGATAAAATTTTAAATTTAAAATGTTTTAAATTTAATTAAAATTGGAGTCAGTCTTCTCAAACCCTGTTACTGCTTTATCAAATAAGTTTATGTACTATTCTAAATCCTTTTATATAATTTCAACAGTGTTCACAGCATCTTCACCAGGAGTACTTTCTATCTCATGAAACTACTTTCTTTGCTCTTCCATAAAAAGCAACTCCTCAGCTGGCGCAGTGGCTCACACCTGTAATCCCAGCACTTTGGGAGGCCAAGGCGGGAGGATCATAAGGTCAGGAGTTCCAGACCAGCCCAGCCAATATGGTGAAACCCCATCTCTACTAAAAATACAAAAATTAGCTGGGCATGGTGGCGCACACCTGTAGTTCTAGCTACGTGGGAGGCTGAGGCAGGAGAATCACTTGAACCTGGAAGGCAGAGGTAGTGAACCAAGGTCACGCCATTGCACTCTAGCCTAGGTGAGAGAGCAAGACTCCATGTAAAAAAAAAAAAAAAAAAAAAAAAAGACCAACTCCTCATGTATTCAAGTTTTATCATGAGATTGCACCAATTCAGTCTCATCTTCTGGCCCTACTTCTAATTCTAGTTCCCTTGCTATTGCCACCACATCTGCAGTTATTTCCTCCACTGAAGTCTTGAATTCTTCCCTCAAAGTCATCCATGAGAGCTAGAATCAAGTTCTTCCAAACTCCTGTTAATGTTGATATTTTGGCCTCTTCCCATGACTCACAAATGTCTTCTTCTTTTTTTTTTTTTTTTTTTTCTAGATGAAGTCTCACTGTCGCCCAGGCTGGAGTGCAGTGGCACGATCTCAGCTCACTGTAACCTCCGCCTCGTGGGTTCAAGCAATTTTCCTGACTCAGCCTACCTAGTAGCTGGGATTACAGGCAGGCACCACCATGCCCGGCTAATTTTTGTATTTTTAGTAGAGATGGAGTTTCACCATGTTGGTCAGGCTGGTCTTGAACTCCTGACCTTGTGATCCACCTGCCTCAGCCTCCCAAAGTGCTGGGTAAAAGGCGTGAGCCACTGCGCCCAGCACAAATGTTCTTAATAGCATCTAGAGGCCAGGTGCAGTGGCTCATGCCTGTAATCCCAGCACTTTGGGAGGCCAAGGCTGGCAGATCACTTGAGGTCAGGAGTTCGGGACCAGCCTGGCCAACATGGTGAAACCCTGTCTCTACTATAATACAGAAATTAACTGGATGTGTTGATGCATGCCTGTAATCCCAGCTACTCGGGAGACTGAGGCAGGAGAATCACTTGAACCTGGGAGACAGAGGTTGCAGTGAGCCACGAACACACCATTGCACTCCAGCCTGGGCAACAAGAGGGAAACTCCATCTCCAAAAAAAAAAAAAAAAAACCCTGTAGAATGGTGAAGCCTTCCCAAGAAGGCTTTCAATTTACTTTGCCCAGATCCATCAGAGGCATCACTATATTACGGGACTTCACCAAGTTAGTGGAAGGTCAGGCACGCTGGCTCATGCCTGTAATCCTAGCAATTTGGGAGGCTGATGCAGGAGGACTGCTTGAGCCCAGGAGTTTGAGACCATCTTGGGCAACATGGTGAAACCCTGTCTCTACTAAAAATCTAAAAATTGGCTGGGCATGGTGGCACGTGCCTGTGGTCCCAGCTACTTAGGAGGTTGAGGTGGAAGGATTGCTTGAGCCAGGAGGTCAAGGCTGCAGTGAGCCAGTACATACCACTGCACTCCAGCCTGGGTAACAGAGTAAGACCTTGTCTCAAAAAAAAAAAAAAAAAAAAAATTGTGGAAAAATGGAATTAAAAGATAAAAATTGAAAATATAAACATGATTTCTTTTCCTTTTTTTTTCTTTTTTTTTTTTTTCTTATTGAGACAGAGTTTTGCTCTTGTTGCCCAGGCTGGAGTGCAATGGTGTGATCTTGGCTCACCGCAACCTCTGCCTCCCGGGTTCAAGCAATTCTCCTGCCTCAGCCTCTCCAGTATCTGGGACTACAGGGGCCCGACACCACACCTGGCTAATTTTTTATATTTTTAGTAGAGACAGGGGTTTCACCGTGTTAGCCAGGGTGGTCTCGATCTCCTGACCTCATGATCTGCCTGCCTCAGCCTCCCAGAGTGTTGGGATTACAGGTGTGAGCCACCACACCAGACCATAAACATGATTTCTTAACATAAAATTTCCATCAATTTCAAGATACTTTTGTAAGCAATGATACCAGCAATTTAGCCTATCCCTAAAGACCTGAGAGTCCTGGGAATTTAACCATGTCAATTCAGTCTTTTTTACTAATTATTAACTGAAGAAATGTGAGTTAGGAAACAAAAAGAAGTCATAAGGAGCCAAACCAGGACTGTAAGGTAGATGCCTAATCATTTCCCATCAAAACTCATGCAAAATTGCCCTTATTTGATCAGAGGAATGAGCAAGAGCATTGTTGTGGTGAAGAAGGACTCTCCAGTGAAAGCTCACCTGGGGGATTTTTCTGCTCAAGCTTTGGTTAACTTTCTCAAAACATTCTCATAGTTAGCAGATGTTTCTATTTTGGGGCCCTCCAGATAGTCAACAAGCAAAGTGCCTTAAGCATCTCTTGACCAGTTCACTTCTGCTTTGACTGGACCACTTCCACCTCTCGGTAGCCGTTGCTTAGATTGTGTTTTGTCTTCAGGACCACACTGGTAAAGCCATGTTTCATGTCCTGTTAACAATACTTTGAAGAAATGCTTCAGGATCTTTGCCTTACTTGTTTAAAATTTCCATTGAAAACTTTGCTCTTGTCTGCAACTGATCTGGGCACAACAGTTTTGGTACCCATCAGGAAAGGGAAAGTTGCCTCAACTTTAATTTTCAGTCAAAATTATGTAAGTAGAATCCATTGAGATGTCTATGGTGTTGGCTATTGTTTCTGTTGTTAAATCATTGGTCCTCTTCAATTAGGGCATGAACGAAATTTTTTCTTCACAAATTGATGTGGATGGTCTGCAGCTGTGGGCTTCATCTTCAACATCATATCATCCCTTCCTAAAATTAGTTATACATTTGTAAACTGTTGATTTCTTTGAGGCATTGCCCCCATAAACATCTTGTAAAGCACCAATGACAATGATTTTACCATTCTTCCACCCAAATGTCACCAAAAATCGTGTTTTTGTTTGTTTGTTTTTTGAAACAGGATCTCACTCTCTCACCCAGGCTGGAGTACAGTGGTATAAACACGGCTCACTGCAGCCTTGACCTTCCCAGCTTAAGGGTTCCTCACACCTCAACCTCCCAAGTAGCTGGGACTTACAGGTACATGCAACCACGCCTGGCTAAGTTTTGTAGTTTTTGTAAGAGGTAGGGTTTCATCATGTTGCCCAAGCTGGTTTATTTTGGTGTGAAAATTTTTTGAAATCCATGTGCATAGTTTTTCATAATATGAATTTTCCATGAATTTTTTGAAGACCCCTGTTTTTGGTGACTACAGCCTTATAAATGTATTTCCTGAATAATGAGACTTGAGAGTTGAAATTAATCCTTGATCCATGGACTGCAGAATGGATACTGTGTTAGCAGGCATGAAACATTAACCTCCTGCACATCTCCAACAGAGCTCTTGGATGACTAGGTGCATTGTCAATGAGCAGTAATATTTTGAAAGGAATCCTTTTTCTGAGCAGTAGGCTTAACAGTGAGTTTAAAATATTCAGTAAACCGTGCTGTAAACAGATGCACTGTTTACATCCAGGCTTTATTATTTCACTTATAGAGCATGGGGAGAGTAGACTTAGCCTAATTCTTAAGGGCTCTAGGATCATTAGAATGGTAGATGAGTCCTGGCTTTAACTGAAAGTCACCAGCTGCATTAGCCCCTAACAAGAGAGTCAGCCTGTCCTTTGAAGCTTTGAAGCCTTGAAGCCAGGCATTTACTTCTCCTCTCTAGCTATTAAGTACTAAAAGCCATCATCTTTTAATAGAAGGCTGTTTTGTCTACATTGAAAACCTGGTGTTTAATGTAACCACCTTCATCAATGATCATAGCTAGATCTCCTGGATAACTTGGTGCAGATTCTACATCAGCCCTTGCTTCTTCCCCTTGCACTCTTATGTTATGGAGATGGCTTCTTTCCTTAACCTCATGAACCAACCTCTGCTAGCTTCCAACTTTTCTTCTGCAACTTTTCTCACCTCTCTCAGGCTTCATAGAATTAAAGAAAGTTAGCACCTTGTTCTGGGTTAGGCTTTGTCTTAAGGGAATATTGTGGCTGGTTTGATCTTCTATGCAAATCATTAAAACTTTCTCTGTATCAGCCATAAGGCTGTTTTGCTTTCTTACCATTTGTGTGTTCACTGGAGTAGCACTTTTAATTTCCCTCAATAACTTTTCCTTTGCATTCAAAACTTGGCTGCTTCACACCAGAGGCCTAGCTTTTAGTCTATCTTGGCTTTTAACAAACCTTCCTTGCTAAGCTTAGTCACTTCTAGCTTTTAATTTAAAGTGAGAGGCCGGGCACGGTGGCTCACGCTTGTAATTCCAGCACTTTGCGAGGCAGAGGGGGGCGGATCATGAGGGAAGGAGATAGAGACCACGGTGAAACCCTGTCTCTACCAGAAATACAAAAAATTAGCTGGGCGTGGTGGCGGGCGCCTGTAGTCACACCTACTTGGAGGGGCTGAGGCAGGAGAATGGCGTGAACCCGGGAGGCGGAGCTTGCAGTGAGCCGAGATCACGCCACTGCACTCCAGCCTGGGCGACAGAGCAAGACTCCGTCTCAAAAAAAAAAAAGAAAAAAACAAACAAACAAAAAGAACATTTAAAGTGAGAGATGTGTGACTCTTCCTTTCACTTGAACACTTAGAGGACATTTTAGGGTTATTAACTGGCCGAATTTCAATATTGCTGTGTCTCAGGGAGGCCTCAGGAGAGGGAGATGATGGAATGGCCCATCAGTGGAGCAGTCAGAACACACACATTTACCAATTAATTTTATCATCTTATATGGGCACAATTTGTGGGGCCTCAAAACAAATACAATAGCAACGTCAAAGATCACTGATCACATATCACCTAACCAACATAATATTAACAAAAGTTTGACCAAAAAATTGAAAAATGGGACTTAATTAAACTAAAGAGCATCTGCACAGCAAAAGAAACTATCAGCAGAGTAAACTGACAACCTACAGAATGGGAAAAATGTTTGCAAACTATTCATCTGGCAAAGGTCTAATATCAAAAATCTTCAAGGAACTTAAACCAATTAACAGTAAAAAAAAAAAAAAAAAAAAAACTAGTAAAAAGCAGGCAAAGGACATGAACAGGCACTTTTCAAAAGAAGACATACATGCAGCCAACAAGCATGTGAAGAAATACTCAACATCTCTAAACATCAGAGAAATGTAAACCCAAACTACAAGGAGATACCATCTCACACCAGTTAGAATGACTTTTTTTTTTTCTTTTGACAGTGTCTTACTCTGTCACCCAGGCTGGAGTGCAGTGGTGTGACCTCAGCTCGACCTCCTGGGCTCAAGGGATCCTCCTACCTCAGACTCCCTAGTAGCTAGGACAACAGGTGCACACTACCACAGCAGCCTAATTTTTGTAGTTTTTGTAGAGAGGGAGTTTCACTATGTTGCCCAGGCTGTTCTTGAACTCCTGGACTAAAGCGATCTGCCTACTTGGGCCTCCCAAGATGACTGGATTACAGGCGTGAGCCACCTCACTTGGCCCTAGAATAGCTATTATTAAAAAGTCAAAAAATAACAGATGCTGGCAAGGTTGTGGAGAAAAGGGAACGCTTACACACTACTGGTGGGAATGTACATTAGTTCAGACACTATGGAAAGCAGTTTGACGATTTCTAAAATAACTTAAACAGGGCCAGGCGCGGTGGCTCACGCCTGTAATCCCAGCATTTTGGGAGGCCGAGGTGGGTGGATCACGAGGTCAGGAGTTTGAGACCAGCTTGCCCAACATGGTAAAACCCTGTCTATACTAAAAGTAAAAAAATTAGCTGGGTGTGGTGGCACGCGCCTGTAATCCCAGCTCCTCAGGAGCCTGAGGCAGGAGAATCGTTGGAACCTGGAAGGAGGAGGTTGCAGTGAGCCGAGATTGCACCACTGCACTCCAGCCTGGGCAACAGAGCAAGACCCCATCTCAAAGAAAAAAAAAAAAAAAGAACTTAAACAGAACTACCATTTGACCCAGCATCCCATTGTTGAGTATGTACCCAAAGGAATATGAATTGTTCTACCATAAAGACACATGCACATCTTTGTTCACCACAGCACTATTTACAATAACGAATACATGGTCTCAACCTAAATGCCCATCAATGATGGACTGGATAAAGAAAATATGATACATACACACCATGGAATACTATGGAGCCATAAAAAAGAAAAGGATCATGTCCTTTGCAGCAACATGAATGGAGCTAGAGGCCACTATCCTAAGTGAATAAACGCAGAAACAGAAAAGCAAATACTGAATGTTCTCACGTGGGAACATTAGTTTAGTGGGAGCTAAACGTTGAGTACACGCGAAGCTAAAGAATGGCATAAACCCAGGAGGTGGAGCTTGCAGTGAGTCGAGATCATGCCACTGCACTCCAGCCTGGGCGAAAGAGCGAGACTCTGTCTCAAAAAAAAAAAAAAAAAAAAAAGAAGGGAACAGACACCAGAGCCTATTTGAGGGTAGAGGGTGGGAGGAGGGTGAGGATCCAAAAACTACCTATGGGGTACTATGCTTATTATCTGGGTAATACAACAATATGTACACCAAACCCTCAGGACACACAATTTACCAATATAACAAACCTGCACAGGTACCCTTGAACCTAAAATAACTGTTTAAATAAATAATAAAATAAAGCACTCAAATTACTATGACATTTGGATAACCAGCAATGAGAATGGTTCAGCAATAACGGTTCATCCTTGTCAGCTTTCCTGCTAGAAACTGAATATGTATTCCTTGTCTTTGAAAAGACCAATATGACACCAATATAGATACATTATCCTTTTCTGTGAAATCCATTATTTTCTTCTGATACTACATTATCTATCACAGTGTATTATATTCCATGGGACATATACCATGCTTTGAAAAATCCTCCAATGGGTTTACACCTTCAACTGCAAACACTGGAAAGACTTTTTTTTTTTTTTTTTTTTTTAAGACAAGGTCTCATTCTGTTGCCCAGGCTGGAGTGTGGTGGCGCAATCTCGGCTAACTGTAACCTCTGCCTGCCAGGCTCGAAGCATCCTGCCACCTCTCAACCTCCCAAGTAGCTGGGACTATTAGCCGGGTGCCACCACACCCGGCTAATTTTTGTATTTTTAGTAGACACAGGGTTTCACCCTGTTGCCCAGGCTGGTCTCAAACTCCTGAGCTCAAGTGATCTGGCTACCTCCATCTCCCAAAGTGCCGTGACTATAGGTGTAAGCTACCATGCCTGGCCTGGAAAGACTATTCTTTGTGGTTAATAGTTCCAAACTCCCCCCAAAAAATCTTAGTAAAAGTTTAAAATATTGCAAGAGCTACCAAAATATGATACAGAGACAGGAAGTGAGCACATGCCGTTGGAAGAATGGCACTGACAGGCTTGCTCCATGCAGTGTTGACACAGTGAAAAAAGTGCAATATCTGTGAAGCTCAATAAAGGAAACTGCAATGCAACAAGATATTCCTATAGCTGTACTGAGATATAATTGACCTACAGCAAACTGAACATATCTAAAATGGGCAATGTGATAAAGCTTTAACATATGTATACACCTGTGAAACCGCTTCCACAGTAAACAATGAGCATATCTTTCTTGCTACTCAAATTACCTCATGCTAATTAATTCCCTCCTCTGGCCTTATCCTATTCTCCAGACAATCACTAATGTACTTTCAGTCACTATACGTTAGTTTCCATTTTCTGGAATTTTATATACATGAAATTATTCAGTATATACCCTTCTTGTCTCTTTTTGTCTATCTTCTTTCATTCAGTCGACTTACTTTTTTTTCCCCTTCCTTAAAGACAGAGTCATGTTCTGTTGCCCAGACTGGAGGGCAGTGGCGCAATCATAGCTCATTGCAGCCTTGAACTCCTGTGCTCAAGAGATCCTCCTACCTCAGCCTCCCAAGTAACTAGGACTACAGGTACATGCCACCATGCCCAGCTTTTTTTTTTTTTTTTTTTTTTTTTGTAGAGACAGACTTGCTATATTGCCCAGGCTGGTCTCCAACTCCTGGACTCAAGTAATTTTCCTCCTTCAGTCTCCCAGTGTTAAAATTACAGGCAGGAGCCAACATGCCCAGACTGTATTTTCTGTTTTACAAAAACTGCCAAACTGCTTTGCAAAATTCCGGTACCATTTGTATTCCCGCTAGTAGTGCATAAGAGTTTGAATTTTTCCACATCCTTGGTGACACTTTATATGATCAGTCTATTAATTTTCATCTTATTATTATTATTTTTTTGAGACTGGGTCTTGCTGTCTCGCTCAGGCTTTATTGCAGTGGTATGATCACGGCTCACTGCAAACTCCTGGGCTCAGGTGATCTGCTCGCCTCAGCCTCCTGAGTAGCTGGGACTACAGGTGTACACCACTATGCCTGGCTAATTCTTGTATTTTTAGTAGAGATGGGGTTTCACCATGTCCCAGGCTAGTCTTGAACTCCTGGGCTCAAGAGATCTGCCTGTCTTGGTCTCCCAAAGTGCTGGGATTACAAGTGTGAGCCACCGCGCTCAGCCATGATCAGTCTATTTAAATTTTCATCATTCTAATAGGCACATAATGATACTTCATTATGACCTTAATTTGCATTTCCCTATTTACTAATGATGCGACACATCTTTGCATGTGCTTATTAGCCATTTGTATGATATTTTTTTTTTTTCTCCATAAAGTTGAGTTTATTTGGAAGAAAAAAAAATTGGGAAAATGGTGGCAGATATTTAATAACATTTAACAATGGTTTGTTGGACAACTACTGCAAGTAAAGCCCATTTTAAATTACACCAGCTTACAACTACAACAATGGAAAAAAGACAAAAACACTAATTTTATAACATCGCACCTGCTGGCATTGTATCTGGCGAAGTCCAGCATTTCTATTTGAGCAAAATTAGTCACATCTGTGACTTGATAGTCTGCAATGAAAACATTGCAACACCTAAGTCCTGGATAAATTCAAACCACCAAGAAAATGGGTACCTCATAGTATTTGAACATTGAAAATCAAATGACAGTACATGCTACATATGGAAAGAGCTTCTGCTAAACATCACTTACTTGCATGCAGACTCTCAGGCCCAATGGGTTCTGCTATAAGGTCATTGAGTTTCTCACATAAATCATAAAGCCAAATCTGACACTGATATTTATAGCTTGAAGCTTTCATTCCCCGCATGGAAATTTCCCAGTAGATTCTTTTTTTTTTTTTTTTTTTTTTAACTTACATCAAACATTTAATAACTTAATTTGAATTATCTTAGACTTTTTTTTTTTTTCTGGAACTTTTTTTTTTAAATTTATTTATTATTATTATACTTTAAGTTGTAGGGTACATGTGCATAACGTGCAGGTTTGTTACATATTTATACTTGTGCCATGTTGGTGTGCTGCACCCATCAACTCGTCATTTACATCAGGTATAACTCCCAATGCAATCCCTCCCCCCTCCCCCGCCATTTGTATGATTTATATGTCTTTGATGAAGTGTTGTTCAAATGTCTTGACCATTTTTACTGGGCTGTTTGTTGTTTACTGAGTTTCCAGGGTTCTTTATACATTCTGATTACAAAACCTTTTTCAGATATATGTTATTCAAGTGGTTTTTCCCAGTTCCTAGTTTGTCTTTTCATTTTCTTGTCTTTCATATAGTAATTTTAAATCCAATTTATCAATTATTCCTTTTATGGATTATGCTTATGATGTCATAGCTAAGAAATCTTTAACACAAGGTCACACAGATTTTCTCATGTTTTTCTTCTAGACGTTTTTTAGTTTTATATTTAGATTCATTCTGCATTTTAAATTAAATTTTGCATATCGTGGAGGTGTGGATCAAAGTTTATATATTTTATTGGAAAATCCATTTCTTCCAACATTGGTTGTTGGAAAGACTATCTTTCCTCCACTGAATTGTTTGTATCTGGGACAAAAATCAAGTGACCATATATTCATTGATGCATTTTTGAATTCTATTCCTTTCCACTGATATATTTGTGGGCATTGACACCAACACCATACTGTCTTTATGCAGCTTTATGTGTCTTAAAGTCAAGTAGTGTAAGTCCTCCAATTGTGTTTTTCTTTTATAAATTGTATTAACTCTTTTCTTCACGTTTCCATGTAGACTTAAGCTCATCAATTTAAACAGGAAAATGCAAGCCTTCAATACTTTTGACTGAGATATATAATTCGATTTGAGGACAAGTCACAATATTGGGTTTTGGGATCCATGAGCATGTTATATTTCTGCATTTATTTGGGTCTTTACAAATGTTTCCCAGCAGTGTTTTATAACTTTCTGTATACATGTCTTGCATATATTTTGTTAAATGTATCTCTAAATATTTTTACATTGTTATATTATTAAAATTTTTCCATTTCAAATTTTATTGCTGGAAATACAATTGATGTTTGTATTTTGTGACCTTACTACACTCCTTTATTAATTCTAGTAGCTTTTTTTTTTTTTTAAAAAAAAGATCATCTTAATGTTTTCTACTTACTCATCTGTAAATAAAACCATTTTACTTTACAATCTGCATACTTTTCTTATTTTATTGGACTGGCTAGTCTAATATACAGTTTTTCACTTACTGAAATCCAGTGCAATATCGTATGGCAATGGTGAGAAGAGCCATCCTTGCCTTCTTCCCAAACTTCGTGGTAAGGCATTCAGTCTTTGACTATCAAGTATGGTGAAAGCTCTTATAGATAACTTTTTCAGATTAAATAAATTCCTTTTTATTCCTATATTGTTCAAACTCTTAAAAAATCGTGAATGGGTGTTGAATTTTGTTGAATATTTTTTTCCTGCATCTATTGAGATAATCATTTATTTTTAAGATCGTTCATATGATAAATTACACAAATTAGTTTTCAATTGTTAAATCAACCTTTCATTCTTGAGACTAATCCTATTTGATCATAATATATCCTTTTAATATATTGCTGGATTTGATTTGCTAATATTTTCTTAAGGATTTTCCAGTCATAATTCATGAGCGATATTGGCCTATAGTTTTCTTATAATGTCTTTGTCTGGTTTTAGTGTTGGCATAATGCTGTTCTCATAAAATGAACTGACCAATATTCTATTTTCTTGAAGAGTATGTAGGATTCGTATCATAACTTCCTTAAATATTTGATAGAATTCACAAAAGAGGCCATAGGGCCTGGGATTTCTTTGTAGGGAGGATTTTAACTACAAATTCAATTTTCTTTATATATATGAGACTATTTCAGGTTTCTTATTTTTCTTATGAAAACAGCTTTACTGATATTATTGCATACCATACGATTCACCTATTATGACTGAACAATAGCTCTTTCTGTGGATATAGTTGATGGACACTTGGGTTGTTCTCACCCTTTGGCTATTCTTTTTTTTTTTTTTTTTTTTTTTTTTTGAGACGGAGTCTCGCTCTGTCGCCCAGGCTGGAGTGCAGTGGCCGGATCTCAGCTCACTGCAAGCTCCGCCTCCCGGGTTCACGCCATTCTCCTGCCTCAGCCTCCCGAGTAGCTGGGACTACAGGCGCCCGCCACCTCGCCCGGCTATTTTTTTGTATTTTTTTTAGTAGAGACGGGGTTTCACCGTGTTAGCCAGGATGGTCTCGATCTCCTGACCTCGTGATCCACCCGTCTCGGCCTCCCAAAGTGCTGGGATTACAGGCTTGAGCCACCGCGCCCGGCCCCTTTGGCTATTCTTAATGCTATGAATACAAGTTGTCATGTGGACATTTCATTTCTGATGTGTATGTTGCTGAGTCATATGGTGACTGTTTAACCTTTTGCAAACCTCAGACTTTCCTCTTGAATAACATTAGTAATTTGTCTTTCAGATGAAATGGACATATTTTTTGAAAAAACGTCCATTTCATCTAAGTTGTTGTATTGGATGAATTGATTATCCTTTTATTCTAAGTTGTGTAGTGTTGTCCCCTGCCATTACTGATATCAGTAATTTGTGTCTTCTCTATTCTTTGATCAGTCTAGCTAGAAGTTTATCAATCTTACTTTTTCAAAGTGGCAGTTGCTTTGTTTGTTGTTTTGTCTTCAATCTTACTGGTTTCTGCTCTTTTTCCTTTTCGGCTTACTTTAGGTTTAACTAGTTCTTGTTTTTCTAGTTTCTTAAGATGGAACTTAAGATCCTTTATTTAAGACATTTTTCCTCACACAAAATGCTGTAAATTACCCTTTAAGCGTTTAGCTGCCTGCTGCAGCTTTTGATACAGTTTTCATTTTCCTTCTGTTCAAAATTTCTCATTTCTCTTGCAACAACTTCTTAGACATGATTTAGAAACGTTTAATTTTCAGATTATTTTCCAGATATCAAGTTTTTTTTTTTTTTTTGAGACGGAGTCTCGCTCTGTCGCCCAGGCTGGAGTGCAGTGGCGCGATCTCGGCTCACTGCAAGCTCCGCCTCCCGGGTTCACGCCATTCTCCTGCCTCAGCCTCCCGAGTAGCTGGGACTACAGGCGCCCGCCACCTCGCCCGGCTATTTTTTTGTATTTTTTAGTAGAGACGGGGTTTCACCGTGTTAGCCGGGATCGTCTCTCGATCTCCTGACCTCGTGATCCGCCCATCTCGGCCTCCCAAAGTGCTGGTACAGGCTTGAGCCACCGCGCCCGGCCTCAAGCTTCTTAAATATATTTTGACTTTTTTTTTTTTTTGAGACTGAGTTTTGCTCTTGTCCAGGCTGAAGTACAATGGCATGACCTCAGCTCACTGCAACCTCCCTGTCCCGGGTTCAAGCAGTTCTCCTACCTCGGCACCCCAAGTAGCCATGCCCAGCTAATTTTTTGATCTCGGCTCACTGCAACCTCCGCCTCCCGGGTTCAAGCGATTCTCCTACCTCAGCATCCCAAGCTGCCACGCCTAGCTAATTTTTTTATTTTTAGTAGAGATAGGGTTTCACCATGTTGGTCAGCTGGTCTCAAACTCCAGATCTCAGGTGACCCACCCACCTCGGCCTCCTGAAGTGCTAGTATTTTGACTTATAACCCAAGTCAGTATGGTCTATTTTGGTTAATTTTTTTTAAAAAAGCACTTTATTGAGGTATGATTGACATACAAAAAGCTGTACATATCTAAAGTATACAACTTGATGAGTTTGGAGATAAGCATACACCCATTAACCCATCACAATGCCATAAACATATCTATCATGTCCAAAAGTTTCCTCTCAGCCTCTATTGTTTTGTGATTTAAAAACTTACATGTAAGATTTATCTTTCTTGCAAAATTTTAAGTATATATTACAGTATTGTTACTTATAAGCACTATGTTGGATGGTAGCATCAATCACAGTGCCTAATACGTGGTAAGCGCTCAGTAAGTTTTTTTTTTTGAGATGGAGTTTCGCTCTTGTTGCCCAGGCTGGAGTGCAACCTCCGCCTCCTGGGTTCAAGCGATTCTCCTGCCTCAGCCTCATGAGTAGCTGGAATTACAGGCATGCGCCACCATGCCTGGCTAATAATTTTGTTTTTAGTAGAGGCGGGGTTTCTCCATGTTGGTCAGGCTGGTCTTGAACCCCCAACCTCAGGTTGATCCACCCGCCTCAGCCTCCCAAAGTGCTGGGATTATAGGCGTGAGCCACGGCGCCCGGCCAGTAAGTTTTATTGTAATGAATGAACCCAATGCAACATTAGGCAAAAGTAAAGCCATATTT
The DNA here is from genome assembly GCF_049350105.2 of Macaca mulatta. Lineage (NCBI taxonomy): Eukaryota > Metazoa > Chordata > Mammalia > Primates > Cercopithecidae > Macaca > Macaca mulatta. The sequence goes on along the minus strand of NC_133407.1, from coordinate 170,014,809 downwards.
TAAAAAACTATTAGAATTTTTTTGATCTTTTCATTATCAAAATACCGCAATGCTTTTCTTAGAATAGGAGCTCTTTAGAGTTAAATTTGAGTTTTTTAACCCCTCTCCCAAGTTCTTAATGCAGAATTTTTGTCCTTTTAAATGCATACATTAGATCTATTTTTTTTAAGCATTGTGATTCTTATAAATTTGCAAAGCTCTGGCGTTGGGTTACACGTTCAATTATTTACCCCATTTTTGTTTTGATCAATTACTTCGGTCCTAGATTATTTTTCCAATAGCTAAATTATCTGATATCTGCTACAGGACACACCTTTCCTGTGGCGCTACCATACCTCAGTAGAGATATTTAATTCTCTAAGCACACTTATCATTTTTGTTCACTCTTAGATGTCTAGATAACCATATGACACAATAATTACTCATTTTGTTTGTAGTAATAGAACCAAACTCAAAACTAATTAAGTCTTCTTCAAAATTCTGTAAATTTATACCTCTCATCTCAACACAGTATCTCATGGGAATTGAAAAAAATGTTTTCTACTAGACTGCTAAGCATCTCCAGGTAAGGGCCATACTCATCTTTTTCACTGTCAGCACTTGATCTCTTATGAGTACATTCTATGACCAAATTTCATGTAAGCCAGTGTACTATGCCCTGCAAGTTACAAGGAGCACCTTTTTTTTTTTTCTTTTGTCAATGATTGTGATAATCCAGGAACCACATTCTAAACTTGTCCCAGGGTACATAATATAGGCTAAACTTCCATTTGCTGTGAAGGGACTCTAGACATTTCTATGTAGGGAAAGAGGAAGAAAGGTTTGGCAAGAAAAGACCAAGCTAGTAGGCACTGAGCAGTTGTGGAAGTTACACTTGAAGGAGTTAGCAGTGTTGTAACTGTAACAAAGCAAGACAGACACAGAATCAGGATACTTGCAGATAATTGTAACCAAGGTCATACAGATTTGCTTATATGTGAAACAAACTGAATCAAGTCCCCAGAGGGAGGTCATTGCTAGTACATCATCTGGGGAAAAACTGTTAATCAGAAACTAAAATGAAGGAAAGAATTTACTCTTTGGATCCCGATGCAAAAGGTCAAATTGTGAAGTAGGTCACTCATTTGTCTGATGATACGATCTCTAGTTGAGATGTCACCAGAGCTGAGCTAGTCTGTTTTTTAAACTGTAGCATGAAAAAGGCCATTTAGAATGAGATAAGCTGCATGAGTCCACAGACACAAGCTACATATGATGGAATCAGAACCTCTACAATGTTAGGTTGGGCACAGTGGCTCATGCCTGTAATCCCAGCACCTTGGGATCACCTGAGGTCAGAAGTTTGAGAAAAGGCCTGTCAACATAGTGAAACTCCGTCCCTGCAAAAAATACAAAAAATAGCCGGGCATGGTGGTGCATGTCTGTAATCCCAGCTACTCAGGAGGCTGAGACAGGAGAATTGCTTGAACCCAGATAGCGGAGGTTGCAGTGAGCCAAGATTGCACCACTGCGCTCCATCCTGGGTCATAGAATGAGAGACTCCGTCTCAAAGAAAAAAAAAGAACCTCTACAATGTTACATTGTTTCTCCTGTATACATTCTGAACTTATATCTCTTTTGCACTCCCTTTCCCACTTCTAAGTCTCAGTTCTCCTATAGGAATTAAGGCTTTTTGTTTGTATTGGAGCCAATGTAAGAGAAAACAAGTCAATATAGGGAATTCAAAATTAAGGTAAAATCAAGATCCTTGAAGGAGCTGATTCATTTTAGTAAAGAGGATGACCTTCACTTAGACATGAATTCTGCAACTAGAATTTTACTTACCTTTATTTAATGAGGTCACAGACATTATTTGCCTTGCTCACTGCTATATCCTGAGCTCAGAATAGTAGGCACCCAATAAGTTTGTAGAAACAACGTACAACTTTTATATCCACTAAAGGAAGATCATTTCTAACTTAGGAAGGTGATAAGAATGATGTTGTAAAACTGTTTTAAAGGTGCTACAACAAAGCCCTCATCTTACTAAGAGAACTGGGTTTTACTGTGTATTCAAATTTCACCTGCATAAGTAATTACACATACAGTACCTGACAGTTTTATTATACTTTAGGGGAAGAGATTGCTAGTGACAAGGATAACTCAAGATTGTTCAAATCTTTACAGAAGACTTTTTGATACTAGCAAATGGTTTCTCAAAGATAAACTAGACAAGTTCAGTATGGACAAAGCAACAAAGAAAAGCATTATAATCAGATGTCCTATGAAAGCAGCGATTCAATATGTGCTTTAATTTATACTGCTTAGATCCTTTCAGATGTCTTGAGTTTTTGAGGACAGTAAATAAAACAAGTAAAACTGGAATGAAATTAAATCTATGTGGCAAATTAGTTTCAGTTAAATCAGGAATATCTAACACACTGTTTACAAACTCCAAAATATTCCAGCCAAGAGTAAACTTCCCAAATGCTGAATTTAAGCTTTCATTACAAATTTAAAAAGGTAATAATTCTTCTAGATCTAAACGCTAGGCTGTTAACAAGTAGCAACTCCTTCATATTAACTTTCTGCTCCCAACTATTTCTGAATCAGATCTTGATGCTATTTTTTCTTCTTCTAGAAGCTACTGAGCAAGGGAAAGACCTCGATTCATTCCAGATAGAAAACATTTTACTGGCCAGGCGCGGTGGCTCCCCTGAAATCGAGCACTTTAGGAGGCCGCGGCAGGCGGATTGCCTAAGCTCAGGAGTTCCAGACCAGCCTGGGCAACATGGTGAAACCTCGTCTCTACTAAAATACAAAAAATTAGCCGGGCATGTTGGCATGTGCCTTGTAGTCCCAGCTACTTGAGAGGCTGAGGCAGAATTGCTTGAACCTGGAAGGTGGGGGTTACAGTGAGCCAAGATCGTGCCACACTACACTCCAGCCTGGGCGACAGAGCGAGACTCTGTTGCCAAAACAAAAACATTTTACCTAAGAAATCAAGTTATCTTAAATTTTGGAGAACTGAAAAGGTTGGGAATTTCTGCCCCAGTAACAGATTGTTGTCTGACTTGATAGTTCTCAATGTTCTACCAAGTTAACTACACATACATTAAGAAATCTGACTCAAACCCTTTTTCCCATATGACTATGTTATTTGGCTGTATCATAAACTAGGACTAAGTTCCTACAGTTCAGTCTTGCAAGGGAGAACCAATTCAGGACACCGCCATAGAAAATATTTACTTCCTGAAAAATTTCTACAGGCTTACTGTTCCTATTTGTGACTGTAGTATCCAATTTCCCAGAAATATTCAAATCACTCAGTGAGAACAGCGTCAGTCTGAGACAGCCTTGTCTCCCTTCCCCACTGAAAACCCAATCACAAGAGCACAGCCTTTAGGCCCACTCTCTATTTCTTTTATATCCTAATTGTAAAGTGCAGTGCTTTCTAACCCTCATTTAGAAAACTACTCCTTTTAGAGACTAATAAAACACAACCTCACCAAAACTACCCTGACCTTGGGAGTCAACAAAGCCCAGTATCTTCTCTGAGCAGTGACAGCCAGTCTCCGAGAGGGCCCCATGACATCCACCTCCCAGTATTCACATCCTTGTGTAGTCCCCTCCCACACTATACCAGAGTGATTCAATGGTCGGTCTGTGTGACTAATGGAATACGGCAGAAATTATGTCACTTGAGGCTACATCATAAAAGAGTGTGGCTTCTGCTCACTTTCTTGTATCACCTTTGGGGGAAGCCACATGCCAGTTGTCCATCAGGCAGCCCCATGATGATACCCACACAGTGAGGAACTGAAGCCCAAGAGCCACGTGAGCAAGACATCTTGAAAATGGCTCCTCTAGCCTTGTCAAGCTTCAAGATGGTACAGTCCTGGCTAACAGCTTGACTGCAACCTTCTGAGATCTCAAGACAGAACCACCCAGTTAAGCAGCTCCTAGATTCCTGATCCAGAACTGTGGAAGATAATACTTGTTTTAAACTACAGTAATAACTAAGACACACTAGACAAGGATCACCCATTGTTTCTTAAGTGAAAAAAGCAAAACTCTAATTATAACAATTTTGACTAGAAATATTAAATACTGAATTAATTCCGTTAAAGAAAAAATATTAAATTCATGTTTGATATTCAGGAAAAAGGTTAAAAGCCAATTCCCAACTCATTGAACTACTATACTCCTTCCTTACAAGGAAAAAACCAAAACACCTGAATATGTTATCTGTAGCCAATACACATTACTAAACAGATTGCAGCCTGAAGTGTCAAGTATTTCTAACAATTACATTAAGAATATAGCAGCAAGACAGTTCCTTGGATCTTGTTTTTTCCCTCTTACTGGAACTGAATTGTAGACATTGGGCAGTACCTAGCAAGTCACAGAAGATCTGAATTAGGATGCCTTAATTACACCTGGCCTATTTTAATGATTTTAAAATTAGATCTTAAAGAAATGTGAAAGCAAATAAAAGCAGTAAGGGAAACACTACACAATGAGTATGTACAGTTGCTGGCTGCAGAATTCAACAATACAGTTTTGACATTTATAGATATCACAGCTCACTACCAGAACATCACATAAGTTTATTTCAGATGTAACAGCAATGTTAAAATTGACAAGTTTAATTCTTAACTGCACCAAGAAAACTTAGCCATTTAAGTATTTTTTTTTTTAAGTTATTCCCTCCAAAAAACTGAGGGAGCTTTTCTTTTCCACCACCACACACCATGGTTTCCCAATAGTTCTCTTTTTGGAGGACTTTTCAACTGATGAGTAAACTGCTTTAGATATTTCAGAACTTCATTCCCCAAACGAAAGCTAATCTGGACAAACTATATATTGCATAGATTTCTCTACAGATTCTTTGCTTTAAAACCTAAATGCAACTACCATACAGTGTAATTTTAACCTATTTGCCCCACAGTAAAAACTATCTGTCCTGAAAAATATGATGGATATATCCTGTGATTTTCCAGTTAACAGAATTGTTCTAAAGATAATTATCATATATCAAAATAACCAGCTCAACATAGGACATTACTTCAGTCTTTACTGACTCATAGGCATATGAACTTGTGCCCAGCTTTTTACCTCTTCCACATTCTCCTCCTCCTCCATAAGTGGATGGAATTATTTAACATAAGTTTGATGTAGGACAATTAACCCTTTACAAACATTTACAATTTAGGTTAAGTCACTGACTACCATGGAAAAAGAAACTATATAATGATAGGGAGCCTACACACTCAATTCAAAATTTAATATTTTTTCCTCCTTAAATAACACATACTTGTCATGAGGCAGCTATTCGGTTTTCAATAACCACATTTAGGGATACATTCATAGGACTGATTAGATAGTCCAGGTGAAATGGTTATAGAAATAGAGGCAGTGTCATCTCAGAAAACCATTTATATATCAAAGTCGATTTTGATATCTGGGAAGTTTACAAAAAGGCTGCTGCATTCTTCAAACTAATTATGCTTTCTGTAACTCAAGCACTCTTCTCTTGCCAAGAGCAAGCTGAAGCTTATCCATGAAGATAAATGAGCTTAATGCTAAACTTTTCTTCTAAGCTTAGATTTGGATTGTTTTAAGAAACGAATACTCTCAAAAAACCAGCAAGGTCTTTCTACATTTTTACCATCTTAAGATTAGAAACCTATAAACGCATTCATCAACTGTCTTCTTTTTCTGTATTTTTCTTGGCACTCAAGATTGTTGAAGTCTACTGCACCTTGTACTTTCACATTCTCAAATAAAAACTTAAGGTGATAAAGTGTGCATAAACATTTTATAAAATAATTTTGTCATTTAACATATTTGGAGATGAGACTTTATACTAGAATTTTACACAAGAGGATAAATATGAATGAAACTTCCTTTCAAAGTCAAATGACAGAAAGCTCAAGCCCTGTGCATTATTTCAAAGTCTGAGAACATTTCTAAATAGTGGAGATGGGACTATAAGAGGAAAACATGAATATTTCAGATGTCTCCCATCTTACAAAGTTATCAACCTGTCAAAGCCACTCTCTATGTGCCAGAAAATGATCTGGCATAAACCAGTCCTCTCAGTGGAGGAGGTCACAGTGACATTTGTATTATTAACATTTTACACTTCTACTTTTCCAAGAATAGAAGCAATATGTTTAATAATTACCCCTGCCTCAAATCCTTAAACTCAATATCATAGGCACTGAGTATAAGCAAATCTGGGATGTTCTCCAACAGATATGCAATAGCACAGCTATGTTATTCTGAAAAATACTGTCTATTTTTTCCTATAAAATCAAATGCTCAGTGGCCACACTTTTAACAGCTGGCATTAGATGACATTAATTGAATTTATTGTGTCACAGTCCATCTAAGCTTCTTTTTAGGTACTTTTTAATATGTCCAAGAGAAAACACCTGCTTCAGGTTTATTTAGGGGTAGTGACCTATAAGGACATCAACTCAATTTTTAAGGTTAGACTATTGTCAGGTTTACTGAAGAAAAAGGAACAGGGGAAAAAATTAAATCACAACACACCTCTTTAGGTCAGTTAAAGGCCATATCTCTAGCTGGGATATTAAAAAAAAATTAATCTCACCAGCCCACATTCTAAAAGTTAATGCCACTAGTAACAATCAACAGCAGGAAAAACAAACCTGCTAACAACCAGCCCACTCATTAGCAAAAAAGCAGTTTAACTCAAATACTTAGACCAAAGTATAACACTAAACCAAACTGCCCCACCCACCAGCAAGAAGAGAAGATATAATTGCTTAAAAATCAAAATAAGCTTAGTATTTCTTACAAGGATAACGATGTTCAACTCCCGAGAGAGTGCTCAGAAGGACTAAAGGTGGAGTGAAGGCAACGTCTAGGGATTAGTATCCCAGTCTTAAAAAACCCAAAGTACCACAAACACACTCAACTAGTCTATGCATTAGAGAACAAGATATTGCTGCTGCTTCTTTTTGTCTTTTGAAATATACAATGTTTTGTAGGCTCTGCCCTTCAATGTGAAAGCAGGACATTAAATTTGAAATTTGACAATTAAATTTTTAGGACCATCTAGCTTTAACTGCAAAATTAAACAGATCTACCTTCTCCTTCCTTCAAACCACCTCACAAAAATAAGAGAAAACAATTCAAACATGATTATTTTTTTGAAGTCCTTCAAAGTATTATAACTCTTAGAGAAAAGGAAAGGAAGAAAGAAAAACAAGAACAAGGAGGGAGAAAAGCTTTAAAAGAAAAGTGTTGGGGGAGGGGGTATCAATGGGCCTCTCTTTTATTTGGCGACAAGCAAGTGCAAGAAAGTTCATTTGTAATTTGTTCAGTTGTCTGTCTTTTGCACATCTGCATTCTGACCAGAAGGAACTTTGAGGTTTTTCTGCAGCACATGAGCATCTGCAGGCTCTATCCTCTTATAGTAGTTCTTCTTTGTCTCAATAATCTCAAAGCCAAACTTCCTGTAGAAGTCAATTGCCGACTCGTTGCTGATCTGGACATGCCTGAGGTATAAGAGAGTATCAGAAAAAAATTAAAATTAAGGTTTCATCAAGTTTTAAGCATTCTCCACAGATAGCTCCAAATTGGTTGGAGCTAGAATGCTGCACATTTGTTACATTCTCTTTACAATTACCACTAATCAACAAAGGTTAGGCATGCTTACCTAAAAGCTTTTGATGACAATTTTACAGTTTTTTTTTGAGACGGAGTCTCTCTGTGTCGCCCAGGCTGGAGTGCGGTGGCGTGATTTTGGCTCACTGCAAGCTCCACCTCCCAGGTTCATGCCATTCTCCCGCCTCGGCCTCCCGTGTAGCTGGGACTACAGGCGCCCACCACCAAGCCCAGCTAATTTTTCTATTTTTTAGTAGAGATGGGGTTTCACCGTGTTAGCCAGGATGGTCTTGATATCCTGACTTAATGATCTGCCTGGCCTTGGCCTCCCAAAGTGCTGGGATTACAGGCGTGAGCCACTGCGCCTGGCCCAATTTTACACTTTTAATCTAATTTTTACATTTGTAAGACAGCTGGTTAAGATTAGAAGGCTCACAGTGTTTATTCTTATAGTCAACAAATGGAAAAGTACCACAGCTATCAAAATTTTTTCATTTTAAGAGGATAAATTATTAAAAGGCCCTATTAACACACAGAAAATAATGATGAAAAATAAAAAACTAGGGTCTCAAAGCTTGAAGATATATCTTCCTTCTGATTGATAAAAAACATGGTATGTTTTAAAAATTAAAAATGCAAGCTTTCTCAATTACTCCCAAAAATAACACTGTATAATTCAGCATCTCACACAGCCAAACTAAATTATGAACATCCATGACTGTGATCTTAGTCATAGCTCTTTATGTACAGCCTCTTGAGATTCAAGTATAATCTCAGCTAGGTAATCTATGATTTTGATTATTAAACTCTACTACAAATGATCTACTACAATGTTCAAGGCTATCCAACATAGCCTTGAACAAAACACACAAGGTTATGCACGAGAAAAGTAGTATTAATGGTTTTGAATTCTGAAGACTTGAGTTTTTTCTTTTTTTGAGATGCAGTCTCGCTCTCTCTCCCAGGCTGGAGTGCAGTGGCGTGATCTCAGCTCACTGCAAGCTCCGCCTCCCGGGTTCACGCCATTCTCCTGCCTCAACCTCCCGAGTAGCTGTGACATGGGCGGCCGCCACTATGCCCAGCTAATTTTTTAAATATTTTTAGTAGAGACGGGGTTTCACTGTGTTAGCCAGGATGGTCTCTATCTCCTGACCTTGTGATCCGCCTGCCTCGGACTCCCAAAGTGCTGGGATTACAGGTGTGAGCCACTGCGCCTGGCCAAGGCCTGAGTTTTAATCCTGATTTCCTCCCTATGATTTTGGAGCTCTCATCCTAATATAATAAAGCAATGTGTTCTATCTCAGGTCCCTAATCTACTATTATTAATAAAACAAAACTAAACAAAACAACTACTCGAATACTTTGTAACAACTACTTCCACAGTGTTTCCAAAGGCACAGTAAGTGACCAGATTTTAAAGTTTCTAGTCAAGATTTCTCCTGCCAACTTATTAAACCCCTCTGATAAGAACATAAAATATTAATTTACTTACAGATAAATGTTGTCAAAAGTACCATCTTTTTCACAGATGTTTAAGACATGATTTAACATTTTAGTTCCTGTTAATAAAACAAATAACATGTGACTTCATAAATCAACCTTTAAATTATGTATCTATCCACCTGCCATCTGAACTACTTATTGGGTCCTAATAGAATTTATGAGGTATAGACTATTCTTATTTTCCAAAGTTGTGTTCTCTCTCTACAATAGCTACATATGTTTAAAACTGTTAACAGAAGACTAACCTTTTTAAACAAGCACTTCCAGGTAGAAGAAAAACAGAAAAAGCAGAAGGGGACGTAAATAGCAAATCTATGTAGGGATTCCAGCAGAATTATGTTAACAAACATTAGTTATTTCTCACCATATTTTACATAATTCAGTAACCCTTTCTCAGTATTCCTTAAAAAGACCCAAATTAACTTACTAGGTCAGACACATTAACAAAGAATATGTTTATGCCTCTCTGAAGAAGTAAAAAAACCCACAATTTTTTACCTATTCCTAGCCTTCGGTAAGGTGCCAGACATCCTAGTGTCATGATGTAAAGTCTCTTCTGATTCTGTGAATGATCCACCCTACAGCATACCGCACCTACAGCAATATCATTGAAATAGGCTGCCAAGGAAAATATAAAGATATAATGTTGAACAGACAGAGTAACACATTTTATTTAATCTTTTTCCCTTTTAAAGGACTACATTGTTCCTATCAACATTAAATTTCATGAACTATCTCATGAATATCAATGACCTCAAAGCTCTTATGCCATTTTAGGAAGTTTAAGCCTCCTCCAGTATAGCTTAAAAAGTGAAAACACACAGGCATACACTAAATAAGAACATTAAGCATTTCTTTTTAAAATTCAACTATTTTATTCAACTGATTTCTGAGATTTTTCTCCCAACCTAGACCACTCCCATTTCCTCACTTACAAAATAAGCAAACTAAATTAGTTAACTCTTTCTGCTCTCTAAAAAATAGGGCTCAAGAACAGAAAGAAGGAAAAGGGAGGAAAAAAAAAAAAAAACCATGTAATACCAAGTTTTGCTAGCTCGCCAACCTCCAGCACATCCTTGTAGAACTTGTCATTGTAGCTGACTGGAAAGATGACCTGATTCAGTCTTTTCAACTGTTTAATATTGTGTGGTGTCACATCTCCCAGCTCGATCCGGCTACTGGAACAAATCAAAATGTACTCAATAATACATAATTAGCCTCATTTTTAAAATGAACATATGAAAGGGGAACCAAGTCTTTTTTACATGATTGATAAATCCAACTCTTTCAGACTTGATTTATAAGCAAATTACCATTTATAAGCAAATTTTGACATCATTCAATACAAATTCTACTCATAGCTTTCATACAATTACGCACATTTAGGGACAAATATGGCACACAACAACTACTACAAAGGCTAGAATAACATTCTACAAGTGTCAAAATTTTCCTTGTAGTTTATAGTTCAGAAAAATTTAGATATACCTATTTCTGATAACATTACAGTTCCTTTGTCCAAGTATCTTACTTCTAGTAATTTATTCTAAGAAAACAATGGAAGTATGCAATACCATGCACATTCTATTCATTGAAAACCGTGGTCTATGAACTACCTACATCAGAGTCACAGAGGCGATACTCAAAATTCACATTCCTGGACACACATACCCCATTCTCAGAACCAGAGTTGCTGGAACGAAACAAAGGAATCCACATTTTGAAAACCACCCCAGTATGAAAACTATCCATTAAGAAAGCAACAGGAGTGATATGGTTTGGCTGTGTCCCCATCCAAATTTCATCTTGCAGCTCCCATAATTCCCACTTCATGTGACAGACCTGGTGAATCATGGGGGCAGTTGCCTTCATGCTGTTCTCGTGATAGTGAGTTCTCACAAAATCTGATGGTTTTATAAAGAACCTTTCCTTCGCTTCGCTCTCATTTCTCCTTCCTGCCACCATGTGAAGAATGACGTGTTTGCTTCCTCTTCCAAAATGATTATAGGTTTCCTGAGACCTCCCCATCCTTGCGGAACTGTGAGTCAATTAAACCTCTTTCCTTTATAAACTACCCAGTCTCAGCTATGTCTTTATTAGCAGCGTGAGAAAGGACTAATAAAAGGAGCATTCTAAGAAACCACCTGTAATCTAAACAATTGGTTCCATGGAAAAGAAGATTAAAGCTAAAAAGTTTTCAGTTCTAACTTTTAACAAAGAATCAAAGTTGTTTTGCCTGCAGAGCTATAAACAATTTTTAATAGCTGAAGTGAACTTCACTACTATTAAAGGCAGATCAAATGTGATAAGGCAAACCTGACAGCATTCTACAATTTTCTTACTCCATCTGTATTATTTGCCCAAAAAAGATACTGTAGTATATTGTTTTGTGGAGAAAAAGCACATTTCAACCATATTTAACAACGGACTTTTGCTGGGCGGGGCGCAGTGGCTCACGCAGTCAGGAGATCGAAACCATCCTGGCTAATACGGTGAAACCCCATCTCTACTGAAAATACAAAAACAATTAGCTGGGCGTGGTGGTGGACGCCTGTCGTCCTGGCTACTCAGGAGGCTGAGGCAGGAGAATGGCATGAACCCGGGAGGCGGAGCATGCAGTGGGCCAAGATGGCGCCACTGCACTCCAGCCTGGGTGACAGTTTGAGACTCCGTCTCAAAACAAACAAACAGGCCGGGCGCGGTGGCTCAAGCCTGTAATCCCAGCACTTTGGGAGGCCGAGACGGGTGGATCACGAGGTCAGGAGATCGAGACCAACCTGGTGAACATGGTGAAACCCCTTCTCTACTAAAAAAAATACAAAAAACTAGCCGGGCGAGGTGGCGGCGCCTGTAGTCCCAGCTACTCGGGAGGCTGAGGCAGGAGAATGGCGTGAACCCGGGAGGCAGAGCTTGCAGTGAGCTGAGATCCGGCCACAGCAACTCCAGCCCGGGAGACAGAGCGAGACTCCGTCTCAAAAAAAAAAAAACAAACAAACAAACAAACAAACAAACAAAACAAAACAAAAAAACACAACGGACTTTTGTTAACATATACAGAAACATGCTTGAAAGGATTTTAATGTGTAGTAGAAATTGTAATTCTTTTTTTTTTCGAGACACAGTTTTGCTCTTGTTGCCCAGGCTAGAGTGCAATGGTGCGATCTCGGCTCACTGCAACCTCCACCTCCCAGGTTCAAGCGATTCTCCTGCCTCAGCCTCCCTAGTAGCTAGGGTCACAGGCATGTGCCACCATGCCCAGTTAATTTTGTATTTTCAGTAGAGATGGGGTTTCTCCATGTTGGTCAGGCTGGTCTTGAACTCCCGACCTCAGGTGATCCGCCTGCCTTGGCTTCCCAAAGTGCTGGGATTACAGGCATGAGTCACTGTGCCCGGCCCAGAAATTGTAATTTTAAAAACTGTATTTTGAAATGTTAAAATTCAGATTAAAAAGCAAAAAAACAAAAAAAAGAAAAAACAAAAACAAAGAAACAGCTGGGCATAAAGGTCTGTAATCCCAGCATTTTGGGAGGCCGAGGTAAGAGGATCCTTTGAGCCCTGGAGTTCAAGACCAACCTGGGCAATATAGCAAAACTTTATCAGAAATTTTTTTTAAAAAGTTAACCAGGTGTGGTGGCTTGCACCTAAGGTCTCAGCTACTTAGAAGACTGAAGTGAGAAGATTGCTTGACCCTGGGAGGTCGAGGCTGCAGTAAGCTGATTGTGTACCACTGCATTCCAGCCTGGGTGACAGACTGTCTCAAAAACAAAACAAAAAACAGCAACAATTACAGATAAAAAAAGAAATTTCTAAAGTTGATTTATCTGGATAGAGAGGAATATGATATAATATTTTATCTGATAGTACAAAGTTCTCTAAGATGTATTACTCCATAATGCCCAGTTTGGAGAACATTCTGCTTGCTAAGGAGTTAGGCAAAAACAGGAGACTTTACCCCCTATTTAAGTAGTCTGTATGAAGAACACAAAAGACAGCATAAAGCATTCTTCCTGCCATACTTAGCAGTTTTGAAAGGCTTAGCTCATTTAGCGGTCCTGCCTTGATTATTTAATTTTTATACCACTAATCTGTATTATTTGTTGCAACCAATGATCTTTGCATGTCTTGTATGTCTTCCTAAAATCTGAACATAGTTTCTTAGCAACCACACAGATTAAATAAACAAACATGTTAGTAAAAGGGTAAGAGATTTATATATTTAAAAAACCCCTCAGCACCATAGAGGTTAAATAAATAAAAATAAAAAAATAGAGATTTTCTTGTTATAGTCTCTTCCAACTTTTAGCCACATAGCCTTTTCTTATCCCAAATATTTGACAACTATAATGAATTCCCTGTAGGAAATTCATGTTTTCTTTAAGTAGATTACATCTCATTGACAGAATTCCCCCTCTTCATAACACTTTTCTGACTAAAATCTACCGGGCTCACTTTCCCCACTATCTACCATTCACATTTAAAAAAAAAAAAAAGGGAGGCCAAGGAGGGCAGATCACAAGGTCGAGAGTTTGAGACCAGCCTGGCCAATATGGTGAAACCCTGTCTCTACTAAAACTACAAAAATTAGCCCAGTGTGGTGGCATGCGCCTGTAGTCACAGCTACTCGGGAGGCTGAGGCAGAAGCATCAAGTGAATCTGGCAGGCAGAGGCTGCAGTGAGCCAAGATCGTGCCACTGCACTCCAGCCTGGGCGACAAAGCAAGACTCCGTCTCAAAAAAAAAAAAAAAAGAAAAAAAAAAAAATTCTGGGGATACTGTAATTCTGTAAAATATAGGATCCTTTATTTTTCTTTTTTTGAGACAGGGTTTTGCTCTGTTGCCCAGGCTGGAGTGCAGTGGCATAATCACAGGTCACTGCAGCCTCCACTTCTCAGGCTCACGTGATCTTCCCACCTCAGCCTGGCAAGCAGGTGAGAATACAGGCACATGCCACCACGCCCAGCTAATTTTTGAATTTTTGCAGAGACAAGGTTTCACCATGTTGCCCAGGCTGGTCTACAGTTCCTGAGCTCAAGTGATCCGCCCACTTCGGCTTCCCAAAGTGCTGGGCCTACAAGTATGAGCCATTGTGCCTGGCCAAAATACAGGATCTTTTAAAAATGCTGTAGCTGACAGGGATCACATCTTACCTACATTGTCTGCTGTTTAACTTACCACAGTGCCACAAGTTGGGTGTAATTTTTTTTACATAGGGTTTATATTAATTTAGAGCACATCACTAAAAAAAGAGTCTTAGTATTTAAAAAGTGATTTAAAATTACATTATGAAGTTTAAGTATGAATAATAATAGTAACTTAAGAACCCATAAAGCAAGCTTCTAAAGTATAAATGAAAGAACTTGAGGTTTTTAAAATTTTAGGAATCATCTGTAGCTAATAATAACTAGGCTTCAAGCACATTTATAATTTTGAAAGAATAATACCAGGTATTTCTTGACTTCGTACAAGAAGAAAAAGTGGTTATAGTGCACTGTGCTAGATTGAGTCTAATAAAAGTTAGCTACTAAAAAAAGTTTCCATCAGGGTGGCCAGATAAAGCCTAAATACAGAAAACAATATTGAACCATTAGGGAATAGGCAGCTTAATCTTTCCCTAACTAATTAAAACAATACATGTCTTTTTTTGTTTTTTTAAAAAGGCACACCATAGAAATGACGTAGAAAGGGAAAATATCCTGCCATAACATGGCCAGAAATAAGTTTGTTGATAGTCTTCCCATATTTTTCTATGTGCGTATATATACGTGTGTTATGTGTATATACATACACACACGCTTTAGACAAATTTGAGATATAAATATTGTTTGGTAGCTATTGGAAAAATTAAGCTGTTTCAGAGAAATTAATTTGATTTTTGCAAGAAAAAATATGCTAGAACAATTTCAAAATGTTCACTTAATGTAACCTTGTCAGCAAAACTAAGCTTCAAATATAGTTTAACTCTCATTAACATGATATGTCTGACTGAAATGGAATACTTCTGTAATCCTGATCACTTAGCTCCAAATTATTTTAAGACGTGGATTTTCTAAATATATCAAAGTAATATAATCAACTTGTAAATATAAGTTAGCAAGGAACATGTAGTTAAAAAAAAAAAGGCATAAGCATATGTAACGGATATGTAGACATGTCAAGAAAATGATAATATTACTTGAATGTAAACAACCAAAAAGCTTTTAGTTAAAATAGCTCATAAAAAATTAAGTTAAAAGAAAGTCTAAAGTCTCTATTAAAAAACTAATCTAATGGAGATTTTAAGAATTCTGTGAATCTAAATTTTTCTAAAGTTCTTACAAACATAATAGAGTTGCCTATTTAAAGCATAAGTCAATTCTATTTCAATAAATATTTGAATATCTGTCTTATGCATCTGGAATGCAAAGGTGTTTGTTTACATTTGGTAGGAAAGACAGGTATATACAATGTGCTACTAACACTGTATGTACATATAGTACAAAAATAATACCAGAATGAAGGTGACAATGGGAAACATTTTGAAGAATGATAGCTTATCCTGTGGAAGGGCAATAGACGCAGTCTAATAAAACATGAACAAAATAGCAATGATGTAGTCCGAAAACTAGTCAGTTTGATATGGCTAAAACATCAAGTGTGCTTGTGTACAAACGTGGAAGCTGAAAAAGAACCAATTTTATGAGGGCCTCGTATATTGGCGCATTTGGTTATCTTCTCTATACTTATTCTCTTGATCTCACTCAATCTTGTAGTTCTGTGGCTTTAATGCTGCCAAATTTCCAAATTTCTGTCTCTAGCCTATAGTTCACTCCTGAACTCTACACTCCTAGATCCAAGCCATCTCCAGCAGACACTTCAAAGTGAACATACTGTAAACAATTTCAAATCTTCGTTCCAAAATCTGCTTTGCTTGCAGTATTTCCTGTCAATTGATGGCCTCTCCATCCTTGGCTGCAGAATATGTTAACTCCTTCAAGTCTTTGTTCAAATGGTATCTCAAAAAGGCTTACCCTGACACACTTTCTTTCTTTCTTTCTTTTTTGAGACAGTGTTTCCCTCTGTTGCCCAGGCTGGAGTGTAGCGGTGCAATCTCAGCTTATTGCAGCCTCCACCTCTTGGGTTCAAGCAATCTTCCTGCCTCAGCCTCCTAAGTAGCTGTCATTACAAGCATGTGCCACCGTTCCTAACTAATTTTTGTATTTTTTGTAGAGACGGGGTTTCACCATGTTGGCCAGGCTGGTCTTGAACTTACGGCCTCAAGAGATAGGCTCGTCCACCCTGGCCTCCCAAAGTGTTGGGATTATAGGTGTGAGCCACTGCACCTAGCCCTTGTAATATTCTTGATACATTTTCGTATCAGGGTTATGTTGGCCTCAAAGAAAGTTTGGAAGTGTTTCTTCCTTTTTGCTGTTTCATTCAATCAATAAATAGAAAGTTTCAGGTATTTTCAAACTATGTTAGGAAGGGCATAAACATTTAGGACTACTGTAGATAATATGACCCTTTGATCATTTTGAAATATCCCTCCTTTTTGCTGGCAATACTCCTTGTTTTAAAGTCTACTTTGTTCATCAATACACACAGTTTTCTTTTTTTTTTTTTTGAGATGGGGGTCTCAACTCTGTTGCCCAGGCTAGAGTGCAGTACCACAATCTTGGCTCGCTGCAACCTCTGCCTTCCGGGCTCAGGGGATCCTCGTGCCTCAGCCTTCCAAGTAGCTGAGACCACAAATGCATGCCACCACTTCCAGCTAATTATTATTATTTTTTTGTATCTTTGGTAGAGACAGGATTTCACCATGCTGCTTAGGCTGGTCTTGAACTCCTGAACTCAAGCAATCCACCTGCCTCAGCCTCCCAAAGTGCTGGTATTACAGGGATGAGCCACCAGGCCTGGCCTTACAGCTTCCTTCCAATCAAAGTTTCATGTTCTTTAACCTTTTTTTTTTTTTTTTTTTTTTTTTTAATTTTCTTGTGTCCTTAAAGTGTGTGTCATGTAAATAGCATATAGTTGGATCTTATTCCTTTAATCTGACAATTGGAATATCTGGTCTGTTAAAAATTAATGGGCCAGGCACAGAGGCTCACACCTGTAATCCCAGCACTTTGGAAGGTTGACTTGGGTGGATCACTTGAAGCAAGGAGTTCAACACCGGCCTGGCCAACATGGTGAAACCCTGTCTCCTAAAAACACAAAAAATTAGCCAGGTGTGGTGGCGCGTGCCTTTAGTCCCAGCTACTCGAGAGGCTGAAGCAGAATTGCTTGAACCCAACGGCAGAGGCTGCAGTGAGCCGAGATCGCACCACTGCACTCCAGCCTGAGTCACAGAGCGAGATTGTTCAAAAAAAGATTTAATGTAATTATTGAATTACTGATTTAGTTGATTCAAGTCCATCAGCTTGCCATTTTCTATTTGTACCAAGTATTAACTGTTCTTCATTTTCCTGCCTTTTATGGGGATCAATTTTGATTGATCCCTTGGCTTTTGGAAAGAAAACTTTTTAAAGCTTACATAAAACTAAATTTATCTTTGTGGTGTATAGTTCTGAGCTTTTACAAATAATCATGTAACCCTTACCAAAATATACAATAATTTAATTACTCCCCAAACCTCCCACATGACCCTTTAAAGTTCAACTCCCAGGCAGCCCCTAATCTCTTTTCTGTTCCCCATAGTTTTCCCTTTTCAAGAATGTCACATAAATGGAATCACATATCTGCTTGTTTGGTTTCTTTCATTTAACATAATGTCGGAGACTCACCACAGTGTTGTGCGTATCAATAGCTCATTCCTTGTTAATGCTGAATGGTAGTCCATTATGTGGATGTACTGTAAATTTATCCTCTTGTTGAAAGGCGGCTATTTATAATTTTTGGAGATCATGAGTAAAATTCCTATAAACATTTACCTATAGGTTTTGGTATGAACATAAGTTCTTATTTCTCTTAGTAAATACCTAGGAGTGGGAATGCTGGGTCTTAAGTGCATAAGAGTTCCAGCTGGTTTGCATCTTCATCAGCATTTGGCATTAACTTTTAAAATTTATGCTATTCTAACAGGTATATAGTGACAACTTATTGTGGTTTTTAATTTGCATGCCTCTAAATAATAAATGAAGTGAGCATCTTTTCATGTATTTCTTTGCCATTCATGTATCATCTTTGATAAACTATCAGTTCAGATCTTTTGTCAATTTTTTAAAAACTGGTTTTTCTTGAGTTTTGGGTGTATTATGGATACTTGTCATTTGTAAGTTATGTATGTTGCAAAGAATTTTTACCAGTCTATGGCTTTTTTCATTTTCTTATTGTTTTTGGGAGAGTTTTACATTTTGACAAATTTATTTCATGGATTCTATTTCTGAGTTGTATTCAAGAAATATGCTTAACTCAAGATCACAAAGAGTTTGTTTTCTTCTAGATGTTTTACATTTAGGTGTATGAACTCCCTCTTTCTTAAATCCCCCTCATTTTTTTTTTTCTTAAGCAGCTTTCTTGAGGTATAATTTATATACCATAAAAACCATGGTTTAAATGCACAGTTCAGTGATTTTTTTACTATAAAGCTGTGCAACTGTCACTGCAATTCAGTTTCGGAACATTCTCATTACAGTCTCAAAATTCCTTAGGTGTATCTGCAATCAATCCCCTTACCTACCCCTAAACAGCCACTAAATCTACTTTCTCTTTTCACAAATGTCTTTACTAGACATTTAATATAAATGGAAGCACACAAGAAAAGTGATCTTTTGCACTAGGCTTTTTTAATGTGGCATACTTTTGATGTTCACCTGTGTTTTAATACATGTCAGCAGTTTGGTCTTTTTATTACTGAATAGTATTCTATTTTGGTATAGTTTATACCACATTTTGTCTATTCATTCACCAGTTGATGGATATTTGGGCTGTATGTGCATCTTGGCTATTATAATGCTACTATGTATATTGCATAAGTCTGTGTGTGGACATACGCCTTAGTTTTCTTTTCTGGTAGATAACTAGAAGTGGGATTGCTAGGTTGTATGACAAATATGTTTAGCTTTTAAAGAAACTGCCTGTGGTAGGTACAATAATGCCCCCCACCCCCAACCAAAGGATGTACATGTCATAATCCCAGGAATCTTGAATATGTTACTTTACATGGAAGAACAGACTGCAGATGTGATTAAGACCTTGAGATGTGAAGATCAACCATGATTATCCAGACAGGCCTAATATAATCACGTAAGTCCTTAATAAACAGAGGAGATATGACAACAGAATACGATTCAGACGAAAAAGATTTTAAGATGCTCTATGGCTGGCTTTGAACATGAAGGAAGAGCCAGAAGCTAAGGAATGCAGGTTGTCTGTAGAAGCTGGAAGAGCCAAGGAAACAGATTCTCCTCAAGGGCCTCTAGGAGAAACACAATCCTGCTGTATTAGTATCCTAGGCTATCTTTAAAAATTACCACAAACTCAGTGGCTTGAAGCAACAAACTTATTCTCTTATAGTACAAGAGGCTAGAAGTCCAAAATCAAGCTGTCAGCAGGGCCATGTTCTCTAAACTCTAGGAAAAAATGTTTCCTTGCCCCTTCCAGCTTCGGTGGCCCCAGGCTTGGGGCAGCCTACCTCCATCTTCACATGGTCTTTGTGATGTGTCTGTTTCCTTTCCTCTTCTTATAAGGACACTATTCATTACATTTAGGACCCACTCTAAATCAGTATGAACTCAATTATACCTACGAAGACCCTATTTCTAACTTAGCTCACATGCTGAGGTTCCAGGTAGATAAGAATTTTTGAAGGACAGTATTTAAAATCACTCTACCTGCCAACACCTTGACTTTAGCCCAGTGAAACCCACTTCAGACATTTAACCTCTAAACTATGGCTGTGGCATTTATATTTCCATCAGTAATGTATTAGGGTTCCAGTTTCTCTACACCTTTTATTGCCTTTCTGTTAATTGCCATTCTACTAGTGTGATGTGATATCTCATTGGACATATTTATCTAATGACTAATGATGTTGAGTATGTTTTCATATGGCTATTAGCAATATGTTTATTTTTTTTTTTTGGTAAAATGTCTATTTAAATCTCTTGCCCATGGTGTAGCCCTGAGAATAAACCTAGAATTTTTCCACTAATTTTGTACTCCTATTTTTACATTGGATTGCTTGTCTTACTGTCATAAGAGTTCCTTATATATTCTGGATACAAGTCCTTTATTAGATATATGACTTTGCAACTAAGCTCAATTATTAGCTTGCCTTTTCATTTTCTTACCATGGTATCATACTAACATAAGATGTTAGTAATATGAGAAAACTGGGAATTCTTTGTAGCATCTTTGCAATTTTTCTGTAAATCTAAAACTACCAATTTTTTCTTTTTTTTAATTAGTGGAGAAACTATTAGCGTAACAGATGATAAGGCATTTCAGCCACTTGCAATTTGTGAATCTTTTTGGATTCTAATGTGAAAAAAATGTATTTTTAAAAGACATTTACAAGACAGAAAAAAACTAAGTACAAACTAGATATCAGATCATAATATAAAGTATTGCAATTGTTTAAAAAATCTTTCTCTGTTAAAGATTCACATTAAAGCCCAGGCATGGTGGCTCACGTCTGTAATCTTAGCACTTTGGGAGGCTGAGGCGGGTGGATCACCTGAGTTTGAGAGTTTGAGACCAGCCTGGCCAACATGGCGAAACCCCATTTCTACTACAAGTACCAAAAACTAGCCGGGTGTGGTGGCGCGCACCTGTAATCCCAGCTACTCAGGAGGCTGAGGCAGGAGAATCGCTTGAACCTGGGAGGTAGAGGTTGCAGTGAGCTGAGATTGCAACGCTGCACTCCAGCCCTGGTGACAGAGCAAGACTTGTCTCCAAAAAAAAAAAAAAAGAAAGAAAAAAGATTCATATTAAATATTAAAGCATTTATAGATGGAAAAGGATAATACATCCAGAGTTTCTTTTGGAAGTGCCCCAGTGAAAAGGGAAAATTATAGGTCAGGCAAAGACGAAATAAAATGGGAATCGATCCTACTTACTGTAGTTGATTGATGGGGCTCATTCTACTGTTTCATTTCATAAATGTTTAAAGATTTCCACACATCCACCATGGAATACTACACAGCCATAAAAAAGAACAAAATCACATCCTTTGCAGCAATATGGATGCAGCTGGAAGCCATTATCCTAAGTAAATTAAAGTAACAGAAAATCAAATACTGCATGTTCTCACTTGTAAGTGGGAGCTAAACACATAGTACACATGAACATAAAGATGGGAACAACAGATACTGCGGACTACGAGAAGAGGGAGAAGGGAGGGAGGGGCTAGAGGTGAAAAACTACCTGTTGGGTATCATGCTCACTACCCAGGTGACAAGATCAATTGCACACTAAACCTCAGCATCATGCAACATACCCATGTAACAAACCTGTACATGTAATCCCTGTACCTAAAAGTTGAAAAAGAATCCCTAACAAAAAGTAAAATAAAATACAAACATTACTTATTATGTAAGGCACAACAAGCTGCAGTACTTTCCAGGCATGTTATTCTTGACATTAAAACTCAAAGTAGAAAGTAAATGATTCCTCATTTATTTCTTACTGTATGAACAAGTAAAAGGAGGCAAGACCTTCAAACCTTTAATACACTATAATTTCTCAATCCCCAGCTGTACAAGGCTTCAGTTTATATAGAACAGAAATTGAAAGAGAGCTGAATGAGTGAGCCTTCCATTTGGGTACCAGATCACTCTTCCAAATTTCAGCAGTGTCCAGACAGTCTGTTATCATCTCTGCCTTTGGAATAAACACCTATTAATACATGTTCTGATAGTTTCCCCCCCCCCATCAAAACTAGTGTCAAATGCTTTTAAGGTATGAACGAGCAATTTTAAAAATGATTTATATGATGCAGTCTAAAAGTTACCCAATGAGACTGAAGTGTT
Organism: Macaca mulatta; assembly: GCF_049350105.2. Classification (NCBI taxonomy): domain Eukaryota; kingdom Metazoa; phylum Chordata; class Mammalia; order Primates; family Cercopithecidae; genus Macaca; species Macaca mulatta. The sequence goes on along the minus strand of NC_133407.1, from coordinate 169,992,740 downwards.
AAAAACTAGGTGGTAAAGGGAAATGCACTTGGATTTTTAAAATGAAAGAATTCTCTTTTAAAATATATCGCTTTGACAGCTATTTCCTGAAACATAACTAGTTCATAGCGTATAACCTTTGATTATGGGACTATATCAGGCTACCAAGGATGTCTGTAGTAAGAAGAAGGTCAAAGAAAAGAATATAAAAAACACTTGAATTTTAGAGGTAAAAGAACAGGAACCTACAAAGATGTCTAAGAAACGATTTTCAAGAGAAGGGAGGAAAAAACCTGGAGAGTAGTGTTACAAAATCAAAGAATGAATCCCAAACCTGGTTATATACCAGAATCATCCTGCCAGTTAAAAATTCAGATTCTCAAATTCCACCTTGGCAGCTTTACTTTTGTAATTAAGTTTGTTATGTAAATCATCATCCAAATTTAACACCCAACTAAATTAAATTTCCCACTGCATGTGTGTAAATTCCTAAATCTGAGAAATCTGGTGAGGGAAACAAGAGCTAAGGATGGACACAGAGAATGGGTCATTGGAAAAACTATGCTATACGATCACAAAGGATCACAAATTGTTTGCTTACTTCTGGTAAGAATGTAATATAACGTAACAATGTAGACTACCTTAATTTATCAGCAGTTTAAGACCTTTACTCTGCATATAAGACACAAATCGCCCGCCTAAGAGTTAAATCAGCCATGTGGTCACATCTGTTTGACCCACAAGTTTTTTGTTTGGTTTTTGAGACAGTCTCCCTCAGAAGCCCAGGCTGGAGTGCAGTGGCACAATCTCAGCTTACCGCAACCTCCGCCTCCCAGGTTCATGTGATTCTCATGCCTCAGCCTACCGAGTAGCTGGGACTACAGGCGCCCACCACCATGCCCGACTAATTTTTGCATTTTTAGTAGAGATGGGGTTTTGCCATGTTGGCCAGGCTGGTCTCGAATTCCCGGCCTCCGAAAGTACTGGGATTACAGGCACGAGCCACCGTCCCTGGCCTGACTCAGTTTTTCCTTTTTGTTTCAGGTTTTTACGTTAAGTTCAATGCTAATATTTAAATTAAACGATTTTATATAAAGTCTCAAATTGCAGCTTCTCTTGCTTTACTGATTTACTTTATCTGCATGGTCCCTGTTGGCAGTAGAGTTTATGGCCCTACCTGTAGAAAACTGAAGACAGTTGTTATTAAATAAACTAAATTACTCTCTCAGCTCAAGTAAATTGGTGTGACATGCTACTTTTTCTTGTTTTTCAGATCCATAACAATCAAACCCCAAGGCATTCTCATACCAGAATTTTTAGACTAAGGAACTGAAAGTGGGACAGACTGTGATGTAAGTAAGAAACAGCTACTGCCAAAGTGCCTACAGACAATTTATACTAAGTTCTTAAATGTGAAACATGCAGTTACTTGTGTGCCTCTATAGACCCCCATGGGCTATTAATTTGTGCCACAAGATTGTAATTTCATGTACGTAACTTCTGGGCTTAGAATATGCTAGTAGGAAAACTTTACTCTTGGCCTATAAATCAAGCAGTGTGACGAGATAATGCACACTAAATTTTGGCACAGCAATGTCAGATAATATGGACGCAAATGTTTTTAGCTATTTAACTTATTGCCAATTACGCTCATAATTGTAAAAACATTTAGTAGCAATATTCTGAAAGGCCACAAGATGGGGATATGACTCCACAAAAGTGGGTCTCCGTAAAAAGTTTTTTTAAGAAGGATGGTTTCACTATATTGCCCAGTGGCCTTGAACTCCTGGGCTTAAGTGATCTTCCAGTCTCAGACTCTGAGCAGCTGGGACTACAGGCACCACATCACCACACCAGGCTCAAAGTGTGACTTTTTAAGTTATATAACAAAAAGTGAAAATGAAGTCTAGAGAAAGCTTAAAGCCTGTTTATACTTTAGTGAGTAGCACATAATTTTAACTGCCTGTTCATTTGTTGTGCGAGTATTTGATCTGGACTGGATCTATTTCCCCTTCATTTTACAGATGATGAAACTAAACCTCCAAGAGACAAATGTACCTGTAGTTATACAGACAATTATGGATAAAGCTAGAATCAAGCCCATGTCTATTAATTTCCATTGTAGCACAAGATCAGTCACACCACGTTCTGTCAAAGGAGTGATCTTTACCCCTCAAGGTCACCTTTTAAAAAAAGGGAGAGAGATCTATTGGTAAACATTTTTCTGACATATACTGATAAAGGTTCATTTGCATAAAACTCAAAGCATCTTTTAGTAAGGATCAAATGGTCCTTTTAGTAAGGATCAAATGTCAAGGGGTTAGAAGGGAGGTAATTTTTTCTTAGCTAGCAGCAATGTTTCTAAACTCTTACCCTGCAGTAAATTACATGAAAGAGTGATTCCTCTGGAAAATAAAGTCCTTCAACCTGAAAGTAAGCCCATTCAAAATTTATCACACAGCTTCAACACTAACTGGGTCAGGAGGTCTTAACCTGTCACCCACTGAGATTTCTACCTCATATGAACGATATTACCGTTTCTGTCCTTACAAGGCACCTCTGCCCTGCTACAAACATTTATTTTTATACCTTAACTCTTCTATAAAACTATAAGACTTAGGGCAGGATCTCAAATATTTCAGGGAATTACTAAACTACTTTTAGTAAGTTCCATCTCACCTAGATTTTACAGCAGCGTTTCTCAATCTCAACATTGGCATTTGGGGTTACATTATTCTTTGTTGTGAAGTGCCTTTCTGGCGCACTGTAGTATACTCAGCAGCATCTCTAGCTTTTACCCACCAGGTGCCAGAACTCTCCTACATCCTGTTAGGACAACCAAAAGTGTCTTCAGACATTACCAATAATTGGGAAGAGGGGGTGGTGGTTGCCCTAGTTGGCAGTCACTGTTCTAGAGGTTTGGCTGTAATTTTAAAAGTGAAAGTGGGGCTGGGCCTGGTAGCTCAGGCCTGTAATCCCAGCATTTTGGGAAGCCAAACTGGGCAGATCCCTCGAGTCCAGGAGTTCAAGACCAGCCTGGGCAACATGACAAAACCCTGACTCTATTTCTTTGAAAAAAGTGAAGGTGGTGTGGACCAGCTCTCCAAATTGTATGCCTGCAAGTATCAGAGGTATAAAAATCTCAGTAATTATTTGGTTGGTTACTAATGCTAAATACACACATGGGTACAATCTGCTCAAGACTATAACCTAAAAAGAATCAAATTACTCTTTGGAAAATTGTTTCCACTGTCACCCACATATTAAGAAAGCTCCTTGCCAGCTTATGGCTTTTCTTTCACTGCTATCTAATATATTAATGTTTTTATTTAGAAATCTCTGAATCCAAGCCAATATTTCTGACTGGTTACTGATGAGCTCCACAAGAATCTCAAATTCAACATATCTAAATGTGACAGCATCACTTTCCATAAGAAATTAGGACTACCTCTACAATCTATGAAGAGCCCACTGTTCATCCAACAGAGAAATTTAGTTTTCTATGTATTCTTTATGTCCTATTTTAATCTCTGTTAATTCTGTTTCCCCAGATACCTACAAAATAGAATTGGCTCACAAGCTGGAATCTTTGGCCATTCCTATTCAGATTCAAGCCATTCCCTTTAAAGATAACCAAGGCTCAGAGGTTTAAACACCTTTATTAGTGACCCTACTGCTAGCTATCATTTGTGGTACATAAAACTAAAACTTGGTTGTTTTTAGTTCAGTATTTTTTTGCATTATAGTAAGTTTCCTTTAAAATAAACAACAAACAATATATACTAGAAGCAGGGGAACCCAAACATACCTTTAAATATACCCTAATTTTCTGGAAAGAGAAGTGTTTGAAATGCTCCTAAGTACAAAATATTTTCCTTGCTTACCCTTATTTAACAAGTTCCACCTCTAAAAAATGTTGGTTTTTTTTTTGTTTTTTTGTTTTTTAGACAGAGTCTCGCTCAGTCGCCCAGGCTGGAGTGCAGTGGCGTGATCTCGGCTCACTGCAAGCTACGCCTCCTGGGTTCACACCATTCTCCTGTCTCGGCCTCCCGAGTAGCTGGGACTACAGGCGCCCACCACTACGCCCGGCTAATTTTTTTGTATTTTCAGTAGAGACATGGTTTCACCGTGTTCGCCAGGATGGTTTTGAACTCCTGACCTCATGATCTGCCTCTCTCGGCCTCCCAAAATGCTGGGATTACAGGCGTGAGCCACCGTGCCCGGCCAAAAATTTTTATTTCAAATGCCTTGGGCCCTAATGTCTCACCCCCACTCTCTAAAGAACATCATCTTTGTTTTGTAATTTAAAGTTAAGGCAATCATCATCTCAATTAATAACTGGGTAAGTTATAAACAACCTACATCACAAAATGACCAGTAAAAATGGTATATGTTCAAACTTCACCAAGTAATCATCAAATCTTTAAAAAAAGAAATGCCATTTATCACCTAATTAGCAAAGTAAAACTAGAGTTAAAGCAAAATGTGAATATTTACTCAAAGACAACCTGTAAGGAAGCTATTAGTTATTTCTATCATTTAAAAATGTGTTCAATATGAACGCATCCCAAAGAAAATTTATACCATTCTTGGCTGAAATGTCAGACACAGTATGTTTTCTTGAGGTTTTTCCAAGTGCCCTTCCCCTTCATTAGCCCTTGGAAAGAGAAGGACATTCTCATACATTGCTGACAGAATAAATTGCTACTATCTTTTTGGAGGTCAACTGGCAACAAACATCAGAGCTTTAAAAAAGTCAGTACCTTTTGATCCAAAAAATTAATTCTTAGGAAATTATCCAAAAGAAGTAATTAAGGATGTGTGTCAGGTAGTTTTATGAACAAGCATTCCCCACAGCACTATAGGGAACTGAGGTAAGAAGCCTCTGGAATTGGAGAACAAGATTTTCTCTTAAGAACAGTTTCTGACAGAGGCAGAATATAGCTTGCACTAGCTCAAGAAAGACGAATACTTCCAATTGTCTCTTCCCTACCCTTTCAACAGCAGACCAAGTGACTAAACGGCAACACTTTAACCAAAAACCAGAATGCCTCAAAATCCTTCACCACAGAGGTATAAACAGCCATAAACTATCTGTTGGCCCACAAGTTGAAACATTTAGAAATATCTATCATCTGGGAAGTAGATGCTAAAGGAAAAGTTCATGTTTTATACAACTTTGGCTTTTTATGGGTTTAACACAGGACTGTCCAACAGATATACAAATGACATACAAAATTTAAAAATGTTTAATATCTTGGGAAGACTTCCTTGATATAACAAAAAAAGTTTAGTATTCACATTTACAAGGGGGAGAAATAATTTCAACATGTAGTCAAAATAAAACTTATTTTACCTTAAATTTTTTTTTCATTCAAGTTTAGTATCCACATTTACAATGGGGAGAAATCATTTCAACCTGTAGTCAAAATAAAACTTATTTTACCTTAAAAATTTTTTTTATTCCAAGTCTTTAAATCCAGTTTACTACACTCACAGCATGGCCCAATTCAGCTACTCATTTTCCTTAGAAATATTTGATCTCTATTTACATTTCACAAAATCTGCAGTAGATCTACGTATCTAAGTTATTTCAAACATACTTAAAAACTGACCAATAACTGACTGTGAGTTTTCTTTCCTTTTTGAGACAGGGTCTCCCTCTGTCACCCAGGCTGGAGTGCAGTGGCATTATCATGCCTCACTGCAGTGCAGCCTCAACCTCCTGAGCTCAAGTGATTCTCCCATCTTGACTTCCCAAGTAGCTGGGACTATAAACACACACCGCCATACCCAGCTAATTATTATTTTTTTGTAGAGATGAGGTCTCACTATGTTATAGCCAAGCTGGTCTTGAACTCCTGGGCCCAAGTGATTCTCCTGCTTTGACCTCCCAAAGTGTCGGGATTAAGAGTGTGAGCCACAGTACCCAGCTGAGAATCAGTTTTCACACTATAAAATTTAAAATTTAGTTCTGTCATATAAGGCACATTTTTTTTGTTTTTTAAAGGTCGTTTTTGAGACTCAATGACAAAAGGTGAACAATAATCAATTTGGTAAAACAGATTAACAGTACCCTTTAAAGCTTCTGTTTCTATTTCTACTAATGGCTTCCCCACATAGGCAATATCATCTAGACTATAGTAGAGTTTTCAATGACTCCATCATAAGGACTAGTGATGGTAACAGAGAAACTTTATCACTTTGAACTTCACAGATGTTATCAAACTGAGACACTGTATCTCCTTCTTTTACATAACATTAACAGTTACTTCTCTAATCCTTTCTTCCCTGTCTGAGAGTCTGAACTGAACCTGTCCACATACAGCATTAGATGTTTTCAGAAAATGATGTGGATGACTATACTTGAATGAAGGATAATCAAAGAAATACACACAATTTGGCTTCAAAACATGAACATTACTACATGTTGGGAAACAGTGAAACAAATCAGCTACCCAGCATTCCTGCTCCAGGTCAACACACAGACTACAGCCATCTTACGCAGGAAATGGCAACTGTGCCATAGACCACAAGGTACATTTTAACTGTTCAATTGCCAATTGTAGCTAGTCATGACTGTAGTAGACAGAACAATAACATTTTGCCATTAAGTTAGGCATTGAACAGACTTAAATATAACTCTCATGTTCGCGATGGGAAGAATGTTTCTACTGGGTTACTACTGGTATTCTACTGGTTACTGCAGGCTTCCTTTAAAAAAAGGCCAATCATTTGAATAATTGAGAAAGAGTATCTCTTCAGATGTCACACGGCTGAAAGCCATAGGGAGTACCTGGAAGAAAAAATCAGGAGTCAAAAAGATTTCCACAGGCCAAAATGGAGGATGTGGCGAAGTAAAATTTAACACAGATATTAGTTTGGTCTGGGCAGAGCTTTATAAGATTTAGAAAGAGATTTTAATTGACAATACAGATAATGTCCAATAATGTAAAATTAATTTGACCATAAATTGCAGTAACAGGAAATATATAATTTAGGCCAATAATAGTTCCCATTCTACTGATATGTGCAGTAATATTCACATAACAGAAGTCAGGATCTTTGAAATTATGATAAACAGGGAATATATCTTGATTCAATAAGATGAGTGCTTGGACTAAGTGACTTTTAAAAATCTTTTCCAACCCAGAAAGTATTGATTATTCTTTGTTTAGAGCTTTACTAAGAGTTGTATGCAATTTCAGGAAGAAATCACACCACTAATGGCAACACATGAGTCAACAATGCACACAACTGTATAGGCAGCAGTTATACTGCTAAATTACACAATGATTCTATTTACAGATAGATGAAAACACTTGATCTGATGCTTTGTTTAACTATACAACTATGGTATAGTTGTGCCACATCATTAAATACTGAAATAAATTTTATTATGATTTACTTCCCTTTTATTTTTCTTTTATTGGAGACGACAGTACATTGATTAAAAAAAACTTACGGTGTAAGCAGGTTATATTTTATATGAATTCATCTCAACACAAGGGCACATTACAAAGTTTTTGTTAAAATTCACTATCTCAATCAACAAACCACAAATTATTTGTTTCACAGAAGGAACGAGTATAAACTGTAGGTTTACAAAAGGTGTCAAATGCTACATCAGCCTGACTAGCTTTTGGTTTTGCTGAAAAACAAAACAGCAATACAACCTTTAAAAAAAGTTTTTCGTTTTTTTTTTCAAGACTAGGTTTCGCTCTGTTGCCCAGGCTGAAATGTTGTGACAAGATCATGGCTCTCTGCAGCCTTGAACTGCTGGGCTCAAGTGATCCTCCTGCCTCAGCCTCCCAAGTAGCTGGAACTACAGACTTGCACCACCATGCCTGGCTGATTTTTTTTTTTTTTTTTTTTTAAGACAGTCTTGTTCTGTTGCCCAGGCAGGAATGCAGTGGCGTGATCTTAGCTCACTACAACCTCCACCTCCCAGGTTCAGGCGATTCTCCTGCCTGATTTATTGTTTGTAGAGACGAGGTCTCACTATGCTGAGATGCTAGAAATATTCCTTCTGCCTCTTCCCAGTCCATATGCTGTCAGAGGTAACCACTGTTCTGAGTTCTTAAAGTTTTGTTTCTGACTGCAGAATCCTACATTTTAATTTTATTTGGTAAAATGGCTCCCTTTACTATTCCAATTAGTAATCTGCACTGTTCCATATTTATATTACTGCTACCTACTTTCCCATCTTAGTCACGTACTCATATTTTGTTAAAGACATTTTTTATTAGGACTAATTTGCATCTCTTTACTACAATTGAAGGCTAAATGATTTGGTTTTATTATACTTTCCATTACACTGCCTAATTAGATTGCCACCTCATTCATGGTTATCTGTGGCATACCTTCTTGCTTGAAATCACCTTCCCTAGAAAAGAGGAGATAAAAATGCCACCCACAAATTCAAACTACAATGTCCCTGGTTCACAAAAACAGCCAACCTCAAAAGGAAGTAACATCTCCCAGTATATCTCAAACTTCTAGATGTGCATATAAATTACATACAGTAGTTAATAACCAGAAATTTATCTTCTATGGAGGAAAGACATGCCAATACAATGGAAAGTCCTACTGCTACTACTAATAAAAATACTCATAGTAAAAATATGAAGAAAAACCAGGTACGTTTTAAGTTTCAATATGATAGGCAATATAGGCAACAGTGTACAATTTTAAATATTTAACTGGTTTTGTGTTGGGACTTCTGCAGTTTCCAATTTTAGATATTTCAATTTACTGTTTACTTAGCTCAATATACAACAGAACACTTAGCAAATAAAATTCCATACAAAAGCCACACAATCAGGACCACTGTTTCATTTTTACAGGTCATTCCACATTAAGAGTCAGGACTATAAAACTGACCACACTGTGCACGGTGGTACAAGTTTTGGAACTGAAGGCGCTTAACTTATTTTAAACCTATACTGTTGTAGGTTCGGTATCCAAACACAAGGTTCACACAACTCATTTGTTGAGTGTCTTAAATACAGACTTAGAAGTAAAAAAAATTAAAAAGTTTCATCTCACCTGAGAGTTCATTTGTTAAGTTAAAGGGATTATTCCTGTGAAATCATCTTAAAGGTTTACAGTAAAGAATAAAATTCTAAGCTCCCAATCATAAGAAGTATTAAGAACTTCACAGGCATAGTTACTGGCATAAAGGTACAGATTCAATAATTTTAAGTTTCCTCTAAATTCGGCCAGTTACCCATTTCTAGGGATCTGCCTTCATCAGGTTACATGTAAATATCCATTTTAAACAGAGATAATTGCTCCATGAATATACTAATTAAAGGTAGATTGTGAATAATATGACTGTTCAGCTCCATTTCTATCGCCAAGTTAGGTATCAGAAAGAACATCACACCCTATAGAGTCTGAACTAGATTGAAGATTTTGGATCGAAACATACAGAATAATTTCCTGGCAGCCCCCTTTGTAAATCCATGGCAATTTCAACACTGGGAACTCTTCAGCCTCGTTTTTCTTAACAGAACATGACAAATAAGTATTGAGTGCCTGACAATGAGTACAAAAATGAGTAAGAGTCAGCAGCTATGCTCAAGAAGTGCAGTATATACCACCCTTGGTGGCTCACGCCTGTAATCCCAGCACTTTGGGAGGCAGACGTAGGTGGATCACTTGAGCAGGAGTTTGAGACCAGCCTGGCCAACACAGTCAGACCCCCGTCTCTACAAAATATTCAAAAATTAGCCAGGCGTGGTGGCACGCGCCTGTGGTCCCAACAACTCGGGAGGCTAAGGAGCGGGGACTGCTTGAGCTTGGGAGGCAGAGGTTGCAGTGGACCGAGGTCGTGCCACTGCACTCCGGCCTGGGCAACAGAGCGAGACCCTGTCTCATTTAAAAAAAAAAAAAAAAGAAGAGAAGAAAAAGAAGTGCAGTATAGCAGAAAAACAACATTCTCCAAATATGTTGGATTGTCATCTGAAATAGCCGAACTTCCCAGATCATGATTCCAGTGGGGCAAATACTTCTTATACCCGTCAATTTTATTTCCCCAACTGGAACTCTTTAGAACTTGATGTGAAACAATGCAGGTATTGTGAATAGTTCACGGTTCTTAAACTTTAAAGATTCTTAATACAAAACATACAACTCAACATTAGAATAAATATACAGTATTTAAAGGAAAATTAAGAGTAAGGAAACATGTTACAGACCTAAGACCAAATTAAACTTTCTTTGAATCTCTTCAGGAACCTCAAACACCGATACAGAGAGATATTATTTAGGTCCTTGTTTGGGGATGTATGAGATTACGATGAAAGTGACTTTTATTTCATCCTCAAAAGGGCTGTTGAATAGTTGGAATGACTTCGTTAACTTAAAACATAGTTACGATTTCTTAATCGATTTACAGAAACAACAAACTACGGCATCGCAGAGAGCTTTTCACGTTTACGAGCTTCATTTCTTTGAGGGTAAAGACAAGTTCCAAAACGGCTTACTGATGCAATGCTTCGGAAAAATGTTATGTAATTAATATATTAAAACTATACAACTTAATGGTAAGGAGACATTTCATAAAAATTTAAACAGTCGGTCCAAAATAATTCCTGATTTTACCTAAGAGGCAAACGATGACAGACCGAACATTAACTTTGCCAATCACCTGAAAGGAGCAGCGTGGTAAAACTACCCAGGACCGCATCAGCACTCAGGGGCAATAGTGAACCACTGAAGCAATAGCTCCACCTACTGATCCACCCTATACTTCCTTAAACATGTTGGCACCCCAAGTCTACAGCGATCGCGCTCTCTCCCCCTCCTCCACTCGCTGTGACCCAACCCAAATCTAGTTGAGTCACTAGCTCTTAATATTCATCCCCGTGCTCTTTATTCCAATTTCTTCTTCCTCCAGAAGGTTCTGCACAGCTCCCAAGCGTGAATAAAACTGAAAGGTGTCAAACACCGCAGTTCCAGAGTGGAGTCTGGAGGTGGAAGACAACCAAACCACTCCACCTGGAGCGGCGGGCCGGCGTGGCTCAGAGGTCCGCTCCCGGGAAGGAGGCCCCGGGCGCCTCATAATAGCCTTTCCATGTTGCCCCACTCAGCTGCTTCTCTCCACTCAACCCACAATCGTCCTCCGAACCGAAACCCTGAAGCCACCGGGTCTTGCCTCCGCTGGCCCTTCAGCCCGCCAACAGCCCAAGCCTCGCCTCCGCCCCCTCCGGGAACCGAGGAAACTGAGAAGGCGAGAAATCTCCCTCCGCCGGTCTTCGCCCTGAATCTCTCCTCGCCTTCGCAGCTCTCCCCCTCTACATGGGCCCGGGCCCTTCTACCCCGCCGGCCGGGCCCTGCCCGGCTGCCCTTCCTCACCCTTTCATCTTCCCCGCCTGCTGAGGCCGTCGTTACCACCGATATCAACGCCGTCGTAGTCGCCGCCCTCAGGTCTCCGCGCCCTCAGCTCGGGCCACTCAACCCCGCAAGCCGGCCTCCTAGCCTGGGCAGGGAGCTGGGCGAGCAACGAAGGCCGCGAGAGTCGAGTGAGGGCTTGAGTCTGGTGGGGGCGGGAGTGTCTCCCGCCGCCGTGCTAGTGCTGCCGCTACTCCACACGTGCACTCGGGTCTCTCAGCTCCCTCCCGCCGCTGCCGCCAGCCAGACCCGCTGCCGCGCTGTGACCTTTCACCCCGCCCCTCGCGCGCCGGCGCGTCAGCCGCCTCGCGCGCAGTCGTACTGCCAGCCTCCGCGCACCCTGCCCCCTCCACTCCGGAACGTCCATCTTTCTCCCGGACTGTGCCTTCTGGCGTCATGCTCCTCCTTCCCACCCCCTTACGACACTGCTTGTGGGGCTGGCTCGGTAAGCCCTGGCGGTAAAATCCAGATTTTTCCACCCCTCCCTCTTCTATCCCATATCCGCAAGATTGGTTTTCTCGGCCCTGTTCTTCCCGGTTTGTGGTCTCCAGAGTGACCTTCAAACGCACTTGCCTCCTAGTAGAGTTTTATAAAGCTGGTTCTTCCAAATGTAAAGAAATCTGTGTAAAGCTCAAGTAAGTTAGGTGTTTTAAAGCAAACGTGGTTAACAATCGGCCGGATAGATTGGCTACCCTCCAGCACGCCTCAAGTTTTGAGATCACGTGATTGGCCCAAACCTCAGAGCCTGGAATTTTACCGGCGAACTCCAGAGGGACGGAACCCCACCGCCATTTCCTGTCCCTCGATCGTGGCGTGAACGTCACTTCCTTAGCAATGCGCTCTAACTCTTGCTGTCCACATTTTCCACATTGTACTTTACAACATAGTCCTTGTGAAAATTTATCTTTTATTTCTTTAATTCAAGAAGATTAATATTCAAGGGATACGTAAAAATACAAGCCCCCCGAGATGTAGCGCGCCGGGATGGGGGAGGCAGGGCGGAGCTCGACGTCACGTGACTGGTTGGGCCCGCCCCTCCCAACCCTGTGCAGCTGAGGACTTCCCCCCGTGGTGACAGAGCCTCTCGGTCCTCGGTCGGTACGGTCTCTGCACCTCGCGCCCCAGCAGGTGAGCGGCGGCCGGTAACTGGCGAGTGGTGGGGATAGAGGGGGTGGAAGGAGGCAGAGGGGAGAGAAGGGAGAGTGTGAACGGCGACCTCCCTGCCTGAGGCTTCCTCCCCGCTGTCACCCTGCACCGGCAAGGAGCTCCTTTCTCCTTAACCCCCGCTCCCCCAACTGTGGTCGTTCCCGCTCCTTGGGGTTTGAGATGTCCACCTTTCCCAGGGTTGGAAGTGAGTGCGGCCATTATGGTTCCCTACTCAGAGCCTTTGGGGCTTCGGGTAGCAGATCGTTTCAGCCATTTCACAGGGTCTGCAGTAGACATTAGGTCCCATTCCTTAAAGCCCGTTCTTTGGCCAGGGTCCTCACTGTCCTTGCCCTCAGCTCAGGGCTGAGGAGCGGGGAGGTAGCAAAAACCCTGGAGGCAGAGGCGTCTCCAGTGAGACAGGCTTGGGAGGGACTGTCACTGATACGGCCCTCACTGCAGAGTCACTGAGAAGCTTCCCTCCGAAGGTGCTTTCTCAGTAATTCTAAGGGTTTTATCTGACAGACCTGCAGGGAAGGTTCCGGAGATGTTCACGTGCTTCGGATGGGACTGGAAGGGTAAAAGAAGGGCTTTTACTTTTTCTTCTCTGAGGAAGAGGACAGTTGAAGGAGTACTGTCTTCAAAACGGGAGGTGTTAGTAATGCGACAGTCTCGATTGAATGAGGAGGCGTTGAAAGATGGTGTTGTGGTGTCGTGGTGTGTAGGAGGCCCAGGCTGGTTTAGGGAAAAGTGAGTAGGGTTCCCTGAAACCAAAATAAGAAACTGATTGGGTCGGAAATACTGTTAAACCAAATTTATTTGGCCATATGCTGAAAGGTAGAATCAAGTCGAGATGTTGCTGTCTGCACATGTTTTCTGCCTTCAATCCTTCCCTTTTTGTTATTTTTTCCCTAAAATATAACTTAATTGACACTCCCAATCTATTCCTTGACCGGCTTTGTGGTAAATTTAGGTTAAGTAGCATTTGTATCCCTCTTTAGCTTTCCCCATTTGTAAAACTCCCAGTGCCCTCTTCAGATTTTGATGAATAGTATTTTGTGAAAAAACAGAAATTGTTGTCCAATTGAAAATATAGGTGTTGTCCAACCCAAGTACTCCCGTTCCTGTAATGTATTACCAATGTTTTGACCCCAAACAATGTGCTTTAGGGAAGAATGTTTTTCAGTTTGTGGTTAAACTCTTTTATTTATACTGCAAACTCAGAAAATTCCATGCTGCTTTTCATTTGGAGGTCTTACAAATGTTACAAATTTGATTTTTGAAATTTAAATTACACCTTAATATGAAAAATTATATGCTCAGTTAAATCTTGTAGTTTTCTAACCAAGGTAATTAAGGAAGACTGCTGAAAAATGAGGAAGATGGAATCGTCTTTGAGTGGTGGATGTGACTGATTTGTTTTTCTGTGTCTTCCAAATTCTGTACAATAAACTGGTCTTATTTTGTTAAGGAGAACAAAAAGTTAAAATTCTACGGTAGTAGCAATTTAACAAAGTATTTTTATGGTAAGTTCAAAATACATAACCTGCCTTATTTTGATGCTCCTTAATAGAAAAAACCTCGAAGATGTTGCTTTCCCCAAGTAATGAAGATTACTATTATCTCTTGTGGATTTACCATTTTAACATTTCGTACTTAAGTCGCATACTGGGCAATAGACTAATATATTGATACATTTATATCACCATGCCTGCTGTAGATATATATATGTAGTTTTATCTATTAATTTTCTCCATAGTAAGGTTCCATGTGGTCTGGAAGTCCTAACTAGTCCTGTCTGGCTGAGACCAAAATGGGAAAGGGAAAACCAGCTAGAAGCATTGGCTACTAGAGGGAAAAATGTCAGTATGAAAGTGGTTGGATGAGTCTGCAGTTTTATTTCACAATTCCCCCAGTTTTAGAGAACTTGTGAAAGCAATAACTTAGACCACTGATGAAATGTAGATTAGTAGTGGGAATTGGTGACTACATTGCTGGTAAGGTTAAATGTGAAAAAAAACTTTGACATTATACACAGATCTCACACGCACATACACAGGATTGGAAGCCTGGAAAACATTTCTGAGACTTGCCTTACCAGTTTTCGAGTGTTACATGTAGAAATCTTAACATTTATTAGGGCATTGTGCTATAGTCCACCATTACATAAAACATAAGGGTTTAGTTTTGTTTTAGGGCCCTTGGCACTTCTGGTTTTCTTTTCCTGAGGCCTTTCTTGTTTTCAGTGCCTTTATAGATTTTTGCCACCACTAAGAATGCTTTCTTCTCCCATAGACAGAGGTAGCCACTCAGTCCTATAGACTTCTAATCATCATCATCATCATCATCATCATCATCATCATCATCATCATCTTTTCTATTCTTCTACTTGTACTTCTAGCATTGTATTTAATTGCTGTTTCCTGAGCTGTTCCTCAGCAAATCATAAAGCTTCCAGGACTGTGAACTATAGTACTATTGTGTCTTCAGCACCAGAATACTGAAGTACCTGATAGGTACTCAGTAAATTGTTTATTGAATGAATATTGGAAAATTAGACAAGGAAATTAAACCACTTTAATTTTTGCAGATCATAACTCTTCCTAAAGTTGTGCACTAAATGTTAGCTTTTAAATATAAACTGGTAATAACCTTCCAAATTTATGGTCAATACAATAGATAAAAACCTCAGATGACTTTATTAAGGCTAAGACCACCTTATTTTCACAACATATTTGTTTGCTAGTAAATATGGTTCTCATCAAAATATGGGAGAGACGGGAAGAGGACTAGCACTAGACTAAAAGTCAGAGGATCTTCATTCAGCTCTGCCACTTTAGTTATATGTCCTTTTAAGTAATGCTGGGGAGGGGTTCAGTTTTGATACTTAGGAACCTTCCTGTGACATAGTCCCTAGGTAATCTATGTGAAAATATCTTAAAAACTAAGTGATGTCTGTAATCCCAGCACTTCGGGAGGCCAAGGTGGGCAGATCACAAGGTCAGGAGATCGAGACCATCCTGGCTAACATGTTGAAACCCTGTTTCTACTAAAAAAATACAAAAAATTAGCCAGGCATGGTGGCACGCACCTGTAGTGCCAGCTACTTGGGAGGCTGAGACAGGAGAATCGCTTGAACCTGAGAGGTGGAGGTTGCAGTGAGCCAAAATCACGCCACTGCACTCCAGCCTGGGCGACAGAGTGAGACTCCATCTCAAAAAAAAAAAAAAAAACTGGTGTGTAAAATGGTAAAGCAATGTAGCTCAGACTTTACATGAATTGATTTCCCAGTCATAGAGACCTAGTTGAAGTTCTGGCCTTACCACTTAATAACTATGTGACTTTGGACAGTGTACTTAAGTAAGGTTAAGTTTTCTCATGTTTAAATCTATACCATAGGTGCTATTAAGTTAGATCATGAATGTATAATGCCTAGAACATATTTTGTAAAAAAAAATTTTTAATTAATTTTACTGATAACTACTTTGATTTTAAATACTTAATTTCTAAAGAAGACTTAAAACAGCCCACAGAATTGACTGATGTCGCTGTGAGCAGCAGGTTTGGGGCGTGAAGAAGGGAGTAGAATTTGAAAAGAAGCTATTACCCAAAAAATGGGGCAATAAGAAAAATGTACTTGTAGCAAAGATTCTAAAACAGATTTATTAATTGTATCTGAAAAATATCAAGATAAAGTCCCTTATTTGGGCAACTACAGTGTCTTAATATTTTCAATGTAAAGATTTTCCAAAGCTTGTAATCATTAATATATGGAATCAATTTAAGGAGGCAATTTTTCAATTTTGAAGTTTTTATTCCTGCAATGGATTATAGAAGTATGTTAAAGTTGTACAGATTGTAGAGCAGGGACTTTTGAGTTAATGCTTATAAGCTGAAAAATTTTGTGTTTTTAAAAAAATTAAGTGTTTTTATATCTTATTTTTATCCTTATATGAAATAGACAAAGAAATGTAGGGAACATAATGGAGACGTAAACTAGAGTAAAATTCTTCCCTTCTTAAATTCATGATTCACAAGGATTAGTAGTTTTGCAATGGAAAATGTCAGTAAATTAAACAATAATTTAAGTATAGCTATCATGAGTTTATGAATCACTTTAATCCTGAAAAAAAAATTATTCATTTGTCCTAAGGAAGATTTTATTAGGAGTTTATTGACTTTTCTTTAATGTTGATTGTCTGTTATAACAAATGTATTTATTGATTTATGAATGAATTTATTCTTTATACTAAATAAGTTTATTGTAAATAAATAGTGAGCAATAAAAATGTTTTCCATACAATTTCTGAAGAGAATATTAAAGTTTTGCTATTCTCTTTTTCCCCTATGGGGAAATGAAAGCGACTTTGATTTTTATAAGTGTATTCATTTATATTTAGTATATACATATTATGTATATACTATATATAAAGTAAATATTTGTGTATAAAGTGCACAATGTGTGTGTATGTACATATAAAGGCAGCTGAAGTGGATATGTACCTTCATAATAACATATTTATTTTTACCTGAAACTATTGAAGTGATCTTTAGAATTATGTAATGATTTATTTACATTTGAAACTCGTCTCTGTATATTTCTTTGTAGTTAGCTCTAGTTAATAAATTTACAACTGTGATTAGCAGTTTTTAAAAATTAATGGTGTATCATAAGTATTTTCAGATTTAAATTTTAGAAGGAAACACTTTCTTATATCAAGGTTTTAAAAATCACTATTATTTTTCGTGTTATTATTATGACTAACTTACAAGAAAAATTCCAGTTTTGGATCTTAATGCTATCTGTTGAAACTGTTCTCTTGGTGATAAGCCTTTAGAAAAAATTTTTATCTGCAATATGCCACATTTTGTTTCTTTTGTGAAAAATAATTAAACTTATTTCACGGAAAATAAGTGGTATATGATAAGATATAGAAGAGTTTCAGATGTGCTTGAGCAATGAAAAGCACCTAGACTTTATAAGTTTTTAGTTCTTAGTTTAATTTTTTTAATGTTTATTTAAAGGTAAAATAGAGAAGACTAATTGAATTGGAAAATACCTATAAAACTGAAAAAGGCATATATGTAATAATAATAGTATATAAATATGGAAAAAGTTGTAAGGAAATGCATCAGAATAAGTTACTATCTCTAGATTGATGCATTAAAGAAAAAATTAAAATTTATTAGTATACCTTCTGTATATTTGAATTCATAATATCAATAGATATTGCAAAATATTTCTTAATTTGATATGGAAAATTAAGGCACCTAAATAATTCTTTCATCTTAACTACTAGGATATCTTAAGTGAAAATGTTTTGTCTTATCCAGATAGCTGAGTAAGTTATTTAATTTTATAGGTGTGTGGATATATTTTTAATCTTAAGTATTTAAGTGCAGCAGAATTTTAAAAAGCAGAGTAAATCTCAGTGTATAACCACATTTGAAAGGGATAATTCAATACAATGGTGAAAAAAGCACATATATATCGTAAATGTAACTGATACAACTTGCTCATCTAGAAGAAAACATAATCCAAAAATTGCAACATATGCAAAAACTGATTTCAGATGGATTAGAGGCTTAAATGTAAACAATAAAATATTTAAGATATTAATCTCCTAAATTTTCTTTATACATACAATCTAGATGTAGTTTTTTAAACCAAGATAGAAAACCTAAAAGTCATAAAAGTGCAGATAGATATGTGAGACTGCATAGAAACGAAGGATTCTTTAGTGGCAAAAATAAAGGACCAAAGACAAAATCAGGGGGAAAGAAAGACTTGAAATGTATGTAACGGATGAGTTAACCGTTGTAAGAACTCTTACCAATTAAGAAAAAGTTCACCCAGTAAAAATACAGATAAAACATGTCACCAGAAGTTCATAGAAGAGAAATCCAAACATTCAACAAACATAAAAGGGTGTGTAACCTTACTAGTAATCAATATACTAACAATGAAATATTACTTCTCTGACAAGCAAAAATTAAGTGGTAAACCTACTGTTAGCAGGGATATGTGGAGAAGGATTATCTCATAAAATGCTTGTGGAGATGTGAAGTGCTAGAGTTTTTTCTAGTAAACAATCAGGCAGCATGTGTTAATACTGAGAATACATGTATTTCCACCCATCAGTCTAACTCCATGTAATATTTTCCTTAGAAATAAAAGCACCAGTAAGAGTTTACATGAGTGTTAGTTGCAACACTGTTTCAATGTTTCAATGTTAGTAGTAGCAAAAAACTTGGAAACAAAGAGAATGCCTGTTAATAGAGGTATTGTTATATAAATTATGGCCTAGACATTTTATGGAATGTCCTGAAGTGATTAAATGGTAGGAGTTAAATCTACTGGTGATTAGAAAGGGTTTCCAAGTACATTCTGAAAGAATTTCTATCATATATCTTTTCTTTTTTTTTTCTGAGATAGGCTGTTGCTCTGTCACCCAGATTGGAGTGCACTGGTGCTGTCTTGGCTGACTGCAACTTCCTCCTCCTAGGTTTAAGTGATCCTCCCGCCTCAGCTTCCAGAGTAGCTGGGGCTACAGGTGTGCACTACCACACCTGGCTAATTTTTTGTATTTTTGGTAGAGACAGAGTTTCACCTTATTGCCCAGGCTGTCTGTCATGTATCTTAAGAAAAAAAAAAAATTACAAAGTACAGAGAAACATTTGTAATGATGTCTCATTTTTTATAAAACCAGTTGAAAAACACCATGAGTTTTGTATATTTTTACCTGGTTGTCACCATTGGAAAGAGGAAATAAACAGAAAAAGGAAAGAGAATATCCATGGTAACATATTTATATAAAACTACATGTTTGTACATGTCTGTGTATAAAATGGATTATAGGAGACAATGGGCACTAAGGTGATTTACTTTCTTCCCTACACTTTACATTATATGTTTTTATTTTTACAGTGGACATGAAGTGTTTCTGTAATTAGGAGAAACAGGCTGGGCATGGTGGCTCACGCCTGTAATCTCAGTACTTTGGGAGGCTGAGATGGGTAGATCACTTGAGCCCAGGAGTTGGAGACCATCCTGGGCAACATGGCAAGACCCCCTCTCTACTAATAAAAAATAAAAAATTAGTTGGGCATGGTGGCACGTACCTGCCTGTAGTCCCAGCTACTCAAGAGGCTGAGGTGGAAGGATCACTTGAGCCCGGTAGTTCAAGGTTTCAGTGAACTGTGAATGTTCCACTGCGCTCCAGCCTGGGCATCAGAGTGACACCCTGTCTCTAAAGTAAAAAAAAAAGAAAAAAAAAAAAGAAGAAAGAAAAATGTACCACAAAATGATAGGGATTACTAGATAGGATTACAAATTGGCATGTTATTTTTGGTATGGATAGTCAGTGCTCTAGACACACTTTCTGCCTTAGAGATGTAGAGCACATTGCACAAGTGTGGGATCTGTCACCTGACTTAATCATATGGCAGAATCATAAGAAAAGTCCCTATTTGGGTTTTGGCATATAAACTGGATCACAAGATTAACTTGCCTTAAGAAAACTCTAAGCAAGAACTTCTTTAAAGAAGCAAAATAGAAAGTATTTATAATTGTTTAATTCTTGATTTCTGTCCTTTTAAAAGTATCTGAATAGAATACATCATTCAAAGCCTTGGTAGAAAATAGCAGATGCTTTAGAGTTGGATTTGTTGCATGCTTAAAGTAGCTGTATTTTTTTCTCACGTTGGTATTTCTTCCCCTTTTCATTACCAGTTTTATTAATTGCATATATGTGCTTTAATGTAAGCTGTCCAAAGTCTTTTTTACAAGAGTTGGGATATATGTAAATAAAAATAATTTTAGAGTAGTATTAACATGGCAAAGAAATGAAGGACACCAGACTATGTGAGTCAAATCCTGGCTCTGCTTCCTAGTGGTGTTACTTTGGGAGGGTTACTTGTGTCTTTTTGCATTGCATTTTTCTCAACTTTAAGGATAATAAGAGTATTTAACTTCATTGGATGTTGTGAATAATATAAGAGAAGTGATTGGAATAATAACTGGCACATAAAAGCCATATATATATTTGCCAGCTGGATGCAGTGGCTCACACCTGTAATCCCAGCACTTTGGGAGGGTGTTGCAGGCGGATTACTTGAGCCCAGGAATTGAAGAGCAGCCTGGGCAACATGGCCAAACCATGTCTGTACAAAAAATAAAAAAAATTAGCCAGGCATGGTGGCGCACACTTCTAGTCCCAGCTACTCGGGAGGCTGAGGTGGGAGGATTGCTTAAGCCTGGGAGGCAAAGGTTGCAGTGAGCTGAGATCGTGCCACTGCAGACCCTGGGTGACAGAACCAGACCCTGTCTCAGAAAAATATATATATTAGAATAATATAAATATGTGCTATTATTTGCTCAATTAGGTATAATTTATAATAGTTTTTCTTGCCTCAATTGTTTTAACATTCATTGACTCATCCAATATTTTTAATTCAGTAGAATGGGTAATACATGTACAAATATGGTAAAATTTATATATTCATACAAGTGTGTTTTCTCTCCCCTCATCCTTATTCTTTTCTTCTGCCATATATTTATCCACAAATGGTAGCACCTCTTCATATTATTCTGGACCTTACATTTTTCACTTAAGGGTATTACCTTGGAGATCTTTTTACATTGATACAGTTAAAGCTGCCTCCTTTTTTTATGATAGTTTAGTATTCAATTGTATTAATATACCCTCATCATCATGTAACATTTATTGAGCGCTTACTCCTGATCCAGATGCTTTCTTAATACTTTAGTTTTATTAACTCATGGAAGCCTCATAGCAACCTATGAGATAGGCACTATTTTTCCATATTTAACAAATGAGGAAAACTAGGCACGGGATGATTAAATGTCCAACAGTCACATGGCTCATAAGTGGTAGGGCTCAGGATTAGAGCGCAGGGAGTCACTTTCCAGGAATTGCTGCCGTAATACCACTAAACATGTAGCCTGTCATAATATTACAAGGTATTTAACCAGCCTTCATATTAATGAATATTCCAATCTTTTGCTTAAGAAACAGTACTATAGTTAATATTTTGTTAATAGAACATTTTGTACACCTACAGTAAATTCCTAGAAATGGACTAGCCATGTCAAAGGTAAGTACAATTTGAATTTTGGTGGGCACTGCCAAATTGCTTTCCAATTTAGGGATGTTCAGAAGTTCACCTTTGTCCTTAGTAATTTGCCAAAACCTGCCATTTAGCTAGAGTCTTTGAAAGGTGTGCTTTTAACATTTCTAGCATCCCTGAATTGTGTGTGATCTACCATCATGTAATAGCTTAAGTTACTGTCATATGGAATTAACATAACAATGTCAGTATGAGAAAAAGGTGTGACCTTTGGACTTACTACTTTCAAATAATAGTAAATATTTTAGATATAACTTGAAATGCTCCTTAATGTGATTTATACACTGAAATTCTATCAATCGAAGTTTAAATACTGTTGAAAGAGTAAAATGCTATAATTGTTAATAATTGTGAAAGTTGCTGATTTTATGTACCAAGGCAATTATGTAAGAGTGTTCAAATAGTTAAATAGTGAATCAGATTGCATTTGAACATTTAAGAGTGTGATAGCTAGCTAAATATAGGAATAACTGTGTCCTTTCTTGTGAAAAGTGAGTTTTTGATAATCTGTGAGTCCTAGCCTTACATAATGCAAAATTAGGTAGTGAGGAGCTTTATTTAGATGAGTTATAAAATCCACAAATTATTTTGAGTATAACACACTTGGGTTCAGTGCCCAATATTTCACTTGTTCAAGAAAGGAAAAAATATCTCTTATTACGAATCTAAGAAGCAGGTTGACTGACACCAAACTCTTCAATGTGATCCAAAACAGACACTTAAAATACAGAATCTTCTCAGGTCCCAGCCTAGTATACCTGCAGTGCCTGAATGTGCCACTATAGTACCTGCTTATTGTACAATGGGGTGTGTGTGTGTGTGTGTGTGTGTGTGTTTTAAATATGACCTCATTCTCCCTCAGATACTCTACTGGGGATAGGGACAGCTTGGAAAGTAGCTGTAAATAGAGAAACAGGCTGTCAGAAAAAGTTCTTTATTGTGAGCAAATTCTACCTCACAGTAGTATAAAGCAACAGAAAATAACTTTCCCTATACCTCCGCCCTACAAGTGAGCCATTGAGCCATATCAACTTTGATGTCCAAATTATTAGAGGTTAATCTGAGTCTTGGACAACAAACCCTTCTATGCCTCATGGCATGAAAGTGTATTCAACATGGAGTTAGTATTTTCCTAAATTCTCATTCAAGATATTATAAGCTGATAGGCCATTAGCCCCGTTCTGAAAATATAGATGCATAAAGTACTTAAGAGGCATATCTGACTTCTATACTCCTGAGCTATTAAGTGACTGGAAATTCCCAGAATTAGCTAAACTTAGCAGGACCAGAGGGTGCCCACACAACCTTATCCAGAGCCACATATATTCATTCTAAATAGACAGACAAAAAACTGGTTTGGTTAAGTTTTCATCTGTTCCCCCTATGCTGTTTCTAGGGTTAAAATTATCTTAACAAATTTGCATAGGCCAAATAGTCCTTTAGAAATGCTCTATTAGTCAACTGGGCCCAGTGGCTCACGCCTGTAATCCCAGCACTTTGGGAGGCCAGGGTGGGCGGATCACAAAGTCAAGAGATTGAGACCATCCTAGCCAACATGGTGAAACCCCGTCTTTACTAAATATACAAAAATTAGCTGGGCATGGTGGTGTGTGCCTGTAGTCCCAGCTACTCAGGAGGCTGAGGGAGGAGAATCACTTGAACCCAGGAGATGGAGGTTGCAGTGAGCTGAGATCACACCCACTGCACTCCAGCCTGGCGATAGAGTGAGATTCTGTCTCAAAAAAAGAAAAAAGAAAAAAGAAATATTCTATTAGTCAACAAATAAAAGCAAAAGTGAGTATGTGTTCTGTGGAAGCATGCCTTTATAGGAGTCATGCTGGCAATAACTTGTGCTTTTTTAAAAATAATTTTATTGAGATATAATTGACATCTGCACATAAAGTATACAGTTGGATAAGTTTTAATATATGTATATACACATGAAGCCAACACTATAATCAATATAGTGAACATATCCATCACACCCAAAAGAAGTTTCCCTGTGCCTCTTTTTAATCCTGTCCTTCCATACCGCCTCACCTCCCATCCTTAGCCATCCACTGATCTATTTTCTATCATTATAGATTAATTTGCATTACATGTATTGATAATTCATTTTTTCCTTGCTGACTATTATTCCATTTTATGGATATACCATAGTTTCTTTATGCATTCACCCATTGATTTGTGTTGTCTTTCCACTTTTTGGCCATTATGAATAAAGCTCCTATGAACATTCATATAAGTCTTTGGACATAAGCTTTGTCATGGGGAAATAGCAAGGAGTAGAATGGCTGAACCATATGGTACGTGTAAGTTTAACTTTCTAAGAAACTGCCAAAATGTTTTCCAAAGTGGTTGTACCATTTTACAGTTCTCCTAGCAATATGTGAGAGTGTTAGTTGTTCTACATCCTTACCAACACTTCGTTTGTCAGTCTTTTAAACTTTTAGCCATTCTGATAGCTGTGGAATGGCATTTCATTGTGGTTTTAACTTGCATTTTCCTAGTGACTAATGAGCTTGAGCATCTTTTCATGTACTTTGCCATCTATCTTCTTTGGTTAAGTGAATGTTCAAATCTTTTGCCTATTTTAATTGAGTTTTCCTATTATTGAGTTTTGATATTTGTGGATTCTGGATATAAGTTCTTTGTCAGGATTATGTCTGTAAATATTTTCTCCCAGTCTTTACCTTGTCTTTTTGTTCTAACAATGTTTTTTGATGAGCAGAGATTTTAAATTTTCATGAAGTCCAGTTTAGCATTTTATTCTTTTGTGGATGGTGCTTTTAGTGTTATGTCAAATCCAAGGTCACAAAGGAAGTTTTATAGTTTAAGTTTTACATTTAGGTCTACCATCCATTTTTAGATTTTTGTATATAGTTATGGGTTTGTTTGTTTTTTCATTTATGTATACATTGGTTTTACCACCACTTGTTGAAAAGACAATTGCCTTTGCACTTTTGTCAAAAGCCAGTTCTCCATATATGTGTTGGAGTAGAGCCTTTTTGAGCTAATAAATTTTGTAAAATTTTAAATAATAATAACAGGCAGATTAATAGAGATTTAATTTTATCTATTCATTATAGAATTATATGTGTTTTACTGTTCACAAGATTGAACAAAATGACCATTAAAATTATTAATAAAATTATAACTTAAAGTTAATAAATTGAATCAAATTTATTATTTTCTTAATATTTAAGAATATTTGACAATAATTTTTGATCTTAGAAGGTCATTCTGTGATGGTAATATTTGGATTCAGCTTTGACCTCAAGTGAATATTTTAAAAATCTTGGCCATCAAGCATTAGGCCAAAATGTGTATTCAGCGTACTTTGAAAGGGTTTTATCAGTTTTCACTTAACGATGAGAGTTTCTATTTCCCCTCACACCCTTGCTGGTACTGTCACTGAGCAACATTTAGTAATTGCCTACTATGTGGCAAGGTACTTTACTGGATAATTGGAGTTCTCAATAAACAAAGCAGAGGTGGTCCCTGTTTTTCTAGCATTTACAGTCTGGAAGTGAAGACAGACATTGAACAGCTTCTTTCACATTTTTTAATCACAAGAGTAGTAAGTACTACTAAGGAGCAATATTAAAGACCTTGAGCACATACCAGGGAGCAGGCAGTTAATTTCTTAGTAAACCATACTATTTAAAACCTCTCCTCTCCCCACAACTAATTTAGTTAAATAAACGCTGGTTGTTAATCATAGTATACTAGGTAAACTGTTAGAAACACAGATTTCTTGTCCTCTGAATTGAGAATGTCTGGACTTTTGACTGTAGTCATTAAATCCACATTGTGAGGTGTTTTTTCACCTATCTTAGGCAGTATTCTTTTCCTCTTTTATCCTTTGTGCTTTAGGATATATTTTTATTGCAGAGATTTTATGAATTCCTGAATTAAATGTGAACCTATTTATATGACACTCTCTTGTAAACATTGGGTTAATATACCTGAGCACAGTTTGTGAACCTTTGTCCTCTGCTATTCCAGCCATTAAATAAATGACAGGATGGATTCATTTAAATGTAGACATCATCTTTTCTTTTCTTTTCTTTTCTTTTTTTTTTTTTTTTTGAGACAGGGTCTCACTATGTTGTCCAGGCTGGTCTTAAACTGCTGGGCTCAAGCGCGATCCTCCCGCTTCAGCCTCCCAAGTAGCTGAGAATACAGGTGTGAGCCACTGTACCTGGACAGCATCATTTTATAATATAAGTGTAATAGCAGTTTTAGTACAACAGTTTTAGTTTTGATGCTGTCTCTTTTTTGTTCCTTGTATGTGCATCAGTCTCAAATGCCTACATTGCTTATATTTGGCTAGTTTAGCTGCTCATGATTTTTTTTTTTTTTTTGGCAAAGCCATCAAAATTTGCTCAGTAACAAGAGTAATATGGTAATTGTAAAGTTTTAAAAATAAGTTTCAGCTGGGCGTGGTGGCTCACACGTGTAATCTCAGCACTTTGGGAGGCCGAGGCGGGTAGATCACCTGAGGTTGGGAGTTCAAGACCAGCCTGACCAACATGGAGAAACCCCGACTCTACTAAAAATACAAAATTAGCTAGGCATGGAGGTACATGCCTGTAATCCCAGCTACTCTGGAGGCTGAGGCAGGAGAATCGCTTGAACCCGGGAGGTGGAGGTTGCAGTGAGCCGAGATTGTGCCATTGCACTCCAGCCTGGGCAACAAGAGCAAAACTCCGTCTCAAAAAAAAGAAAAATAAAGTTTGTAAGTATTTTAAGCAATTACCTTTTTAAAGTAGTTATACAGTTTCTAGTTTGACTTCTTTTGAAGGTGATAATTTTCCTGCATGATTGCCTGAATTTTAAAAAAATTGGTAAAGTCGGCTGGGCGCGGTGGCTCATGCCTGTAATCCCAGCACTTTCGGAGGCCGAAGCGGGCGGATCACCTGAGGTCAGGAGTTCGAGACAAGCCTGGCCAACATGGAGAAACCTCGTCTCTACTAAAAATACAAAATTAGCCGGGCGTAGTGGCGCATGCCTGCAATCCCAGCTACTTGGGAGGCTGAGGCAAGAGAATCGCATGAACCTGGGACATGGAGGTTGCAGTGAGTTGAGATCACACCATTGCATTCCATCCTGGGTAACAAGAATGAAACTCTGTCTCAAAAAAAAAAAAAAGAAAAAAATTGGTAAAGTCATTTCATAGGCAGTTAATCTGACAAAAGCCTATCCAAAAGCCAGTCATTGCAATGCTAATACGCCATGAAGGTTGATGATTCCAGAAGAGAATTTGCTGATGACAGCTCTTGGCACTATGAACTTAGAATTGTAGACTATTTAACATAAGAAATTTCATTATTATTTTTAAGTACATTTTGTGTGGGGGGAATACTATAGGATTTCAGATAATTTAATACTACATTTTGTTGTCATTATTGGATTTTAAAGGTTTTTCTAATATTGCAGTATAACAGTAAACACATATATAAATAAGTCCTTATCCACATGCCAAATATATTCCCAGAAATACAATTTTTGGATCAAAAGGCTTGAACATCTTTAAGGACTCAGTTGCATATTACCAATTTTTTCCCCACATTTCCTAGAAAATAATAAATCCAAATTAACCTTTTCTTGATGGTTATGGGTCATTCTTATTACCATTAGTCAATTCACATCTCTTTCCTTTTCACCTTCCATTTATTTTATTTTATTTATTTTTTATTTATTTTTTTGAGATGAAGTCTCGCTCAGTCTCCAGACTGGAGTGCAGTGGCACAGTCTTGGCTCACTGCAAACTCTGCCTCCCGGGTTCACCATTCCTCTGCTTCAGCCTCCCGAGTAGCTGGGACTGCAGGCACCCGCCATCACGCCTGGCTAATTTTTTTGTATTTTTGGTAGAGACGGGGTTTCGCCATGTTAGCCAGGATGGTCTCGATCTCCTGACCTCTTGATCGGCCTGCCTCGGCCTCCCAAAGTGCTGGGATTACAGGCGTGAGCCACTGCACCCAGCCCTTCCATTTATTCTTATAGAGTAACTCTTTAATGATTTGCTGCTTTAAATCTGCAGTGGTCCAAAGTATTAGATAATAATTTTTAATTGTGCATAAATTGAGTCCCAAGACTGTATGAAGGTCTTTTGCCATGTGCAGAAGCTTTAAGACTGTCATTATACCAGTTCAGAGATCTTTTGTTCTCCTGTTTCTTAAGTCTTCACTTTATTTCTATTGAAGGTGGCAAGTTTGACTTCTCGTGTATATAAATATTGTACTGTAATTAGTTCTAATACCATATTTTGTTGTTTGTAGGACATTTTTCTCCCATATTTTTAACAGCTCTGAAATTAGTGCCTGTCCTGCAATTTCTGGAATGCCATAATATGTCAGGTTTTTTTCCTTAGTAGTACATCAAATAAAGGAGTTTATTAAAATTGATATTAGATTAGGTGAAATATGGTATTAACTTCTAAATAGGGGTCTGTGTGTTCGTAAGAATTGCTCTTGTGAGACATCAGCATGGATTCTTAGGTAGTTGCCTTGCCTTGTCTTTACCTAGTCAGTAAGTTAAAATGAATTAAAGTGTCAGGGTGCAGTGGCTTACACCTGTAATCCCAGCACTTTGGGAGGCTGAAGCGGGAGAATCACTTGAGCCCAGGAGTTCAAGAGCAGCCTGGGTAACAGAGTGAGACTTCATCTTTACATAAAAATCAAAAAGTTAGCTGGCGTGGTGGTACATGCCTGTGGTCCCAGCAAGGGAGGCTGAGGCAGGAGGATTGCTTCAACCCAAGAGATTGAGGTTACAGTGAGCCTTGATTGCACCACTGTACTCCTGCCTGCCGGACAGTGCAAGACCTCGTCTCAAAAAAAAAAGAAAAAAAAAGAAAAAGTATGTTAGCAAAATATTAAAAACAGCTCAGAATAGGAAGCAGTCTTGTTATGCAATAGAGAGTTACTGTTGTTAGATAAAGTATGGTATCTATTTAATGGAATGGTATACAGTTTAAGATGACACAAAGACTGTGTAGCGCATAGAAAAATTGAAGTAAAATAATTGTATTCTAGTATTGATTACAATTATGTAAAAAAATTGTGGGGAAATAAGTCAATCATATTCAAGTGGTGAGACCTTTCATTAGGTATTTTTAAAATTATAAGCATATTGCTTCTGAAAGCAGATTTTAAAGAAAGATGTGTAACAAATGCTTTCTTTACTATTTATATTGTTGGCTGTCTTCTTGGCTGTTTACATCATAGGTAAGTTAAGCTTTAAATCGATAGGATCTTCTTTGGTGTCTTGTTTTTTCTTTGTAACCTGAAACCAGGAAAATTTCCTAAAAATTCAAATGTGGGATATTAAGGTGAGCTTTACAATTACTTTTCTCCCTTTAGTTTATCAAGTTTAAGAAATAAAAAAAATAAGGCCCGGCACAGTAGCTCATGCCTGTAATCCCAGCACTGTAATTATGCCTGTAATCCTAGCTCATGCATGTAATCCCAGCACGAAGGTGGGGGGATCACTTGAGCCCTGGAGGTGGAGGTTGCAGTGAGCTGAGATTGCATCACTGTACTTCAGCATAGGTGATAGAGCCAGACCCAAACCATGTCTTAATTAAAACAAAAAAAAAAGCAGGAATTTCTTACCCTAATTCTGTTTCAGGTAGCTTCGTTGTTCTGAACTTAAAATAATTGACCAGAAATTTCCCACTACTGTTCTCTATTTTTAGTAGTAGCAAAGTTGTATTGAGTCTGTGGGCATCAATATTGTGATTATCCTCAAATATGCCCATTTTCCTCTTAGATATGTCCATTTACTTTGTAGTCACATTGATGTTTTATCTTTTTTTTGGCTAATATAGTCAGTTATGTTTGTGTTATAAAGCTAGGTATTAGCAAAATACAGCGTTACGTTTTTAAAAAATCTTAGTTCTATAAGAGATGGGGCCAGGTGCAATGGCTCATCCAGCACTTTGGGAGCCCGAGGTGGGCAGATCTCCTGAGGTCAGGAGTTCAAGACCAGCCTGACCAACGTGGTGAAACCCCGTCTCTACTAAAAATACAAAATTAGCCAGGCGTGGTGGTGCATGCATGTAATCCCAGCTACTTGGGAGGCTGAGGCAGGAAGAATAGCTTAAAACCGGGAGGTGGAGGTTGTAGTGAGCTGAGACGGCGCCTTTGCACTCCAGCCTGGGCAACAAGAGCAAAACTCCATCTCAAAAAAAAAAAAAAGAGAGAGAGAGAAAGATGGGTGGCCAGACGTGGTGGCTCAGCCTGTTATCCCAGCACTTTGGGAGGCCGAGGTGGGCAGATTACTTGAGATCAGGAGTTCGAGACCAGCTTGGCCAACTTGGTGAAATCCCATCTGTACTGAAAATACAAAAAAAAAAAAAAAGGTAGACAGGTGTGGTGGCATGCACCTGTAATCCTAGCTGCTCGAGAGACTGAGACAGGAGAATCGCATGAACCCAGGAGGCGGAGGTTGCAGTGAGCCAAGATCGCACCACTGCACTCCAGCCTGGGTGATAGAGCAAGACTCCATCTCGAAAAAAAAGGAGATGGGTAATTTAGGAACAGTCAATTCTTGTTCTACTAATTACTCCTTAGTTTGTGAATGACCCATTATGTCACCTTTTTTTCATCTTCTCCCTTTTGCCTGCATCTTATCCATTGTCATTCTAACATAGGGTCAGTAAGTAATACAAAAAAAGTCTTTAGTTTGATTGCTATAACAAATAGCCATAGACTATGTGACTTAAACAGCAACATTTCTCATGGTCTAGAGTGTGGGAAGTCTGAGGTCAGGGTGCCTATAGATCCTGTGTCTGGTCAGAGCCTGCTTCCTTCTGGCTTGTAGATGGATATCTTCTTGTATCCTCACATGGTAGAGAGCAGAGATCATCTCTCCCTTTCTCTCTCTCTCTTTTTTTTTTTTTTTTTTTTTTTGCTTCCCTTGAGACAGAGTCTCACTCTTGTCACCCAAGCTGGAGTGCAGCAGTGCGATCATGGCTCAGTGCAGCCTCAACCTCCCAGGCTCAAGCAGTCCTCCACTTCAACCTCCTGAGTAGCTGGAACTGTGGGCGCACACCACCACGCCCTGCTAATTTTTTAATTTTTTTGTAGGGACAAGGTCTCACTATGTTACCTATTCTGTTCTTGAACACCTGGACTCATGCAATCCTCCTGCCTCAGCCTCCCAAAGTGCTGAGATTACAGGCATGAGCCACTGCATCAAGCTCAGAGATCATCTTTAGAGGGGCACTAATCCCATTCATGAGGGCTCCACCTTCATGACCTAATTATGTCCCAAAGGCCCCACTTCCTAATACCATCACGTTGAGGGTTGGAATTTAAATGCGAATTTTGGGTGGACACACTTAGTCCATGACACATGGCTTTCTTTTCTAAAAAATGGTATAGTTGGTGCAAAAGTAATTGCAGTTTTTGCCATTGCTTTTGATGGCAAAATGGCAATTACTTTTGCACCAACCTAATAGCTAAAGGTGAAAACTGTCTAAATAAGGTCTTTTGAATTATTTATTAAATGCCTAGGTGTTGTGATCAGACTAAATCTGGTCATCATCAGTCTTTAGTTCTGTCCACTATTTCTGAATTAAATAATACCTATTTCATAGGACTATTGTTAAGAGCTAAAGAGATGTTTGCTTTTTTAACATAAAGCCTGGAGTGTGATATGTACTTAACAAATAGTAGTTGATGTTATGTCTTTTTTTTTTTTTTTTTTTTTGAGACGGAGTCTTGCTCTGGTGCCCAGGCTGGAGTGCAGTGGCGTGATCTTGGCTCATTGCAACCTCAGCTTCCTGGGTTCAAGCAATTCTCCTGCTTCAGCCCCCCGAGTAGCTGGGATTACAGGCACATGCCCGACTAATTTTTGTATTTTTAGTAGAGACCAGGTTTTGTCATGTTGGCCAAACTGATCTCCAACTCCTGACCTCATCCACCTGCCTCAGCCTCCCAAAGTGCTCGGATTACAGGTGTAAGCCACTACGCCCAGCCTGATGTTATCTCTTTTTAATTTCAGAACATTTTACTGAGTTACTGCTGTATAAGACACTATGCCATATGAAAGGGAGGAAGTAGGAAAATGATATAATATGCACCTTGAGGGCAGGGATACTTGAATCTGTACATCAGTTTTACCATTGACCATAGGCTTCTAGCCTATACATTGATACTGTGGAACTTGTACACTCAGTACAGTATTTTGTTACTGTTTCACCTAATATCACACAATTTTATTTTAAAAAATTTGAAGGGAAAGGAATCTACTTCTTTTTTTTTTTTTTTTTGAGATGGAGTCTTGCTCTGTTGCCCAGGCTAGAGTACAGTGGCGCAATCTCAGCTCCCTGCAACCTCCACCTCCTCTCTGCCTCAGCTTCCCGAGTAGCTGGGGTTACAGGTGCCTGCCACCACACCCAGCTAATTTTTTTGTATTTGTAGTAGAGACAGGGTTTCACCGTCTTGGCCAGGCAGGTCTTGAACTCCTGATCTCGTAATTCACCCACCTTTGCCTCCCAAAGTGCTGGGATTACAGATGTGAGCCACCGTGCCTGGCTGGAAAGGAATCTATTTCTAAAAGTGACATAAAAATCATTTCTGGACAAGCTTGTTGACGAACCTTAAGTATGTTTAGCTGACACAATTTAAATTCCATTCCCAGTTTAAGTGTCCAGACTAGCTTTTATCGTCACTATTTCTTTTTCAGGAATGCATTTGTTTTTGATACACAGTTGAAATAGAAGAGTGTGTGTGTGTGTCCTCAAATAATTTTATTCCAATAAGAATAAATTTTTCCTGATTGTTAGTCCAGTTTGCCAGCTGTGACTTTGCTGTTCTTCTCTACTCTTTGATTCCTACTTTTTTCTACACATTTCATTGTAGTCCACCTTAGTAATTGTTATGGACTACTTCACTGATGACCTTATGTTTGTTCTTAACCTTTTGGTTTATTTATTTTTAAAAAAGCACTATGAAATATGTACAATATAAAAATATTTATTTTTGAAAGTCCTTTCTTGTTGTGTTGGTTAATTGAGTGTGCCAATGAAGGCAACAAGGACTCAGATGTCTTTTGTCTTTCTATTTTGTCATCCTTAGCAAGGTGGGCTGCCTGCTTAGCTCCCTCAAGGTCCTAATATGGCTGCCACAGTTCCAGATGTCCCAGGCAGATGACCAAATCCCAAAGGAGAATATTGTTTCTCATAGCCTGCATCGTTTTTTTTTTTGGAGATGGAGTCTCGCTCTGTCGCCCAGGCTGGAGTGCAATGGCGTGATCTCGGCTCACTATAACCTCCGCCTTCCAGGT
Organism: Macaca mulatta; assembly: GCF_049350105.2. Classification (NCBI taxonomy): domain Eukaryota; kingdom Metazoa; phylum Chordata; class Mammalia; order Primates; family Cercopithecidae; genus Macaca; species Macaca mulatta. The sequence goes on along the minus strand of NC_133407.1, from coordinate 169,959,776 downwards.
TCACACAATTCTCCTGCCTCGGCCTCCCAAGTAGCTGGGATTACAGGCGTACATCACTATACCCAGCTAATTTTTGTATTTTTAGTAGAGATGGGATTTCGCCATGTTGACCAGGCTGGTCTCAAACTCCTGACCTCAGGTGATCCACCCACCTTGACCTCCCAAAGTGCTAGGATTACAGCCACTGCACCCAGCTGCCTGTATCTTTTAAAAGAACAAAGAAATTATTTCCAGAACGTCTCCAACGGATTTTGCCTTAATTCTTGTTGGTCAGAACATCATTTATTATGTGCTTATTTCCAAAGCAGTCGAGGGAACTGGAATTATAGTAGTAGACTTACCAAATTTTGAACAAAGTTGGCTTTTGGTTGGCAAGGAAAAATCAGGAAACTAAATATACATAGTGAAATAAATCTGCCACATAAGCCATTCTAATAGGGTTGCTAGGTAGGTGGATTGAAGGAGATGAATAGAGAGTGTCACAAAATGACTAGTACGATACTCTAAAAATATGATAAGGTAATGTTATTTGCTGGAATTCCACCTGTTCTATAACTTCCTGACCAAACATAAAAATATTAAACAGATTTGAGACACCTTTCTATAAAAAGATTAACAGTGTGTGAAAATAAGTAAGTGGTTATAATCCATTAGATTCTTCTGAACCTATTTTAAAAAATCTGTGATTTCCAGAGATAGTCTTTAATCAATTAGATAGAATGTATTTTTTTCATTACACTCTAATGTAACAAGTGTTACATCAAAATAATGCTTCATTATCAATGAAGTGCCCCAGGATTTTGTATGTGAGTAAATATTACCTTGGAATCTTAGTGTTTAACTTTTATGTATCACCTCTTCTTTGCCCCCAGCAGCCATATCATCCAAGACTCTGGTAATAAAAAGAATAATTTCTGAAATAATGAAATTACCAGTTGCATTAACCACCAGCAATTTGGAGTGGACCTTGTAGAAAAAAATTTTTTCCTCTGGTGTTATTTGCCACTGCAGTGTTCTGCAGTGCTTGTTGGGGAGAGACTGATGATGACTCATTAACTCAGATGGGTTGCCTATGCTGCCTTTCTGGATTTTTCCTCTTCTACCACAGGGTTTTTGTTTTTGTTTAAATCTTTCACAAATGGGGTGGAGAGGGGCACTCCTATAATTTGTAACCAAAGAATCTTAGTTGTAAGTTGCGTTTACTTTTTACCCTTAAACAAGGTTGAAGTCATAACAGCTAAAGGCAACATTTTAATATAATCATTGATTTGATTTTTCTATGAGTGCATCTGTGCATACCACACTGCTTTCACGAAAGTATGTAATAAGTATTGCTGCTTTTATTTATTTATTTATCTACTTTTGAGACTCTCACTCTGTCACCCAGGCTGGAGTGCAGTGGCGCAATCTCCGGTCACTGAAACCTCCACCTCCAGGTTCAAGCAGTTCTCCTCCCCCAGCCTCCCAAGTAGCTGAGACTACAGTTTTGCATCACCACGCCTGGCTAATTTTTGTATTTTTTGATAGAGACAGTATTTTACCATGTTGGTCAGGCTGGTCTTGAACTCCTGACCTCAAGTAACCTACCTGCCTTGGCCTCCCAAAGTGCTGAGATTACAGGCATGAACTATCGTGCCTGGCCTCATGCTTTTATTTTTTAAATGTTGGAGAACAACAGTAGTTGTATAGGCCGGGCACGGTGGCTTATGCCTGTAATCCCAGCACTTTGGGAGGCCAAGGCGGGCGGATTACCTGAGGTCAGGAGTTCCAGACTAGCCTGGTCAATTTGGCGAAATCCGGTCTCTATTAAAATGCAAAAAATTAGCCAGGCATAGTGGCTCGTGCCTATAATCTCAGCTACTTGGGAGGCTGACACACAAGAATTGCTTGAACCCAGAAGGTGGACATTGCAGTGAGCCGACATTGTGCCACTGCACTCCAGCCTGGGTAGCAGACTGAGACCCTGTTTCAAAAAAAAAAAAAAAATCAGTAGGTATATATTGTCTTAAGAAGGAGTTATTAAATAGCCTGTAAAGCTATTTTATGTAGCATTAAATCATATCATAGTTTGGACCTTACAGAGATTTGGGATAAAATTAACTTTCAGGCCAGGCATGGTGACTCACGCCTGTTATCCCAGCACTTTGGGAGGCTGAGGCGGGCAGATCACAAGGTCAGCAGTTCAAGACCAGCCTGTCCAATAAGGTGAAACCCCGTCTCTACTAAAAATACAAAAAAAATTCTCTGGGTGTTGGGGCGCATGCTTGTAATTCCAGCTACTTGGGAGGCTGAGGCAGGAGAATTGCTTGAACCTGGGAGGCGGAGGTTGCAGTGAACTGACATCACACCACTGCACTCCAGCCTGGGCGACAGAGGGAGACTCGGTCTCAAAAAAAAAAAAAGTTAACTTTCAATATAATCTAACTTGCAGTATAATTTGCTTTTTGAAAGTTGGTGTTTTAGGAGATTGTTTTAATATTTTTAAAAGCCTATTCTTTTTCACTGAGAAGCATGAGCATTCAATGATGAAGCAGAAGGTTTTAGTGGGGTATTTTTAACTATTCACAGATAATAAGGAAGAGTTATAAACAAATTAGTATGTTGTATGACCATGCTTACCAAAATGCTTTATGTTTAGCCATATTCAGTCATCAGGTCACTATAGTATGTCTGCCTGATGAGTAATTTTTATTTCACTGTGGGGAGAAAACACTTGGATATTTTTCTTTCTTTTTTTTTCTTCATTTTTTTTTAGTTTCTTAGTTTTATGGATACATAAATGTATATATTTACGAGGTACATATTTGTCTTACAAAATTTATTGTATGAGATGAAGTAGAGTATAAAACTTGTTTGGATTTCAGAGAATATACAAGAGCATGCCAAGAAATTTCCCTGCTTACGGTAGACTGCTGTAGCATCCTGTTTCTGGTTCACATTCTGGGATGGAGTAGATAGAGTGGTTATTCACGTCGATGTTTACTTGAATCAATACATTTGAAAGGAAGGGGGTGGAAGCAGAGTTGGGCAGAAGAAGAAGTTGAAATGCAGTGCAAGTCCCACAGAGCCTCAGTTACCCAGTGGGAGAGATCTGGAGTGAGTGTTGCTTGTGAGAGTGTCCTGCATCAGGCTGAGATGGCTGGGCCTTTGTACCTCATTGTGTCCATTCAGCAGGTGCACACTGCTCTGCAAGTGGTGTGAATGCAGGCAAGGCAGCTGTCAGCATCTGAGGCTGACCTTGAAGGGCTGACAGCTGTTAGTTATTCAGTAACACTATGGGAGTGCTTTTTGGACTGGGGATATTTGAGCAGAGACATGAATGATGTTAATAAATGAATCCTAGAGAAAAGAACGTTCTAGGCAGGAGCACAGGAAATATAAAAGATCCATGTTGCTGTAGCAGATTAAAATGTAAATATTTTAAAACATCAAAATGGACAAAAATGCTTGGAATTTTACACTTTAAAACTCGTGTTTTCATAATTATTATGAAAGATGTGGTAAGAGCAGATTTCAGGATGTATTTACAACCACTTCTCTGTATAAACACAATGGAGTAGAGAAAATTAAATTACTCAGAATCATCATCATTTTTTTCTCCACTTAATATTGGCCTTTTTTTTTTTTTTTTTTTTTTTTGAGATTCAGTCTTTCTCTGTCACCCAGGCTGGAGTGCAGTGGTGTGATCTTGGCTTACTGCAACCTCTGCCTCCTGGATTCAAACAATTCTCCTGCCTCAGGCTCCTGAGTGGTTGGGATTACAGGCGCGCGAAACCACACCCGGCTAATTTTTTTGTATTTTTAGTAGAGATGGGGTTTCACCATGTTGGTCAGGCTGATCTCAAACTCCTGACCTTGTGATCCACCCGCCTTGGCCCCCCAAAGTGCTGGGATTACAGGTGTGAGCCACTGCGCCTGGCCAATATTGGCTTTTTAAAAAGGACAGTCATCTTGGTTTGCTAATACAATAATATTCACCAAATTAATGCAAATTTATGGATCTGGTGACAATTATCTTTATGTAAATTTGTGGAATTATCACTAGGACTCTAGGTTCTCTTGTTAGTATGATGTCACTTCCTAATGTCTGCTGTCTTTGGCATAAATTAAATAATATGTGCCTAAAAATTAAAGAGTTAAAAAGTATAGAATCATTAAAATTCTCATGTTGGCTAGGATTTTCCAGCTGACTGCTAAACCCACAAGACAGCTGAGTCATGAACAAACTCATTTGGTTTCCGCTAATCATTGCTCATACATTTGGAGGCATGCACTGTTTAGTCTTAAAGGGAAAGTATATAAATACTCGTTTTAAAAACCCAGAACAGACATCATTATTCTCTCATAAACTTTAGAATACCTTCCTGAACCACAGGTTTCAACCATCTGTAGGGAAGCTTTATTAGATACTTTGATGCCTCTTTGTTCATCCCTCCAAGTCTCAGCTTAACCTCCTGTTAAGTCACTTTCATCTTGCCCAAGTCTAGGTTAGATACCATTGCTTTATGCTTTTCTAGATGTCCAGCCTATAGTACTCCTAAGAGAGCACATATATCACCTTATAACTACCTGTTTGTCTTTTCATCCCACTATGCCAGAAGATCCTTGGGGGAAAGATTGTGTCTTACGTCATTATATTTTCTATCTATAATATAGCAGGTGGCACATCATCAATGCTTAAAAAAAAATACAGTTGGTCTTAGAAAATAAAGTTATGATAAAATACACCTGATAACTAGGGAAAAAAAACTAGTTAAGTGACTAGATTTGGTTCAAGATAAGAACTATGTACCCCATCCCAGAATGTGAACAAGAAACAGGATGCTATAGCAGTCTACTATAAGCAGGGAAATTTCTTGGTATGCTCTTGTATATTCTCTGAAATCCAAAAAAACTAGCTGAGTGACTAGATTTGGTTCAAGATAAGAACTACTAGATTTGGTAGCAAGATAAGAATCACTGGACACTTTAGAAAAAGGCTATCTTAGCTTATATTAACAGAGTAAAATTAGTAGTCATCAGTATTACTTTTCTGTTAGGGATACTGTTAGATGCCTCACAAAAACCCCATTAGATTTTAGAGATGAAACTGAGGCTCAAAAGGATGAAAGAATTTGATTTGTCTAAGGACACAACTTATAAATTCAAAGTCTTCAAACCGTGGCATTTGTCTCTCAATAAAAAGAAGCATTTGCCAGGTGTGGTGGCTCACACCTGTAATCCCAGCACTTTGGGAGGCCGAGGTAGGCAGATCACAAGGTCATGAGATCGAGACCATCCTGGCTAACATGGTGAAACCCTGTCTCTACTAAAAAATACAAAAAATTAGCCAGGCATGGTAGCGGGCGCCTGTAGTCCCAGCTACTCAGAAGGCTGAGACAGGAGAATGGCGTGAACCCGGGAGGCAGAGCTTGCCGTGAGCCGAGATTGTGCCACTGCACTCCACGCTCCAGCCTGGGCAACAAAGCGAGACTCCGTCTCAAAAAAAAAAAAAAAACATTCAGGGCCAGGCACAGTGGCTCATGCCTGTAATCCCAGCACTTTGGAATTACAGGTGGGCAGATCACTTGAGGTCAGGAGTTCGAGACCAGTCTGGCCAACATGGTGAAACCCTGTCTCTACTAAAAATACAAAAATTAGCTGGGCGTACTGGCGCACACTGTAGTCCCAGCTACTCAGGAGGCTGAGGCACAAGAATTGCTTGAACCTCGGAGGTGGAGGTTGCAGTGAACCGAGATTGCACCACTGTGCTCCAGCCTGGGTGACAGAGTGAGAGCGAGACCCTGTCTCAAAAAAAAAAAAAAAAAAAAAAAAAAGGCAGCATTCAGAATAGATGAAGTAGTACTCTTCAGTACTCAATCATACAGCATCTAGAATGTTGTTTTATTTGTACTAGTTAAAAGAAATACTGACCTTGTGAAATACTTCTAGAAAAGGGTAGTTTCAGGAGTGAGGGATCTGAAAAGATTATGCTTTGAGGGACAGTGGAAAGCACTAAAGAGAATTTGCTTGGAGAGGAAACATACCTTGTGTGGCTATAGTAGTTGGAAAAAATAGGGCCAGAGGATAGAAGTAAAGGGAAGTAGATTTAGTTTGGATATGAGATAGTATTTCTAAAAACAGAATGGCTTTTTCCAAATTCAGGACCTATATTCAAATAGTGTTACTGATGACATTTTTGTAAGCATATTACATTTCACGAGGAACTTTTTTTTTTGAGACGGAGTTTTGTTTTTGTTGCCCAGGCTGGAATGCAGTGGTGCAATCTTGGCTCACTGCACCCTCCGCCTCCCAGGTTCAAGCAATTCTCCTGCCTCAGCCTCCTGAGTAGCTGGAATTACAGGTGCCCACCACCACGCCCGGCTAATTTTTGTATTCTTAGTAGAGACGGGGTTTTGCCATGTTGGCTAGGCCAATGTCGAACTTCTGACCTCAGGTGATTCGCCCACCTCAGCCCCCCAAAGTGCTGGAATTATAGGCATGAGCCACCTCACCCAGACACAAGGAACATTTAAGCAAATTTGTAAGGCAATCACAAGTCTGGGGTAGGTGGTAGCATTATTACTGTTTTTCAAATGCAGATATTAAGAGATTCTGATTTGTCCAAGATGTTCTGCAGCATGTTATTGGTAGGACCAGAATGTGATCCCAAGTCTGCTGACCCATGATCTCATGCTGTTTCCACTTTAATAGGCAGATGACCATGTATCATGAATGCTATAGAGGAAATACCCATATTTGGGGAGGAACTTAGACTATGTATGATTGTCAGTTTCTTCTGATTTTGAAAATCTTTGATTTTCTGAAGATTGAAATTTCACCTCATTCACTTGTTCACTACTTCTTTGAAGACTCCTCCCAACCTGTTGTCCAATTAAATATGTTTGTCTTTAAATTTTCTTTCCATTTTCCCCCGTATTATCTCATAGTTTCTAGAAAGTCTCGTTCTGTCTCTTTAGATTCCAATGTTTTACAGTCCCATGCCTGCTCTTAATGACTTCTTCTACTGTGTGTTCAGGAAGCCAAAAAACCTAATAAATTTCTGCCAGGAGCAGTGGCTCATGTCTGTAATCCCAGCACTTTGGGAGGCTGAGGCAGGCAGATCACTTGAGCCCAAGAGTTTGAGGCCAATCTGGGCAACATGGTGAAACCCTATCTCTACAATAAATGTAAAAATTAGCTGGGTGCGGTGGCACGTGCTTGTCTTGCCAGCTACTGGGTGGGGTGGGGACGGGGGCGGCTGAGGTGATCACTTGAGCCCAGGAGGTCAAGGCTGCAGTGAGCCGTGATCCCACCACTGCACTCCAGCCTGCGTGACAGCGAGAACGTGTCTCAAAAAAAAAAAGAAACAAAAACTTACTTTACAGCTACTTGTTCACTATACTTCATCCACATTGGTCTACACTTCTTCAAGTTGGAATCAGTTTCTCCTCTGTTCCCAAGGTGGTGTTTGCCCCTCAGTTGAGCATTTAAGTCATTTTGTTTTACTATACAGCTATTTAAAGCTTCAAAAGCTCTGTAAACATATAATAAATGGAATTCCATTGACATTCAAGCCTTACCTATTTCCTGAGCTGTTTCAACTTATCCTGCCTACCCTACTTTAATTCTGTTAAAGTAATTGAATACCATTCTTATAATAGTTCTCCCTCAATCTTCACTGATTTCCTTGTGTTTATAGAATAAAGTCCACTTATTTTGGCAGTCAGTTCAAGATCCACAAATTAGTCTTTACCCTTACATCCTTGTTTCCCACTGCTGCTTTAATATAAGTCTTTTATACCAGTCAGGCTGGTCTGTTCACTATTCCTGAATGTTTTTCTCCATTCTTTTGTTATTGGCACCCCCTCTACCCTCCGCAGTGTCTTTGCTACCTTTCTTTTTCTACTGTGTGCAAATTCTACCTGACCTTCAAGATGTCTTCTCTAAACATTCTAATCTTTGAACTTTTAGTAAATAAGGGTATATTATTTGGTACTTTATCACTTACTGATCTATGACTCTTTGTGGTTATTTTTGGACATTATTTAGCTTTTCAAGTGTACATGTATTTCATCTCCCTCATTCAATTGGTAATAGTTATTAAGGTAGACCAGCAGTCACAAATAAACTTTCTCCTTTGGAATCTGTTATCAGTTTTCAATGTGAACTTGGATAGTTCATGTTTTTTAGATTGTATATCTATAAAGTAAGAGGTTGAAATGAATTTCTTAAACTATTCTGTGTGTTCCACTAAAAGAAGGAAAAACATTCCTAGTTAAAATTTAAAGATAGGTAATAAATAGATACTTTTAAAATGTAAAATATATAATTTGTTACATTGTAAAAAATGCTGTGGTATAAAATAAAGTAGGGAAGGAGGGAGGATGTTGCAGTTTTAAATAAATGGACAGAGAAGCCTCATGGAGAAGGTGATGTTTGAGTAAAGATCTGAAGGGATACTGAACATGGTGACTCACACCTGTAATCCCAACACTTCAGGAGGCCAAGGCCAGAGAATCACTTGGGCCCAGGAGGTTAAGACCGGCCTAGGCGACATACTGAGACCTTGTCGTCACAGAAAATAAAATAAAATTAGCCAGATGTGGTAGCACACACCTGTGGTCCCAGGTACTAGGGAGGATGAGGTGGTAGGATCTCTTGAACCCAGGACGTTGAGTTGGCTGTGAGCCATGATCACACCATTACACTCCTGCCTAGCTGACGGAACCAGACCGTGTTAGAAAAAAAGACCTGAAGGAGATGTAGGAGCAGATACCTTGGAGAAGAACATTCTAAGCAGATGGAACAACCTGTTCAAAAGGCCCTGAGGTAGAATGTGCTTGTGTTTTTGAGAACTGACAAAGAGTTCAGAATGTATTTGCAGCATGATTAAGTGGAAGAGTAGTTGGATAAGTCAGAGAGGTCATTGAGGATGGGCTTGTTGTAGGGGTGGATAAATCTTTGAAAAAACTTTACTTTTTTGTTATACTTATCGATATTTCATATGAAATACCTCACATAGAGATATAATTCAGTTGTGATATAACCATTAAGCATCCAGGAATAGGGTAGTTTTAACTACATTTTGGGAATTTTGGCTGGGTTCAGTGGCTCACGTCTATACTCCCAGAACTTTGGGAGGCTGAGGTGGGCAGATCACTTGAGGTCAGGAGTTTGAGACCAGACTGGCCAACGTGGCAAAACCCTGTCTCTACTAAAAATACAAAAATTAGCCAGGCGTGGTCACGTGCACCTGTAATTCCAGCTACACTGGAGGCTGAGGCACAGAAATTGCTTAAACTTGGGAGGCAGAGGTTGCAGTGAGCAGAGATCCTTCCACCGCACTCCAGCCTGGGTGGTGGAGTTAGACTTTGTCTCAAAAACAAACAAAAACAAAAAACAAAACAAACAAATACTAGCTGGGACACACCTGTAGTGGTGTGTCCTGTAGTGGCACACACCTGTAGTCATAGCTACTTGGGAGGCTGAGGCAGGAGGATTGCTAGAGTCCAGGAGTCTGAGGCTGCAGTGAGATATAACTGTACCACCACACTCCAGCCTGGGTGACAGAGAGCCTCTTAAAAATTGTTTCAAATTAAGAAAAAGGAAATTTTTATATTCTACTTTGAAGAAGTATAATAACTCAAGAATACACCAAGGATGAGAGTGGTCTCATCTTAGTGGACTACCTGTATTTTGGTTCTTTTGCTTTAGGGTTTATAATTATAACTTATTTATTTATTTATTTACCATAGGTAAACTAACATGGATTTTTCCAAGCTACCCAAAATACTCGATGAAGATAAAGAAAGCACATTTGGTTATGTGCATGGGGTCTCAGGACCTGGTAAGTAATACATCATAATCTCAAAATAAGGATATCTAACTTTGATTAATGTCTTTTCAAAATATTTTACATAGAAATATACAACTTTCTGTTTACCTGCATAAATTCCGTTTGTCATTAGGAGATCTCATAGTGACTGTAAGACTTAAGTAGAATCTGTATCATAAGGGCTCATCTAGCATTGATTATCTAAATTTGATAATTATTGAGGTGCTGCTTTGTGATATCCTGTTTATAATTATGTAAATGTTCAACCAGTGTTCAGTTTTATGTGTCTTAATTTTTTGTTAAATTTGAGGTAAAAAAAACTATGAAGTATATTGCTTTTAATATGTAATATCTTGCATATAGCAGGCATTCAGTAAATGTTAATTTGCTTTGAACTTTAATAATTCAAATGCTCAGAGCATTTCTCAGTAATATTAGCTTTTGCCTTTTGCATTTATGAAACTTTTTGAATGGTTAAGTGTCTTATTAACTACCTGTGGGAAAGAAGTTTTAGTACCCAAACTTTGTGTCCATTCTGCCAAAACGTGGAGTGCTGCTTTTTAAATAATAAATCTTGCGCCAGTATTTGTTTTGTTATTGAATACTCCCTCTACAAAATGTGATTCACAGTCACAGTTTCTCTAAGTAAAGCCTGCTTAGTGATGTATTATCCTTCAAACCTCATGCTATATAGTCTTTTTCTTGTTCCAGTTACAGTAGTGGTGATGACAGTTTTTTGATGTTTATGCAAATGAAAACTGTCAGTCACTGTCCCCTTTTTTCTCCCCCAAGAACTTGGTGTTTGAGCTTGATTTCATTGGCAAGTCATTAAAAGGTTATCAGTATCTTTTGCCATGCAGAGAAATAATTGTCCTCTCAATGATCATAAGGGTCTTTAGGAAGGACAGGCTAAACCCAAGAACTTTTAGAGAAAAAGCAAAAGAACATCAAAGAGTTCAGGAAAAAATACTCTGTGAAACTGTGTAGTAAACTGCTCCTGGAAACAATTTTTAAAAAAAAATTTTTTTAGATTTTACTTTTAAGTTCTGGGATACATGTGCAGAAAGTGTAGGTTTGTTACATAGGTATACATGTGCCATGGTGGCTTGCTGCACCTATCAATCTGTTATATAGGTTTTAAGCCCCACATGCATTAGGTATTTGTCCTAATGCTCTCCCTCCCCTTGCCTCCTGCAATTTTTAATTCTTAAGTACTTAATAAGGCAATGGAACAATGGCATCCTTTTTTGGCTTATGAAATATGATTTTTAAATTTCACTATCTCTGGTATTTCAGTGCATCTTAATTCTTAAGTAATCAGTATAGAGGGAAATATTTACAGAATGAATAAGTCTTCATTGTTTTAACACAGGTTAATTAACTCATAAAACTTTAATAGTTTCCACTGAAGTATTACCTGTTATATAGTTCTAATCAGTTGTATCACAAGGCTAAATATTAAAAATTGGTTTATTCTTACACGTGTCTAAAAATATGGCAACCTTTCCTTTCCTCCCTGCTAGAAAAGTAAGTTTTGCTTACTAGACAACATGGTCCAAAATAGTAAGTTCAGTAAATGGAATTCCATTGATAATTTCTTACCCAGTGGTGGTGACTGATTGTAAATATCCTTATGGCCTATGAAAAAAATTTTGTAGATGTGCGTGTGAGTTTTTCTAGTAGAGCTATTATTAGTTTTTCAAAAGGGTCCATGTCCCAGAATAGTTTTAAGAACCACTGCTGTAAGTTGTTAGAAAGTAAAGATGTTCCTTTAGGTCTGTCTCTCAAAGGAAATGGTAACAGCATAGCAAAGTGATAATTGTGTGGCATTCCACCATACTACTAGCCAAACCATTTATTCCAATTTCTACTTTTAAAAGTTTTTTTATTGTTCCAAAGCCTTCACTCCATATATCATAGCAACTCTCAGAACATACTTGAATCCTACCAGGTAAGTTTGCCGTGCAGAACTTGAAATGTTTGAAAAGTTTTCATGTATATTATGTAAATAAATAATCTTTGGCTTATCTGTTTATATTATACACTAAAAATGTATCTATGTGAAACTACCAGTATGTTCAATAGTAGGTTTTTATTCTTCTTATGAATATATGAGAGAGGCACGATACTGGGTTTATTGGGTGTTTTAATAATTTGTGACTATTCACAGAACACTAGAGTTTTAAGTCATCAAAATAGTCTTTTGTTCTCTTCAGTGGTTACAGCCTGTGACATGGCGGGTGCAGCCATGTATGAGCTGGTGAGAGTGGGCCACAGCGAGTTGGTTGGAGAGATTATTCGATTGGAGGGTGACATGGCTACTATTCAGGTGTATGAAGAAACTTGTATCCTTTTTGGCTCAATTTCCTGCCACTTTCTATATTTCAAAATTTAAGGATTTAGGCCAGGCACAGTGCCTCACACCTGTAATCCCAGCACTTTGGGAGGCCGAGGCAGACAGATCACCTGAGGTCAGGAATTTGAGACCAGCTTGGCCATCATGGTAAAACTCCATCTCTAATAAAAATAAGAAAATTAGCTGGGCGTAGTGGCAGGCGCCTGTAATTCCAGCCACTCGGGAGACTGAGGCAGGGGAATCGCTTGAACCCCGGAGGAGGGAGGTTGCAGTGAGCCAAGATTGCACCGCTGCACTCCAGCCTGGGTGACAGAGTGAGACTCTGTCTCAGAAAAGAAAAAAAAAAGTAAGGATTTAAGCCAAAGGTAGAAGCAGCAAAGCAGCAACAACTAATGTTATTAGAAGCATGAAATGCTGGTGTTGTGAAGAGACCTAAATTATACCGGAGTACGTTAAAGAAAGAGAGAAAGGTACTATGAATTAATATTCTTATTTTAAGAAATTAGTATCTTCTGAACTTTCATTGCTCTTACTGCTTCAGTAATTCATGAACTTCAGGGGGATCAACTGAACTTTTTCTTCAGTGGGACACATACTGTGGAAGAAAGCGTAAACAGAATAACAATATTGATTTGTGAAGTTAAAATTCTCCAATTATGATTTCGGTTTAAAATAGTAAGTCCACAAATAAATTGGTCACCATAATAGCACCGAGTGACGTATTACATTTCAGTTTTATTACTAGGAAAGCTTTACTATTTGGTTATCATAATTTTGGCTTTTAAACATAGTATTTATTTTCAATTTTCTATGAAAAATAAGCATAAAGGGTTAAGCCTAGTGAAGAAGAATCACTTTTTTAGTGCTTCTATATGTGTTTTACTTTGATTCTCAAAATCCCCATTAATTATTTGAGTATTTAATCAAGATTTATTTGGTATGATGTTTTTGGCCATTCTAAAACACATGCATGCAGTTAACTAGTCTCTCTATAGTACTAGGTGCCAATTTAAAACAAAATCATCTAAAAATTTTAAATAAAAACAGAAGTTTTTGTAGCTATGAAATTGTAACTAATCAGAAATATTTTTTCTATTGTTACTTTTATCTTTTGTTTAATCTTTTACATGGCTTGAAGATTAAAATAAATGAAAATGTAAACAGTGACAACCCTCCTTGCCTTTGTTGTCTTGTATCTAGCCATTTATCAAAACACATACACACTTCCATGCACACATGCAACCACATTTATAGCTCCCTTTATTGTATATCCTTCTAGTTTAGTAATTACAGACATGAGCAAATACAAATATTTGTATTTTTCTTTCCTTTTTCTCTCTCTATATGTGTTTGTTTTTTGTTTGTTTGTTTTTTTTGAGATGGAGTCTTGCTCTGTCGCCCAGGCTGGAGTGCAGTGGCACGATCTCAGCTTACTGCAACCTCTGCCTCCCAGGTTTAACCTATTCTCTGCCTCAGCCTCCCGAGTAGCTGGGATTACAGGCGTGTGCCACCACACCCAGCTAATTTTTTGTATTTTTAGTAGAGACGGGGTTTCACCATCTTGGCCAGGCTGGTCTTGAACTCCTGACCTCGTGATCCACCCGCCTCGGCCTCCCAAGATAGCATATTATATGTACTGTTATACACCTTGCTTTTTTTCACTTAAAAGTATATGTATTCTAGAAGATAAATAGATATGTGATAAATATAGTAAAATGCTAAAGGTAGACTCTAACTGGTAGAGATTGGAAGTCCACTGTAAAATTCTTTCAACTTTGTTGTTGTTCAGAAGATTTTCATAATCAAAATTGGAAATGAAAATACATAGTTTAGAGATATTTCTAGAGGAATTCATGATAACTCTGGTTCTTTTTTTTACAGCCATATAATAATTCCATCATATAAATGTACGATTATTTACTTAATATCTTAATGATAGAAGTTTTGGTTTCTAGTCTTTGGTTGTTATAAACAGTGCTACAGTGTAAGTATAGTAAGAATTCACAGAAGTTGGATTCCTAGGTCAAGACTTACCCATTTTGAATTTTGATAAATATTGCTAAATTGCTCTCAGGAAAAGTTGTACTGATTTTACTCCTGTCAACAAATGTGTGAGAATAAAGTGGACTCATTATGCTTATTTATATGTTTTATTCTTATTTGTATGTTTTCAAAATAACTTTATTTTTAAGATTTTAGGTTTTGTCCCAGTACTAATACCCTTATCAGGGGACTGATTCCTTAGCCGTATATGTGAAGCAATGTATTAACGAGAGGGTTTTGCTTCTATTTTTAGCCCTGTGGTTTCCAAACTTTGCAGAGGCATTCTGAGAAGCTGCAGCAAACTCATGTGGTGCCAGGATATTTAAAATTTTTGAGGCAAACACAGGAATGTTAGACATATTGTCAGACACCACATGAACTAGTAGCTTGAGATAATAAACAGTTTCATTATGTTGCTGTACTATATTTTTGTCAGTGATATCATATCTTTGCAAAGCTGAGTTTTTGGCAGTTGCTAAGCTACAAAAGCAAGTATAATGTGAAAATCAAAATGGAACAGGTTTCCAATCTGATTCCAAGATTGGAAAATTATATAGTTCCCCAAGGGCATATACATTCATAAGAATTATGGATATTTAGAACTGAAATTAATATTCTTTTTTTTTCAACTTATGCATATATTTTTCTCAAATTGCTACTCAGTTGTTAGTACATATATACATATTAGGTTATTTAGACATAACTATTTAATAAATGCAAGTGTTAGATATATCTTTTGTCCTGGGACACTGAAAAAAATTACTGAAAACACTACAAATCCTGTGAACTGAGAAAGTTTGGGAACTTCTGTTTTCACTTCTTGAGTGGCATTTCCTTGTTAAACTGTGGTATTTCCTGTTAATAGTGTCTTTAAACCTTCATAATAGGTTTTCCTTAGCTGCTGTTTTTAGCTGGTGTTTCTGTTGGAGATCCTGTACTTCGCACTGGTAAACCCCTCTCTGTAGAGCTTGGTCCTGGCATTATGGGAGCCATTTTTGATGGTATTCAAAGACCTTTGTCGGATATCAGCAGTCAGACCCAAAGCATCTACATCCCCAGAGGAGTAAATGTGTCTGCTCTTAGCAGAGATATCAAATGGGACTTTACACCTTGCAAAAACCTACGGGTATGTCTGTGTAACCAAGAATTTCTGAAGTTCTTGAAAGAATATAAAATGAATGTTTAGTAAACTACATTGTACTGTTAGTCCAAGTAAAAATAGACTACAGAAGCATAGTTTAAATTTTTTCTTAACTCTACTTTGTGGGATTTTAGAACTAATGTTTTATTGATAAGTCAGGTAAATGATTTAAATTATAGCAGCAGGGGCAAGTCTACTTGACATTTATTTGAAAATTAAACAGCAAATACATTTATCCTCTAGGTTGGTAGTCATATCACTGGCGGAGACATTTATGGAATTGTCAATGAGAACTCGCTTATCAAACACAAAATCATGTTACCCCCACGAAACAGAGGAACTGTAACTTATATTGCTCCACCTGGGAATTATGATACCTCTGTAAGTATCATTTGAACTTTATCCTGCAGAGTGGCTCTATTTTTATTATTTATTTTATTTTATTTTATTTTATTTTATTTTTTTTGAGACAGAGTCTTGCTCTGTCGCCCAGGCTGGGGTGCAGTGGCCGGATCTCAGCTCACTGCAAGCTCCGCCTCCCGGGTTTAGACCATTCTCCTGCCTCAGCCTCCCGAGTAGCTGGGACTACAGGCGCCCGCCACCTCGCCCGGCTAGTTTTTTGTATTTTTTAGTAGAGACGGGGTTTCACCGTGTTAGCCAGGATGGTCTCGATCTCCTGACCTCGTGATCCGCCCGTCTCGGCCTCCCAAAGTGCTGGGATTACAGGCTTGAGCCACCGCACCCGGCCTGTGGCTCTATTTTTATATGACAGCTGCCCAGTTTTAGTGCCCTAAGTAATTAAACAATTGATATTTAATATGTAAGTTTTGAGTAACTCCTATAATTTTTGAAGGTTTTTTTGTTTGTTTTTAACTTGGATTCAGGGATAAAAAAGCAGAACATAGTATTTCTTTTTAAAGAAATGTAACAGTTTTCTACCATCTTAACTGATGCTACATTTATTTAAAGCCCTAATTGTTTAGGCATAGAATAGACTTTGATTTTAATGGTGTATTAATATTCACATAATAATTATGTAATAGGACTGGGCGCGTAGTCTCACACCTGTAATCCCTGCACTTTGAGAGGGCGAGGCGGGCAGATCACAAGGTCAGGAGATCAAGACCACCCTGACCAATATGGTGAAACCCCGTCTCTACTAAAAATACAAAAATTAGCCAGGCGTGGTGGCGGACGCCTGTAATCCCAGCTACTCAGGAGGCTGAGGCAGGAAATTCGCTTGAACCTGGGAGGCAGAGGTTGTAGTGAGCTGAGATTGCACCATTGCACTCCAACCTGGGCAACAGAGCAAGACTCTATCTAAAAAAATAATAATAATATAATTGTTATATAATTATTATTATATATTATTATGTAATTATTATTATTATATAATCATATATATTATATAAGATTATTTGAATTATCTTTTTTCTTTTTCTTTTTTTTTTGAGACAGTGTCTTGCTGTGTTGCCCAGACTGGAGTGCAGTGGTGCAATCATAGCTCACTGCAGCCTCAACCTGCTGGGCTCAAGCAATTCTATCACCTCAGCCTCCCAAGTATCTGGGACCACAGGCACATGCCACCATGCCCGGTTAATTTTTTTTTTTTTTTTTTTTTGAGATGGACTCTTGCTCTGTCACTCTGTCACCAGGCTGGAGTACAGTGGGGTGATCTCTGCTCACTGTATCCTCCGCCTCTTGGGTTCAAGCGATTCTCCTACCTCAGCTTTCCAAGTAGGTGGGATTACAGGTGTCTGCCACCACACTCGGCTAATTTTTGTTTTTTTAGTAGAGATGGGGTTTCATCATGTTGGCCAGGATGGTCTTGATCTCCTGACCTCGTGATCTGCCCACCTCAGTCTCCCAAATTGCTGAGATTACAGGCGTGAGCCACCGTGCCCAGCCTAATTTAAAAAAATTTTTTTTAGGGACAGGATCTCATTCTGTTGCCCAGGCTGGTCTTGAACTTCTGTACTCAAGTGATCCTCCTGCCTTGGCCTCCCAAAAGTGCTGGGATCACAGGCGTAAGCTGTAATCCATGCCTGGCACTGGATTAAAACTTAGACCTTTAATGTTATTTACAGTCACATAATACACATTAGGCTCGTAATCTTTATGGGTATGAAGATAACTTTATTGAAAAGACTATCATAGCATATAATTTTCTCCCAATAAAATGTGATAAGAAATAGTAATTTTTTAATCATTTCATAAGAGTAAGACTGTGCTCTATCAGTTATGGAGAACAAGAGTTAAGACACGGATTTGGGGAAATCAACTAGATTTGCACACTAGTTTGGAGACTCACTCCCAATGGAGCAACCCCCGTAAAGCAGATAATTCAAATTCGTATTTCAACAAAATTAGAGATTTCTGTAGGGCCATGGACATTGGCGCTATTTGTGAATGTTTGAAAGCATCTCAATGTTCACAAATGTTATTGTATTACTCGTTACCTTTTTGATTACATGTATCACCTTCCTAACCCCAAGGAGAATCGGGTTACTTTGATTTTGAAGGAAGAAATGTTCACAAATTTGACCATACTAAAATCGTACTGTATTTTTATAGGATGTTGTCTTGGAGCTTGAATTTGAAGGTGTAAAGGAAAAGTTCACCATGGTGCAAGTATGGCCTGTACGTCAAGTTCGACCTGTCACTGAGAAGCTGCCAGCCAATCATCCTCTGTTGACTGGCCAGAGAGTCCTTGATGCCCTTTTTCCGTAAGTTTGAGATGTGTCCCATGATTTTCCCTCAGAGTTATTATATGTGCTTATGTTTTTATTATCTTCATAGATAAAGGGTTTATGTGTTTAACACTGTAATACATTATCTAGAGTAATAATGGTGAATTAAATATTTTTCTATTGCTAGCACTTACTATAAATTCAAACCATTGAAGATTTACTTTTTTCATAGTTGCCCACAGAAAGCATTATTTCTGAAACTTTTCTGGAAAAATTAAATTTGCTGAAGAAAATCTGTACCAAAACAGTATAACTGTGTTTCTTTTTTTTTCTAGTTGAGACAGGATCTCACTCACCCACGCTAGAGTGCAGTGGCGTGATCTCAGCTCACTGCAACCTCTGCCTCCCAGGCTCAAGCAGTCCTCCTCCTGCCTCACCCTCCCGAGTAGCTGGGACCACAGGCATGCACCACCACACCTAGCTAATTTTTTGTATTTTTGGTAGAGACCAGGTTTGACTATGTTGCCTAGGCTGATCTCAAACTTCTGAGCTCAAGTCATCCACCTGCCTTGGCCTCCCAAAGTTCTAGGATTACAGGCGTGAGCCACTGCACCTGGCCACCATGTTTCTTAAGTTATCCTAGACTGGAAACCAAGACAGAAGCCCCACCCAAATAACTGGGATAACATTTGGAAGAGGGAAAGAAAATAGTACAGAATGTGCTTCTAAATGCTCTAGTGCACCCATACCTCTGCAGAAACACAGCTTTAATCTGATTTTTGGTGAAGGAAATCTCTGCAGTCATCACGTGATCCAGGGGATCAATTTAGTCCCAAACTCCATCCCAAACTGAGAAGCAAGCAACATGAATACCTAACTTTAAGTTTGATGCTGGATCTGCTTCTAGATTTAAAATTATTAAATAATTCAGATGACAGAGCAAGGGGGAAGATGCCCTATTTCATGGCAAAGAAGTAAATACTCCAATATCTATAGCTTTCAACTGATGTAAATTTTTGGCTTAAGCCTTTCTGTAACCAATTGTATAATTTTATGGTAAACTGGTTTTGTGATGTACAAAGTTCAAATGATTTAAGTATAAATTATTACCAAGCAATTTATTAGGTCACTCAGTAAACCAAAAGCATGCACAGGAATAGATTTCCCAGTATAAAGTGTGTATTTAATTTATTTGCATGTGTAACTTTTTCAAAACAAAGAATTGTGGTATAATTAAAAAAACAGTAGATTTATGTCACCATAAATTGATGATTTCTATTAAAAGTAATGGTAAAAACTGTCATTATTTTTGCACTGACTAAATAAAATCAACTGGGCTCTCTCTGCTGCCCAGCAATCTTTCTTAATTTGTTGTCTGCTCTTTCCATTTTCTACGACTGCTTAAAAAACCATAAACCATCTCCTCTCTCTCTCTCTCTCTCTCTCTCTCTCTCTCTCTCTCTCTCTCTCTCTAAGAGACAGGTTATCACTCTGTGGCCCAGGCTGGAATGTAATGCCTAGATTATAGTTCACTGTAACCTCAAACTCCAGGGCTCCAGTTATCCTCCTGTCCCAGCCTTCCGAATAGCTAGGCCATAGACATGCACCACCATGACCTTCTAATTTCTAAATTTTTTTGTGGAGAGAGGGTCTCACTCTTTTGCCCAGGCTAGTCTTGGGCTCAGGCAGTCCTCCCACCTCAGTCTCCCAAAGCATTGGGATTACAGGCATAAGCCTCTATGCCTAGCCTTATTTTATCTTATTATTTTCTTATATCTCTCTTCTCCAGTTTATGGAATATATTTCATAGTGCTTTCTATCTTGTGTTTTTGTGTTCCTTACCTACTTTATTTATTTATTTTTATTTAGTTTTATTTTTTTTGAGATGGAGTTTTTTGCTCGTCACCCAGGCTGGAGTGCAAAGGCACGATCTCAGTTCACTACAACCTCCACCTCTTAGTTCAAGCAGTTCTCCTGCCCCAACCTCCAGAGTAGCTGGGATTACAGGTGCCCACCACCACACCCGGCTAATTTTTCTTTTTCTTTCTTTTTTTTTTTTTGTATTTTTAGAAGAGACGGGGCTTTACCATGTTGGCCAGGCTGATCTCGAACTCCTGATCTCAGATGATCCACCTGCCTCGGCCCCCCAAAGTGCTGCTGGGATTACAGGCGTGAGCGACTGTGCCCAGCCCCTACTTTATTTATTAATATCTATTAGCAAGTCAAGTAATCCATACTTTGTTTTCTTTCTTTAGGTGTGTCCAGGGAGGAACTACTGCTATCCCGGGAGCCTTTGGCTGTGGAAAGACAGTGATATCACAGTCTCTATCCAAGTATTCTAACAGTGATGTAATCATCTATGTAGGATGTGGTGAAAGAGGAAATGAGATGTCTGAAGTCCTCCGGGACTTCCCAGAGGTCTGTATAAAGCTTCAAATAATATCCTAGAGAAAATACCACTAATCAATGTTCATTGACAATTAATAAAGCTTTGTGTTGGGTCTGGAGCAATGCTGTCATGCATCAAGGATCTTTAAGGAATTTTAAAATTATATTTGTAATTAATTTGTATATTCAAGAAAAGAAATTTTAATTCTTTTTGTGTGTGTGATGGAGTTTCGCTCTTTTTGCCCAGGCTGGAGTGCAGTGGCACCATCTCAGCTTACTGCAACCTCTGCCTCCCAGGTTCAAGCGATTCTCCTGCCTCAGCCTCCTGAGTAGCTGGGATTATAGGCGCACGCCACCACGCCCAGCTAATTTTGTATTTTTAGTAGAGACGGGGTTTCCACCATGTTGGCCAGGCTGGTCTTGAACTCCTGACCTCCAGTAATCGACCCACCTCAGCCTCCCAAAGTGCTGGGATTATAGGCATGAGCCACCGCTCCTGGCCAGGAATTTTAATTCCTAAGTCAAACAATTGAAAGTTTCTTTTTATGGTCTGGTGGTTTTTACTTATTGAGAGAAAGATGAAATAAAACATTTATAGATGTGAACTTTGCATATGATTTATGATCTAGATTATTATAGTAATATTTTTTTCATAAAGTATTTTATTTATGAAATTGAAATAATATCTATCTTCTTCATAGCACTGTGGAACAGGGAAGAGAGGTTGGAGTGGTTCGGAATATTACTTTAGGGACACTGATTATAAGAGGCATTAAATATGGGCAAAAGTTTAAAAAAAAAAAAGAAAAAGATGGAGGGCTAAAATGTTACCTTAAAAATTGGAGATTCACTAATATGTATTTTACCTCTAGCTCACAATGGAGGTTGATGGTAAGGTAGAGTCAATTATGAAGAGGACAGCTTTGGTAGCCAATACCTCCAATATGCCTGTTGCTGCTAGAGAAGCCTCTATTTATACTGGTGAGTATATAATTGGAATAAAAGCAGTTAATATCTGTTCTTAAGTGTAAAGCTGGCACCAAACTTTTCTAAAGAACTTTTTGCTTTCATTCTAAAATGTCTCTGTACATATAAGCACATTCCTAGCTTTTAAAAAATATTTTACTTGGCCAGGCGCGGTGACTCAATGGCTGTGATCCCAGTACTTTGGGAGGCCCAGGCGGGCAGATCACTTGAGGTCAGGAGTTCAAGACCAGCCTGGCCAACATAGTGAAACCCTGTCTCTACTAAAAATACAAAAAATTGACTGGGCGTGGTGGTGGGCACCTTTAATCCCAGCTACTCAGGAGGCTGAGACAGGAGAATCGCTTGAATCTGGAGGCAGAGGTTGCAGTGAGCCAAGATTGCGTCACTACACTCCAGCCTGAGTGACAGAGCAAGACTCTGTCTCAAAAAAAAAAAAAAAAAAGAAAAGAAATTATGTATTATATCTTCAGAATAAATGAATATAAGACATTTATAGAGCTGCCTCAATTTTTTTAATGATCATAAAATGATCTTATACTACCTTTTTTCACTACATATTTTATCATTGATCTAGTTTTAAATATAGTTGTACCTTTGTAACTTGAGTTATCAGCTTTGAATTAATATATTTTGTCTGGGGATATAAAAGATAAGACAATTCATGTGTTAATGACCTTCCATCTTTGGTTCCATTTCCATCCCAGCTTTTATGTCTACATTTTCAGGATTTATAAAACTTACATTCTGTTCTGTAGCCATAAAGCCAATATTTGAATTAACTGTAGACCTACATTAAAATGGAATTAATGCTCGCTAGCAGTCCTTGGCTATAATTTCTCCATTTCTTTATTGGCTAAGATTTGACTTTTGGAAGTTTCTTCAAGAAGATTTCTGGCAACTATGTTCTCTGAATTCTTGTTTCTTCATAAATTTGATTTTTTTTTCTACTGCCTTTAAACTTTAATAGTAGTTTGGCTGAGTATAAAATTCCTGATCAGCCGGGCGCGGTGGCTCAAGCCTGTAATCCCAGCACTTTGGGAGGCTGAGATGGGCGGATCACGAGGTCAGGAGATCGAGACCATCCTGGCTAACGCGGTGAAACCCCGTCTCTACTAAAAAATACAAAAAACTAGCGCCTGTAGTCGCAGCTACTCAGAGGCTGAGGCTGGAGAATGGCATGAACCCGGGAGGCGGAGCTTGCAGTGAGCTTAGATCTGGCCACTACACTCCAGCCTGGGCGACAGAGCGAGACTCCGTCTCAAAAAAAAAAAAAAAAATTCCTGATCAATATTTCTTTCTTTGAGAACTAGTATTAAATGCTGGGGACATTAAAAGCTGAGGCTGGCCTGCTTTTTTTCCTTTTGTAGGTGATTTTTCTCTTTTCCCAAAAGACTTTCTCTTTAACTTTGAAGTCTCTTAACTTTATTAGGATATATCCCAATATTGGTAGTTTCATTAAATTGTTCTGGAGACATAATGTACCCTTTTAATCTATGAAATATGTCTTTTATTTTGGAAAAATTTAGAAAATTGCATCTGAAACTTTTTCTCTTTCATTATGGCTATCTTCTTCAAATATACCAACTGGACATATTAGATTTTTGTTATCTGTTTTCCATGTGCGTTATTTCCTCTCTGATCCTCTTTATTTAGCCTTTTGTCTGTTCACAGGATAAATGGTATTTATTCTTTGTGTTGCTTCTAATGAAACCTTCACTTCTATTTCTTTTTGTTCTGCCAGCTCATGAAATAACTCTTCTTATCTTGCTCCATATGCCTTGAGATTTTATTTTGTAGTAGGCTGCATTATTATAGGGTTTTTTTTTTTTTTTTTTTTTTAACCTGTGGTCACAGTTTTCATTTATTCTTTGGCAAGTTATTTGACCATCATTGTATTCTTCTCTTCTGTCTTTTTTCTTATTTTATCTTTGTTTAGATATTGTATACCGATGTTTATTATTACTGTTACTCATCTTTGCAGGAGATGGGAGGGGTGGCTGTGACTGTGTCCTGGGTAGTAGGAATTCTTCATGGTAACTTGTGAAGTTTACTATGGCATGCAGCTGTGTAAAAAAGCTATTTTACTCTTGCCTAATACCAGAAATTAGCAGCTGTAAGACCATTCACAGTGAATTCTTCCCCTCTGCCTCACTCACTTTTCACTTAGTGAAAATAGGGAGTACCTACTTTTGTTTTATTCATCCCCATCTCCCTGCTTCTCTTTGATGCCAAACTGGGTACAAGGAACTCCTGCAACTGGCCATGTAGCTTTTTGCAGTGTTCCAAACAAAGCACTGTTGCTCCTCAGGATGTGCCTTCAAGTTTGAAGAAGCTTTATCTGAAACCTGTAGGTCTGTCAGAATTCTCACTTACTCATGTGTATCTGTCTTTTCTGCCATTTCTGTCTAGTATCACAAGTATCTGTGACATTTCATCACAGATTTAAAACACAGCGTGCTTGTATAAGAAAGGATCTGTTCTTATTAGATTGGAATATGTGGTAATCATTGTGTTGTTGAAGCCTTAATATTGATAATGTTTCCTAAAGACTTTCTTCATGAGACCATTTTATGGATGCCTCAACAGTCAGTATTTTTTATTCTGAATGCAATATGATAAATAGTAAAGTGCTGAATTTTCCATTAATTATGTTAATTTTACTTATATAAACCTCTGTTTCTTTACCAGTAAAATAAAGAAACTAAGGCATTAGATTTTGGAGCTTTTATAACTATACATTTTTCCTAGTATCTTAGAGTTTCATAACACTTTGTATTTTTTAGATGACATTTATTTAATTCACTTCATCTGCTATATAGAAGTATATAGGGCAGGCATTATTCCATTTTTAATAGGTTAGGAAGCCACACTGGGAGATCGAGTTATTTTGCTAAGGTTAATGACAGAATAGGAACTAGAACCCAACACCCATTTCTGTATATTAGCTGCTTATAAGTGGTTTACTGTCTAAATTTACAGGATGGGACCTGATCTGCATAGCAGAATAATCTGGACAATTGAGATATTACTCATTTTAATAACATTTGTTACTTTTGAAAAGTAACCACCCAAGCTGATTGGTTAAGGGTTACTTTTGCATGCATACATGCTTGTGTGTGTGTATGTGATATATATAGAGAAGCTACATTTGAAAATTAATTTCAGACTTAATTATTTCAACAAATAGAGAAAGTCATTTCCTGCTTTCTAAAACGTGCATTATATTAGGGTAAGCTAGGCTATGGCATCAAATAATTCCAAATGTATATTTGCTCATTATAATAGATGTTTATTTCAAGTGTTCAGGAGACTCTTTACTCTGTCATCCTGGGCCACTATCCAGGCTGAAACGAACTCTACCATTTTCAACACATGGCTTCCAAGACTACTGGGAGTTCTCTCCATTTCAGTAGGCCAGAAGGAAGAAAGAGTATGGAAGAGTATGTGACTTGCCTGGCCATAGAACACATTATTTTGACTTGAGTTTTCTTAGCCAGATATCAGTTACTTGGCCATATCTAAATGCACAGGATGCTAGGAAACAGTTCAGTGTGTGCCCAGAAAAAGAGGAAGACCAGCTTTGAGGGAGCCGTTAGCAGTCTATGTTGTGTGCTTTTTGCTTTAAAGTTTTCTTAAGGGTGGAAAGATCGAGGATTTTATATGCTAGCTTTGTAACTTATAATAATATTCTTCCCAATTTAGGAATCACACTGTCCGAGTACTTCCGTGACATGGGCTATCATGTCAGTATGATGGCTGACTCTACCTCTAGATGGGCTGAGGCCCTTAGAGAAATCTCTGGTCGTTTAGCTGAAATGCCTGCAGGTAAGTCTGTGTATTGCTTATCATGTAAACAAGGCTGATAGGATTTTCAGGGCTGGCTTAGAAACTCTGTTTTAAAATATCTTTTCCTTTTTCAGATAGTGGATATCCAGCCTATCTTGGTGCCCGTCTGGCCTCTTTTTATGAACGAGCAGGCAGGGTGAAATGTCTTGGAAATCCTGAAAGAGAAGGGAGTGTCAGCATTGTAGGAGCGTAAGCACCCAAACTATGTACTTTATAAAAGGAAAAAAGTTACAGATGTATTAAACAGAGAAAAAAAGTCACTTATTGTAAAGAGAATATTTAGCTCCCACTGGGAGCAGCGATTCTTAAGGAGGGTTGCACTCCAGAGTCACCTAAGGAGCTCTTTGAAGATGCATATGTTTAGGCAATTTCTACATGTTCTAGGTACCATAGGTTTGACTTTAATTTATATATGTTTAATTTAGATACTTATTTAATTTTTGGAATTTAGAAATTATAGACGTAATAAGGTGAGATTGCATCTTGGTGAAACGAAAGTGAAGATTCATGATCACTATGTAAAGCCATACTTTTTTTCTTGGAGCTTTTCCTTCTTGCTTCATCTATTTGGTTAGAATAATAAAATTGATTATAATAAAATATCTATCTCATGTCTCATACTAGAAAGTGTTCTGTAGTTTCCATTCTTATTTACAACTTAAATACTGGCTTTTTTAAAGATTTTTAGGTAAGATTTTCTTTCCAAAGGTCATTTCTGAAGTTATTTACATTAAAAAGTTGTTTACATTAAAATTGACTTTCAAAAAAATTTAACATTTATATATATGTTATTTTTCATAAGCGTTTCTAATGACTGTATTTTTTTGTAATGACCATATATTTTTTTTAATTTAGAGTTTCTCCACCTGGTGGTGATTTTTCTGATCCAGTTACATCTGCCACTCTTGGTATCGTTCAGGTATGTCTTTCCCTAGTGTAGTCAACTTCTGAGCCTTTCCTCCTCTCTGCAGCCCCTGCTGTTCTAATGCGATCTAATGTAATCATTGTAAATTATTTAATTTAGTCTCTAAAGTATAGGCAATGGTAAAGTTTGTTTTAGAAACACTCTCAACACAGAGCCTTTAATACTGTCTGTTTTTTTTCTTAGCTGTTTACGTAGGATATTTAATAAACTTAATAATATATAAGTGGAAAATATATCTAGGTAGCAAAGGTTTGATTAGTATTAGAGTAATACTATCCTTTAAGTCATAGTAACCCTAGTTATAGAAACAAAGCGGCCCAAAAATGTGTAATACCCAGAAGTTATTTCTCTTCACAGTATGGTCCAAGGCTCTCTTCTGTTTAGTAATAATTCTGAGTCCAGGATTCCTTCCATCTTGTGACTCCACTGTCACCTGGCCTGGTGATCATCTGCATCTAGCTGACACAAGTGAGCTAGGCCTTGAGGAGAAGGCATACCCACCTTTTTTGAACCTTGGATTCAAAAGTGACAGTCATTCCACTCATTCTGTTAGCCACATCCAGGTGAAAGCAAGGCTGGAAAATGCAGTTTCTGCCTAAGCATTTGCTTCCCAGTGACAAGACATGAATTTTAGTGGATAGGTAGCCAGCTTGACTATTAAAAGAAGCCCAAATAAAAGATGTATACAAATCAGAGCTATAGTTTAAAAAAAAAAAGTGATATATGTGTATTATTCATGTGGGAAAAACAGAATATTTACTTGTATTTATGACAGTATCAGATAAAAGGAAAGGGCGGAGGCTAAATTTACAACTCTCAAGCTCTTTAACATTTGCTAAATTCTGAGTTTCAAATTTTGGGGGAAGAGGGCTAGAGTTAGAAATGCATGGAATATCTGTGAATGTTTGCCCTTACAAAAATCACTGTCAGTTGTTATTGGATTGGCCCTGTGAATGATAGGGAGCTAAATTTAATCGAAACACTTAGATATTTTTGTTTTGTTTTGTTTTTATACAGAGTTTCGTTCTTGTTGCCCAGGCTGGAGTGCAATGGCACGAACTTAGCCCACTACAACCTCCACCTCCCAGGTTCAAGCGATTCTCCTACCTCAGCCTCCCAAGTAGGTGGGATTACAGGCACCTGCCACCACACCCGGCTAATTTTTTGTATTTTTAACAGAGACAGGGTTTCACCGTGTTGGCCAGCTGGTCTCGAACTCCTGACTTCAGGTGATCCACCTGCCTCGTCCTCCCAAAGCGCTAGGATTACAGGTGTAAGCCACCATGCCTGGCCAGTTAGAGGTTTTTAATCAAAGTAAAGTGTGTATTCCATCTACATAAACTTTTTCTGGTTCTATTGTACCATAATAATTCTCAAAAGAGTAAATTAATTTTTCTTTTTGCTGTTGGATTTGACACACTATTAAGAAAATACAGGTAAATTTTAAATTTGATTTGTAGGTATTACCCACTTTGAAAATAAAAGGAAATAGATTATTGTCATTTTCTGCAAATTTTATTCTGTCTTAATTTTACTTAGTATATACTAAAACGATGTATAATTTGACCAGTGAATTATAGAATTGCATATTTAGGGGCCAGGCATGGTGGCTCATGCCTGTAATTCCAGCACTTTGGCAGGCCGAGGATCACATGAGGTCAGGAGTTCGAGATAAACCTGGCCAACGTGGTGAAACCCCATCTCTACTAAAAATACGAAAATTAGCCAGGCCTGATGGCGCATGCCTGTAATCCCAGCTACTTGTGAAGCTGAGTCAGGAGAATTGTTTGAACCCAGGAGGGAGAGGCTGTAGTGAGCGGAGATCATGCCACTGCACTCCAGCCTGGGTGATAGAGTAAGACTGTCTCAAAGAAAAAAAAAATTGCATGGTTAGGACAAATATGCTTCAGAATTTTTTTAACTTTGTTTTTTAAGAAAAATTACTGTTTTGTTTTGTTTTTTTTTTAATCAGGTGTTCTGGGGCTTAGATAAGAAACTAGCTCAGCGTAAGCATTTCCCCTCTGTCAATTGGCTCATCAGCTACAGCAAGTATATGCGTGCCTTGGATGAATACTATGACAAACACTTCACAGAGTTCGTTCCTCTGAGGACCAAAGCTAAGGAAATTCTGCAGGAAGAAGAAGACCTGGCAGAAATTGTACAGCTTGTCGGAAAGGTGAGTTGTTAAATTCCATGGAAAATAGATCTGTGGGTTACACTGGGGTGTTACAAGAACAGATAGAGCCTTAGATATTGCAGATTCTTGCCTAGCAAAATAAATATTTATTAAATATTTTTAATTGAAATTTTTAATTCATTACACTACTTAGCATGGTTCTTGGGTATATTGTAGGTGAGAAAGAAACACTTGATTTACTTTTATCTTGAAATGGAATATACCCATCACCAACCAAATTAGAGGTGGTAGAGTTAGGATTTGTTAACATACATTTTTGTAGGAATGCTAGGGCTAGGTACCAGAAGGATTGGCTTATAGTTCCTCCATTAATTAGCTATGTGGCCTTAACCAGGTGACTTACATTCTTGTGTCTGTATCTTGATTCTTCAAGGAAAGGTGGTGTAATTAAATTTAGGCAAATTAAATGCCAGAATGAAGACTTCTCAGGTAGTATGCAGTGCTAGTTAGTACTCAGAGTTCTCTGTCTGGTTTTGTTCTTTTTATTATATGTTATAAAGTCACCTCCTAATTTATTCCAAAAAAGGTTAATATTTGGAGATAGCTAACATTGTAGCATGTATTACTACTTATTATTTGTAGAATAAAAATATTCTCTTATCTGCCCAATAAGAGAAGCAAGAAACAAGAAGAACTGTAAAACCAGATAAAGGCAATACAAGAAAGGAAAAATATAGGCTA
This sequence comes from Macaca mulatta, assembly GCF_049350105.2. Lineage (NCBI taxonomy): Eukaryota > Metazoa > Chordata > Mammalia > Primates > Cercopithecidae > Macaca > Macaca mulatta. Next base: position 169,930,705 of record NC_133407.1, on the reverse strand, counting down.
ATATTGTTGATGAATGTAGGTATGAATGTAGATACTTAATAAAATATTAAATATTAGAGTATGAGGTCCAGTAGGATATTAAAGACAACAAAATGATACATCATAAGCAAGTTTATCTCAGGAATGTCCATATTAGACACAGAAGATCTATTGTAATTCACTAAAGTAATAATCGGAAAAGGATATCTCTATTAATGTAGAAAAATATTTGAAGTTTATTACAATTTTTAGAAACAGCAAACAAGGAATGGAAGAGAACTTCCTTAATGTGTTGAAAGTAATATACTAAGACCTAGGGAAACCACTTTACTTACTGGAGAAATTTCAGATGCATTTCATTTAAAAACTGGGGTTAAGACAAGCATGCCTAATCTCATCACTGTGTTCAGTCGAATACCAGAGATTATAACCAATGGTGTAAGAAGAGAAAAAAGAAAAATTGTAAAGAAAGAGATAACAATGTCATTGTTTGTAGATAATGTGCTCTTATATTAGAAATATAACAGAATTAACAGAGAAACAGAAGTAAGAGTTCACTGGGGGGTTATGATTCAAGATAAACACAAATCAAGAGAATTTCTCTACACTAGCAATACCAACTAGAAAATAAAAGTAAAAATAAGATGTTCTCAATAGCAACAAAAACTAGAGTGTAGGAACTAACCAGAAATATGTATTTCTTCTATGAAAACCACTTTTAAACTAATAAATGAAACAGAAGATGATCTGAAAATAGAAACAGTCCATGCTCTTGGATGGAATGACTTATTAAAAAGATGCCACTTCTCAGCCAGGCGTGGTGGCTCACACCTGTAATCTCAGCACTTTGGGAGGCTGAGGCGGGCAGATCACGAGGTCAGGAGTTTAAGACCAGCCTGGCCCATCTCTACTAAAAATACAAAAAATTAGCTGGGCATGGTGGCGGGCACCTGTAATCTCAGCTACTTGGGAGGCTGAGGCAGGAGAATTGCTTGAACCTGGGAGGCGGAGGCTGCAGTAAGCCAAAATCGCACCACTGCACTCTAGCCTGGGCGACAGAATAAGACTCCATCTCAAAAAAAAAAAAGCCATTTCTCTTTAATCTGTAAATTCAATGTAACGCCAATCTAAAATTCATTTGATTTCACAAAGATTCACAACCTTAAATAAGAACAGTAAAGTGTGAGCTTTTCCCCTATTGGATAAGGGGAAATACAAAACCATAATAATAAAGATAGTGTGGTATTGGTAAAATAACAGACCAGCAGACCAGTGGAACAGAATAGAGATAGACTTATGATTGTATAAACCATTGATAATGCAAAGATGGTACCAAAAATCAAGTGAGGAGAAGATATATTGTTTTAGTCTGTGATAGAAAACTGTTTACTATTTGGAGGAAAAAAACAAAATTGGATTGTTCTCTAATTCCACATACAAAGTTAGAATCCAGATAGATTCACAATTTACATGGGAAAGGTAAGACTTTCAGTTTAATAGAAAACAAATATTAAGAAAATATCTTTGTGATCTAGAGTTGGAAAAGGACTTCTAAAATAAACCCCTTAACATTAGCCTTAAAACAATAAAAAGAGTTTTTTGATTACATGAAAAGTAAGCATTTATGTTTAGCAAAGGCCTATCCTGGTTAAGGGTAACAGACCAGTGACATTGGGAGGGAAGTTTGTGACATCTAAAACTCATGGACTGGCTGGGCATTGTGACTCACACCTGTAATCCCAGCATTTTGGGAGGCCGAGGTGAGTGGATGGCTTGACTCCAGGAGTTCAAGACCAGCCTGGGCAACATGACGAGACCTTGTCTCTATAAAAAATATAAAAATCAGCTGGGTGTGGTGGTGCAGGCCGGTAGTCCCAGCTACTTGGGAAGCTGAGGTGGGAGGATCACTTGAGCTCAGGAGGTTGAGACTACAGTGAAGCGATATCTCGCCACTGCACTCCATCCTGGGTGACAGAGTGAGACCCTATCTCTATTAAAAAATAAGTAAATACATAATAAGATAAAAATGTTTAGAAAAATTTTAATTTTAAAAATATTTTTTAAAAAATTAAAGAAAACACCGATGGACTAATGTCTAAAATGTACAAAGATCTTCTGTAAATGAATAAGAAGACTAGAACTTCAACAGAAATGTGGCCAAAAGAAAGAACAGACTGACTATAGAAAAGGAATCCCAAAAGACTAAGACCTATGGAGAATTGCTCAAACAACACTGAGAACACCACATTATACTAGTTAAAATGTCAAATATTGCCAGTGTTGTGGAGACAGAGGAACTGGTGGGCGGATTGTCTGGTGCTGCCATTGTGGAGACCAGTCTGATAGGACTGACTTACATACCCTGGGACCTAGCAATTCTGTTTCTGGATATTTATCCCCAAAGAAATTCTCAAACAGGTCCTTAAGTGGATGTTTGTGGTGGTGGGGAAATAGAAGAAATCTGAAGGTCCTCTACTGTGAGCAAAAGATGGAAGGTAAAATAGGGAGGGTGCACACCATAGACGATGAAATATATGAGAGCTGGAAGCTGCAGACCATGTGGCACAGCAGCATGGGTGGATCGAAACAAAGTACCAAACCAAAGACACAAGTAAGAATGTTTTACATAATTAAAGACACTTGCACAAAATAAAATACACATTGTACATGAATTTATACAAATAAAAGAATGCACATAAAACATTGTTTAATATTTACCTGTGGTTGAAGAGGACTACGGATAAAAGGGATTTACAAAAAAAAACTGGAGACCTGATCCTTACCTAAGGAACTTAGCACGCATAAATAATGAAAGAATGTAGTTAACTCATTGGGCTTGTCCATTTTCCTCTCCCAAGAAATCTTTACCTGTTAGTGATCCCAGCAACACTGATATTATCTCTTAAGGCTGCTACGGCGATTATAAAAGTTAGGGCTTTTGAGGTAGTGATATTTAAAGGATGAAGCTCTGTAACTTAGCTATACTAGTAAAATAGCACTCAGACATAGAATAGTACATACTTACTGTACTTCATAGTTCTAAATACTTTGTAATGTTTTTAAAATTCAACTATTTATGAGATATAGATTTTTATTAAACAAACTTAAGACTGAGAATACAAATAATTAAGATAGCAAGCCAAGATGTGAAGCGGTATTTCAAGAAAAGAATATCAAGCTTATGTGTGTGTGTGTGTGTATGTATGTATGTATGTATGTATGTATATGTATTTTTGAGAGGGAGTCTCACACTGTCACCAGGCTGGAGTGCAGTGGCGCGATCTCGGCTCACTGCAACATCCGCCTCCCAAATTCAAGGGATTCTCCTGCCTCAGCCCCCTCGAGTAGCTGGGACTACAGGCGTGCGCTACCGCACCTGGCTAATTTTTGTATTTTTAGTAGAGATGGGATTTCCCCATGTTTTCCAGGATGGTCTCGATCTCTTGACCTTGTGATCTGCCCACCTTGGCCTCCCAAAGTGCTGGGATTACAGGTGTGAGCCACAGCATCCGGCGAAAACAGCAAGCTTTTTGCCACCCATGTTTGTTTGGGATTTTTGTGTGTGTGTGTGAGACAAGTTCTCGCTCTGTCACCCAGGCTGGAGTGCAGTGGCACGATCTCAGCTCACTGCAACCTCCATCTGCCTCCCAGGCTCAAGCAATCTTCCCACCCCAGCCTCCCAAGTAGCTGTGTCTACAGGCGCGTGCCACCACACCTGGCTAATTTTTGTATTTTTTGTAGAGACAGGTTTTCACCATGTTGCCCAAGCTGGTCTCGCACTCCTGAACTCAAGCAATCTTCCTGCCTTGGCCTCCCAAAGTGCTGGGATTACAGGTGTTAGCCACTGCACCCGGACCCATGTTCTTAGCAGCACTGTTCACAATAGCCAGGAAGTGGAAGCAACCCAAATGCCCATCTATGGATGAATCCATAAACAAAATGTGATATATATATATATATATATATATAAAATGAGATATTATTCAGCCTTAAAAAAGAAAGAGATCCTGTCACATGCCTCAGTACAGATGAACTCTGAGGGCATTATGCTAAGTGAAATAAGCTGGTCACAAAAGGACAAACATTGTATGATTTCATTTTTATGAGGTATTTAAAATAGTCAAATTCATAGAAACAGAAAGTAGAATAGTGGTTACCGGGGCTGGGGGAGGAGAGAAAGGAGAGTTACTGTTCATTGGATGTAATGTTTCAGACTTACAACATGGAAAAGCCCTAGAAATCTGTTTCACAGTAATGTGAGTATATATAACACTACTGCCTATATAATTAAAAGCGGCAAAGATGGTACATTTTATGTTATATGCTTTTTAACCACAGTTTAAAAAGAACAGCAATCAGAAAGCAGTTATAAGTAAATTTATTAACAATAGGTGATTGTGAATTATATAGTTTCTGCTTGTTAATTAATTGCCACCATCGATCTTACATTTTAGAGTAAATGTCTAAAAATATCTTTTTCTCTTCTAGGCTTCTTTGGCAGAAACAGATAAAATCACTCTGGAGGTAGCAAAACTTATCAAAGATGATTTCCTACAACAAAATGGATATACTCCTTATGACAGGTAAGCTATATTGATTTCCTTTTTTTATTTGAGGATTTTCTATTGTGTTTTGATGAAGGGGTACACATAAAAACCTTTTTTTATTCTCATACAGGCTCATACACTCTGATTTAGTAGATTGGTTTATTTGTATATTTGTAGTAGACATCTAATGATCTAATATGTCCCCTATCTTGATTTGCTCATTTGTCCAATTACAACAGTATTTTCACTCATACATTCATCTATAGTTAGATTTAATTGTGGCTTAGTGCAGAAGCCTTCTTCGTTTCTTTCCACTGCCCATGTCTCCTTTACTCTCTTACGTTGTTGTTTTGAGACAGGATCTCACTCTGTCACCCAAACTAGAGTGCGGTAGCGCAGTCTCAGCTACTGCAGCCTCAACCTCCTGACAGTTCTCTCACCTCAGCCTCCTGAGTAGCTAGAACTGCAGGTGCCCACCACCATGCCCAGCTAATTTTTTTTTTTTTTTTTTTTTTTTTTTGGTAGAGACTGAGTTTTGCCATGTTGCCCAGGCTGCTCTCCAACTCCTGGGCTCAAGCAATCCACCCACCTCGGCCTCCCAAAGTGTTGGGACACAGGCATGAGCCAACATGCCTGGCTTCTTTTACTCTTTTCCTAAATAATTATTACTCTTTTCCTAAATAATTAATAGTTCTGCTTTCATGCCTCATTTCCCAAGAGTCCTATTGCTTGCTTTCTACCAAGGTCTCTGTTAGAGCACTCCAACTCCTACTCAGTGCTTTCTTTTTTCCATCATTATCAATGCTACTACTGAGGCTTGTTTAAAGTTCTCATTTCTTTTCAACTTTGAGAATTTAGCCCTTTCATGCCAGATTATCTTTTCTCCCTTAAATCATATTTGGCCCCATACAAGACTGAAGAAGGAACTGAGCCAATAGAAGGATTACCGGAATGTAGGGCAAGCAGTAAATATGCCAGTTTATCAGTAAGCCCCAGAAATTTGCTCTGTTGGGAACTTATGAAGCTTCTAGGAATCACCTACACAAAGATAACAAGGGAAAAATTATTTGGAAAAGGTGTAATAGGAGTATGCATGAAATTATGTACGCAAATGTGTTTAAACATGTCCAAAAGTTGTAAGAATGTATGTGACTGCAATTGAGTATTTGTTCTTGTGTCTGTTATTTAAAAAGTATTGGCAAATGAAAATGAACACATTAAGAAAAAAGGGGCTACTACTAACTTTAGGAACTTGCAATTTCCTGCTTTCTTATTACTCATTAAACCTAATCCACTATCACAAGGGAGTCTTTACAACTCAGTTATTTTACCATTTGTGTTACTTATTTAACTGCATTGTACAAAAACAAACCCTCAGAGAGTCATTAGATTATAGCAATACTGTTTCATTGTTTTCCAACTTGATGATTTTAACAGAGAAAAGTAAAATTTACCCTTAAAATAAATAAAAGAATATATATCTTCTTCTATCCCATATCCTGAGACATCTCTGTCCAAAAACTCTGGTTAAGCAGCTGTTGGTCTTTTTACTATTATGTTTTTATTCCTTATGTATCGTCTAATAAGTAAGCAATCTGCATACTTAGATAAAGAAACGAATGCTCTAGTAGTTTTATGAACCTGTTTTAGAATTTATTTTTGTTAACTTTTTTGACCGTCATTTATTCTAGGTTCTGCCCATTCTACAAGACAGTAGGGATGCTGTCCAACATGATTGCATTTTACGATATGGCTCGTAGAGCTGTTGAAACCACTGCCCAGAGTGACAATAAAATCACGTGGTCCATTATTCGTGAACACATGGGAGACATCCTCTATAAACTTTCCTCCATGAAATTCAAGGTATATTTTGTTTCTGCTGTAACTTTTTTTATTTGAAAATGCTTCTTTTTTTCTCTCTCTCTCTTTTTTTTTTTTTTTTTTTAGACAGAGTCTCGCTCTGTTGCCAGGCTGGAGTGCAGTGGCATGATCTTGTCTCACTGCAGCCTCTGCCTCCTGGGTTCAAACGATTCTCCTGCCTCAACCTTCCCGAATAGCTGGGACTACAGGCACGTGCCATGACACCCAGCTAATTTTTGGATTTTTTTAGTAGAGACAGGGTTTCACCACGTTGGCCAGAATGGTCTCGATCGTTTGACCTCATGATCCGCCCACCTCGGCCTCCCAAAGTGCAATGCTTCTGTTTAATTTTTCTAGCTATTTTGAGCCCAAACCTGGGCTATAAAACTTGCAGTTATTTTCACACATGTTCAGGTTTTGTAAAACCAGTAGAGACCTCAAAGTTATGTTGAAATAGGAATTCTAATGATAAAAATTAGTATATCAGCCAGGCACAGTGGTTCTCATGCCTGTAATCCCAGCACTTTCAAAGGCTGAGGCAAGAGGATGACTTGAGCCCAGGAGTTCAAGACCAGCCTGGGCAACATGTCGAAATCCTGTCTCTACAAAAAATACAAAAGATTAGCCAGGTGTGGGGCACACACCTGTAGTCTCAGCTACCAGGGAGGCTGAGGTCAAGGCTGCAGTGTGCCATGATCGCGCCACTACTCTGCAGCCTGGGCGACAGAGTGAGACCCAGTCTCAAAAAAAAAAAAAAAAAATTATGTCACGTCTAAAATAAATGCTGATGTGTATTCCTTTTTGTCTTAGCTGCCAGGCAAATTAGAGCTTGCTTCATAGATGAGCAACAATTACCTTACTCCAAGTGCCTATTAACCTCTAGCCCACATGTTCTTCTGAAATGACATCTCTGTTTACTTCTTTTAAATATCATGTACTGCACATCCTTTTTTAACTTTTTTTTTTTTTTCTTTTTTGAGACAGAGTCTTGCTCTATCACCCAGGCTGGAGTACAGTGGCATGATCTCGGCTCACTGCAACCTCCACCTCCTGGGTTCAAGCGATTCTCCTGACTCAGCCTCCCAAGTAGCTGGGATTACAGGTGCCTGCCACCACGCCCAGCTAATTTTTGTATTTTTAGAAGAGACAGGGTTTCACCATGTTGTCCAGGCTGGTCTCAAACTCCTGACCTCATGTGATCCGCCCTCCTCGGCCTCCCAAAGTGCTGGGATTACAGGCATAAGCCACCGTGCCTGGCTGTTTTTTAACTTTTAAGTAGCCTCTTGTTCTTTTGGAAGTACACAAGATAAAAATAGATAATTAAATGAAATTATTAATAGGAACTCAAATGTATAAGATTGTTTTTTAAATATTTGATCAGTTGAATTGTATTTATTTCTGTCATGACATCCAGGCATATTTACTAACCATCTACTGAGAATGATTCTCTGAGTGTATATGTAATATAAAAATTTTAAGATAGTACATACATTTTGTGTGTGTGTTTACACTATAGATTGAAAGTAAACCTGTAGAAATAATCACTATATTGAGAATTTAAAAACATTTACACCTTTTTAGTCTTGTCATTTCACCTTGAGATACATAAAACGAAGGAAGTAACCAGAATTTTGATATGGATATACAAGGTTGTTTATTAAATTTCTTTTATTTTATTTTTTTTCTTTTTGAGATGGAGTCTTGCTCTATTGTCCAGGCTGGAGTGCAGTGGTACGATCTTGGCTCACAGCAACCTCCATCTCCCAGGTTCAAGCAATTCTCCCTGCCTCAGGCTCCCAAGTAGCTGGGATTACAGGTGCATTCACTACACCCGGCTAATTTTTGTATTTTTAATAGAGACGGGGGTTTCTCTATGTTGGCCAGGCTGGTCTCGAACTCCTGACCTCAGGTGATCTGTCTGCCTCGGCCTCCCAAAGCGCTGGGATTACAGGCATGAGCCACTACACTAAGCCAAATTTCTTAAATGTCACCCAAGAATGAACAGAGCCAACAGTACATTATGGTGTGTCCATAAGATAGATATTATGAAGGCATTACCATTTTGGTCAAAAATATTCAAAGACATGGAGAAATGCTTATGTCACAGAGTAAAAAAACTTCCAAATGTAACTTGATCCAAATATTGTCTTAAAAAACTATATATTCATAGGAAGTATGTAGTAATAATTTCTATTTACATGCTTATTGTGTCAAATTAACATCACAGGTATTTTTTAATGTCATTACTCTTCTGTAGCATTGTTTTGTGGCTGGACAGTAATATTTTTCTATTCATAGACACTTAGAAAATTTCCAGTTATTGGCCGGGCGCGGCAGCTCACATCTGTAATCCCAGCACTTTAGGATGGATCACCTGAGGTCAGGAGTTCTAGACTAGCCTGACCAACATGGAGAAACCCCGTCTCTACTAAAAATACAAAATTAGCCAGGCGTGGTGGTGCATGCCTATAATCCCAGCTACTCAGGAGGCTGAGGCAGGAGAATCACTTAAACCCGGGAGGTGCAAGTTGCGATGAGCCGAGATCACGCCACCGCACTCCAGCCTGGGCAACAAGAGCAAAACTCTGTCTCAAAAAAAAAAAAAAGAAAAGAAAATTTCCCGTTATTGGCGTGGATGACCATGTAGTTGTATGTAGTTGGTTTTGTGCATTTTCTTAGTATGGAGTCCCAGAAGTGGAATTATTGGGTTAGAGAACTGGAACATTTTAAAGTCTTTTTTTTTTTTGAGATGGAGTCTCACTCTGTCACTAGGCTGGAGTGCAGTGGCGGGATTTCAGCTCACTGCAACCTCCGCCTCCTGGGTTCAAGTGAGTCTCCTGCCTCAGCCTCCCAAATAGCTGGGACTATAGGCACACGCCACCATGCCCAGCTAATTTTTTTGTATTTTTAGTAGAGACAGGGTTTCACCATGTTGGCCAGGATGGTCTCAATCTCCCAACCTAGTGATCTGCCCATCTCAGCCCCCAAAGTGCTGGGATTACAGGCGTGAGGCACCAAGCCTTGTTAAGTCTCATTTATACATAGTAGTAAGTTGCTTTTCATAAGGATTTTAAATAATGGTGCATTTTAACATTATATCCTAAATTTTACTTTTCCATCCCAGTATGATACCAGATGTTGAGCAAATTCTGTTTTGATTAAATTCCTAATTATCGTGCATTAAGTCATATTCATCTAATATATGAAGTGGCATAATTTCCCACTATTGTGCACATTGTTGAGGATAAAGCCTTTGGTCACCGAATGTGGTGATCAAGCAAAATGCAAAATTTAAATTTTGTTTTCTTTCTGTTTGGTTGGATTTGTATCCTTAAGAAAAAGGGAAAATGAGTATAGTTTTATCTCCTGCCTGTGGTTTACCACCTACTACTCAAAATATATAAAATACAAGTAACTTGGGCCAGGTGCAGTGGCTCACACCTGTAATCCCAGCACTTTGGGAGGCCGAGGCAAGTGGATCACTTGAGGTCAGGAGTTCAATACCAGCATGGCCAACATGGTGAAACCCTGTCTTTACTAAAAATACAAGAAAAAATTAGCTGGGCATGATGGTGGGTGCCTGTAATCCCAATTACTTGGGAGGCTAAGGCATGAGAATCACTCGAAGCCAGGAGTCGGAGGTTGCAGTGAGCCGAGATCGTGCCACTGCACTCCAGCCTGGGCGACAGAGTAAGACTCTGTCTCCAAAAAAAAAAGTAACTTACTAAACATAATGAAAATTATTTTCCAAATGCAAGTTGAATTTGTAATGTCTTCTTTCAGGATCCACTGAAAGATGGTGAGGCAAAGATCAAGAGCGACTATGCACAACTTCTTGAAGATATGCAGAATGCATTCCGTAGCCTTGAAGATTAGAAGCCTTGAAGATTAGAACTGTGATTTCCTTTTCCTCAACAAGCTCCTATGTGTATATTTTCCTGAATTTCTCATCTCAAACCCTTTGCTTCTTTATTGTGCAGCTTTGAGACTAGTGCCTATGTGTGTTATTTGTTTCCCTGTTTTTCTGGTAGGTCTTATATAAAACTAACATTCCTTTGTTCTAGTGTTGTGAAGGGCCTCCCTCTTCCTCTATCTGAAGTGGTGAATGTAGTAAATATATATTATGGTTACACTACTGTAAACTTGTATGTAGGGTGATGACCCTCTTTGTCCTAGGTGTGCCCTTATCTCTATTAAATTGTAAACAGGACTACTGCATGTACTCTCTTTGCAGTGAATTTGGAATGGAAGGCCAGGTTTCTATAACTTTTGAACAGGTACTTTGTGAAATGACTCAATATCTATTGTGGTAAGCTCATTGGCAGCTTAGCATTTTGCAGAGGAATTGCTTTGCAGGAAATATTTAATTTTCAAAAACATAATGATTAATGTTCCAATTATGCATCGCTTCCCCCACTATAAATCAGGAATATTTGTGAGAAACTATTGGGAACTATGCTCTTTTTATTTTTATTTTTTATTTATTTTATTTTTTTTGAGACAGAGTTTCACTCTTGTTGCCCAGGCTGGGGTGCAATGGCACGATCTTGGCTCACTGCAACCTCAGCTTCCCGGGTTCAAGCGATTCTCCTGCCTCAGCCTCCCTGGTAGCTGGGATTATACAGGCATGCTTCACCATGCCCAGCTAATTTTGTATTTTTAGTAGAAACGGGGTTTCACCATATTGGTCAGGCTGGTCTCGAACTCCCAACCTCAGGTGATCCGCCCGCCTCGGCCTCCCAAAGTGCTGGGATTACAGGCATAAGCTACCACGCCCGGCCGGGGACTATACTCTTTTTAAAATAGACATTTGTGGGGCTCACACAATAATATGAAACAGTACCCTCTAAAAAAGAGAAGAAAAGAATCAGGCGGTCAAACTTAGAGCAACATTGTCTTATTAAAGCATAGTTTATTTCACTAGAAAAAATTTAGTATCAAGGACTATTATATACTTCATTACTAGAAGTTCTTTTTAAAATTACATTTAAAACAATCACTGAAAACTTGATCCACATCACACCTTCTTTATTTTCCTTAAACATCTTGGAAGCCTAAGCTTCTGAGAATCATGTGGCAAGTGTGATGGGCAGTAAAATAGCAGAGATTTTAGTAGCAATTAAAGGCTGTTTGCACCTTTAAGGACCAGCTGGGCTATAGTGATTCCTGGGGCCAGAGTGGCATTATGTTTTTATGAAATAATGACGTGTCACATGTTTGCATGTTTGTTTGCTTGTTGAATTTTTGAACAGCCAGTTAACCAATCACAGAAAATATTACTTTGTTTCATATGGTTTTTGGTTCACTGGCTTAAGAGGTTTCTCAGACTATCTATGGCCACAGCAGCATACCAGTTTCCATCCTAATAGGAATGAAATTAATTTTGTATCTACTGATAACAGAATCTGCATCACATGAAAAAAAAAAGATCATTTTATCCATCTTTTAAGTATATGTTTAAAATAATAATTTATGTGTCTGCATATTGCAGAACAGCTCTGAGAGCAACAGTTTCCCATTAACTCTTTCTGACCAGTAGTGCTGGCACCATTGCTTCCTCTTTGGGTAGAGGAAAGGGTGTGTGAACATGGCTAACAATCTCAAATACCCAAATTGTGATAGCATAAATGAAGTATTTATTTTATGCCTCAGTATATTATTATTTAATTTTTTAGGTAATGCCTATATGTTGATCTATTAAGGAAAGAAGCAATCAGTAGAGAATTCAGGATAGTTTTGTTTAAATTCTTGCAGATTACATGTTTTTACAGTGGCCTGCTATTGAGGAAAGGTTTTCTTCCATACAACTTGTTTTAACCTTTGAGAACATTGACAGAAATTATGCAATGGTTTGTTGAGATGCGGACTTAATGGTGCTGTTTAATCAGTTTGCTTCCAAAGTGGCCTACGCAAGAGGCCCTAAGACTAGTAGAAATTAAAAGGATTTCAAAAACTTTCTATTCCTTTCTTAAACCTACCAGCAAGCTAGGATTGTGATAGCAATGAATGGTATGATGAAGAAAGTTTGACCAAATTTGTTTTTTTGTTGTTGTTTTGAATTTGAAATCATTCTTATTCCCTTTAAGAATGTTTATGTATGAGTGTGAAGATGCTAGCGAACCTACGCTCAGAGATTCATCGTAAGTCTCTCTTCACCTGTTACAGAATTTCAGATTGGTCATTGATAGTATGTATTTCTTTAGTAAGAATGTGTTAAAATTACAATGATCTTTTAAAAAGATGATGCGGTTCTATATTTATTGTGCTGTGTCTGGTCCTAAGTGGAGCCAGTTAAACAAGTTTCCTATGTATTTTTCCAGTGTTAAATCTCACACATTGTACTTCGAAAATTTCCTTCCATCCTGAATAACGAATAGAAGAGGCCATATATATTGCCTCCTTATCCTTGAGATTTCACTATGTTTATGTTAAAAGTTGTGTATAATTGTTAAAATCTGTGAAAGAATAAAAAGTGGATTTAAATTAACATTTTTTTCTTTTTCTCTTTTTTATGGCACATTCTGCTAGAAAACGTGTACCTTGTATCTTGACTTACTGTTTTGGTATGACCTTTTAAAAATTTTTCCTTCCTTTTTATAGATTGTTTCTTAAGATTATGAAATTGAATTGGAGCCCTCACTATAGCCTGCAAAAAGGCCCATAATTGTATCACACTATGTTTTGGAAATATAATACACAGAATCCCATCCCATTCTGAATTTTACTTTAAATTGAGAAAGTGAGTGGTTTCTATAAATTCACTTCTAAATGCAAGGAAATCAGTGGTACTCTTCAGTTTTTAACAAGTGAACTAAATCCTTGTAATTTATGATTTTGCAAGCCAATTTAAGGTCCAGTATAATAATGTAGCAACATCCTTTGTAGCAATTCATTATGTTACATAGGATATATTTTATTTCCTTAAATGTTATATTTTTAACAATTTCCAAAGGAGTGAAGAAGCAGTGTCAAATAAACAGCTGTATATTACCATTGAGTCTGAAGTTTATGGAGAGAAATTTTTTTTTTTTTTTTTTTGAGACGGAGTCTCGCTCTGTCCCAGGCTGGAGTGCAGTGGCGCGATCTCGGCTCACTGCAAGCTCTGCCTCCCGGGTTCACGCCATTCTCCTGCCTCAGCCTCCCGAGTAGCTGGGACTACAGGCGCCCACAACCGCGCCCGGCTAATTTTTTGTATTTTTAGTAGAGACGGGGTTTCACCGTGGTCTCGATCTCCTGACCTTGTGATCCGCCCGCCTCGGCCTCCCAAAGCGCTGGGATTACAGGCATGAGCCACCGCGCCCGGCTATGGAGAGAAATTTTTAAAATCATGAGAAGACTTCTTCATTATAGAGTCGGTAATTTTTTGTCCATTAGGTAATATCCCAATATCTTCAGCATATTAGCTTTACTGTATTGCTACAATATAGGAATATGAAGAAGGGAATCAGCTTTCTCAAATGGGGTGATAAAATGCTACTGAAGTTGTTCTAAGAGCTTAGTTTGAATTCCCGCAGAAGTTGACTCTGAGACAAGTAATTGAGTTTAGGTAGTTTATTTGGGAGATGGTATCAAGAAACACCATTAGGAAAGTAGAGAATTGAGACAGAATGGAAAGAAGCCAATTAAAGCACTCATTACCAACCAAGTTAATACTTTGGACTATGTAGCACAATCCTGCTCGGGAGTTTGGGGAACAAGTGAACAATGCACATCGCAGTTATTCCCACCAGGGTGCGAGGAAACTGTGGTAACTTGTTTGACAACCAGCTCCTGTCGATTTAAAATTTGAAAGCTGTGCGCATAAAGATGGGGAGAGTCAATACACAGCACATGCATACAGGTAGATCAGGCCCTGGTGGCCACAGAAAACCCTCTGCAAAATAATTTAGGTACTGGCAGTTGGGAGGTCAGGCTGGTGGCACTGAAATGGTGGTCATGGTTGAGGAGACAGAGGTAGGACACTACTAGCAACCACTGCAGGCTTCTTACAAATCCAGGAAAAAAATTAGTCAATTAGTAACTGAAAAGTTACTCTGGGCCAGGTGGCTCACGCTTGTAATCCCAGCACTTTGGGAGGCCAAGGTATGTGAATCACTTGAGGCCAGGAGTTCAAAACCAGCCTGGCCAATATGATGAAACCTTGTCTCTACTAAAAATACAAAAATTAGCTGGGTGTGGGCTGGGGTACAGTGGCTCACGCCTGTAATCCCAGCACTTTGGGAGGCTGAGGCGGGCGGATCACGAGGTCAGGAGATCAAGACCATCCTGGCTAACATGGTGAAACCCCGTCTCTACTAAAAACAAAAAAAAGAAAATTAGCCAGGTGTGGTGGTGGGCTCCTGTAGTCCCAGCTACTTGGGAGGCTGAGGCAGGAGAATGGCGTGAACCCGGGATGCGGAGCTTGCAGTGAGCCGAGATTGCACCACTGCACTCCAGCCTGGGCGACAGAGTGAGACTCCGTCTCTAAATAAATAAATAAATAGCTGGGTGTGGTGGTGTGCCCCTGTAGTCCCAGCTACTCAGGAGGCTGAGGCAGAATTGCTTGAACACAAGAGGCTGAGGTTTCAGTGAACTGAGATTGTGCCACTGGCACTCCAGCCTGGGCAAGAGCAAGACTCTGTCTCAAAAAAAAAAAAAAAAAAAAAAAAAAAGGCATTCTGCAAAATAAGGAAACACCATGTAAAAAGATCAGGAGACTTGGAGGCAAGATGTTTGAGAAAGAGCAGAGAGTACACATACTATTTTGGGTATAAGGAGACAGATGTGATTTAATGCTCCCGAAAGTAAAGGGATCAATGGGGATTTTGATCATTTATTCCCACCCCCTCATTATGTAGAAGAGGAAATTGAAGTTCAAGGAGGTTAACTGACTTGCCCTTGTCACAGAGCTACTTAATAGCAAAATCCTGGCTTCCTGATTCCTAGTGTTTCTTTGTTTCCACTAAATCATACTGTGTATCTTTTCCTTACATGTGTACTTTTCATTCAGACCCAAGTAATATGAGCTAAAGTAACCTGAGAAAAACCAGTGAGAAATTACCGGCTAGACAAAGTGGACATGGACATGGGTAATATGATTCACTCATCTTTTTTTTTTTTTTTTGAGATAGAGTTTCTCTTTTTGCCCAGGTTGTAGTGCAGTGGTGTGATCCCAGTTCACTGCAACCTCAGCCTCACAGGTTCAAGCAGTTCTCCTGCCTCAGCCTCCCAAGTAGCTGAGATTACAGGCATGCACCACTACACCCGGATAATTTTTTGTATTGTTAGTAGAGATGGGGTTTCACCATGTTGGTCAGGTTGGTCTCAAATTCCTGACCTCAGGTGATCCGCCCTTCTCAGCCTCCCAAAGTGCTGGGATTATAGGCGTGAGACCACGTCTGGCCCACTCATCCTTTTTTTTTTTTTTTTTTTTTTTTTTTTTTAGAGAGGCAAGGTCTCATTCTGTCACCCAGGCTGGTGTGCAGTGGCATGATCATAGCTCACTGCAGCCTCAAACTCCTGGGTTCAAGAGGTGCTCCTGCCTCAGCCTCCCAAAGTGCTGGGATTAGAGGCATGAGCCACCATGCCTGGCCAAGGTTTTTTTTTTTTTTTTTTTTTTTTTTTTGAGATGGAGTCTTGCTCTGTTGTCCGGGCTAGAGTGCAATGACATGATCTTGGCTTACTGCATTCTCTGCCTCCTGGGTTCAAGTGATTCTTGTGCCTCAGCCTCCCTAAGTGGTTGGGACTACAGGCATGTGCCACCATGCCCAGCAAATTTTTGTATTTTTAGTAGAGACAGTTTCGCCATGTTGGCCAGGCTGGTCTCAAACTCCTGACCTCAGGTGATCAACCTGCATTGGTCAGCCTCCCAAAGTGCTGGTATTAGGTGTGAGCCACCACACCTGGCCCAATTTGTTTTTCTTAAGAAGGAAAATGTGAGTGGAAAATTGTTCGAGTTTGAGCCAGAGTTGAAGAAGATGAATCTGGAAATAGATAACCATTTTTACCAAAATTGTATAGAGGTCTTTAAAGAGGGGAGGAACAAGAATATAAAAATAATGAATATCTGATAAAGGACTTATATCCAGAATATGTAAAGAAATCAAACAAAAAATGCAGAGATCTTTATAAATAGATAAAAGAATTAACAGATGCCTCAAAAAATGGCCAATTATGTGAAAAAGTTGCTCAACTTCAAGTCATCAGAAATGCAAATTAATACAATATGATACCTCTTCATACCCACTAGAATGGCTAAAATGGAAAGGACAGAATACCAAGTACTGGTGAAGATGTGGAGCAACAGGAACTGTCATACATATTTGGCAAGAGTATAAATTTGTACAACCACTTTGGAGAACTATTCTGACAGAGTCTACAAAATTGAATTGGGAATAAATAATGACTCACAAATCCCATTCTGAGGTCTATATCCAACAGAAATGCATACATGTATGTTCACAAAAAGACATGTACCAAAATGTTCATAGCAGCACTATTAGTAAAAGCCCCAAACTGGGAACCACCTGGCTAACAGTTTGGAAGAACTGAAGTAAGTTGTGGTATATTTGCACAATGAAATACTATACAAAAATGAAAGTTAACACAACAACATGCATGTATCTCACAAACATAATGTTTAAAGAAGCCCGACAACAGCGAATGATTCAATTTATATAAAATGTAAAAAAACAACTTATCTATGGTGTTTGAAGTCAGGATAGCAGTTACACATGGTGGGGAGGGGAATGTTAATAACAGGAGGGTAGGCCGGGCGCAGTGGCTCATGCCTGTAATTCCAGCAGTTTGGGAGGCCGAAGCGCACGGATCACCTGAGTTCAGGAGTTCAAGACCAGCCTGGCCAACATGGTGAAACCCTGTTTCTACTAAAAATACAAAAATTAGCCAGGCATGGTGGTACATGCCTGTAATCCCAGCTACTAGGGGGGCTGAGGCAGGAGGATTGCTTGAACCTGGGAGGCAGAAGTTGCAGTGAGCTGAGATCATGCCGCTGCACTCCAGCCTGGGAACAGAGCAAGCCTCCATCTCAAAAAAATAAGTAAATAAAATAACAGGAGTGTAGCAGAAGGGGAGCTTCTGGAGTGCTGATATGTTCTGGTTCTTGATGTGAGTCCTGATAACAAAGATGGGTTCACTTTGTAAAAATTCATGCACACAATTCAAGCACTTTCCTGTATATATGTCATACTTTACTAATAAGTTTACAAAAACAAGTAATGATTATACCTAAGAGGTTTATATTTAAAGTATTTTTTGCATTAAGAAATATATAGTGGTGGTTTAAAAATACTTTTAGGTTTTACCTAATAAGAAAATTATGTTTTTGTTTGTTTGATTTTTAAACTTACACTTTCCTAGCAGTGGTAATAGATTTAAAATTTTCAGTTCAGGCACTTTCAATTCTCTTTGCAATCAATAGCTTGCTTTGTCGGATAGCTGACCTGAATTTGGAGAATAGTCTGTTCTTGGAACACAGAATGCATAAATTGTTGTCTCTTCACAGTGCTGTAGCCAGTTGCATACAAATATGTACTCAGGTGTCCGTCAATACATATCACAGCCCCCTAAAGTAGCAATGGATGACTGTTAGAAACAGGTTTAATGTTTTAAATAATTATACATCTTAATTAGATGTTACCCAAACTTGTCCGAATGTAAGAAACGTGGAATTGTGTTAATACAGATTCCCAGGCCCTGCCCCAAACCAACCTGAATTGGAATCTCTAGTCTAGGGAAAGGGTAGGGGAATCGATTTAACAAGCATTCCAAGTGATTCTTGCCATGTGGCAAGTTTTGGGAAACAGCTATCTTTATTCCATGCTTAGCTATGAAAAGTAACATGAGGCTAGGCGCAGTGGCTCACGCCTGTAATCCCAGCACTTTTGGAGGCTGAGGCAGGCAGATCACGAGGTCGGGAGATTGAGACCATCCTGGCTAACATTGTGAAACCCCATCTCTACTAAATATTACAAAAATTAGCTGGGCGTGGTGGCACACACCTGTAATCCCAGCTTCTCAGGAGGCTGAGGCAAGAGAATTGCTTGAACCCAGGAGGCAAAGTTTGCGGTGAGCCGAGATCGTGCCACTGCACTCCAGCCTGGGCGACAGAGCGAGACTCCATCTCAAAAAAAAAAAAAAAGTAGCATGAGAGACTTAGATTTAAATAAGCATTCTCCCAAATGTTGACTAGCTTTATCATAATCTCAGCATTATAAGATGTTGCAGAACAATTTATCCTTTATGAGGTACCTTGGTACTTGCCTTAAACTGTGCTCTGCTGATTCACATGTATTCTGACTCATTTAGACTCAGAATAGCCTGGCACTCAAAGTTTTCCTAAATCATGAAATTTTAGCAATAATAACTGTAATGCCCATGGATTCTAAACAGGATTCTATTATAGTAGTTTCAGGTATTTTACTGAATGGACCAACAGGTTTTTTTCTGTCCATTTATCTACACATGGGAGATTTTAAAAAGGAATAAAAATTCTGCAACATAGCTTGTGAACATAATTATAAAGGAGTATAATTTAGTTCGATTTTTAAAAAATAGCATTTGTTGGCCATGCACAGTGGCTCACATCTGTAATCCCAGCACTATGGGAGGCCAACGCAGGTGGATTTCTTGATCCCAGAAGTTCAAGACCAGCCTGAGCAACATGCATAGTAAGACCTCCTCTCTACAAAAAAATTAAAAATCAGCTGGGCATGGTGGCACATGCCTGCAGTCCCAGC
The DNA here is from genome assembly GCF_049350105.2 of Macaca mulatta. Lineage (NCBI taxonomy): Eukaryota > Metazoa > Chordata > Mammalia > Primates > Cercopithecidae > Macaca > Macaca mulatta. Next base: position 169,911,582 of record NC_133407.1, on the reverse strand, counting down.
TACTTGGGAGGCTGAGGTGGGAGGATCACTTAAACTCAGGAAGTCAAGGCCGCAGTGAGACATGATCATGCCACTACACTTCAGCCTGGGTGACAAGAGTGAGACCCTGTCTCAAAAAAAAAAAAACAAAAACAAAAACCTGGCATTTTTCCTGGGATTCAAAAAATTTTTTTAACCGATCAAGATAAATTTTTTTAGTTTGAATTTTCTGGTTTTTTTGTTTGTTTGTTTTTTGTTTTGTTTTGTTTTTTGAGACATTGTCTTGCTCTGTCACCCAGGCTGGAGTACAGTGGCACAATCTCAGCTCACTGCAGCCTCGACCTCTTGGGCTCCAGCAACCCTCCCACCCCAGCCTCTCGAGTAGCTGGGACAATAGGTGCATGCCACCATGCCTGGCTAATTTTTTTTTTATTAGAGACAGAGGTCTCACTATGTTGCACAGACTCAAGTGATCCTCCCACCCTGGGTCTCACTGTGTTGCTCCTGGGCTCCAGTGATCCTCACCCTAGCCTCCCAAACTGCTGGGATTACAGGCACGATCCATCACGCTCGACCTAGTTTGACTCTCAAAAATCATCAGAATAGCTCTTGCATTGTTATAACTCCCAAAAAGCTAATACATTTAGTTTTTCCTTGATGACTTAAAATTGTACTGAGTCTTGGGACACCTTGTATAAAAGTCCCAAATTGCTTTAAATCACATAAAATCATATTTTTATTTATTTTATTTATTTATTTTTTTTGAGATGGAGTTTCACTCTTCTTGCCCAGGCTGGAGTGCAATGGTGTGATCTCAGCTCACCGCAACCTCTGCCTCCTGGGTTCAAGCAATTCTCCTGCCTCAGCCTCTGGAGTAGCTGGGATTACAGGCGTGTGCCACCACACCTGGCTAATTTTATATTTTTTAGTAGAGACGGGGTTTCTTCATGTTGGTCAGGCTGGTCTCGAACTCCCAACTTCAGGTGACCTGCCAGCTTTGGCCTCCCAAAGTGCTGGGATTACAGGTGTGAGCCACTGCACTCGGCACATAAAATCATATTTATGGCCTTAATTTTTTAAATCGCATGTTTCATTTTAAAGTCTTTATAAAGCCCTTTCGACATTTACCCTTATATGATTTATGACAGTATTTCCCCAAGCATGGAATTACAGGTTTTTTCTGGAGGCAGATGAACTTCCAGAGCTCATCTAGGTGGAGATTGGGATGCAAGTTGTTAATTAGCAATGAACAAGTTGGAAAGGAAGGGAGCAAAAGCAGGAATGGGCAGAAAATAAGTAAAGTACAAAGCAGGCCTGACAGACTTGTCCACTCCTAGGCAGAACCTCTGGAGTTTGCCAGAGTTGACATGCATCAGCCTAAAATGGCCTGGCCTTTATACCCCTGCCTCTCTTGGTCCCCAGATTCAAGATACCTGTGAGAATGTCATCTCAGATTGGGTGGTTTTCAGCAACTGTAGAGCAAGAAGGCGCTGATAGCTGGAGGCTGTCTGCTGACCACACTCCTGGCAGCTGGGCAGCAAGTCTTTCCACAAAGGGAAACCTGCACAGTGCACTTCAGTGCCGTGAGATGGTTTTAGGAAAGAGACAGATGAATAGTATGCATTTTAATGTATGGAGGCAAACATTTAGCACTTTAAATCCATGATTTCAAGGATTTGCTTAAGGAAGCAGTCAAACTTCAGTATTTTTAAAAGTGAGTCATTTTTAAAGAAAACTATTAAGTATATAAAATCACAGAAGTAAAAAGATATGGCAAAAATAAGGGTAGTTTTCAAATGACAGAAACTTCAGCAACCCTGCTTGTAAGTCAAAAATCGGACTGACTGTTTTAGTATCAGTTAAAATGTAAGTGCTTCCTGGCCAGGCACAGTGGCTCATGCCTGTAAGCCTGACACTTTGGGAGGTAGAGATGGAAGGATTGCTTGAATCTAGAAGTTCAAGACCAGCCTGGGCTAGTGAGACCCTGTCTCTATTAAAAAAAAAAATTTTAGGCCGAGCATGGTGGCTCATGCCTATAATCCCAGCAGTTTGGGAGGCCGAGACGGGGAGATCACTTGAGATCAGGAGTTCAACACCAGCCTGGCCAATATGGTGAAACCCCATCTCTACTAAAAATACAAAAATTAGCCATGCATGGTGGCATATGCCTGTAATCTCAGCTACTTGGGAGGTTGAGGCAGGAGGATCACTTGAACCCGGGAGGTGGAGGTTGCAGTGAGCCGTGATTGTGCCACTGCACTCCAGCCTAGGTGACAGAGTGAGATTCTGGCTCAAATAAATAAATAAATAAATAAATAAATAATAAATTTAAAAAATACAAGTGCCTACTGAATACCTTTAGAAGGATTCAAGGTAAATGTTAGCCTTGTATTATATAGAAATTCATCATCAAATGCAACACTCTTCAGGAAATAACTACTTCAAAATTAATAGAACATATTTCTTGATATTTGAATCATAACCTGTTGGCATTAACTTCGATTAAACTACTGCCAAATAAGTTTTTGGTTTTGCTTGTTTGTTTGTTTTTTCTTTTTGAGACAGGGTCTCACTTTGTCACCCAGGCTGGAGTGCAGTGGCGCCATGTTGGTTCACTGCAGCCTCTCCCTCTTGGGTGAAGCCTCAAGCGATCCTCCCACCTCAGCCCCCAAAGCAGCTGGAACTAAAGGTGTCTGTCACCATGCCTGGCCGGCGAGGCTCTGTCTCAAAAAAAAAAAAAAAAAGAAGAAAAGAAATATTACTTGTAATAGCTCCTGCTGGTGAAATGCACATATTCCCTTTGCCAGGCCAGTTCACATATTCTGATGGAGTGTTGGCTGATAAGAATTCGCAGCAGCGTATTTGTACTCTACTGTACTGTACTGTATTTGCCCTCAACCAACAGCAGCTGTCACATCTGGCGATGCCTGGAAACTGAAGCCCTCTGTTTCCCCCACCCACACACCCAACTGCACCCAAATCAATATGAGGGTATCAAAGACCAATCCTCTTGCCTCAAGGTGACGCCAGTCTGTGATGTTCCTGAGCTCCCTGTGGGACCAGGCTGAGGAGAAACTTCAGTGGCACCCACATCAGCGTCTTCTTTTTCTCCGTCTCTCTCCTACTTTCCTCACTCCCTTATGAATTTCACCTAAGCAGCACTCCCTCAATAAGCCACTTTCATAGGAATCTCATTCTCAGGCTCTGTTCCTAGGGAACTGAACTGAAGACATTTCCTTTTCCACAAAATTCTCACTGAGCAGAAATAACTACTGTGATTTTTACAGTTACATTGAACAGAATCATAGGGTTGTCTTGTTCCAGGAAGTTCTCACTAAAAGAAGGCCTTCAAGTGATGTATTAAGAATGTATTAGGCGGCCGGGCGCGGTGGCTCAAGCCTGTAATCCCAGCACTTTGGGAGGCCGAGGCGGGTGGATCACGAGGTCAGGAGATGGAGACTATCCTGGCTAACATGGTGAAACCCCGTCTCTACTAAAAATACAAAAAATTAGCCGGGCGCAGCGGCAGGCGCCTGTAGTCCCAGCTACTCGGGAGGCAGAGGCAGGAGAATGACGTGAACCCGGGAGGCGGAGCTTGCAGTGAGCCGAGATCGCGCCACTGCACTCCAGCCTGGGAGACACAGCGAGACTCCGTCTCAAAAAAAAAAAAAAAAAAAAAAAAAGAATGTGTTAGGCTGGGCGCTGTGGCTCATGCCTGCTGTAATCCCAGAACTTTGGGAGGTCGAGACGGACGGATCATGTGAGGTCAGGAGTTTGAGACCAGTCTGGCCAACATGGTAAAACCCCATCTCTACTAAAAATACAAAAATTAGCCGGATGTGGTGGCAGATGCCTGTAATCCCAGCTACTCAGGAGGCTGAGGCAGGAGAATCGCTTGAACCGGGGAGACGGAGGTTGCAGTGAACCGAGATTGTGCCACTGCACTCCAGCTTGGGTGACACCCTGTCTCCAGAAAAAAATATATATATATATATTATTTTGGGCTGGGTGCAGTGCCTCATACCTGTAATCCCAACACTTTGGGAGGCTGAGGCAGGTGGATCACTTGAGGTCAGGAGTTGGAGACCAACCTGGCCAACATGGTGAAACTCCATCTCTACAAAAAATACAGAAATCAGCTGGGTGTGGTGGTAGGCACCTGTAGTCTCATCTACTTGGGTGGCTGAGGCAGGAGACTCACTTGAACTCAGGAGGTGGAGGCTGCAGTGAGCCAAGATTGTGCCATTGCACTCCAGTCTGTGTGACAGAACGAGGCTCCATCTCAAAATAAAAAAAAAAAAGCCGGGTGCGGTGACTCACGCCTGTAATCCCAGCACTTTAGGAGGCTGAGGCGGGTGGATCACAAGGTCAGGAGATCGAGACCATCCTAGCTAACACAGTGAAACCCTGTCTCTACTAAAAATACAAAAAATTAGCCAGGCAGCGCTGTAGTCCCAGCTACTTGGGAGGCTGAGGCAAGAGAATGGCATAAACCCGGGAGGTGGAGCTTGCAGTGAGCCAAGATAGAGCCACTACACTCCAGCCTGGGCAACAGAGCGAGACTGCGTCTCAAAAAAAAAAAAAAAAAAAAAAAAGAAAGAAAGAAAAGAAAGAAAGAAAGAAAAGGAAAAAGAAACATTGTGTTCCAAAAAAAAAAAAAAAGAGAGAGAGAGAGAATGTATTATTTTTTCGTTAAGATACCTACCCATTTTGAGCATTTTTGCATCATTTTATAGAAAGCTTCTTCAACGTGTCAGCCTTCATTTTGAGAGAATTAAGAATTCAAGTCAGTCCCTTGCTTCCTTCCTTCCCTCCCTCCCTCCCTCCCTCCCTCCCCTCCCCTCCCTCCCTCCCCTCCCCTCCCTCCCTCCCTCCCTCCCTCCCTCCCTTCCTTCCTTCCTTCCTACCTTCCTTCCTTCCTTCCTTCCCTCCTTCCTTTGACATGGGCTTGCTCTGGGCCCAAGCAATCCTCCCACTTCAGTCTCCCGAGTAGCTGGGACTTCAGGCATGCGCCACCACATCTTGCTAATTAAAAAAAACTTTTTTTTTCTAAGACAGGGTCTTACTTTGTTGCCCAGGATGGCCCACATCTTTTTCTCCAATGTCTTTCTTCTATTCTAGAATTTGATTCACATATAAATGCTGTTTTCCAAAGGTTGTACTTATTTTTATTTTATTTTATTTTTGAGATAGGGTCTTGCTTAGACTGGAGTGCAGTGGCGTGGTCACAGCTTACTGCAGCCTTGACTTCCCAGAATCTAGTGATCCTCATGCCTTAGCCTCCTGAGTAGCTGGGACTACAGGCACACGCGACCATGCCTGGCTAATTTTTAAATTTTTTGTAGGGTCTAACTATGTTGCCAAGGCTGGTTTCAAATTCCTGAGCTCAACCAATCCTCCCTCCTCGGCCTCCCAAAGTGCTAGGATTACAGGCTTCTTAATCACAGTACCAAATTTTTCTTTTCTTTTCTTTTCTTTTTTTTTTGAGACAAACTCTGGCTTTGTCACCCAGGCTGGAGTGCAGCACTGTGATCATGGCTTACTGTAGCCTGGGACCTCAGGCTCAAGCAATTCTCCCACTTCAGCCTCCTGAGTAGCTGGGACTTGCCACACCCAGTTATTTTAAATTTTTTTTGGAGAGATGGGATCTATCTAACTATGTTGCCAGGCTGGTCTCAACTGTCAACCTCAAGCAATCCTCCTACCTTGGCCTTCCAAAGTGTTGGGATTACAGGCATTAGCCACCACGTCCAGCCTAGCATCATTTTTATTTTGCCTAGATAACCCTTTTTTTTTTTTTCTGGACAAGGTTTTACTCTGTTGCTCAGGCTAGGGTGCAGTGGCATGATGATGGCTCACTGCAGCCTTCACCTTTCAGGCTGAAGTGATCCATCTTCCCACCTCAGCCTCCCAAGTAGCTGGGACCACAGGCGCCCACCACCCCACCCAGCTGATTTTTGTATTTTTGTAGAGACAGGGTTTTGCCAGGTTGCCTAGGCTGGTCTCAAACTCCTGGACTCAAATAATCCCCCCACCTTGGCTTCCCAAAGTGCTAAGATAACAGGTGTGAGTCAATGCACCTGGCCTATACTTATTTTTAAACGCACTATTGTGTGATCCAAGGAAAGATATTCATGAATATTTGTATTCTTGCCTCTGTTTCCAACTAACGTAGCTACTCAAAAAATACTACACATTTTATATTTTACATATTTTTAGCATGGGTTTCTAATCACAATGAACACGATTTCTATTCTTACGTTTAGTTGGCTGAATTAACACTTATCCATGAATTATAACTGCTAAATTATTAATAATCTTGCTAGAGATTTTTATTAAATAATACTCCTGTGGCCTATTAGGTTCAATCAAATAGATAATGTCATTTCTAAAAATGTCTAATTTCCAGGAAGAGTATAAAGGAAAACATGGTCTCAACATGTTTGGTAATTTCTAAATTTAATTACACTATCAATAGTCTATTGGAAAATATTTGCTTATTTCTTTGTAAAGGCAAAGCATTTTTACTTAAAATAGCAATGCTAAAATTGAGAGGTCGATGGATATCATTGAGGCAGAAAGATAGGAGAGGAACGAGAGACATGGCAGGTCAAATTTAGGTTAGGTAGTTTAATTTATTTAACACCATGGGTTACAGTGCAACATTAGATAATACAAGGCATCTCATTTCAGAAATTGACACAAGGTGCATTTAAATAATTTATAGTTTAATGAAATGTGAATCTGGAAACCTAATATCCTTAGCAAATGACGTAGGAACTCTCTCAGTTTGTACTTTTCTCTTTTCACTCTAATACTGGCTTCTATTTTGCACATATCCTTATTTTACCAGCCTTAAACTTTGTTCTGTTCAGTGGATCTCATTCTATAGTCCCTGGAAATTGTGTCCCTTTCTCTACCCAATTTAAGCCCATTTGCTTGTTTGTTTGTTTTGTTTGTTTGTTTTTTTGAGATGGAGTCTCGCTCTGTTGCCAAGGCTGGGGTGCAGTGGCACTGTCTCAGTTCACTGCAACCTCTGCCTCCAGCCTCTCAAGTTCAAGTGATTCTCCTGCCTCAGCTTTCAGAGCAGCTGTGATTACAGGCACACACCACCATGCCTGGCTAATTTTTGTATTTTTTGTAGTGACGGGGTTTCGCCACATGGGCCAGGCTGGTCTCCAACTCCTGACCTCAGATGATCCTCCCACCTTGGCCTCTCAAAGTGTTGGGATTACAGGCGTGAGCCACTGTACCCAACCTAAGCCTATTTTTCTCTATTGGCTTTTTCCTTTTAAGATATATGTACATATATATTCCAGTTTCATTCATCCTACAAAAACTATTCAAATCAAAACAAAAATGTTTGTCAACCCAACACTCAATAAGCAACATTTAAATAAAAACATAATTACTTTCATTAATTGTTTATTTACTTAAAATATTTTGATATGTATCATGAATACAGAAAAATATATAGTGTTAACATGGACAATTAAAAAAATACATATGTATGTACGCATCATTCAGATTAAGAAATAGAATATTGGGGCCAAGCGGGGTGGCTCACGCCTGTAGTCCCAACACTCTGGGAGACCGAGGCGGGTGGATCACCTGAGGTCAGGAGTTTGAGACCAGCCTGGCCAACATGGTGAAACCCGGTCTCTACTAAAAATTTAAAAATTAACCAGGTATGGTGGCGCGTGCCTGTAATCCCAGCTACTCTGGAGGCTGAGGTAGGAGAATCGCTTAAACCCTGGAGGCAAAGATTGCAGTGAGCCAAGAACGTGCCATTGGGAGACAGAGCAAGACTTCATCTCCAAAAAAAAAAGAGAAAGAAATAGAATATTGGAGTAACATAGAAGCCCTCCCAAACTGCATCTCTCTTCTTTCCCCAAAGATAAACATTACTGTGATTTTTGAGTTAATCAGTGCCTTGTCTTAATTTATAGATATGTCACCTATGTTCCTGTGTAAGCAAAGGGCAATTGGTGTCACTATCAGATTTTTAAAGCCTTTCAGGAGAAAAGAAACTGATCAAAATCTGGCTTTAGGTTCCCGGAGAGTTAATAAACAGTCTTTTTTAGGGAAATCAGTGAGCAGGAGCCTTCAGGAGTCCTGGAAAGCCTAGGACTCTATAGACTTTGAGCACCTTGACCAGATTCTGGATGTTTGGCAAAAACACGGTCAGAGAAAGTGGACTGTTCTGTGTTTTCTGCTTCTAAACCCATTATAGCTACCTCCCGTTCTCAGGAGTAAGTCAAACCAGAAATCCGTGGGGTGAAGCAGCAGAGCATGGAGGGAGAATAGGAACTTCACAAGCAAAGTATGGAAAAGAATCTGAACATGGCTCATGGGGAAATTCTGTCTTCAGCTAAAAAGAAGATAAATGGCAATAGGGATCTTGGTGATGACAGCACTCAATCAGCTTGTCTCTTGAATTGCACGGCTCCAATCTGGACTACTTGCCTTCTATGTCTAGTCTGCAGCTGTCACTCTGGGATCTACCACTTGGGAATTGCTGTCTCTATCCTGGTGCTTGGTTTTCATCACCCACATGTTGTCTTTACTGGTATCTCAATGAGCTGTTTCTCCGGTAGCTTGTTTCTTAAGCATGGTGGGTGGCAATATTTTTTGAGACATATACATCTGAAAATTAAAATTGCCTAGCAGCTTGGAGACAAGGAGATGACCTAGGGATATAACTGCTTTCCAAACAGCTTTGACCTGGCCAGCGTGGTGGCTCATGCCTGTAATCCCAGCACTTTGGGAGGCTGAGGCGGGTGGATCACCTGAGGTCAGGAGATTGAGACCAGCCTGGCCAACATGATGAAACCCCGTCTCTACTAAAAATGCAGGCATGGTGGCATGCCCCTGTAATCCCAGCTACTCAGGAGGCTGAGGTGGGAGACTTGCTTAAACCCAGGAGGTGGAGGCTGCAGTGAGTCAAGATCGTGCCACTGCACCCCAGCCTGGGCAACAGAGGGAGACCCTATCTTAAAAATAAAAAAATAAAAATAAAACAAAGAGCTTTGACCTGAGTCCTTATTTTACCTACTATTCTACTTCTTTCCTTACTTAATCAGCCGTTTCACAGGTATTTTGGTGTTGTCCCATGTTTTTTGGGCATTCTGAGGTATAAATCAGCTTGGTCCTTGGTTGTCCTAGAGGTCATTTTGGGAAGTCAGTGAGCAGGAGCCCTACAGGGAGTCCTGGAAAGCCTAGGACTCACCAGACTTTGAGCACCTGGACCAGATACTAGATGTCTGGCAAAAATATGGTCAGAGAGAGTGAGTTTTATAATTCAGTTGCCATTCATTTCCCTGCCTTTCAGCTTACAAATTTCTTGCTCTTGTTTCCTCTCCTGTTCTCTCTGTCCACAACTCCTCTTATTGCAGTTTGGGTGGGTTTCAGGAAGGAACAAAATTAGATACATATATGTACACACACATACACACACACACGCGCACACACACACATATTTTAAAAATTTTCCTAGAGATGGGGTCTTGCTGTGATGCCCAGGCTGGTCTTGAACTCCTGGCCTCAAGGAATCCTTCCACCTGAGCCTCCCAAAAGCTAGGATTACAGGCATGACCCCCCTCATTAGGTCTATAAACATATGTTAATGCACCATTTATGGGTTAGCAAAACTAGAAAAAAGTGATAAAAATTAACAATGACATTTCCTAAGGATCTATACTAAAACCAGTCACACTGAACATTTAAAAAATTTGAAAGAGTGAAGTTTGTAAACTCCTTCAAGCTCTTTCTAATAATGAAATGTAAGTTAAAGAGCTGTACCTCAGGAAAACTCTACTTAGTGAACAGGCAAAAAGTGGCATACTATCCGTAGTCTGCCTCTGGGCCTCCTTGGGATAAAATAAAGAGGTGACCCTAGGACTGCTACGTGCTTCTGAGCACCCTATCTATTTCCCCAGCACTCATTTCTTCCCCACCACCCCGTCCTTAACTCCAAAATTCCTTCCTTGGTGCATTGTGAAATTCAGGATCAGACATTAACAAAATCTTCTATAACCTAAGTTCTTTGAGTTTTCTCTGAAAATTCTCTAAAAATCTTTCTTCATCTTGCTCTAACTCAAGGGTGTCCAATCTTTTGGCTTCCCTGGGCTGCATTGGAAGAAGGATTGTCTCAGACCACATATAAAATACACTAACACTAGGCTGGACGTGGTGGTTCATGCCTGTAATCCCAGCACTCTGGGAGGCCGAGGCAGGCGGATTGCCTGAGCTCAGGAATTCGCGATCAGCCTGGGCAACACAGTGAAACCCCATCTCTACTAAAATACAAAAAATTAGCCGGGCGTGGTGGCATGCACCTGTGGTCACAGCTACTAGAGAGGCTGAGGCAGGAGAATTGCTTGAACCCGGGAGGTGGAGGTTGCAGTGAGCCCAGATTGCGCCATTGCACTCCAGCCTGGGTGACAGAGCGAGACTCCATCTCAAAATAAAATGAAATAAAATAAAATAAAACAAAATACATTAACACTAATGATAACTGATGACAAAAAAAATCTCATAATGTTTTCAGAAAGTTTACGAATTTGTGTTGGGCTGCATTCAAAGCTGTCCTAGGCCGCATGTGCCTGTGGGCCACGGGTTGGACAAACGCACTGATACTTGGTTTTCCCCTGAAACTTGACAGGAAACGGCTTTCCCTGAAGCCCTCTCAAGTGGTGTCTGTTTCCTCTCCCACACCGTCACATCACTTGTAACTTCCCATTGATCTGGCCTCCTTTGATCCTGGCCTCCATTGGCCTCCAATCAATAAGGCCTCCATTGATCCTGGCCTCTATCATTCATGCCCTGTGGAGTCATCTCCCTCAGTGAATCAGAGCTGACTGACCCCAATAGAATGTGGTGTAAATCATAGTCTATAACTTCCAAGGTTAGGTCATAAAAGGCACTGTAGCCTTCACCTTGGTATCCTGGATTACCTGCTCTGAGGAAAGGCACTGCCATGCAATGAGGACTGAAGCAGCTCTGTAGAGACACCCATGTGGAGAGGAATTGAGGTCCCAAACCAATAGCCAGTACCAGGTGCCTGGCCATGTAAGTGAGACACCGTGGAAGTGGATCCTTCAGCCACTATCAGGTCTTCTGATGACTGGATCTCCACATGATTAAGGGCAACCTCTGAAAGCCCATGAACTAGAACTGACCAGCTGAGCTGCTGCATGTTCCTGACCCACAGAAACCATGAAATAATTAATGATTATTGTTGTTTTCAGCCACTAAGGTTTTGGGTGATTTGTCATGCAACTATAGTAGCTGGAGCACCAATGGGCCCGAGAAAAAGTGATTGTCTTTTTTCCTGGTACTTCCAGGCTCTTTTCCTTCACTCTTAATACTCTAGCTTTGATTTCATGTCGGAACACTATGCCACCCGTTGCCTTTTCTTATTGGAGTCATCTATAAACTCACAATTCACGTTCCCTTTTTCACTGAAGATTTTTGCTCTTTGCTCATGGTCACTTTCTTCTACACTTCTCCTTCTGTACTTGGTGATTTCAACAGCCACTAATGTTATACTTTCAATTCCTGGTTTCCTAGGGCCTTGACCTCTGCCCCAACAATCTTAACCACCACTCTAGTCAGCCACCCACTCTCATGCTCATATCACAGAATTTACCATTACAACTGTAATTTGTCCACAATCTCAGTTTCAAGTACCATTTGTGTCTTTCCGACTCATCACTTCTATCACCAGCAGTCCTTTAATTTCAACTAGATTTACAAACATTTAATCCTCACACTTTCATTAGCCTTCACACTCTTATGACCTTATTTTGCTTCTTAACCCTGCTTGGACTCCAGGGGCAATCCTTATTGCCAAACCCTTGCATACATACTTATCTCCCTTGCTTCTCTTGTGACTTAGCATACTTGCCTGGTAAAAATCAACCTTAGGCTTGGTGCAGTGGCTCACATCTGTAATCCCAGCACTTGGGAAGGCCAAAACGGAAGGATCATTTGAGGCCAGGAGTTAAGACCAGTCTGGGCAACATGGGGGGAGACCCAGTCTCTACAAAACAAACAAACAAAACTCCCCAAAACCTAGCTGCGTATGGTGGTGTGGGCCTGTGGCCCTAGGTACTTGGAAGGCTGAGGTGGATCACTTGAGTCCAGAAGGTTAAGACTGCAGTGAGCAGTGATCATGCCACTGTACTTTAGCTTGGGTAATAGAGAGAGACCCTGTCTCAAGAAACCCTCCAAAACCTCTAATTAAATCCAACTGTGTCCATTCTGCATTTGCATTTGTGCAACTACAAAAAAAAAAAAATCACACATTTGTGGAGGCTGACTTCACTTTATTTATTGAGTTATAATAGTTTTTAATTATTTGAAATAAGGAAGTTGCAAGAATAGTGCAAAGGCTTCCCATAAAACCTTTACTCAGATTTTCATGTTTGCTTTATTTATTATTCTCTCTTGGCACACATTTTTTTTTTTCTGAAACATTTGAGTGAGCTAGATCAAATATATCAGTGCACAAAGTCATACGTCACTTAAAAACTGGAATATGTTCTGAGAAATGCATCATTAGGCAATTTTGCTGTTGTGCCAACACCGTAGAATATACTTACAGAAATCTAAATGGTAAAGCCTACTGAAGTGATGTTGTCTGGGGTAATACCTGAGGTTCGTTGTCCCATGGTCATGGAAAACCAGGACGTGGACAAACCAGGGTGAGGTTCAGAGCAGAAGCTTAATAGGCGCAAGAAAGAGAAAAGCTCTCTCCACTGCAGAGAGAGGGGCCCCGGAGAATATGGGTTGCTGCTTCCATGGTGAAATGCAGAAGGTTGTATAGATGATCTTGGGGAGGTGGTATCTGATTTATATAGAGCACAAAAGATTGGTGTGTCATTTGCATAGCACGCGAAGAACTGGTTAGGCCTAGGTGTGCAGTTTGCATAGTGTGCAAAGAAGCTGGCCACCCCATCCTAACCTTTTATTATGCAGATGGGTTCTCTACCTGGCCAGGCACCATGTTGCCTGCCTCTTTACTGTACACATGGTGACAAAGAAAAGAGAAGACGGACCCTCCCTGTTGAACATGCCTGGCTTCCAGATAGCCCTTTTCTATTGGCACAGAGGCCGGAATTCACCTGTGCAAGCTTTTTAGCTTGCTTATCTATGTTTGTGGCTTGATTTTTCAGGCTGCTCTTTGTTAGAAAAGAAATGTTTTGGTGGCTGCTTTTTGTTAAAAGGGGAGTTCCACCGAGGACTCTTTTACCCTTACTATCTGCCTAAATTCTATCTCCTGTATTACTACTGCACACTTCGGCTATATGAAATAGCCTACTGCTCCTGAGCTAGAAACCCGGACAGCGTGTTCCCATGCTGAATACTGAAGACAACTGTAACACAATGGAAAGTATGTGTATCCAAACATACAAAAAGTACAGTAAAAATACTGTACTATAAAGTTATGGGAACACTGTTTTCTTGTGGTTCACTGTTGAATGCAGTGACTGACACATTGTTATGTAGTGCATGACTCCACTTCCTAAAACAAGCACATCCCCATACCCAACCATAGTATAATTATAAAAAACAGAAAATTATCTGGGCACGGCGACTCACGCCTATAATCCTAGCACTTTGGGAGGCCAAGGCGGGTGAGTCACCTCAGGTTAGGAGTTCAAACCCAGCATGACCAGTAAAAACCCCATCTCTACTAAAAACACAAAAATTAGCTGGGTGTGATGGTGTGCACCTGGGACTACTCTGGAGTATAAGACAAGAGAATTGCTTGAACCCAAGAGGCGGAGGTTGCAATGAGCTGAGATCGTAACACTGCACTCCAGCCTGGGTGACAGAGCAAGACTCTGTCTCAAAAAACAAAAACAGGAAATTAACATTGAGTCAATGTAATATACACTTTATTCAAAGTTTTCCAGTCGTCCCAGTAATGTTCTTTATAACAACAACAACAACTAGAAAATGTTTCTGGTTCAGGATCCAAGACAAAATCACACATTGTATTTAGTTGCTATATGTCTTTAGTGTTCTTTAGTATGAACCAACACTTCAGTCTTTCTTTGCCTTTCATGAGTTTGATGTTTTTGAAGAGTTCAAGTAATGTCCCTCAATTTCAGTTTGTCTGTTTCCTCACAATTAGATTCAGAGTATGCATTTTTGGCACTATATATTGTTTTGCACCTTATTTTTTTTTATTTGACAAAATTTCTTGTAGATCTTTATATATCAATACATAAAGAGTTTCCTCATTCTTTCCTGGCCATTATTTCTTCAAATATTATTTCTTTCTTCTCTCCTTCTGGAATTCTCATTTTGTATATGTTGGTCTACTTGGTAGCATTTTACAGGTCTCATGGGTTCTGTTCATTTTTCTTTGCTTTTTTTTTCTTTCTGCTCCTCACACCGAATAATCCCAATTGACCCACCTTCAAGTTGCTGATTTGTTCTTCTGTCTGCTCAAGTCTATTTGAATTACTCTAGTGAATTTCTCATTTCAGTTATTGTATTTTTCAACTCCAGAGTTCCTATGTGGTTCATTTTGTAATTTATATCTCTTTATTGATATTCTTTATTTGGTGAGACATTGTTCTCATGGGTCTCTTTTGAATTCGATTTCTTTTAGCTCTTTGAGGATATATGAAATAGTTGATTTAAAGTTTTGTCTGCCTAATGCTCAGGCTTCATTAGGGACGGTTTCTATTATTTTTCTCTGTATACGGGTCAAACTTTCTTGTTTCTTTGCATACTTTATTTTTTGTTGAAAACTGGACATTTTGAATATTACAACGCAGCAACTTTGTTTTGTTTTGTTTTTGTTTTTGAGACAGAGTCTTACTCTATTGCCCAGACTGGAGTACAGTGGTGCGATCTCGATCCATTGCAGCCTCCGCCTCCCCAGTTCAAGCGAGTCTCGTGCCTCAGCCTCATGAACTACAGGCATCCACCACCATGCCTGGCTAATTTTTGTGTTTTTAGTAGAGACAGGGTTTTGCCATCTTGACCAGGTTTGTCTTGAACTCCTGACCTCAGGTGATCCACCTGCCTCAGCCTCCCAAAGTGCTGAGATTACAGGCATGAGCCACTGCACCCGGCATAATGCAGCAACTTGGAAAATCAGGTTGTACACCTCCCCAGGTTTTATTGTTGCTGCTTATTTTAGCATTTATTTGTGGTTTGTTAGTATCTTTTATAAACTACTTTTTTATGTTACGGTAAAATATACACAAGATAAAATTTACCATTTTATCTATTTTAAGTATGGTTCAGTGACATTACATGCATTTATATTGTGTAATGATCACATCTCCAAAACTTTTTCTTCACCCCAAACTGAAACTTTGAACCTGTTAAATAAAGCCCCATTCTGTCCTCCTCATGGCCCCTGGAAACCACTATTCTACTTTCTTTCTCTGTGAATTTGACTACTCTAGGTACCTCATACAAGTTGAACTAATTTTGTAAAGTTTGCATTCTTTGTTATATGTGACCACATAAGTCTCTGTTCTGTCAGATTAGAAAAAAATAAAAACAGAAGAAGAAAAATACATACAGAAATGAGGAATTATCTTCCAGACTGTGCAGATTGGCTTTCTGTGTGTTGGGTATACCTGTAACACCCAGCCAGGCAATTCATATCTCTGCCTTAGCTGAGCAGAAAGTCAGCCAAGGGTGGAAGTTTAGGGCCTTCTTAGGTCTTTTCTGAGCATGTTCCCAGCTCTGGGGATGGATGTGGCCTTCTGGATTCCCAGGAATTTGTGAGAGTTTTTCAAAGCCCTTATTTCCCAAAGATTCTCATTCCCCAGGTATTCCTGTTAAGCTTTTCAGATTGTCCATTGTTTGCCTGAACTGTTATCCCTTGCCCCAAGTAATACTGGTAATATATTTGTTTTCAAATGTTTTCTTTTCTTTTCTTTTTTCTTGTGTGTGTGTGTGTGTGTGTGTGTGTGTGTGTGTGTGTGTGTGACGAGTTTTGCTCTTGCTGCCCAAGCTGGAGTGCAATGGCACTATCTTGGCTCACTGCAACCTCTACCTCCTGGGTTCAAGCGATTCTCCTGCCTCAGCCTCCCAAGTAGCTGGGATTACAGGCATGCACCACCACGCCCAGCTGATTTTTGTATTTTTAGTAGAGACGGGGGTTTCTCCATGTTGGTCAGGCTGGTCTTGAACTCTTGACCTCAGGTGATCCGCCCCCTCAGCCTCCCAAAGTGCTGGGATTACAGGCGTGAGCCACTGTGCCTGGCCCAAACGTTTTCAATAAACAGTCTACCTGCCCCCTCTACCAACTTTCCCCCACCAACACCTGCCCAAGGCAGGTGTCCTACTCTTGGGAGAGTTCTGAGATAAAATCAGGCACACAAGTCCTTGAGCCTTCAGGGAGCCACCAAACAGGTCAAAGCAAACAGATAACAATTCTTCGAGAATAAGGTCTGTACTGCTACCTCTGATACTAGGAATCAGTACCAGGAATGTGGGCTATTGTAGAGTGGGGGATGGTACCAGGGTAAGTTAAAATAAAATGTCAAAAAAGTCTCTTACTGATACTCAGCTGTTTTCTCTTAATTAAGCATTCCTCTGATTGTGGTAAGGTTTTGGTGACATTCCAGAGTTCTGAATAAATTGTTTCTGACAGCTCTTGCCACCTTATTTGTTGCTTTCGTGGAAGAACAGACTTTTGAAGTTCCCCACTCTGCCATTTTTGTTGATGTTGCTCTTCCTCATTCTTTTAAAAATTATTATGAAACTACATAGGATCTCAAATTCTAATGGATGGAGGTATGTCATTTATTTAACCAGTCCTTTATTGATGATGATTTGTTTTCAATTTTTACTACTACAAACTATTCTTCTAGGAATAACTTTGGATTATTTTGCATGTATGCAATTAAATCTATAGGAAAAACTGCAGAAGTTGGTATTGCTGCAAGAGTGTATGCATTTTGTACTTTTTGTAGCTATTGCCAAATCTGCTACATTACTTTACACTTCCATTATTATTATTATTATTATTTTGAGACACAGTCTCACTCTATCATCCAAGCTGGAGTGTAGTGGTGCAATCCTGGCTCACTGCAACCTCCGCCTCCTGGGTTCAAGCGATTCTCCTGCCTCAGCCTCCCGAGTACCTGGGATTACAGGCACCTGCCACCATGCCTGGCTAATTTTTGCATTTTAGTAGAGACAGGGTTTCACCACGATGGTCAGGCTGGTCTTGAACTCCTGACCTCAAACGATCTACCTGCCTTGGCCTCCTAAAGTGCTGGGATTACAAGCATGAGCCATTGCACCCAGCCTCTACACTTCTATTATAAGAGTACTGTATCCCCACAGTCTTGTCAGCAGAATGCGTTTTCAAATTTCTGTACTTTTGTCAATCTAATAAGTGAAAAATAGTATTTCAGTGTGGTTTTAATTTCTATGCTATTCTGTGTGAAACTGAGGATCTTTTATATTTTTAAGAGACACTTGCCCGGGTGCGATGGCTCACGCCTGTAATCCCAGCACTTTGGGAGGCCAAGGAGGGTGGATCATGAGGTCAGGAGTTCGAAACCAGCCTGACCAAGATGGTGAAACTCTGTCTCTACTAAAGAAAAAAAAAATACAAAAAAGTTAGCTGGGCGTGGTGGTGGGCACCTGTAATCCCAGCTACTCCAGAAGCTGGGACAGGAGAATCGCTTGAACCCAGGAGGTAGAGGTTGCAGTGAACTGAGGTCGTGCCATTGCACTCTAGCCTGGTGACAAGAGCGAAACTCCATCTCAAAGAAAAAAAAAAAGACACTTGTATTTACTTTTTCATGAACTTTCTGACATATACTTTAACAATTTTAACTTGACTGTGATTTTTCCATATGTTTTTCTGGGAGCTGTTTACGTATTAGTGTGATCTCACTTTAAATACATGACCATTAATCTCAAGTAGGCATTTGTGTTGCCCAGCAATGCTACTGTTTTACTATTTTCCTAAAACATTAGTCAGTTCATTCTCCTGTGCTCCTAAGTATTTCACAATTTCTCCTTTCTCTTCAAACTTCTAACAACTTTTCTTCCACATTCACTTTCACCTTATGTTCTATTTCACTGCAAAATATATCAATGCTCTTCAGCCAAAGTCCAGGAGAACCACAGCTGTAGTTGGACAACACTGTGTTTATTGACTCATTGCAATGAGGGTGAAAGAACACCATGGAGAACCATGAGGACATCTCAGTGAAAGGGTGTTAGAAAGATCTTACTACAGGATTTGGGTCTGTGTTCAGTGATTTTGCGAGGAGGATTCAAGAAGTGGAGCTTTGTCCCGGATTACATACTGTCAATAAGATGTGGTTATTCGGATTGGGTATCTTAATACCTCTTATCTAGAAGGTAGGTGGAATAAAGTGAAACTAAAGCTGTGGTTGGGAAAGAGGCAGCAGTCAGTCATATTACTCAGCATAGGGACACAGTCATTTCTGTGGTTCGAATGATGTCCACATTTTTGTCTGTGTTTAGACATGATTACTCAGTGGCCTTCTTTTTGTCTTATTCTATCATGATCATACAGTGGCCTTGCTTAATATTGGTGTTCTGTGACATTTTTTATGTTTAACAGAACACAGTTTATGCAAAGTTTTGCAGAATGAGGATGGAAACCTGTCTTTTATTGATTTATCTTATTAAGTAATTTGTTCTTTAGTATGTCATATATATTTAAGAAATATGCTCATGGCTGGGTGCAGTGGCTCATGCCTGTAATCCCAGCACTTTGGGAGGTTGTGGTGGGTGGATCACTTGAGGCCAGGCGTTTGAGATCAACCTGACCAACATGGTGAAAGCCCATCTCTACTAAAAATACAAAAATTAGCCGGGCATGGTGGTGGGCGCCTGTAGTCCCACCTACTCAGGAGGCTGAGGCAGGAGAATTGCTTAAACCCGGGAGGCAGAGGTTACAGTGAGTCAAGATTGTGCCACTGCACTCCAGTCTGGGTGACAGAGCGAGACTCTCTCAAAAAAACAAAAACAAAAACAAAACAAAACAAAAAAGAAATACACTCAGTGTCTGACATTTTGTGGAACTAGATTCAACTCTTTTCCATCTCTTCAACTTTACATTATGATTTTTAAATATATGTAAACAGTAAAAGAATAACTGAATAGTAGTATACCCTCCACTTAGGTCCAGTAATAAACATTTTGCTATTTTGTTTTCTCTGTGTATTCATCTTCATGGAAGCATTTGGAAGCAAGCTGCAGACATGGGGATACTTCACTCCTACATACTTAAATTTTTTTTTTTACATCCCCATGGATAACAGGGAACTCCTAAATATTTTAGTGTGAGTTTTCTAATAATAAAGACACCCTGCAACATAGTCACAAATTATTATTATTATTTATTACTATTATTTGAGACGGAGTTTCACTCTTGTTCCCAGGCTGGAGTACAATGGCCCAATCTCGGCTCCCTGCAACCTCCACTTCCCAGGTTCAAGCGATTCTCCTGCCTTAGCCTCCCAAGTATCTGGGATTACAGGTGCTCACCACCACGCCCGACTACTTTTTGTATTTTTAGTAGAGACAGAGTTTCACTATGTTGGTCAGGCTGGTCTAAAACTCCTGACCTCAGGTGATCCTACCATCTCAGCCTCCCAAAGTGCTGGGATTACAGGCATGAGCCACCACGCACTCTCTCTCTCTCTCTCTCTCTCTCTCTCATTCTTTCTTCTCTCGCTCTCTCTTTCTTTCTTTCTCTTTTTCTCTTTTCTGGAGATGGGGCCCCGCTATGTTGCCAGGCTGGTCTTGAACTCCTGGACACAAGCAACCCTCCCACCTTAGTCTCCCAAAGTGCTGGAATTACAGGAGTGAACCACTGTGCCTGGCCTAGAATGTCTTTTTTATAGCTGTTTGGTTGAGAACTCTGAACCCCAAATATCTGAGACAGGTCTCAGTTAATGTAGAAAATTTATTTTGCCAAGGTTAAGGACACACCTGTGACACAGTCTCAGGAAGTCCCAGTGACATGTGCCCAAGGTGGTTGGGGTACAGCTTGCTTTTATATATTTTGGGCAGACCTAATACATCAATCAACACATGTAAGATTTACATTGTTTCAATCTGGAAGGGGAGACAACTCCAAGGGGGAGAAGGGGGGGCTTTCAGGTCATTGGTACATTTACAATTTTTCTGATTTGCAATTGGTTGAAAGAGTTATTATTGACCGGGAGCTGTTGCTCGCACGTGTAATCCCAGCACTTTGGGAGGCCGAAGCGGGCAGACTGCTTGAGTCCAGGAGTTCAAGACCAGTCTGGGCAACATGGCGAAAACCTATCTCAACAAACAAACAAACAAGTAGTTAAGCATGGTGGCACGCGCCAGTAGTCCCAGCTACTCGAGAGGCTGAGGTGTGAGGATTGGTTGACTCTGGGAGGTGGAGGTTGCAGTGAGCAGAGATTGCACCACCGCACTCCAGCTGAGATAACAGAACCAGAACCTGTCTCAAAAGAAAAAAAAAAGTTAGGAACAGTAGAAAGGAATGTCTGGGTTACAATAAGGGGTTGTAGAGACCAAGGTTTTATCACGCAGATGCAGCCTCCAAGTAGCAGGCTTCCGAGGGAATAGATGATAAATATTTCTTATCAGACTTAAGGTCTGTGTTGATGTTAATAAGGCACGTCCAATCCCCTCTTTTATCATGGCCTGAACTAGATTTTCAGGTTAAATCTGGAATGCTCTTGGCCAAGAGGAGAGGTCCATTTAGATGGCTGTAGGGAGTCTTAGCATTTTATTTTTAGTTTACAGAACCAAGAATCTGCAATACTTACAGCAGTTAATCAGTAATTTCAATCCTTTATTGGAAGGACCAAGAGTTTCCTGGCCTGGCACGGTGGCTCACGCCTGTAATCCCAGCACTTTGGGAGGCCGAGGCGAGCGGATTGCCTAAGGTAGGGAGTTCGAGACCAGCCTGACCGACATGGTGAAACCTCGTCTCTACTAAAAATATAAAAATTAGCCGGCCGTGGTAGCAGGCGCCTGTAATCACAGCTACTCGGGAGGCTGAGGCAGGGGAATCGCTTGAACTGGGAGGCGGAGGTTGCAGTTAGCCTTGGCACTCCATCCAGCCTGAGCAACAAGAGAGAAACTCCGTCTCAAAAAAAAAAAAAAAGTTTCCCGAGCAATTCACGTTTTCCTACATCGGGGCAGGGTACGCCATTTCCTGGGAGGCACAGGAGTTTGTGGTTGGGAATAGGTAAGGCTCCTTGTGACCCCTAGAAAGACAAGCCTCCAGGCTAACCCAGTAACACCCTCGTCAGGAGTCCTTCACGGCCGCCGGAGGGCGCAAGGAGCTGCGGCTGGAAGTACTCGGAGGGCCGGCGGAGAAGGCGCGCGGAGTCCGTAGCTCGCAGCTCGCGCTGGAGGTGGGCGCGGGGCGGTGCCGCGGCGGCGCAGGGAGCCGCGATGGAGGGCGCTCCTACTGTCCGCCAGGTAAGCGGGCCTCGCTGGGGTAGGTTCCCATCGGTGGCTTTACCCGACTTTTTCTCACGGGGATTGCTTGAACCTTCTCAGATTACAGTTAATTCCTCCCTTCCCTTTCCTTCGTGCTCTTGGGAGTAATGTGGAAAGTTGTTACGCAGGAAACGGTTTCCAGTGCCTCTGCGAGCGCTTTCCCTACGGGCGGTGGTGGGGACATCTGCTTCCCTGTGGGCTTTGAGGGCTTGAATTTGATCCCGAAATGTCCTGGTGCGGATGTCTCAGTCCCAGGCCCCTTGGGTCAGGCCCCATGGTCGTGATTCTGACCCAGTGTCACGTTTTTCCAGCCTCGTCCCCTTCTTTTCATTCTCAGCCCTGTTACAAGCGTCCGGATAGTTTAAATCACTGTGCTGTCAGCCAAGTTTTGATTTCAACTAGTCTAGTTTTGTCATTTGTTTACTACCTTACTTGACAAAAGCGTTCTTATTAATATTCAGGATGAAACCCCGCTTTTATTGGAGGGGCGCCTGCGATTCTGAACACCTCCTGCTACATTGGTTTGTGTGTATATATTTTACTTTTCGAGAACTGCGGTCAGTGCTATATCTTTTGAAAAGCATTGTGGTTTACAGATTGGTGGAGGTACACAAATAATTGTTGAATGAACAAGTGAATGAGTGTGTTACTTCACTTGATTTGAAAAACATTACTATGAAATAGTCAAGCTGGATATTCATGAACCCAATCAGTCACTGATTCAATTATGTCCCTGGCACTGGGTGTTCGGGATTAGATGGTGATTAACATAGACATGATCCCTGCTCTCAATAAGCTTATTGTCTAGACTAGAGATAAAATTATTTCCTCTATTGTAGAGTTAAGGAACAGACGTACAGAGATTGACTTTGCTAAGGACCACACGGGTAATAAGGCAGAGAGACAGGAATCTATTGTAGCCACCCCAGAAAGCCAGAATGGACCCCCACCCCAAAGTTGATTCAGGTGTAGAAACTGATGATGCCACACACACACCATGAGGCTGGAGTGCAGTGGTGCCATCTCGGCTCACTGCAAGCTCTGCCTCCCGGGTTCACGCCATTCTCCTGCCTCAGCCTCCCCAGTAGCTGGGACTACAGGCGCCCGCCACCACGCCTGGCTAATTTTTTGTGTTTTTAGTAGAGACGGGGTTTCACCGTGTTAGCCAGGATGGTCTCGATCTCCTGACCTCGTGAACCGTCCGCCTCGGCCTCCCAAAGTGCTGGGATTACAGGCTTGAGCCACCACCGCTCCCGGCCCTGAAAAAATCTTTTACTTACATAATTAAGGTCTCTGGGGAGAGCAAGGCAGGCCTCTCAAGCAGCACCCAAATGGCTTCAGAGAGCCTCAGGAAAAAACTGGCTCCATGTCTTTTTTTCTGGTTAGGGTTAGGGAGTGGGGCCAGGGTGAGAGGTCCAGTATGCAGACAGGGGATTGCTTGAATTTCTCACCCAAGATGAAGGAAGGAGCACCCAGGCTTTCTTATCACTTACCCAGATGAGGTACAGAAGAGGAGGAGGGAGGGGTGAGGCAAACAAAGTAGACTGAGACTGGTAATAATTTACCCTTGATGTTTGATGACTGACATGAACCATCTGAATTTGAATTTGACTTTAAGTAAGCCATTGTGGCCCAGTGCAGTGGCTCATGCCTGTACTTCTAGCACTTTGGGAGGTCAAGGAAGAAAGAAGTATCTCTTGAGGACAGGAATTTGAGACTAGCCTGGGCAACATAGCAAGACCCTGTATCTACAAAAAAAAAAAAAAGAAAAAGAAAAATTAACCAGGCATGGTTGTGTGGCACCTGTAGTCCTAGCCATTTGGGAGGCTGAGATAGGAAGATCACTTGAGCACAGGAGGTTGAGACTGCAGTAACCCCTGTTTGTGCCATTGCACTCCAGCCTGGGTGACAGAGACCAAATAATTTTCAGAAATTTAACCAAGGTGGTAGGCCTTACACTATGTGTGGCGCAATGGCCCATCCTCCTTTTGTGAGCTCCTTTGTGAGTGTGTCAAAAGACTGTCCTCAGAGGAGGATGTCATCAATGGAATGTTATACTTGTGCTCCTGGGGAAAATTTGGTGCAATTAAGATTTTTCCTGTAAAGGTTGCGTATGAGGGCAAGACTGTGTACTCTGTGGTTAGCCAGCTAAAGAGATATTGTGTCTCTCTGGAGGTGAAGACCAACTATGGCTGAGGAGGTGTTGAAAGAGACACTGAACAGAACATATTAGCCAAATCTATCACAGCAAAATATTTACTAGTTGTGGACTGAATAGTCAGTAATTTCAATAATATTGGGTATAGGGGCCTTCCTGGGTAAAATGACATCATGGAGGATGTGGTAATGAACCATGAGGCACCATTCATTCTTACCAAGTTTAACAGGCCAAATTGGGCTGTTAAATGGAGAAGCAGTAGGAATAGTTACTTTCTCACGAAGTAGGTGGTTTTTTTTTTCTTTCTTTTTTTTTTTTTTTTTTTTTTGGTGAGATGGAGTCTCGCACTGTTGCCCAGGCTGGAGTGTAGTGGCATGGTCTCCCCTCACTGCAACCTCCACCACCTGGGTTCAAGCAATTCTCCTGCCTCAACCTCCCAAGTAGCTGAGATTACAGGCACGTACCACCACGCCCGGCTAATTTTTGTATTTTTTTTTTAGTAGAGATGGGGGTTTAACCATGTTGGTCAGGCTGGTCTCGAACTCCTGACCTTGTGATCCGCCCGGCTTGGCCTCCCAAAGTGCTGGGATAACAGGTGTGAGCCACCGTGCCCGGCCGAAGTAGGTCTTACATAACAAGTTTCAGTCTTTGAAGGCCCTGTTTTGTTTTATATTGGATTGTATAATTTTAACTGGGCATTGAGAGTGGCGGTCCACAGGGTCTCACTGTTTTGTTTGTTTTGAGACAGAGTCTTGCTCTGTCACCTGGGCTGGAGTAAAATGGTTCAATCACAACTTACTGTGATCTCCAGCTCTTGGACTCAGGCAATCCTCCCACCTCAGCCTCCCAAGTAGCTAGGACTACATGTGTGTGCCGCTATGCCAGACTAATCTTTAAACATTTTGTAGAGGGGGGTCCTTGCTATATTGCCCAGCTTGTTCTCCATGCTCTTGGCCTCAAGTGATCCCCCTGCCTCAGTCTACCAAAGTGTTGGGATTATACGTGTGAGCCAACATACCCAGCCTGTGGTCCCACTTCGTTGAAAGTCAATTTGTAAGCTCTAAAGACTTGATTTAAATTTAGTTTATTACTAATTGGGACAGAGTGTCCGTGGCCACAATAGGATATTTTAGAGCAATGTATACCACGATCAGTGGAGTATTTAGGCAAAGGAATAGTTCGGATGGTTAAAATGAGGCATACCTATTTGTTGTCTATTTTTTGTTGAATAACTCCTAAGATTGTAGGGGATACCTTGTTTAAATTTAGTGGGATCTCCAGTTATAACTGTAATTTGAGACCCAATATTGATTAAAGCCATGAAGATTTGCCATTTGCTGCATTTTAGCAGATGTTGAAGTTAACTTAGAACCTATGTTGTAGAGGCACAAAAGCCAGTCTTTTATCTTTTATTATATAAATTATTTTAATAAATTCTGTATGTTTTATTAGATCAATTTATGGACTTCAGTTTCAGTTTTTTTTGTTTTATTTTTTTGCTGTTGTATGTTTCCTTCCCTTCTATCCAGGTTTGTTGGTTTCTCCCTCTCTTTCTGGAGGTTGCTGGATATACTTCAGGTGGAGGAGGTCCTCTCTACCCTCTCATGTTTACGAATTTCTTTCTCCAGAGAGCCTCAAATCAGTAGCATCATGGTTAGGGGCTTCCCCCATGGCAATGGTTATTTATAGGGTTTAAGAACCTCAAGTTTGGCCAGGTGCAGTGGCTCATGCCTGTAATCCTAGCACTTTGGGAGGCTGAGGCGGGCTGATCACGTGACATCAGGAGTTTGTGACCAGCCTGGCCAACGTGGTGAAACCCCATCTCTACTAAAAATATAAAAATTAGCCGGGTGAGGTGGTACATGCTTGTAATCCCAGCTACTCGGGAGGCTGAGGCAGGAAAATCGCTTGAACCTGGGAGGTAGAGGTTGCAGTGAGCCGAGATCGTGTCACTACACTGGAGCCTGGGCGACAGAGTGAGACTCTGTCTCAAAAAGGAAAGAAAAGAAAAGAAAAGAAAAGAACCTCAAGCTTATGTGGAGCAGCAGCAGCAGCAGCAGAGGTATTTAAGGATCCTGGTTCACCATACGCTGTTTTTTTTTTTTTTGGTGGTGGTGGTGTTTGTTTGAGACAGGGTTTTGCTTTGCCGGCCAGGCTGGAGTGCTGTAGCGTGATCGTGGCTTACTGCAGTCTTGACCTCCCAGGCTCAGGCAATCCTCCCACCTCAGCCTTCTGAACAGCTGGGGCCATAGGCACCTGCCACCATGCCTGGCAAATTTTTTGATTTTTTTTTTGTAGAGACAGGGTCTCACTATGTTGCCCAGGCTGGTCTCAAACTCCTGGGCTCAAGAGTTCCTCCTGCCTCAGCCTCCCAAAGTGCTGGGATTATAGGTATGAGTCACTGTGCCTGGCCCATATGCTTTTATGATTTTATGACTACTCCTCCTTACTCCCCTACTCCATATTCTCTTTTTTCTTTTTTTTAACTCCCTGATGAGTGCTCTTACTTGAGCAATTGCCCAATGAGCCAATTTTTTTTTGAGATAGAGTCTGGCTCTGTCACCCAGGCTGGTGTGCAGTGGTGTGATCTCAACCCACTACAACCTTCTCCTCCCGGGTTCAAGCAATTCTCCTGCCTCAGCCTCTGAGTAGCTGGGACTACAGGCCACCATGCCTGGCTAATTTTTTGTATTTTTTAGCAGAGACAGGGTTTCATTATGTTGGCCAGGCTGGTCTTGAACTCCTGGCCTCAAGTGATCTCAAAGTGTTGGATTACAGGCATGAGCCACCTCGCACAGCTGACACATCTTATTCATTTGTTTAAACTCCATTGTTTGTATAAATCAGAGCTTATTTACTAATTTTTCTATTGATGGACAGTGAGGTTATTTCCACTTTCGTAGTATTAACAAACATTCTTGACTCTGTATATTAAATTGCTGCATTGCAGTGTATGTCTATCTTCTTTCCTACTGGGCTTTGCAAATTGTTCTCCAAAATAGTTGTACAAATGGACACTCCCATTACATTGTATTTTTATGATTTATTATTACTCTAGCAGACTGTGCACTTCTGGAGACTGAGGAATTTGTTTTATTCATCTTTGTATCCCTAGTGCCAACCAAGCTATCTAGCACATAATAGTAGTTGGAAAATCTTTGTTTCATGTATAAATGTATGAAGTTGGCTGGGTGAGGTGGCTCATGCCTATAATCCCAGTATTTTGGGAGGCTGAGGCAGGAGGATTGCTTGAGCCTAAGAGTTTGAGGTCACCCTGGGCAACATAGTGAGACCTTGCTTATACCAAAAAAAAAAAAAAAAAAAAAAAAATTGCTGGACATAGTGGTGTGCACCTGTAGTGCCAGCTACTCAAGAGGCTGAGGAAGGAGGATGGCTTTGGCCCAGGAGTTCGAAGCTGCAGTAAGCTATGATTGGGCCACTATACTCCAGTCTGGGTGAAAGAGGAGACCTGTCTCTAAAGAAAATAATAATAAAAAATAAAGTAAATATATAACTATATGAACTATTGAAGCAAAAACATATTTATTACTGTCTTTTAAATGTTGTCCTTTTAAAATTAATGTATATGTTGTGAACATTAACTTTTTTCTTTTTAAAATGGTCATTTCTCAATAAATAATTTACATGGTTTGATATTTGTTTCCAGGTGATGAATGAAAGGGATTCAAGCCTTGCCGCTGAGTTACAGGAAGATGTAGAGGAAAATCTTAGTCCAACTGTGGAAGAGAATAATGTGGTAGTTAAAAAACAGGGGCCAAATTTACATAATTGGAGTGGTGACTGGAGCTTTTGGGTAATTTCTTTTTTTACATCTTTATTTTAATCTTGAATGCAAATTTTCTTTAAATCTGCAAGAAGTCATATTTGTAAAATTTCCTTCTTAGCTTCTAAATTTTAGATGTTTCAGTTTTAGTCCAGAGTCCCGAAGACATTTCTGATTATACTGTCGTTTGACCACTAGAATGCACTGTTGTCTGGTTCGATGGAATGGAATTATCTGCTTCAATTTCCTTGTGTGAAAACTACACCACCGAGGTGGATTCCACTTACGCTGTAGCTCACTGTACTGTCAAGAGACTAATGTTATACAGAATGTTATACAGACTAATGTTATACTAATGTTATACATATTTCTAAGTGTTGCTGAGAAGCCAGCTATTTGATATAATTTTGATTTAAAAAATTCATTCCTGTGCCTAAAGAAAGTTTAGCAATGTTCAACCTATAGTGTATAATGACTGTAAGATGGTTTTAAAGTTAGAAGCTACGCATTGTTTCCATTGTGTTCACTCGGTTGTGTAATCTGGATGTGCTTCAGGTTTCCTCACTGTAAAATGAGACTACTGCTTGTTGATTACGCACATTAAGATCTTAGAGTCTTTCTGGAAGAACAACACTTCTGTATGTTACAAATGCTAACATTTATTATATTAAAGAACTCATTCTAAGTCTAGCAATTCCTATGAGAGTTATGAACTGTTTGATAGAATCTGGTATGATACAACTATAAGTGAAAATTGTATAGGATGGTAAGGCCTGTATACTTCCAATTAGTTCATTAGAAAGCTGATCTCTTGGCTGGGTGTGATAGCTCATGCCTGTAATCCCAGCATTTTGGGAGGCTGAGGTGGGCAGATTGCTTGAGCCCAGGAGTTTGAGACCAGCCTGGGCAACATGGCAAAACCCAGTCTCTACAAACAAACAAACTAACAAAAATTAGCCAGGTGTAGTGGCACATGCCTACAGGCTACATCCCAGAGAGAGACCCTGCCTCAAAAAAAAAAAAAAAAAAAAAAGCTCATCTTTTGAGGATAAGATATCCTTGGTAGCAGATTTTCTTATAAGTTTAGAGTAGGCCAAAAAAAGATTCATTAACAGTTTATAAAGATTAGTACAAGTACCATCATTCTGTTCATAATTAGCAGTTCAGTTCATTGAATCTTAACAGTTATTGAATCTTAATATGACTAAATGGTTTTGATTTCCTATTAAGAAACATGACATCATAAGTTTTTTTGAACTGTATTCCTTGTTTTTATTTATTTATTTTTTTGAGACGGAGTCTTGTTCTGTCACCCAGGCTGGAATGCAGTGGTACGATCTTGGCTCACTGCCAGCTCCGCTTCCCAGGTTCATGCCATTCTCCTGCCTCAGCCTCCCCAGCAGCTGGGACCACAGGCGCCTGCCACCATGCCCAGCTAATTTTTTGTATTTTTAGTAGAGATGGAGTTTCACTGTGTTAGCCAGGATGGTCTTGATCTCCTGACCTCGTGATCTGCCCGCCTTGGCCTCCCAAAGTGGTGGGATTACAGGTGTGAGCCACTGCACCCAGCTTGAACTGTATTCTAAGGAAAATATTTAATTGCTAAGAAATATATGAAAATAACAACACATCCTAAAAAAAGTCATCTCTATTGACTATTATTTTTGATCACATTTAGAAAAGGTTTATGACAATATTGTAGTTTTATGACCTTTACGCACTAATTTTTTTTTTTTTTGAGATGGAGTTTTGCTCTTGTCACCCAGGCTGGAGTGCAATGGTATGATCTCCAGTCATTGCAATCTCCGCCTCCTGGGTTCAAGTGATTCTCCAACCTCAGCCTCCCAAGTAACTGGGATTACAGGTGCCCGCGACCACATCCAGCTAATTTTTGTATTTTTAGTAGAGACGGGGTTTCATCATGTTGGCCAGGCTGGTCTTGAACTCCCGACCTCAGGTGATCCGTCTGCCTCAACCTCCCAAAGTGCTGGGATTACAGGCGTGAGCCACTGCGGCCGGCCCCTGCTCTGATTTTTTTTATAGCTTACGTTATAGATTGGGGAACCTTCATAGGTTTAAGGACTATCTGCAGGGCTAAGTAGTTACTATGATTACTATTGAGGTAGTTACTCTACTAGTGACAGACTTAAAGCAAGAAAAATGGTAATGCAAGAAAAGGAAAAAGCAAAGGAATGAGAGAATTTAGAAATAGGAGAGGAAAAAAAGAGGGATGTGTTCTAGATCCTTGCTACTAAAGGTATAGTATGGGGGCCAGCAGATTTGGCATCATCTGATGGCAAATCAGAATTTTGGGCCCAACCTCAGACTTAGTGGATCACAATCTTCATTTTTCACAAGATTTTTAGGTGATTTACATTTACATTAAAGTTTGAGAAGCACTGATTTAGAGTGTCAGAGGTTTACTTTGGCTCCGTTTGGGCCCCTAAGCTGATTTCAAACACTTTATTTTAAGGACATTGTATATGAATTCACATAGAATAGACCTAAAGAGAAGTACAGTATCTCATAAGTTTTACAAACTTTTCTACTGGTCAGTTACCCAGAAACCAGAACTATCAACAACTCAGAAGCAAACAAAAACAAACAAACAAAAAGACCCCACATAGCTGATATATCTGGTAATAGGAGAGATCCTCAAATCTTCATTTGGTGTTTCTTTAATATTTTTTTTTTTTGCTATGTTTTTATAAGCTTAAATAAACTGAATAGGATATTGAAGGTAGGGAAATTAGTTGGTAATAACACATAGATACCAGCAAGAAATGATAGTAGAAACTCAAAAAAAGTGAAGAAACCTAGACCTTTGTTTTTTTATTTTTAAATTTTTTTACTGCTATCTCTTTTATTCTCTCTCATCATTCAAGTTTGTTCAAAACATTACAAGAGGCATGAAAGGAAAAATAATTGCATTTTTAAAACTCGATCTGTCCAAAATATAACATATGAAACCATGCCATTATATCTTAGAAAATAAAAGCATTCAAAGTGAATTTGATATCCAAGTTCAAGATGAAGACTAACCTCAAAGTATGGCGTGTGCAATGAAACCTAGACCTTTTAATGTGGAGGCCAAAGGTCTGTGCAACTAAGTTGGCTCTAAATAGTACTGTAGCTGGTAGAAATGATGTTTTAAAAGTCTGGAAAATAAATAATTCATTTTTTCTCTGCCATTTAAAATCCATCAGCATCTACCACGACTCTACCATGTTGCCTTTGTTTTCTTCATTCTCCCCCAAATAAAGAAGGTATTGAAGAAACACAAATATGATGGGGAGTTCACTGAGGGGTCTAAAATTAACACAAGGAAGACAAGCCAGGCATTGTAGCACATGCCTGTAGTCCCAGCTGCTCAGGAGGCCTGAGAAAGGGGATCACTTGAGCCCGGGAGTTTGAATCCAGCCTAGGCAATATAGTGAGACCTCATCTCTAAAACAAACAAATGAAAATAAAACACAAGGAAGACAAGTAGCATAACAGGAATGTATTCATAAGGCACATGACCTGGTATTTAAGCAAATAATTAGGGATGTCAGAGCCAGTTCACTGGAATACCCACGGAATCTAGAGTTGTGCTTTTTCACTTTAGAGAGGTTTCTAGCAAAAGAATGGATAACTTTAAAAAGTACTGGTATTTAAAGAGTTAAGCTACAGGGATCTGGAAAGTTCACTAATGTAGAATAATTCATATGCTCTAGCCTGGCTAAATCAGTTGTTCCACAGTAGTGAATTTAGAGGGCAGCATGGTATAACTGAACACATTGGAGACTGGGAACAAAACATCTGGAGTAGAGTCTCTGCTCTGCATCTGGTGATTTCAGGGTGTGGTCATCTTGAGTATGTTGCATAACCTGTCTCACCTCAGTTACCTCACCTATAAAATTAGAGATTGGGTCACGGTATTACAACACTGGTCTGTCTTGAATCAGTAGTAACCTCACTCTGGTTAACAGATTGGCTAATAAGTGCCTTTCTGACAGTAAGACTAATTTAAATAATAAGGATGAACTCTCCATGGCTATTGATAGTGAGCAACGGCTTCAGATTTTCAGATTTTCTATTTCAATTCTGTAGTGTAAAGATAGGAATCTTAGTTGTTGTATTTGTTTCATTTTTTTATTTTAAAATATTGGGCCAAACATTGTGGCTCATGCTTATAATCCCAACACTTTGGGAGGCCAAAGTGGGAGGATCACTTGAGGCCAGGAGTTTGAAATCAACCTGAGCAACATAGTAAGACCCCCATCTCAACAAAACAAAATAAATATTAGCTGGCTGTGGTGGCTTGCACCTGTAGTCCCAGCCACTTGGGAGGCTGACATGGAAGGATTGCTTGAGTCCAGGATTTGAGGTTATGGTGCACTGTGATCATGCCACTGCACTGCAAATTAGGCGACAGAGAGAGACACTGTCTCAAAAAAAAAAAAAAAAAAAAAAAATTCTAGTATGTGGGAAGTGAGTTTTATTATTACCTTTTAAACCCTAATGAAACAATAAAAATTATGTGAAATGATGCAATGAAATTTAAAATACAGTTAATGGCAAATATTTATGCTTTTGCCCATTAACTTAGTAAAAAAAATATATAGTAAAAGGTAAAACAAACAAAAAAACCCTTAAAAAGAAAGACTTATTTTCTTCTTGGCTAGAGTAATAGTATGTTCCATGTGGATTAAGGTCGCAGAGGCAAGGCAGACAGAGATCTGCAGCAGAGGTATTTGTTTAGTGCAACTTCTGTTAGTGATCTAGAGTAAGCAACCATTGGGAGTAGAAAATAGCCTTTGAGATTATTCATTGTGTATGTTCAGAAGATGACATACTTACCTGGGATTTTTTAATAGAAGTAATAGTGCTTTGGATAAGGTAGTTAATATTATATATTCTTTTGTGCTTTGATATTTCATTAATATTAAGTTCTTTAAAAATATTTGTCAATTGTATATACTTCTTTTTTTTTTTTTTTTTTTTTTTTTTTGCTGTAAGTTTATTCAATGCAAAATAATCCTCTCCATTTTTACTGAGGTGTCTGACCATGTTCACGACCAAATCTGCCTTTAAACTGGAATTCGGTTGCTGACCCAGCCCCAACCTCGACTTTTTTGTCGGCACCAGGGGGCAGAGGACTCCATCTGTAGGTATCTCTGTCAACTTCCCCTTTTGTGAGTCTTGCAGGTCGCTCACCCTCCAGACCTTTAGGCCGAGGCCTGCCAGTCTCTGGACGGCTGCAGCGTAGGGTGGCAGGCACAGTCTCTGGGGCAGATAAAGGTAATCACAGAGATACTAGATGCCCTCATTGGTAAGGTACCAGTAGAAATGTCTTCAGGCAAACTGTTCCTTCATATAGCCTTGGGACTTGAGAGACTGCATGGCCTTCATGACATGAAGGTTGGGCACATTCTTGTCTGCGAGCTCCGGGTATTTAGGCATGTGGACATCCTTCTTGGCCACCATAACTCCCTCCTTAAAAAGGAGTTCATAAATGGCAATCTGGTTCTTCCTAGGCATGAACATCTCCGCAGCTGTAGGGTCCGGGGCTGGGGCTGGAAAGGCTATACTTACTTTATTTATTTATTTATTTATTTATTTATTTATTTATTTTTTTGAGATGGAGTCTCGCTCTGTCGCCCAGGTTGGAGTGCAGTGGCGCGATCTCAGCTTACTGCAAACTCCACCTCCCGGGTTCACGCCATTCCCCTGCCTCATCCTCCTGAGTAACTGGGACTGCAGGCGCATGCCACCACACTCGCTAATTTTTTGTATTTTTAGTAGAGACGGGGTTTCACCGTGTTGGCCAGGGTGGTCTCGATCTCCTGACCTCGTGATCTGCCCGCCTCGGCCTCCCAAAGTGCTGGGATTACAGGCATGAACCACTGCGCCTGGCCTATACTTACTTCTTTAATAGCAGATTTAGCTAATCATTGTAATTTTAAAGTGGAGGGATTTGTAAAGTTTTCTGAAATGCGTAACTAAAATTAAGTTTGCTCAGGGGTCCTTTGTGTGTTCTTCTTTGAATAATTGTTTATTAGAAAATCTTGAAAAGTGTGCATAAAGAAGATAGGAGATCTCAGATTCCTCAGGTCTTTGATTTAGGAAGGGAAGTAGAAAAAAAGATGGAGTAGGAGAATTTTAAAAAAGATGAGAGTTCAAATTGATTATTTGTTGTATTTTTTTGTTTTAAAACATTTTAAGAATAAACAGATTTTCAAGCATTATCTACATATATGCAAAGAACAACTAGTATACTTAGGTTTTAATAGAAAATATTTATATTTGAATTTTTCTAGGTAATAGTCAAGTTTTCTTCCTTTCTTCCTTTCTTTCTTTCTTTCATCACTCTGTTGCCCAGGCTGGAGTGCAGTGCTGTGATCTCAGCTCACTGAAACCTCCACCTCCTGAGTTCAAGTGATTCTCCTGCCTGACCCTCCTGAGTACTTGGGACTACAGGCGGGCGCCACCAACTGGGCTAATTTATATATTTTTTAGTAGAGATAGGGTTTCACCATGTGAGCCAGGCTGGTCTCCAGCTCCAGACCTCAGGTGATCCATCCACCTCAGCCTCCCGAAGTGCTGGGATTGCAGGCCTGAACCACTGCGCCTGGCCAAGTTTTCTTTAACTGTGCAAAAAATCAGAAGTCTTTATTCTGTACTTTATTTATTTATTTATTTATTTGAGGCACAGTCTCACTCTGTCACCCAGGCTGGAGTGCAGTGGCATGATCTTGGCTCACTGCAACCTCTGCCTCCTGGGCTCAAGTGCCTCAGCCTCCTGAGTAGCTGGGATGAGAGGCACGTAGCACCACTTCTGGCCTATTCTGTACTTTATCAGTAACTTATCCTGGTCACATTATTTATAAGTAAATTTTTCTACTTAGAAGTAGGGGATAAAACTGGTTTATTTTTTTGCCACAAATCTGATTTATACATACGTAGTAAGGATTAATTAATGTTGTACTATTAAAGAAAATCCCAAGAGGATTAATTAGTATGCTTGTAACATACTTTGGCAACTGGGGAGAATAGGTTTCCTGTAATCATGTTGTCCTCCACAACAGCATGTCTTGGATTTATTCAAGCTTATAAAGGATATTTCAGATTTTTACTTTGGTGACTGATAAAAAATAATAAACTCATTTTCTAATTTATGTTGGATTAAAAAAACATTTTATTCGATTTGAAAAATTTTAAGTATAGTTAAGATGCTGCTTGATAAACCTAGATGTCTTTTAACAGCTTTAGGTTAAATTGTAAAGGAATAAAAATCAACACTTCCAGCAAAATGAGAAGGGGACTATTTAAATGCTCTTCTGCTAAAGGTACCTAGCAATGCTGGATGAAATGTTTCAAACTTTTTTTTTTAATAATGCATGTCTTGGCTCACAAAACAGCAAGGGAAATACACCTAAGGGATTAAAAAAAAAAAAAAAAAAAGAGGGAACTGATTACCAGAGTTGTAAGCCCCTGAGCTAATGCTGAGGTACCCCTGAGGAATTTGCTCAGCATTACTGGCCATGCTGTGATAGGAGATAGGAGATACCTTGAACTTGTGTGAGCTGGAACTGAGAACTGTTTATAAAGCCAGACTCCCATACCCTCTGTGAAATACAGACCAAAAAAATCCACTACATCCACAGGTTGAAGACAAGGAAGCTTGTCTGTCTAAGCCCGGGCTTAGGGTGGGAGTGGGGGTAGTTTCTCCTGAGAATATGTAACTATAATCCATCTCTAAATGTAGTCCATCTCTCATGAAGTTTTGGGGCTTGGATTTAGTACTCTATAAGTGAGCAGAAAGAGATTCAATAAATAGCGTATTTGACCCTCCAAAACTTCGTATAATAAAACTATACCAAATAAAGACTATAAAAGTCATATGCTATTGTAAAGACAATAGAAGGAATTAAAAGTATTATAAATGGATAGGAAATTCTCGAGAACACCAGGCAGATTTGAAAAAATAATCAAATACAGCTTCTAGAAATGAAAAATATGTCATTGAAAGAATAGTAATTAATGCAGAGGGCTTGGGAAATGGACACCAAAGAGAGATCAGTAAACTGAAAGATATATACGCATTAGGAAATTACTCAAATTGTATCACTGAGAGATAAAGAAAGTGTGAAAGAGAGCAGTTTAAGATGTAAAGGAAATAGTAGAGAAGTCCATTATGAATCTTATAGCAATTTCAGAAGATGAACACAGAGTATGAGCAAGAGGCAATATTCAAAGAGAATGTGCATGAAACATTTTCACTCAAGAGGAAGGGTTTCATAATCAGGAATTGCAGTGAGCTGCTCACAGGATAAATTAAAAAGTATGTGAGCAGAGACATTATTATCTTAAAAGTGGCAAAGGTAGATATACATGAATTAAGAAATGAATGGTCTTATTTATTCATTTATTAGAGTGTCTTCTATGCACGAGAATGTTCTAAGTGAACAGGATAGCCTCTCTACCACCCTGGATCTGGCAACAGAATGGGAGCTGCACAGTATATAAATAAACGAACATGTACTATATCAGGTAGTGATAGAAGCTATGAAGACAACAAAAGAATGTAAAGGTGTAGAGAATAACTTGGGAGGGAGTAGCATTTTTAGTTAGGATGGTCAGGAATAGCTTCTCTGAGGAAGTGCCATTAGAGAGAGGCTTAAATGATGGGGCTGGGTGAGAGAGGGAGACCACCAGTGAATCCTGGGAGGGAAGGGAAAGGGCAGTGGTGTCTATGGAAAGGCCGTGAGGCCGGAATGAGATTGTCTTACTTGACAAATAGCCTGCTGAAGGGATTGCTATGGTCAGCGAGGGAACAAGAAAGATCAGGGATAATTATTCCTAGGTTTCTGGTCAGTGCAACTGGGTACATGGAAGTGCCATTTAGGAGAAGAAAAGACAGAGAGAAGCAGGTTCTGGCATGTGGAGAAATGAAGAGTTTTTTTTGTAACTGAGGCGGCAATGCATATTTGATGTATGGATAGAAAGGTCAGGTGGGCTATTGAATGTACTACTCGAATCTTAGGGGAGAGATTGGAGCCAGAAGTAAATTGAGAAGTTTCGAGTAGGCATGATACTTAAAGACAGACTTATGAAGACTGGATCAGATCACTTAGGGAGAAAATATGGATAGAGAAGAGAAGTGGACTCTCCAGTGTCAAAACTTCAGGTGGTGGAGCAGAAAGTGGCAAAAGAAACAGAGATTTGGTTAGGAGATAGAAGAAAATCTTAAAAAGCATGGTGTCCTCAAAGGCAAGTGAAGGAAGCCTTTCAAGGACAGTGATCTACTGTGCTAGGTTGAGTTAGGTGCACCATGAGAGTTGGCCATTGGATTTGCAAGGTGGGGGTTGCTAAGGTCATTAAAAGTACAATGTAAGGGCAAAAACCTGACTAAAGTACCAGCTTTTGGACTGTTGTCCTAATCTTCCATTGTAAAATTTGACTTATGGTTATTTAAAGAAGGCCCAAAGGAAGAAAATGCACGTTTCATTAAAAACATATATACATACTTTTTTAAAGATCACCATATCAACATGAAAAAAATCTTTTGGAGGAAAAAACTACTAAGAAATTGCTTTACCAATAAATTAACATATTTAATAAATGACAGAGAGAATATGGAAATTAACTAGAACGGTGATATGTTACTGGGATATTTATTAAGTCTTCAACCTAAGTATAGCCCTTTGATTATCTAGGGCAATGAGATATTTAAATAGCACATAAAAAACAAATCTAAGATAATACAAAATTTCTAGCTCTACCTGCCTTTCCAAAAAAACTTTATTAGATACGATCTGTGCACTTTAAAACAGTGACACTGAGGGGGGCATGGTGGCTCATGGCTGTAATCCCAGCAATTTGGGAGGCCGAGGCGGGCGGATCACCTGAGGTCGGGAGTTTGAGACCAGCCTGACCAACATGGAGAAACCCTGTCTCTACTAAAAATACAAAATTAGCTGGGTGTGGTGGCGCATGCCTGTAATCCCAGCTACTTGGGAGGCTGAGGCAGGAGAATTGCTTGAACCTGGCAGGTGGAGGTTGCAGTGAATTGAGATCATGCCATTGCAGTCCAGCCTGGGTAACAAGAGCAAAACTCTGTCTCAAAAACAAACAAAAAACATAACAAAACAAAAACAGTTACACTGAATCCTATGAGCTACATGGGAGAGTGACTTTCTATCACCTTAGTAATACTTTGATCAATAATTAAGTGATTTTGGCCAGACATGGTGGCTCATGCCTGTAATCCCAGCACTTTGGGAGGCCAAGGTGGGCAGATCTGTTGAGGCCAGGAGTGCGAGATCAGCCTGGCCAACATGGCAAAACCCCCTCTCTAATAAAAATTAAAAAATTAGCTGGGCATGGTGGTGCGCTCCTGTAATCCCAGCTACTCGGGAGGCTGAGGTGGGAGAATTGCTTGAACCCAGGAGATGGAGGTTGCAGTGAGCCAAGATCACACCATTGTACTCCAGCCTGGGCGACAGAGTGAGACTCTGTCTCAGAAAATAATAATAATAATAATAAAATCATAGTAATAATAATTAAGTGATTTTAATTGCATTATTTCTCTGGAGAAGATGTGAGTAAGTAAAGTGGCCTAAAGGTAAGTGGTTGGAAGAAGGGGAAAATGGTGTGGTGTATTGACCTCTGAATCAGCTTTAAACATTTTCCCCTCTTATATAGAATTAACACTTTTAAAAAAATTTGTTTTTTGAGACAGCCTTGCTCTGTCACCCTGGCTGGAGTTCAGTGGTGTGATCTTGGCTCACTGCAACCTCTGTCTCCCAGGTTCAAGCAGTTCTCCTTGTCTCAGCCTCCTGAGTAGCTGGGATTATAGGCGCCTGCCACCGCACCCAGCTAATTTTTGTATTTTTTAGTAGAGATGGGGTTTTGCCATGTTGGCCAGGATGGTCTTGAACTCCTGACCTCAGGTGATCTGTCCACCTCGGCCTCCCAAAGTGCTGGGATTACAGGTGTGAGCCACCGTGTCCAGCCTGTATTCCTATTTTTTAAGAATTTTTATCACAAATAGATGTTGAATTTTGTCAAATATTATTCCTATAACAAGTGATATGATTGTATAATTTTTAAAAGCATGTTCATATGGTGGGTTACATTGATTGATTTTTGAATATTGAACCAGCCTTGGATGCTGGAATAAACTCCACTTGGTCATGTTATATAATTCTTTTTATTTATGGCTGAATTCTATTTGCTAATATTTTGTTAAGGATTTTTTATCTACATACATGAGGGATATTGTTCTGTAATTTTCTGTTTTTTGAAATGTCTTTAGCTGGTTTGGTATCGGGGTAATACTAGCTTCATACAATGAACTGGGAAGTGCTCCCTCTTGTTCTGTTTTTTGGAGAGATTGTATAGAATTAGTTTTTTTAATGTTTTGTAGAATTCTCCAGTAAAACTTTCTGGACCTGGA
Organism: Macaca mulatta; assembly: GCF_049350105.2. Lineage (NCBI taxonomy): Eukaryota > Metazoa > Chordata > Mammalia > Primates > Cercopithecidae > Macaca > Macaca mulatta. The sequence goes on along the minus strand of NC_133407.1, from coordinate 169,872,738 downwards.
GATTTCTTTCTTGGGAAATTTTAAATTGTGAACTTAATTTCCTTAATTTGTAATGGTGGTTTGTGTTTTTTGATAATCAATTTCATCTAAATTGTCATATTTACGTGTGTAGAGTTCTTTTGTTTGTTTTGTTTTTGAGACAGAGTCTCACTCTGTTGCCCAGGCTATAGTGCAGCGGCACGATCTCAGCTCACTGCAGCCTCCACCTCCCAGGTTCAAGTGATTCTCATGCCTCAGCCTCCCAAGTAGGTGGGATTACAGGTACATGCCTGTAATCCAAGTTACTTTTTTTTTTTTGAGACAGAGTCTTAATCTGTCACCAGGCTGGAGTCGCAGTGGTGCGATCTCGGCGCACTGCAACCCCTGGCTTCCAGGTTCAAGTAATTCCCCTGCCTTAGCCTCCTGAGTAGCTGAGACTACAGGCATGCTCCACCACACCTGGCTAATTTTTTGTATTTTAGTAGAGACAGGGTTTCACCATGTTGGCCAGGATGGTCTTGATCCCCTGACCTCGTGATCCACCGCCTCAACCTCCCAAAGTGCTGGGATTATAGGTATGAGCCACTGTGCCTGGCCTTCCAGCTACCTTTGTATTTTACTAGCTGGGATTTTGTGTTTTTAGTAGAGATGGGATTTTACCATGTTGGCCAGGGTAGTCTTGAACTTCTGACCTTAGGTGACCCACCCTCCTCGGCCTCCCAAAGTGTTTAAGATTACAGGTGTGAGCCACTGTGCCCGGCCTCATTACATGTGTAGAGTTCTTTATAGTATTTTGCTATATCCTTTTGAGTTCTGTCTACGGTGCTGACCCTGTTTTATTCCTGATATTGGTGGTTTGTGTCTTCTCTCTCTTTTTGGTCAGTCTTGCTAGAGGTTTTATCAATTTCATTATTTTTAAAGAATCAGCTCTTTGTTTTATTGATATTCTCCATTGTTTTTGTTTTAATTTCACTGATTTCCGCTCTTTTTTTATTTACATTTGCTTGAACTGGGTTTATTTTACTCTTTCTCTTCTAAGTTCTTGAGTTGGATGCTTAGATTATTTCAGACTTTTCCTTTTTTTCTAATGTGGGCATTTAGTGCTATAAATTTCTCTCTCATCTTTAGCTGTGTCCCACAAATTTTGATATGTTACATTAATATTTTAATTTTCATCAGTTCAGTGTGTTATTTTATTTCCCTTGAGACTTTCTCTTTGACCTTTGACTCTTGATGGATTATCTAGAAGTGTGTTGTTTAGTTTCCAAGTGTTTGGAGATTTTGAGCTATTTTTCTATTATTGATTTCTAGTTTGATTTTATTATAGTCAGAAAATGTACACTGTATGGTTTCAGTTCTCTTAAATTTGTTGAGGTATGGCTGATTATATAGTCTATTTTGGTAATATTCCAGGACAGTTGATGTTATTAGGTTTTAATATGCTTTGAAATACCTTAGAGAACCTAGATGAACTAGGCATATTTCCACAAAATACACAAATTACTGAAACAGACTCAAGAAGAAAGAGAAAATCTTAATAGACCTATGACAAGGAAAGAGATTGAATTAGTAAAAAAACAAAAACCAAAGAAACCGTCAGTCCTCAAAATTAAAATGACAACAACAGCAACTAACTTTTCACAAAGAAAAGCTCAGGACCAGATGACTTTACTGGTATATTCTACCAAATGTTTAAAGAACAATGAACACAAATCCTTCAAAAACTCTTCAACAAACCAGAAAAGGAGGCAACACTTCCCAGATTATTCTGTGAAGCCAGTATTACCTTGATTCCAAAACTAAAACTAATTGTAATTCTATACACTAGCAGTGAATATCCTTAACATGAAATTAAGAAACCAATTCCATTTACAGTGGTATCAAATGAATAAAATAGGAATTTTTTTTTTTTTTTTTTTTTTTTTGAGATGGAGTCTTGCTCTGTCGCCCAGGCTGGAGTGTAGTGATGCAATCTTAGCTCACTGCAACCTCTTCCTCCTGGGTTCAAGTGATCGTCCTGCCTCAGCCTCTTGAGTAGCTGGGATTACAGCTGCGTGCCACCATGCCTGGCTAATTTTTGTATTTTTAGTAGAGACAGGGTTTCACCATGTTGGTCAGGCTGGTCTCAAACTCCTGACCTCATGATCTGCCTGCTTTGGACTCCCAAAGTGCTGAGATTACAGGTGTGAGCCACTGCGCCCGGCCAAGATAGGCATAAATTTAACAAAAGATGTATAATACTTGTACACTGAAAATGACAAAACTTTTTTTTTTTTTTTTTTTTTGAGACGGAGTCTCACTTTGTCACCCATGCTGGAGTGCAGTGGCCGGATCTCAGCTCACTGCAAGCTCCACCTCCTGGGTTTACGCCATTCTCCTGCCTCAGCCTCCCGAGTAGCTGGGACTACAGGCGCCCGCCACCTCGCCCGGCTAGTTTTTTGTATCTTTTTTTTTTAGTAGAGACGGGGTTTCACCGTGTTAGCCAGGATGGTCTCGATCTCCTGACCTCGTGATCCACCCGTCTCAGCCTCCCAAAGTGCTGGGATTACAGGCTTGAGCCACCGCGCCCGGCCAAAAAATGACAAAACTTTATTGAAAGACTTTTAAAAAGACATTAATAATTGGAAAGGCATCCCATATTCATGGATTGGGAGGCTTTTTGTTGTTAATGATGGCAATACTCCTCAGACTAATCTATAGATTCAACACTATCCTGTCAAAATTCAAGTGGGCTTCTTTTGTAGAAATGGACAAGCAGTACCCAAGCCTCTATTGGAAGATGTACACTTCCTAGTTTCATTGATTACTACAAAGCTACAATAATCAAGATAGTGTGGATGGCATAAAAATAGACTTATGGGCTGGGCGTAGTGGCTCACGCCTGTAATTCTAGCACTTTGGGAGTCCGAGGCAGGTGGATCACCTGAGGGCAGGAGTTCAAGACCAGCCTGGCCAACATGGTGAAACTCCGTCTCTACTGAAAATACAAAAAATTAGCTGGGCATGGTGGCAGGCACCTGTAATCCCAGCTACATGGGAGGCTAAAGCAGGAGAATCGCTTGAACCTGGGAGGCGGAGGATCCAGTGAGCCGAGATCGCACCACTGCACTCTAGCCTGGGCAACAAGAGCAAAACTCCATCTCAAAAAAAAAAAAAAAAAAAAAAAAGAAAAAGAAAAAAATAATAGACTCATGTGTTAGTGGAGTAGAATTGAGAGTTCAGAAATAAACTCAAGTTTATGATCAATTGATTTTTGAGTGTCAAAACATCTTAATGAGGGAAAGAATAGTCTTTTCCACAAATGATACAACTAGATATATACATGCAAAGGAATGAATTTGGACCCTTACTTCACACCATATACAAGAATCCACTTGAAATTTATCATAGACCTACACGTGAGAGCTAAAACTAAAACTCTTGGAAGAAAACATAGGTTTAAATCTTCATGAAATTTGGATTAGGTAATCATTTCTTAGATATGACTTGAAAATCTCAAGTGACAAAAGAAAAAATAGATAAATTGGACCTCATTAAAATAGAGCCAGGTTTGGTGGTGTGTGCCTGTCTTCCCAGCTACTTAGGAGGCTGAGGTGGGAGTTCGCTTGAGGCCAGGAGTTTGAGGCTGCATTGTGCTATGATCGTGCCTGGGGATAGCCACTGCCCTCCATCCTGGGCAACAAAGTGAGACCCCATTTCTAAAAAATAAAAAATAAAAATTTCTGTGCTTCAAGGAGTTCATTAAAAAAATGAAAAGATCACCTGCAGGATGAGAAAATATCCACAAATCAAATATTGGATAAGGGACTTGTACTAGAATGTATAAAGAACTCTTACAGCTGAATAAAAAGACAAACCAATTAAAAATGGCCAAAATGTGAATAGACATTTCTCCCGAGGCATACAAATACCCAATAAACACATGGAAACATGTCCGACATCAATAGTTATAAGGTAAATGCAATTCAGTACTACGATGGAAATGTCATTTTACACCCATTTGGATGGCTGTAGTAAGAAAGATAGACATTAGATTTGGTGAGGATGTGGTGAAGTTAAAACTCTCATACATTGCTGGTGGGAATGTAAAATGGTACAGGCATTTTGGAAAATGGTTTGGCACTTCCTAAAAATTTAAACAGAGTTACTATATGACCCAGCAATTCTTCTCTTAGGTATATACCCCAGAGAATTTAAGTATGTTCACATAAACATTTTTACATGAATATTCATAACAGCATTATTCATGATAAGCAGAAAGTTGAAACAACCCAAACATTAATCAATTGATGAGTGCATAGATAAAATGTAGTATATTTGTATAATGAAATATTTTTCATCTATAAACTAGAATGAAGTAATGATTCATGCTGCAACATAGACGAACCTTGAATGCCTACATAATGGTGGGTGATAGGCTACAGACACAAAGGGCCACAATAGTGCAATCAATGATATGCACTTTGTGTCTGTTCCATTAATATGAAATTTCCAGAATTAGCAAATCCATAGAGATAGAAAGTAGATTCGTGTTGTTACGACCTGGGTGGAGGGGGAAATGGAGAGTAATTGCTAATGGGTATAGGATTTCTTTTTGGCATGATAAAAGCTTTCTGGAATTATATAGTGGTAATGATTGCACAGTTTTGTGAGTATACCAAAATCATTGACTTGTACATTGCAAAAGGATGAATTCTATAGTATGTGAATTATATCTTAATTTTTTAAAGTAAGTGCCTCGTTGGTATGGAACTCGGGCCTCAAGCAGCCCTGCTTCCATGATTTTGCTAGGTGCAGCCCATATCACTTCTGTCATGAGTTGCAGCTGCACACTGGTGCCTGTAGCTTTCCCAGGCAGATATTGCACTCTCCTCAGTGTTCTACCCTTTTGAGATCCCAGTGGTAGCCCTGACCCCACATTTCTGCTGAGCATTATTCTAGTGGAGGCTCTCTGTACCTCTCCCCCTGCAGAGGGTCCCTTTTAGCTATATTAATCTCCAGATAGTCTCTAGGTCCTCTTCTGAAAATGCTCTTTCATGCTCTACCACATGGTCAGGCTGTGAATTTTCCAAATTTTTATGCTCTGCTTTCCTTTCAATTATAAATTCTGTCTTTAAATAAGTATTCTCTCTCTCATTTTACTGTAAGTGGCTAAAAGCAGCCATGCAGCATGTTGAGTGCTTTGCTGCCTAGATACTTGTATTTTATTTTATTTTATTTTATTTTTGAGATGGAGTCTCACTCTGTCACCCAGGCTGGAGTGCAATGGGACAATCTCAGCTCACTGCAACCTCTGCCACCTGGGTTCAAGCGATTCTCCCTGCCTCAGCCTCCCAAATAGCTGGGATTATAGGCATGCACCACCACGCCTGGCTAAGTTTTGTATTTTTAGTAGAGACGGGGTTTCACCATGTTGGCCAGGCTGGTCTTGAACTCCTGACCTCAGGTGATCTGCCCGCTTAGGCCTCCCAAATTGCTGGGATTACAGGCACAAGCCACAGCGCCGGCCTATTTTATTTTTTCTTTACAAAGTTGCTTAGATATTTCTTCTTCCAGAAATTATAGCTTTGGTAATTAAATTCTCTTTGGGTAATTAATCCAGACCCAGAGAGCACTCCCAAAAGATGGCATTAATCCCCTCAGTCCTCTCAGGTTTGGCTGTCTGCAAAGCCCTAGGACATGGATACAATGCCACCAAGTTCTTTGCTATTTTATATAATGACCTTTGCTCAATTCCCAATAAGATATTCCTCATTTCCATCAGAGACCTCTTCAGAATGGCCTTTACTGTCCACATTTCTATGGACGTTCTGTTCACAACCACTTAAGTAATCTCTAAGAAGTTCCAGACTTTCCCAGTCTTCTTGTTTTCTGAGCCCTCACCAGAATTTCTGTTAATGACCCATTTATAGCAATCTAGGCTTTTTCTAGCCTGCTCCTCCAAATTCTTCCAGCCTCTAACCATTACCCAGTTCCAAAGCTGCTACCACATTTTCAGGTATTGTAATAGCAACAACCCTACTTCTTGGTACCAATTTTCTGTCTTGGTCTGTTTTATGTTACTGTAACAGAACACCTAGACTGGGTAATTTATATAGAAAGGAGATTTATTTGGCTCATGGTTCTGGAGGATGGAAAGTTCAAGATCAGGTGGTCTCATCTGGCCAGGGTCTCATGTTGCATCATAATATGATGGATGCCATCACATGGTGGGAACACATTTGAAAGAGACAAAACATGAGAGGCAACCTTGCTTTATAATAACCTGCTCTTTTGGTAATTAATCCAGACCCAGAGAGCACTCCCGCAAGATGGTAATAAGTCCTTCATGAGGGATCCCTCATGACCCAAATACCTCTTAAAGTTCCTACCACCTCTCAATACCATTCCATTGAGGACCAAGCCTCAACATGAGTTTTGGCGGGGACAAACCGTATTCAAACCATAGCAACTACCAAACCTCGTTAAAAAATCTGCTTGTGAGGCTATGGAGTGTGCCACAGATACTGAATCACTGGGACTGTTCAGACTATTTTTGATTAGAAGCCAACTGTTAGGATTTTTGGACTGCAAGATAGTGGCTTATTGAGTTTTACTGTATTTACATATATAAATATGCACAAAAAAGTGTTCAAATCACTTAGAATAGGAAGATGCTATTTTCGAAAACGATTTTAGAGAACTACAAGAAAAGAAGAATTTGGGGTCTTTGAGGACAGAAACTTCAAATGTTAAATTTTTTTAAAATTTTTTATTGTTTCAAATACTGCATCTACCTCACTTTCTGCTGGGACTTCGTTTACACGTGTGTTAGATCTCCTCACTGTATTATCAGTCTCTTATTCTTTATTCTCTATTTTCCATTATTTTTGTGGCAGCATTTTGAGTCCTAGAGTGATGTGTTCTTCCAGGGAGAATTTTCATATACAGCTGTCAAGCAATCTGGAATTGTCCCTTCCATTTGTAAGGATTAAGATGATTTGAAGTTGAGCTCCAGTCCTTGTGTTGTTGATCTCTGATTTTATTCTGTGTTCATAGAGAACATAGTTTTTGTGGCTTTAATCCTTTCAAATTTACTGAAACTTGTTTTGTGGCCTAGCATATGGTCTGTTCTGGAGAATGTTCCATGCATGTTTGAAAAAAAATGTGTATTTTGCAGTTGTTGGATGGAGTGTTTTATAAATGCCAGTTAGGTGTGGTTGGTGGAAAATGTTCAAGTCTCTTATATCCTTGCTGGTTTTCTGTGTAGTCTTTCTATCAATTATTAAGAATGGGGTATTGATACCTCCAACGTATTGAATGGTCTGTTCTTACAGTTCTGTCATTTTTGCTTCATGCATTTTGGGGCTCTGTTGTGGTATGCATTTATGATTATCTTCCTCATATATCGCTCCTTTTATTATTATGAAATCTCTCTTGGTCTAGCAGTATTTCAGCTAAAGAGTAATATAGCCACTCACATTCTCTTGTGATTACTGTTTGCATGGTATATCTTTTTCTCATCCTTTTGCTTTTAACCTTGTTGTGTTTTTGTAACTAAGGTGTGTGTCTCTTGTAGACAAAATATAGTTGGTTCTATGTTTTGACTGTTTCTGTGTTTATTCTATTTACATTGAATGTAGTTATAATATGGTTAGATTTACAAATAACCATTTTGCTATTTATGTTCCATATGTCTTATATCTTCTTTTGTTCTTCTGTTCCCCTTCTTTATGTGTCAAATACATAATTTTTAAGGTAGCATTTTAATTCCTTTTGATTTAAAATTTTTTGAGGGTTGTTTTTAGTGATTGCTTGAGAGAGTACAGTATTCTTCATCTTCATACCAATTTAATTCTGCTAAAATATTGAACCTTTGCTTCAACTAACGTTATTATCTTATAAACCCAGCAATACAGTGTTATGATTATTGCTTTGTAGACCCTTATGTCTTTTTTTTTTTTTTTTTTTTTTTTTGAGAGAGTCTCACTCTTGCCCAGGCTGGAGTGCAGTGGCGTGATCTTGGCTCACTGCAACCTCCGCCCTGTGAATTCAAGCAATTCTCCTGCCTCAGCCTCCCGAGTAGCTGGGATTACAGGCGCCTGCCACCGTGCTCGGCTAGTTTTTTGTATTTTTAGTAGAGACAGGGTTTCACCATCTTGGCCAGACTGGTCTTGAATTCCTGATCTCATGATCCACCCGCCATGGTCTCCCAAAGTGCTGGGATTACAGGTGTGAGCCGCTGCGCCTGGCCGACCCTTATGTCTTTTTAAGATTTTAAGAGAGAAATGAGAAAATAGATTTACATAGTCTTTTAAAAATACCCTTGTATTTATACTTCTGGTGGTTTTAATTTCTTCTGGTGAATTTGAGTTATCATATGATATAATTTTCTTGCAGCTTGA